>NW_027040793.1:0-1200000 GCF_037179485.1 Ochlerotatus camptorhynchus | reverse complement strand
TGAAAAAGCTACCAGACCAAAGGTGGGAGCTCTTACTTTCATTACAGTGGTAGCAAACTCTTTTTCGTTAATTTATTCTAGATATATTTGCAGAAAATAAGAAGAGCAACAGCTAACTATGCAAATAGTTCTCCCACCCCAACGGTCGTACCAAATACTCACACCGACTAATTTGGTGTAAGACTGTAATTATTTTTTATGTTTCTGGCATTTTAGTTTGAGGTCTACTCTGTTTGTGGTACCAACCGCGCAGAGTTTTTTTTTAGTCTTAAATAACAATTCGCGATATGTTGAGGGTACTCAAAAAGGCAATGGGATAAACTGTACCTATAATTTTTGACACGTAAACAAAGTGAGTGATGCTTATGCACTTCAAAAATGCAGAACGATTGTCGAGAAACAACGTGTCAAATGTTTGAAGTTACTTTTCAGTACAGTCCATAGTACATACGCATGTATGGTAGTCGGGTGAACAACAGCGTAAGAGATTGAAGTGCTCGGTGAAGAAATTATGGCAATCGACGAGGCTGGAGAGAACAGCCAAAGGAGAGCAAATAAGCGGAAACCAGGAACAGCAGCGCCCGTTTTTCGATTACCGGAAAGACGAGACCTACTCAGCTGCAGGAAACAACAGCAACGTAAAAGAAAAGAAAACAGAAGAAAGAAGAAAGTTGTGGGCGCGGAAGAAAGCAAGCAGCATGCAGTTGCCTCCCAGGAAGAAATGAACACATAAACTGACCCTTCAGTATTTTATCTTAGTATTAATCTTAGTCCTTTTTCGCATTAAACTTCGCAATTTCACAAGTCACAATAGAAAGTACACCGAGGCAAGTTGAAACGCGCGGGGAAGTTGAAACGGTAAGTTGAAACGGTAAGTGTATCTCTTGGCCGAAATGAATATCCGCTGTAATTATTTTTTAAAAAGCATTGTTTAGCACCGCAAGCCACTAGAAATAATCTCAGTGATTATTCACTTCCGCTAAGAGAAACACCTACCGTTTCAACTTTCCCATGCGTTTCAACTACAACTACTACTTTGCAGTTGCTTTTGGAGAAGCAAGCAATGTCTGAAATTTACAGATTTATAAACCTCGTTAGTCTTGAAATTTGTGCAATCGGCTACATAGAGACTTTACAAACATTTGAGGGTTGGTTGGAAATGCTATCTAACATGAGAATCATCTTAGAAGAGGGTAGGTAGATATTTCCGTTAGAGTACGGCAGTATGAAAATTGAATAGAAGATGAAAATGCGACAGTACCAAGTCAAACGCACACCTTTTACCTAACCCGTACGATGTACGCGATAGCATTTCCAACCAACTCTGAAAATCGCAAACTTCGCGTATGAAGTAACATAAAAAAACACTTTGAATGAAACATTTGAGGTTGAGCAAATAATTGAATTAGAAAGAAAGAATTAAACATAGTATAAAATGATTTTGTACTTTTCAGAATTGGTTTGAAGCAGGGACAAGACAACTTAGGTGTATTTGACAGTATCATCAAAAATATCAAAATATTCTCGAAAATATGTGAGTATTTTCAGAAGCTAATACATGTAAAAATTATTACTTTTTGTGCTGAACGATGCTTGTTCTAGAAAATGAGAATATCAAAAAATATTTTAATTTGTTCAACCTAGTTCAAGAAAAGTTCAAGCATAATACCTACTAATGTATCACAGTTTGAAAAAGTAGACCATATTGAAGAATTAAGTGACCAAATAGTGACTTATGGTTGTAAAAAAGTGACTAAAAAGTGACCTAAGGGAAGAAAATTAGTCGTTCTGATTGGCATACCAAATGAATGTTTGATGTTTTAGACTTATTCAATTAGAATCTCAAAAACAGTTAAATATGTACGGTAGGAACCTTTAAAGCGAAAGATTCAATAGAAAGTTTCATTTTGCAGCGTTTGGTGGGGCAATGGGAGCGCAAGTCAATCCAAAACCGAGGATAAAGGAAGGGTAATGGCTGAATAGTCTATGCGGACCACTTGAACGCCATGGGAAAAGGAAGGGATTGAAGAGGTCGGTTATTAGGGGGTTTTGAGGAAATGACACATAGTACTAGATTTGTGTTGCAAAATGTAAAGAAACCGAAAATCTTGATATTTTAAAGCAACCATAAAAATAAACAGACAATATATGAAAAGGCTAGTTGCCTCCCTAAGCGGACCCCCCGCATCCTAACTCTTTTGTTAATCTACTTAATGTTATTAGGCTGTCTAAATTTTCTTATTTAAGTTCTTTTGATAATTATGATACCTCATTAGTCTAATTTAATAAATAATTGAAATCTCTAATTTACCTAATCAATCATAACTCGTGCTAAACTGCTATGTAATCTAAAATTTAACGTGTTTCAAATAATTTTGACTTTGACTTTGATTTATGTTTATTATATCTTAGATCGACCCAGGTGACACCTTCAAGTGACTAAAATGCTTCACTTCGAAATTAGTTTCCTAGCTGATTTTAAAATTATATAAGGTATATGCTTCAACTACACTCACACGTTTCCACTATATCGTCCCACAAAATTACGTATGGATATGTCACAATAGAAGCACGCCACCGTGGAAATCCCGAGCCATAGTTCAAACATTTATCCCAAACCAAAATGAAGCATATATAAGATTAGTTACAATACCATGGTGGTGTTTAATATTGTTCCCTGAGTAATACCACCTCAATGAAAACAACAACGAAAGCTTGTCACGCAAGTAGAAGGAGCACTGTTGGGCACTTTCTGAAATATTTCAATAGTATAATTCCCTTGCAAACCCAAATAAATCTATCTGCGTAAAAATAAATAAAATAAGAGTGATTTGCGGCAAAACCCACCAGTATCGCACCCAACGTCAGTGCCTATACGTAAGCGTACTACAACGCGGCTTTCAAATAAAGGAGTAACAAGTGTGATACTATCACTTCAGGCTAGAACTTTGGTTCTCTTATGCAATGGTTCATGAGAGAGGGGAAGCTCAGTAATCCTCATCGCATGCTCATGACGCTATTCTGTCACGGCATGAGCCAACGATGCCAGACCTAAACCAACCGTCTTCAACGCTCCACTATGAAGCATAAGATTAGGCCCGCCCACCAACGTCCAGATTAAAAACTAGCCAAGGGGAGGGAAGATTCAATAGAAAGTTTATGACTAAATCTCCAAGTGTCTACTGCCTGGAAAAACTGTAAAACCGGGAATTCTCAGGGATTTCTATTTCTCCTTAAAATACCTGGAAGTCTCTGGGAATCTTATCATTACTCAGGAAATTTAATAATTATCTTACTAAGAATGCATTTTAAAATAAAAACCTTTAATATTCCTAGTTATTTTCATTCACACAATGAACTTTATTCAGAATGGATTAATCTTCAGTAGCAAATACATATATTTATAAATTTTGACCTGAAAAGTTATAATATTTCAAGAAATTTTCAAGAATCTGGAGTCAAATCCCTTGCACAGTTTTAAGGCTCATGGAATTTTATTATAATTTCTGACGACCTCCATCCACGGGAGCTCTGGGAAAAAAATTGAAATATTCCTGAATTTAATTAAACTGTCTTGATGTTCTTTTGTAGTTTGAGAAACTAACCTGATGCTCACAATACTTCTCATCATTTATTTTAACTTCTCTAAACTTGTTCGGACTTCCTAAAGTTTCCACAATTTTCCAAACGATCATGAATCTTCTCTTAAGTGTTAACAATTCAATGAATTTCTAGAAACTTTTTTAAAATATATGTAATTTCCTTGCTCTGGAATATCTCTGCTGTGAGGATATGTGTTCTTTCTTGAAGTTGTTTTGTTTAGAGCTTTATTAGCTAGATCAATATCTTTCTCGCAGTTCTCGAAACTTTTCTGAAGTGTTTGCAGTTCTCATGAAGCTTGTTGTACTACCATTAATATAATTGAATTGTTCTAAAAATGTTTAAGCTTGCATGAACTTTTGGACTTATGTTAAAAACTCAATAATTATCTTAAATTTCCCGCTAATTTAAAGAAAGTAATTGAACTGAACTCCCCTGAAATTCCCTTTGTTTTTGGAAGTTTAATAAACTTATTTGAGATGCTCCCGAAATGTCCATAAAAGTTCCTGAAGTTCTCGGATCTTCCCTTAGGTTCCATAGACTTTTATGAAGTTATCGAAATGTTTCTGAAGATCTCTGTACTTCTGTGAAATTTTCGAAGTTATTCTGAAATTTCAGGAACTTCCTTAAGCTTCCGCTCCGTAGCGAATTAATTAATATAGTTCTATGATTTTCACTGAAGTTCTCAAGATTTGTCTGAAGTTCAAGTTATCGAAACTAATTCATAACTTCTTCAATAGTCTAGAGTTTCCTGATGTTTTTAAAACTGACCAAAATATTTCGCAATTTCCTTAAAATTCTCTAGACTGCCCTGCCTTAGTATTTTTTAGTATTTTACTGGAATTGATTTAATTGCCTTTAAGTTCTACAATTTTCCTTAAGTTTTATAAAGTTTATAAACGGTCACGGAACTTTGCCTTATATCACTAATCTTCCCTGCAAGAAGTTTTCTATGCTTACCTCAATTTCTCTAAATTGATCAAATGTTCCGGTTAATTTTCTGATATATATCTATAATTCCCTGAAGCTGCATCAATCATACAATTCTTGGAATATCTCATAATTCCAAGGAACTCCTTGTAAGTCGCTGCAAATTTCCTTAAGTTAATGGGATTTTTCTGATGTTATCTAATCGTCCTCGAAGTACTCAGAACTTCACTGAATATAATGAAACAATCAAGAATATATAATATCGGTGTTTGCTAGAAGTTTTTTTTTTCTTTAATTAATGGAACTTCATTGATGATACCTTATCAACTTAGCTAAACATTCGAAATGTCCCGGATGTTCATATAATTTTTATTGCGTTCCAGAAATTTTCTCTGAGCAAACCGAAGTTTCCGGAAATTCCGGTTTCTGCAATTTCCTTGAAATTTTTTGAACTGTCCTTTAATTGTCTTATCTGTCTTCATGGTCTCGGAGCTTCCCTAAAACTCTCAAATCTATTGAAGATCTCAGTTCTGCTTTAAAATAAATTGAATTCTCGTAAACACCTTTAAACTTCCCTGGAATTCTCT
Source organism: Ochlerotatus camptorhynchus (assembly GCF_037179485.1). Lineage (NCBI taxonomy): Eukaryota > Metazoa > Arthropoda > Insecta > Diptera > Culicidae > Ochlerotatus > Ochlerotatus camptorhynchus. Next base: position 1,194,883 of record NW_027040793.1, on the reverse strand, counting down.
TGATTTCTGTGAAGTTCCTGAAATATTTCTGAAGTTTTCATAAATTTTCTCAAGGTCTCTATACATAATCTCTTGGAACATCTTAAGGGTTCTCGATTTTATTTCAGCACCTCAAGGAACTATCCTGAATTTGTCTAGATTCACGCTTATCAATTTTTAAACCAATTCATTAGTCTGGGCAAAAGTTTCAGGGACTTCCCCTTAAGATCTCTGGAATTCCCCAAAGATCTCTAGATCTAGCTTTCTGAGGTCAATAGAACTTCATTAAAGTTTCCACATTTTTTATAGTACGAAACGTCAATTCATTAAACATGTTGTGATCTTAGACTTACTAAAATGAAGTAAGTGTTCAACGTTTGCGTTATAAAATATTTTTAACACATTTCATAAATAGCATTATTGTTATAAACCTGGAAATTATCCGCTAAAGTTATGGAAAAACCTGAAAAACGCAGGGAACTTTATTTAGCCAAATGAGTGGACACCTTGTAGATAGAGAAGAATGATTAAACGTAACAAAAACTCTATAGCAGGTCGTCAACTTCGAATTGTTCAAAAATAGGACAAAATATAAGCCTAACCAGAAGAATGATCAATCTTGAAATAAATTCACGTTTAAAAAAGTTTGAAACAGTGACTTATTCCAAGAAAAAGTGACTTTAGTGAATTGGCCTTAAAAAAAAGAAAATTTTTAGTGACTGGCTTGAAAAAGTGACCAAGTCACAAAAAAGTGAGTCGCTTCCAGCCCTGATGGAGCGTCACATATCATATAAGTTTACATTATATATCATGTACACTTCTGAGACATTTCATGCAATGTAGCAAATATTGTATACAAAAGCCCATTGTTGTAAACAACATTGTTTACAAGTTGCTCGGTCACGTGAAATGAAATACTAGTTTACGTGAATGAATGTTTACATCACTATTAAAATTCGGAATTTTTATCTGTGAGCTATTACATTGAACCAGAGACAAACAGACATAACACTCACAATCACATTCATCGCAAATAATGTTTTAGTTGGGAATGTGCTTGCATTTCTCATGGTGGCACCACTGAAGCATTGAGCAAGCCCCACATTTCAAACTTATCAGTGATGCCAGTTCTTTTTCACGTCTAGTTAGTAGATATCAGCTCTTGCAAATGATAAATGGTGACACATACCACATCTGAAAAAATACAGAAAAAAAGTTGTTGAATATTACATCAAAACTGCTGCACATTAGTCATTCCGTTCCTAACATTACTTTGTATGAGGTACACAGAATTCGAGACCAAATCATGTTGATGACTGTAATATTCTATCAACTTTTACCATTTATTGATGTTCAATACTTCACCATGAATATCATAGATTGATACATACTATTTTTTTCTGTGTACATATTAAAGTGATGAGCCGTGGTAGAAAGGGCACTAATAAGTGATGCATTACCTCGTTTATAAACTTGTTTCCATTAAATGAAAAAGCGCACTAAACAAACAAAACAAATCCCTAAGAAAAAGTCTTAGCTTCTGTGAATTTTTCCTACGGATCCGTATTGCTGCAGAATTCAATCAATTCTATAGATCTACGGAAAATTTCGTAGAACCGACATCACTGACTTCCATCTGTTTTGTTTTTATTCAACACAGCTGACGCGTTGACAGGACGAGGTAAAAGCAACTAGTGAAAAAAATTGCATAAACGAATGATGCTTTGGTTGCAAAACAATGCTTGGGAATGTGGATGATAGATGGTGCTAGTGCGCATGCAAAATACGCTTGACGATATTTTTTGAAGAATTTTCTTCTAAGAGTTATGTCTGTTTGTCTGTGATTGAACTATGAAAAATAAAACGAATTTTTAAACTCCAACAAGATTTTCGTGTTCTACCTTTATGTCTATTTTGCTCACCAATCGCGATTGCTCATAACATTTAAAATTGCTAATGGTGACCCTCTGAAATCAATGTTGACAGGTTATAACTTTAGCTCCTCTTCTTGCATTTATCACATAAAAAAATGTTGTTACAATATCTCATAGTTTCATAACTCCAAATAATAGCATTTTAGCTGTAATTAGGATTTGCGGGCATGCTCCAGAGCGATAAAAATTAAAATGATGAAATTGCTTTCTATTTTGGAAAACAGAGCAAAAATAACATCAAATTTTGAAGCATTGGTCAAGGTCAAAATGTGAACACTCCGCAGATCTCACAACTAAATCTCAAACCACGTAAATAGTGATTGCAGTTTGGAAATTTAATTAGAAACAATGCGCAAACAAACTTCAACGAACCACTCAACGATACAGATCTTCCAAGACGCTAATACCAACGGAGCCTAAACAAACATAAAATTCCAATAATCCATTACAATGGCAGTCTATGGAAGTCAGCAAAAAATAGAATGAACTTTTCCATCACCCATCTCATGGGTGACCCATTTTCTTTTATTCGTTAGCACTCGCTGAACAACGTTCTTTATGTTAACCAACCCCAACAGAGATTGCCATCTGCTTAGCCTAACAAAAAGCCTATTTCCTGTTGTACAAAAGCACACAATGCGAAACACAACCCATCAATCCCTTGTGCAGCTGCTCTCCCATGATTTGCAATCGCAACCATTTCGAAATTCGCTCCGATGATGGCCCCGACCTCTCGGTATGGACCAGTTGGAGCTTTTCACCGAACCGAACCGGACTCCAGCAGGCCAATGCCTTGACGCTAATAAAAAGAATATTGAAATTGGAATAAATTATCCTATACTGACCGAAGGCGGAATGGGGAAACCATGCTGCCGAAATAGAGAAATCATCCCAAACAGACTGTCATGCAAATTAAGGCGGGCATTCCATACGGTAGGTATACATATATACAACTAATCTACTCATTCATTTCGAATCTACTAGTGTAGTAAGTTCTATTTGTCTGTTTGGTTTCGAGAAGAATTTGCGCCGGAAGAGGCTGCTGTTGTGCTCCTCCCGTTGATGAGAAGAGAAGATGATGGCTCTATCAGTTCCACCCGTACTCGGTAGATAAGAGATTTCTCGCGTAACATTTGGAAAGGGCCTATCAGTTTTTGTAAACAACAATTGTCTCCTTCCCGATAGTGTTCTTGGTTTGCGTATGCGACCTTCGGTTCGCACGAAATGGGAGTTACAAGTTTTGTTTACGAAATCTGATAGGTCCTTTTCAAACGTTACGTGAGATTGTTTGTATCAACAATGAAGCATAGAGCGAATAAACGACAAAGAAAATGAGTAGGTAATATTTGTCTGGAATCACAGCATTCTACATAGGTAAGGGCTTCTGGGTTTATGCACGCCCGAGGCAAAATTACTTTTTGGCATTTAAAATACGTTTTTTATTTCTATCTTCTTTTTCAGTAGATCCTCAACGGTGAATTCAATGGATCAACTAGTTCAATGGCTCAACTAGCGATGCTGCAAGAGAAAATGACCTCGACAATGTTATGGAAATATATTTGAAAATAGGCCAAAACGTCATTTTGCCTCGGGGGTGCATTTTACCCCATGTTCCTCTATGAATATGTACAGCCTGATGAAGCCTATGTTTCTCGGTTTGGAAAAAGGATGAAAGCATCAAGGCAAGGCACGACGGTATAATAACGCCCCAACCAGCCTGAATGCTCATGGCGTATCGCAAAGCCGAATATGTAGTTCAAGAGCGTCTCATCCGGGTGGTCTTTGAAGTGGTTGTCTACTGCTCGGAGCGTGGAAGTGTGTGTGTATGTGCCTATATTTATGACAAACCTACCAACCACCGACCACAGAGCATCGTGCTTCATGGGCACAACGGATCGAGGATTGCACTTGTACGGAGTGGGTCTTATGTATAAATATTGCAATATTACGGTCTTATGGAAAGGATATTTGGCCTGGAAAGCTATTTTAAGATGATTCTGAATTGCTTTTGTGTATTTTACTTTTGCCGCATCGGATACACCGAATGGAAACGATTAACTAGAGTGGACCCGATAAGCTGCTAAGACGATTTTGTCAAGAGGCCAACTATATTTTTTCCAGATATATTCTACCTTCAATTTATTGGTCTATGAATAGAGAGGATATTTTTGCTGTTCAACACAAACTCCCCCACAAGAAGCATCCTTGTTTACTCACCTCATCCCATTTGAGGAATTTTTCACCATCCTGCAGCGCCTTCGGGACTTCCATCGTACCCAGCTTAACCGCGGTTGGATTGGTCACTGTTTGGCCTCCGGTATTGCGTGGGGACTGCTGCTGCTGCTGCTTGCCACTTCCCTCCGCACTCAGAGTTGCCGAAGAAGCCATGGTTATGTGTCGAGATACGCCTGATGTATTAATATCACTCAACACACTCACTCAATTAATGCTCCACCTCTTCACTGTATCCCGCCCTGTACTTCAACCCAGCCGTAGAAGCAGGAACGGAGATAGCCAATGCAATGGTTTCACGTTACAGCACGCGTTCGTATGAATAATTCTTTATTCACTTCTTTCTCCTCTTCTATGCACAAGATTCAATAATTCAATGCAATTAGCACATACACTTGCTGCTTCCGCTTGCTCCCTCGGTGGCAGCAGCGATCGCGGAGAAACACGAATGCAAGCGTCAAACACTTTAATACGACAGTATCATTACTTTTTTTTTAATTATTTATATTTACACTCAATTGGATTCAGTTTCAATTTGAATCCAATTCGGTAAGCCATCATTCCATGCCTACCTTTTCGCGAATTAATGCAGGTTTATTACGCGCGACCACACCCACGCATTTGAGAGAATGCAAACACGCTGTTGATTAACGTCACGCGACGAATTTAATAGCTGGCCGACCGAGATAGGGTAAGTGGTTGGGTTTTTTTTTTGTGTGTGGTATATGATATGGAGCTCGTTGACACAATTTGAAAATCAATTTTACTTTAATGTAGAATATCGAAGTTATGCGATCCCTGGTGGCCTCGAGTATGCTGGGCGTTGAAAATGTTCGTCCCTTGGGTGAATTAGTCTAGAATGAAGGAAATGAAAAAGTTATGATTAGCTAAATTCTCCGAAAATTTAATAGAATTTAATATGATTTCATCATATTATTTGCTAACTTCAAAACCAGTTATCTTTATTGTTGTTTTTCCCATGCAAAAGTAATGAATACCGTGAACTCTAACCTTAGGAAAATAATAGATTTATAAAGATTATATCCGTTTGCGTTGCGTTGACGTAAATTTGACAGTTAGGAAATAGATTTAGCTGTCACTTTACCGCAACGCAGCAGATCCGGATCTAATGTGGGTGGGCCTTAAAAACAGATCAAAACAACAAAAAGAAAGAAATATCCAGACCAAAACAGAGAGAATGTAAATATTAGAACAGACAAATAGGTAAGATGACAAACATACTGCTTCATAAAATAACGCAAGCAGACAGTACTAATAGGATTCGAATACTGACAAATAAACACAACCGCCATTTTGAAAGTTTATGAGTCTCCGAACTCAGATTTTATATTATTATTTTATATTGCAATCTTGCACAGAAAACAATGGTTTTCTGTGCAAAATTTGCCAATAAAATGTTTTTAAAAGTTTAATAACTTGACAATAAGTAGTTGATCAAGGATTTTTTAAATGTTTCAACGTGAATTTTTGCAGTTTTCTAAGCCATTTTAAACACTTTCTTGGATTTTGCTTGCTTAAATTAGATGATTTTTTACCGTGTATATTTTATTTAAAAAATATATATATTTTCCCAAAAATTTCTCTCAGCGTGATTCTAATTAGAAGTGACACTTTCGAGTTATGATTTGTTGAACAATCTCGAATACGCCATTCTAAAGTTTTTTTTTTTTTGCGTGATTCACAATGGCCGAATTTAAGCGAAACTGTAAATGATTGACCATGAAGCTGGGTTTAGACAGGGCAAGTCAATTGATCAAGTCAGTTGAATTCAACTGTCTTGATCAACTCACTTGAATTGAAAAAAGTTGAACCAGGCTCAACTTTTCAAGCCAATTCAATTCAACTGAGTTGATCATTTGACTTGCCTAGTCTAAACCCAGCATAACTGTTCCGTTTTGAACCCCTTCGGATACGGTTGTGTTTTAAGTTTGCTCTCTGTTTTGTGCGTGCGTTCGCTTTCATAGTTTTCGGCGACTTTTGTCTGATTAGTGCTACTCTGCCTCCCGGACGGTTATACGTGTATGATTGGGGGTTTTCTCGCTTTCTGGGAAGTTTTAGAATCAAGAAAGAGAACGTGTTGCATCATGTTTGTAAGCATCGGAAGAGATGTCGCTATCTGCGTTATTTTTTTTTTCTTCGCTTGTGCTCCTGGACCAGAAATATGAGGTATCGCGAGTGATAGTTTTTAATATTAATGTATTTACGCGGTGTATGATTTTATGAACGGTCGTGTATATTTCTTTCTTTCTTTTGTTTGTGTTTGTGAGCAGAAGCACTCGATGCAAGGTAGAAGTTATACGACTTCAGAAGGGAATGATCAACATGTTCGATCTGCAAAATTCAAGTTTCGCAAATAAGCTGTTGTTGGAAATGAGTATCAATTAGCGAAGTTAAAGTCGGTTCATTAACTGTTACTTGGTGCGTCAAATTACAGGAACATAAGACAATTAGTTCGTAATTATTAGGCACACGAAGTACGATAAGTTGTTGTCATCAAAAGGTAAGTTCGTTGATATAGGTAAATTCATTGAAATAATTAGTTTTTGAGTACATATACTAATATCAGTGGCGTTTCCTTCACCTCAATCTACCTGTGCACCAACTACATAAACATAAATAATTATCAAATTATTTCTAGCAATGGATAGATATCGAGTAAACTAGAAGATTAAGTGTATTTTTCAACGGATTCGAGTATGAATATGACATTAAATCTGGTATTGAAAGTTGATGCACAGGTAAAAAGTAACGTTACGGGACTCCACAGATAGTACATAAATAACCCTTTTTGTCAACCCCTCCTGATAATCTTTTCTAAAATAATACGAATTCCAAAACAAGATCTTAAAGCATTATTCATTGTTTAAAATAATAGGAACTGTTTATCTAAAATAATTCGGATGCAGAGGGGTTGACAAAATTGGAACACAACTGTAAATCATATATTTTAAAACATTATATTATAAATTTGGTTGGGGGAGGGGGTCAGCCTAAGGGAATCAAAGGACTTATTGACTGGACGAGGGTTCGTGGATTTGCCAGTCCCTTGTAACGTGATTACAGATGGCCATCTGGTCGTTTTGTCTTCCAAAGGTCTTCAATGAAGCTGATTCGCCCTGCTGCAACCAGGGCTCTACATTTTCGAAGCTCTAAAATGAACTGGTCTTTTGTTTCTCTCATACATACGTGTTCGACGCTTCATTTCTATAACGCCTAGCTAGACTATCAGCAAGAAACGAAAATAAAAAAGCAGGACGCTTAGAAGGAAAGGCTGGCTGTGGAACTTCTCGTCGTTGCTTTGCTCATCGCTTTCAATGTAACTAACGTCGATTTTCTAGTTAAATGAAACCTCATTATGGCTTTCAATCCCCTTTCACGAACACTTTATCACTGCTCTTTCAATTTGTATAAAATGCGTTATGTCCCGTTTTCGATCATTTTTTTTAGATAAATATATGGATGGAAGATAAATTAAAAATATTGCGTGTAATCTTCAAGTGTTTTCACGTGAGAAATGCTTTAAATGTGTTATTTCATTTTCCGTCATATACGTCATGAAACCTCTGTTGATGTTTTTCATGAAAGATAAAACTATCAAAGTCGAGCGCTCTTTCGCTCATCCGTTTCACCGAAGCTTGAAAGGAAGACCAATGGAGCGACGGGAGAAAGAGAGCCAAGCGATTGAAAATTTGTTTGTGCACGCCGACTGAGGTTCTAGAATGCTACGAAGCTGTTCGACTTTAACAGAAAAAGAAAGCCAGCAGTCTCTTCGTCGCATGGATTTGGTCGATTGAAGCTGATATTGTGACGCCCTGGCTGCAACAATCCATCAGGCAGAACTTTATAACCGGTAAAGTATCTGCAGACATTGGTAATCCTTGCACTGATGGTGGGCTTGATTCACATCACATCACAGCACATCAACTGTAAATGATTGGCCATAACAAACATAATGAAGTTATGAAGTTAGGTAGTTAGAGGAAAACTTAAATAAAACAACAAAAAATGTTATCTTCCATGTAATTTCACTTAATTTTGGTATCTATGATAGATACGTATTTCGACAACAATGTGCATTCTTCATCAGTGTCATTTCCTCTAAAGACTTATCAAAATCTAACCCCCTTAAGTACTCATCCCCTAGGTAAGAATGTCAAGATCACAGATTCCTTATTAGAGAGTTGTGAAGATTTTGAACCTTTGCTTTACTTAAATCTTTGGTTTTTTAGTTAGGTAGGTTCCGATTCTACGCATTGCAGTTTCATTTTTATACCTTCTTACCTAGGGGATGAGTACTTAAGGGGGTTAGATTTCGATAAGTCTGTAGTGGAACGACACTGAAGAAGACTGCACTTACGTACTTCACTTTGCTGGTCCGACGTCCCTCAGGAATTTAACCTGTATAGCAATGTTGCGCCAACTAACTCGAGTATCGCCAACAATTCCTCGAGCGTCCCACACATCCTTGATCTTGCTCCACGTGGTCCAACCACCTAGCGCGCTCCACTCCGCGATTTGAGGTGAACACCATTTTTTCGGATTATTATTATCCGGCATTCTTACAACGTGTCCCGCCCATAGTACCCTTCCAGTTTTAGCGACTTCCTGGATAATGGGTTCACATAGAGTTGCGCCAGTTCGTTGTTCAATCTTCTCCTCCAAACACCGTTTTCATATACCCCGCCAAAGATGGTCTTAAGCACGCATCGTTCGAAAACTCCCAGTGCTTACAGGTCCTCCTTACATGTCTCACACCCGTAAATTACTACCGGTCTTATCAGGGTCTTGCACATGGTACACTTAGTGTAAAAATGAAGTTTACCCGACCTTAGGGTCTTTTGAAGTTCGTAGTAGGCACGACTTCCGGTAAAAATGCGTCTCCGAATTTCTCTACTGCAGTTGTTATTTCGCACTCGGTTCCTCCAGCTAACAGATACTGAACCTTTTCTGCCTCATGTTTCAGTCTTGCGTACTGGTCCGCCACCACCTGAAACGTTCTTCAAACAATTGCAACGTCGTCAGCGAAGCAGATGAACTGGCTGAACCTTTTGAAGATCGTGCCCGGCATGTTAAAGCCCGCACGTTTCATAACGCCTTCTAGACAAGAAGGGCCATCGCCTTGTCGAAGACCTTTGCGTGTTTCAAATGGGACGGTTAGTGCACCCGATATCTTCACACAGCACTGTACACCATCCATCGTAGCCTTAATCAGTATCGTCAGTTTCCCGGGAAAACCGTTGTCGTCCATAAGCGGCTTTAAAATCGATGGATAGGTGGTGTGTAGGAACTTGATATTCGCGACAATTTTGGATCTGCCGCAACGTGAAGATTTGGTCTGTTGTAGATCGTCCGTCCACAAAACCGGCATGATAACTTCCCACAAATCTGCTTACTAGCGGCGATAGACGGCGGAAGATGATCTGGGAAAGCACTTTGTAGGCTGCGTTGAGAATGGTGATCGCTCGGTAGTTCTCACATTCTAACTTGTCACCCTTCTTGTATATTGTGCATATTACCCCCTCTTTCCACTCCTCCGGTAGCTGTTCTGTATCCCAGATCCTGAATATCAATCATACCCATACAGACTATGGCTTATATCATGTAATATAGACTGTCTTGCAATGAGCACTCATACATAGGATTTCCAGTGGAAACTAGGTATTACGGGGTATTAACTTCACTTATAGTGGGAGCTGTTGCTTGTACTTCGTCCACCGCACAGATCAAGCCGTTCCTCCTGCTGTCTTTGCTCACCGCCTCTGTTCCATTAAGGTGTTCATCGTAGTGCTGCTTCCACCTTTCGATCACCTCACGTTCGTCCGTCAAGATACCACCATCTATATTCTGACACATTTCGGCTAGCGGCACAGTCGAAATACGTATCTGTCATAGATACCAAAATTAATTACACAGCTATGACTGTGAAATTTTTCTTTTTTTCAAAAATATCATCGAGGCCACCTCTAAATAACGATTTAAAGAGTTGCCGCCATACAAAAGTTTTGTTGCAACATCCTTGGCTACCATTTGGAGGGTGCTGGAATGCTCTTCATATTATTAATAATTCTTGCAGTGTATTAATTAGCAATTCCCCGAAAAATACTCCTGGAAAAATCACTTAGAGTTTTCCTCAGCGTTCATTTACTATTCTCCTGAAATTCCCATGGAATTACCATAGGAATTCTTTTTTAAGTTCTACTCCGAATTTACATTAATTCTTTGAAATGGTCCGTAGAAGTTCTTTAAAAGACTCTCTTTTGAATGTTCTAAGAATTAGCACCAGAATATCTTAGGAATTCTCATCGAAATTCCTTTGAAATTTTTCTAGAAAAATGTAGGATCTATTCTCAGAATTCCTTGGAATTAAATTAAGAAATCCATTGGAATTATTTTCAGAATTTTCGTTGAGTTTACCTGGATTTCCAAATTCTCCTGGAATCATTCTCAGATTTAAAGGTAATCTGTAATCTAAACAGCATACCCTTTAAGTATCCTTCAAAAAATCCCATGGAATTACGCTGTGATTTATTTTTACCCTAGAAAATTCTTGAAATTATACTCCAAATTCCCATGAATTTCTCCATTGAATTGCCTTCAAGTACCCATCAGAATTATAGTAAAAGAATCCTCAGAAATCTCCAACAAATTTTCTCAATTTTCTTTAGAAACTAAGCTCGGTATGAATTTTTGTTAAAGTTTTCATTGATTCCCATAATTTACATTTTACTCAGAATTACTTTGGTCTTCTTCTTTGGTTTCACATGGAATCTGGAATTTCTCAGAACTACCTATTGCCTTGCGTATTAGTATAACAATTGTCATCTTAAAATTAAAAACTAAAACTATATTTTAACTAATTATTAAGGGCATTATTTTTTGCCTGAAATTATTAACTATTTTGTTGGAAATCTGTTCTAAGGTCTCAAAATTTGAAATTCGATGAACTCGGAGGTACTGAACCAGGAAGGCAGCTTCAAAATCTTTTTCAGAATTTTGTTCTGAATCGTTTTAAGTGCTTTTTTCCTGATAGTGGCCGGTGTAAAAATATTAGAAGTTTGTTCTTCAGGCAAAGTTTCGATTTCCTGTTTATAAGAGGATACAAACATTTTATATATTTGCTACATTTCTCCCCAAAAGCGCTTGCCATATGTTTCGCCCATTGTCTATCACTGACACCATTTGGACGGAAAGCCATTGCTGTACGCTCACATTTTCAGGGGCTCCCATGAACCGTGCATATAAACCAACGCGGGTATGTAACCACGCTAATCTTCCCTTATTTGTTTGTTTGAACGGGATAACGTATAATATTGACAACTAGGATCGATGCCATTCATCGCTGACGGAGACAACTAATTAGCACTCGTTAGCGATAATTGTTGGCTCTTTGGTGAATGCAGCTCACCCCGTAGCCAATAATTCATTTATGTTTTGACAGCAAATAGTTACGTGATTGTGAATTGGCCTGTCGCAAGCCACGTGTTTTTTTTTTTACCTCAACTAGATCATGTTTCCATACGACAAACAAGATGGTTGTTAAAGCCATCGGATTCGAGTGCCACAACTTGCAACTAGGTAAACGGTAACCATCATTAAAGCTATCTTATTCCAAAGAAATCGGTTGGAATCCAGTAAACAAACTCAACTCATGAAAAATGCAGCTTTTATTTAATTCAATACTGACCAAACAAAACAACATCTCGAAATGGCAAGCATCAACCGACGAATGGAAAAATGGTCGGTGACCACACAAAACCCAGAGCAACGATCAATGTTGTACCCTGTGCCACCGATTTTTCTCCTTCATGTCATCGTTTCGTTTCAAGCGAAGGAGCGGTTCAATGTAATGTGAAAGCATAGAATTCCGAACGATGGTCATCCGTCGAAAGAGCTTGCTCACTTGAGTGATACTGGAATGAGATAAATCTTGGTACTGGATTGTTCAAAGAAAAATGAATGCTGCGAGCTGCTGAATAATTTTCTTCTAACAAATTGGAACCGTCGAGTTTGTGGGCAAAACAATTTTTCTTCGACAATGAAAATGAAGAATCATTTGACAATTTTGTTTTCATTCTGTTTCAAGAGTTTTTATCTTCTCGAGGAATTCACCTTCTCAAGGAATTTGAACTTCCAGTGTAACAAAAACATTATCATTAAACTGCAATCTCAGCTTTCCATCGTCTTTCGTGACAACGACGATCGCAGCATCTTGTACAAAAAAAGGAATGCTTTATTTCACACGAACTATTTCTACGTTTCGCCACACTGACCCAAATCCTTGCCACCTCTTCCGGAAGCAAGCACAACCATCGAGGGACTACAAACAACAACAATCTGCGAGCGAGAAAATTGCGATGGATTCGAATGCCATCCAGCAGCTGCGTTGTCCTCGTCTTCGCCGTCATCGTCGTCGTTGCCACCGATAGACATACCAAGAAGGGAAACAAACATCACGAACCGGAGGAGGTGGAGATGAAAAATCAATTTCCCAGCGAGCGTACTTTTTGTCCTTTCTGTGAATGTCGGCAACTTTTCTATTTCTCGATTCCTTTTCCACATCCTGGCAACAGAGCTTTTCTTCTAGAGCAATCGCAAAAGTCCGCGAACAGTCCACAACGGCGCCGTCGAATGTGAGCATGTTTTTGACAACATCAACAGGGGGGGGGGGGGGGGGGTTAGAGGATGTGTGGTGTGCGAAAGCAATTCCAGTCACGTGGATCCCGTCAATTGAACGGGAAGAAGAGATAGAGCTCGGCACGGTTGGCAATTTATATCCGAAGGGTTAAAACATGAAGACACGAAGAGTTTGAGTTTGAGTTCGAGTTTCCCCGCACGCATAGTCCGACGACAACAATTGAATTGTAATTGGAAAGGCAAAAACTGATGCAGTACATAGAGTTGCTGGTCCGTGCTGTGGAGCTCGTGAATCGTGGCAGTGAAATAGTGTGAAGCTCATGTATGTGCTGCTATGGATGTAGGATCAAGTAAGTTTCAGGTTGGATGAAAATACATTATTCAAAAGATGAATTACCAGATTGATATGGGGTCATAGAAGAACATAGGACAGTTGCCCAAGCCATGCCGTAGAAATCGCCATCGGTCAGGAGGAGGAGTTCTGATCAGTTGTTGCAAAGTTCAGTACCCTTCAGATTACGAACGGAAACGGTTTCAGACTCATCGATTTCGCATGAGCATTAGACTGATGTAAAATTTAAAATGTTTGCTCCCTAGTGCTTAAACAGTTCCAAGTCGGGTCCTAATTAGCCTCACCAAATTTGAACTTGTTTGGTAAGCAACTGACTCTACACAAATCATTTGAGGTTACTATGGGAAATCAATAGTTTTTGATCCAATTTTGCATCAGTCTTATGAACATGGCCATAACGGTACACCTGGAGATCACCACATCATATCAAATCACAAATCAATCACGTTTTGATTGATGGAAGTTCGGATACCATTAATGTCTGGACCTATCAAGACGCAAATATCGATTTTCATGGTGACCAGAAAATCTCGATTAGTAATTTCCCGGTTTTTTTCTCAGCATTTCTTTTCCGGAACTTCTCGGGTTGTGCCTAGAGGCATCCCACTTTAAACTTTGAATTTCTCTCGACATGTACTCGGGTGGCGTTTAAAACAGGCCTTGGCCTTCATGACGCGCCATATTGAGTAATCCAGTGGATTAAGATCGGGGCTGGATGGCGGCCACATATCCTTCGCCCAGAACGGAAGATGTTCCTGCAACCACTTCTGAGTGCGGTTATAATATACCGGTCGGTTCTGGAATTTGATACGGGATCGACGGTAAACATACTTTCGTCGGTGAACAGGATTACCGGATTTTTTCGCTTAAGGAAGTTCAAGATTTTCTTGCATCGTTTGACTCGTAGCTCCCGAATGCGGTTGGTAATAATGTGAGTTTTTTTTTTCCGTGCCCTCGACTTCGCCCCGCAATCTTCCGTGCCGTAAAGTCACTGATCCCGTGTTCCTTTGCAATTTTCCTTATTGAACGCACTGGATTCACTCGAATCTTACTTTTGATAGCAGCAATAACCCTCGGAACCCGAGCTGACCTCGGACGACCTGTGGTTACCCTCTGCGGATAGTTTTCCTTTCTTTTCTCGGTCTAAAACCCTTTTGACGGTCCACCGGGGCACTCCCACGGCGATTGAAATGTCTTTTTGCGACATTTGCGCTTGGGACAAATCACGAATACGCTGCCACTTCGTCATGGTGCAACTGTCAAACTAAGTAAATCATTTGTTTTTATACACAGCTTACTACGGTATGAGCTATAGGTTAAGAGCGTGTAAAAAAAACCAAGGTATTGTATGCACAGGTGAAACGGGAACCTTATTTGTAGGATGGTGCAAACATTATCACGCATACGGTACCAGAAAACATAGTTAAAAAACGTAAGAAATACCAAGCCCTAGTTGTTTTTTTTCGGTTGATTTTGTGTGGATTTTCATATCGATAATAACTCATGTCAACAGTCATTAGAACCTATCATTGTTCGGGTATAGAAATGTCGAGCATCTGAACACCCTTCTTTTTGCGATTAGAGCCATATTAACGGAGATAAATCGATTTAAAGGTTTGGCAGGTCCACCAGCTGCCAAATGAAGGATTTTGTATTATTTTATACTGGGAAATCCGGGTATAGAAATTTCGAGCATCTGAACACCCCTTTTTTCTCTTTTTGCGATTAGAGTCATATTAACGGAGATAAATCAATTTAAAGGTTTGGCAGGCCCACCAGCTGCCAAATAAAGGATTTTGTATTATTTCATACTGGGAAATCCGCGTATAAAAATTTCGAACATCTGAACACCCCTCTTTTTGCGATTTGAGCCATATTAACGGAGATAAATCGATTTAAAGGTTTGGCAGGCCCACCAGCTGCCAAATGAAGGATTTTGTATTATTTTATACTGGGAAATCTGGGTATAGAAATTTCGAGCATCTGAACACCCCTCTTTTTGCGATTAGAGCCATATTAACGGAGATAAATCGATTTAAAGGTTTGGCAGGCCCACCAGCTGCCAAATGAAGGATTTTGTATTATTTTATACTAGGACATCCAGGTATAGAAATTTCGAGCATCTGAACACCCCTCTTTTTGCGATTAGAGCCATATTAACGGAGATAAATCGATTTAAAGGTTTGGCAGGCCCACCAGCTGCCAAATAAAGGATTTTTTATTATTTTATACTGGGAAATCCGGGTATAGAAATTTCGAGCATCTGAACACCCCTCTTTTTGCGATTAGAGCCATAATAACGGAGATAAATCGATTTAAAGGTTTGGCAGGCCCACCAGCTGCCAAATAAAGGATTTTGTATTATTTTATACTAGGAAATCCGGGTATAGAAATTTCGAGCATCTGAACACCCCTCTTTTTGCGATTAGAGCCATATTAACGGAGATAAATCGATTTAAAGGTTTGGCAGGTCCACCAGCTGCCAAATAAAGGATTTTGTATTATTTTATACTAGGACATCCGGATAAAGAAATTTCGAGCATCTGAACACCCCTCTTTTTGCAATTAGAGCCATATTAACGGAGATAAATCGATTTAAAGGTTTGGCAGGTCCACCAGCTGCCAAATAAAGGATTTTGTATTATTTTATACTGGGAAATCTGGGTATAGAAATTTCGAGCATCTGAACACCCCTCTTTTTGCGATTAGAGCCATATTAACGGAGATAAATCGATTTAAAGGTTTGGCAGGTCCACCAGCTGCCAAATAAAGGATTTTGTATTATTTTATACTGGGATATCCGGATAAAGAAATTTCGAGCATCTGAACACCCCTCTTTTTGCGATTAGAGCCATATTAACGGAGATAAATCGATTTAAAGGTTTGGCAGGTCCACCAGCTGCCAAATAAAGGATTTTGTATTATTTTATACTAGGACATCCGGGTATAGAAATTTCGAGCATCTGAACACCCCTCTTTTTGCGATTAGAGCCATATTAACGGAGATAAATCGATTTAAAGGTTTGGCAGGTCCACCAGCTGCCAAATAAAGGATTTTGTATTATTTTATACTAGGACATCCGGGTATAGAAATTTCGAGCATCTGAACACCCCTCTTTTTGCGATTAGAGCCATATTAACGGAGATACATCGATTTAAAGGTTTGGCAGGTCCACCAGCTGCCAAATAAAGGATTTTGTATTATATTATACTGGGAAATCCGGGTATAGAAATTTCGAGCATCTGAACACCCCTCTTTTTGCGATTAGAGCCATATTAACGGAGATAAATCGATTTAAAGGTTTGGCAGGTCCACCAGCTGCCAAATAAAGGATTTTGTATTATTTTATACTAGGACATCCGGGTATAGAAATTTCGAGCATCTGAACACCCCTCTTTTTGCGATTAGAGCCATATTAACGGAGATAAATCGATTTAAAGGTTTGGCAGGTCCACCAGCTGCCAAATAAAGGATTTTGTATTATTTTATACTGGGAAATCCGGATATAGAAATTTCGAGCATCTGAACACCCCTCTTTTTGCAATTAGAGCCATATTAACGGAGATAAATCGATTTAAAGGTTTGGCAGGTCCACCAGCTGCCAAATAAAGGATTTTGTATTATTTTATACTAGGAAATCCGGGTATAGAAATTTCGAGCATCTGAACACCCCTCTTTTTGCGATTAGAGCCATATTAACGGAGATAAATCGATTTAAAGGTTTGGCAGGTCCACCAGCTGCCAAATAAAGGATTTTGTATTATTTTATACTAGGACATCCGGATAAAGAAATTTCGAGCATCTGAACACCCCTCTTTTTGCAATTAGAGCCATATTAACGGAGATAAATCGATTTAAAGGTTTGGCAGGTCCACCAGCTGCCAAATAAAGGATTTTGTATTATTTTATACTAGGAAATCCGGGTATAGAAATTTCGAGCATCTGAACACCCCTCTTTTTGCGATTAGAGCCATATTAACGGAGATAAATCGATTTAAAGGTTTGGCAGGTCCACCAGCTGCCAAATAAAGGATTTTGTATTATTTTATACTAGGACATCCGGGTATAGAAATTTCGAGCATCTGAACACCCCTCTTTTTGCGATTAGAGCCATATTAACGGAGATAAATCGATTTAAAGGTTTGGCAGGTCCACCAGCTGCCAAATAAAGGATTTTGTATTATTTTATACTGGGAAATCCGGATAAAGAAATTTCGAGCATCTGAACACCCCTCTTTTTGCAATTAGAGCCATATTAACGGAGATAAATCGATTTAAAGGTTTGGCAGGTCCACCAGCTGCCAAATAAAGGATTTTGTATTATTTTATACTAGGACATCCGGGTATAGAAATTTCGAGCATCTGAACACCCCTCTTTTTGCGATTAGAGCCATATTAACGGAGATAAATCGATTTAAAGGTTTGGCAGGTCCACCAGCTGCCAAATAAAGGATTTTGTATTATTTTATACTGGGAAATCCGGATAAAGAAATTTCGAGCATCTGAACACCCCTCTTTTTGCAATTAGAGCCATATTAACGGAGATAAATCGATTTAAAGGTTTGGCAGGTCCACCAGCTGCCAAATAAAGGATTTTGTATTATTTTATACTAGGACATCCGGGTATAGAAATTTCGAGCATCTGAACACCCCTCTTTTTGCGATTAGAGCCATATTAACGGAGATAAATCGATTTAAAGGTTTGGCAGGTCCACCAGCTGCCAAATAAAGGATTTTGTATTATTTTATACTAGGACATCCGGGTATAGAAATTTCGAGCATCTGAACACCCCTCTTTTTGCGATTAGAGCCATATTAACGGAGATAAATCGATTTAAAGGTTTGGCAGGTCCACCAGCTGCCAAATAAAGGATTTTGTATTATTTTATACTGGGAAATCCGGATAAAGAAATTTCGAGCATCTGAACACCCCTCTTTTTGCAATTAGAGCCATATTAACGGAGATAAATCGATTTAAAGGTTTGGCAGGTCCACCAGCTGCCAAATAAAGGATTTTGTATTATTTTATACTAGGACATCCGGGTATAGAAATTTCGAGCATCTGAACACCCCTCTTTTTGCGATTAGAGCCATATTAACGGAGATAAATCGATTTAAAGGTTTGGCAGGTCCACCAGCTGCCAAATAAAGGATTTTGTATTATTTTATACTGGGAAATCCGGATAAAGAAATTTCGAGCATCTGAACACCCCTCTTTTTGCAATTAGAGCCATATTAACGGAGATAAATCGATTTAAAGGTTTGGCAGGTCCACCAGCTGCCAAATAAAGGATTTTGTATTATTTTATACTAGGAAATCCGGGTATAGAAATTTCGAGCATCTGAACACCCCTCTTTTTGCGATTAGAGCCATATTAACGGAGATAAATCGATTTAAAGGTTTGGCAGGTCCACCAGCTGCCAAATAAAGGATTTTGTATTATTTTATACTAGGACATCCGGATAAAGAAATTTCGAGCATCTGAACACCCCTCTTTTTGCAATTAGAGCCATATTAACGGAGATAAATCGATTTAAAGGTTTGGCAGGTCCACCAGCTGCCAAATAAAGGATTTTGTATTATTTTATACTAGGAAATCCGGGTATAGAAATTTCGAGCATCTGAACACCCCTCTTTTTGCGATTTGAGCCATATTAACGGAGATAAATCGATTTAAAGGTTTGGCAGGCCCACCAGCTGCCAAATAAAGGATTTTGTATTATTTTATACTGGGAAATCCGGGTATAGAAATTTCGAGCATCTGAACACCCCTCTTTTTGCGATTAGAGCCATATTAACGGAGATAAATCGATTTAAAGGTTTGGCAGGTCCACCAGCTGCCAAATAAAGGATTTTGTATTATTTTATACTAGGACATCCGGGTATAGAAATTTCGAGCATCTGAACACCCCTCTTTTTGCGATTAGAGCCATATTAACGGAGATAAATCGATTTAAAGGTTTGGCAGGTCCACCAGCTGCCAAATAAAGGATTTTGTATTATTTTATACTGGGAAATCCGGATAAAGAAATTTCGAGCATCTGAACACCCCTCTTTTTGCAATTAGAGCCATATTAACGGAGATAAATCGATTTAAAGGTTTGGCAGGTCCACCAGCTGCCAAATAAAGGATTTTGTATTATTTTATACTAGGAAATCCGGGTATAGAAATTTCGAGCATCTGAACACCCCTCTTTTTGCGATTAGAGCCATATTAACGGAGATAAATCGATTTAAAGGTTTGGCAGGTCCACCAGCTGCCAAATAAAGGATTTTGTATTATTTTATACTAGGACATCCGGATAAAGAAATTTCGAGCATCTGAACACCCCTCTTTTTGCAATTAGAGCCATATTAACGGAGATAAATCGATTTAAAGGTTTGGCAGGTCCACCAGCTGCCAAATAAAGGATTTTGTATTATTTTATACTAGGAAATCCGGGTATAGAAATTTCGAGCATCTGAACACCCCTCTTTTTGCGATTTGAGCCATATTAACGGAGATAAATCGATTTAAAGGTTTGGCAGGCCCACCAGCTGCCAAATAAAGGATTTTGTATTATTTTATACTGGGAAATCCGGGTATAGAAATTTCGAGCATCTGAACACCCCTCTTTTTGCGATTAGAGCCATATTAACGGAGATAAATCGATTTAAAGGTTTGGCAGGCCCACCAGCTGCCTTATAGAGGATTTTGTATTATTTTATACTGGGAAATCTGGGTATAGAAATTTCGAGCATCTGAACACCCCTCTTTTTGCGATTAGAGCCATATTAACGGAGATAAATCGATTTAAAGGTTTGGCAGGTCCACCAGCTGCCAAATAAAGGATTTTGTATTATTTTATACTAGGACATCCGGGTATAGAAATTTCGAGCATCTGAACACCCCTCTTTTTGCGATTAGAGCCATATTAACGGAGATAAATCGATTTAAAGGTTTGGCAGGTCCACCAGCTGCCAAATAAAGGATTTTGTATTATTTTATACTGGGAAATCCGGATAAAGAAATTTCGAGCATCTGAACACCCCTCTTTTTGCAATTAGAGCCATATTAACGGAGATAAATCGATTTAAAGGTTTGGCAGGTCCACCAGCTGCCAAATAAAGGATTTTGTATTATTTTATACTAGGACATCCGGGTATAGAAATTTCGAGCATCTGAACACCCCTCTTTTTGCGATTAGAGCCATATTAACGGAGATAAATCGATTTAAAGGTTTGGCAGGTCCACCAGCTGCCAAATAAAGGATTTTGTATTATTTTATACTGGGAAATCCGGATAAAGAAATTTCGAGCATCTGAACACCCCTCTTTTTGCAATTAGAGCCATATTAACGGAGATAAATCGATTTAAAGGTTTGGCAGGTCCACCAGCTGCCAAATAAAGGATTTTGTATTATTTTATACTAGGACATCCGGGTATAGAAATTTCGAGCATCTGAACACCCCTCTTTTTGCGATTAGAGCCATATTAACGGAGATAAATCGATTTAAAGGTTTGGCAGGTCCACCAGCTGCCAAATAAAGGATTTTGTATTATTTTATACTAGGACATCCGGGTATAGAAATTTCGAGCATCTGAACACCCCTCTTTTTGCGATTAGAGCCATATTAACGGAGATAAATCGATTTAAAGGTTTGGCAGGTCCACCAGCTGCCAAATAAAGGATTTTGTATTATTTTAAACTGGGAAATCCGGATAAAGAAATTTCGAGCATCTGAACACCCCTCTTTTTGCAATTAGAGCCATATTAACGGAGATAAATCGATTTAAAGGTTTGGCAGGTCCACCAGCTGCCAAATAAAGGATTTTGTATTATTTTATACTAGGACATCCGGGTATAGAAATTTCGAGCATCTGAACACCCCTCTTTTTGCGATTAGAGCCATATTAACGGAGATAAATCGATTTAAAGGTTTGGCAGGTCCACCAGCTGCCAAATAAAGGATTTTGTATTATTTTATACTGGGAAATCCGGATAAAGAAATTTCGAGCATCTGAACACCCCTCTTTTTGCAATTAGAGCCATATTAACGGAGATAAATCGATTTAAAGGTTTGGCAGGCCCACCAGCTGCCAAATAAAGGATTTTGTATTATTTTATACTAGGACATCCGGGTATAGAAATTTCGAGCATCTGAACACCCCTCTTTTTGCGATTAGAGCCATATTAACGGAGATACATCGATTTAAAGGTTTGGCAGGTCCACCAGCTGCCAAATAAAGGATTTTGTATTATTTTATACTGGGAAATCCGGGTATAGAAATTTCGAGCATCTGAACACCCCTCTTTTTGCGATTAGAGCCATATTAACGGAGATAAATCGATTTAAAGGTTTGGCAGGTCCACCAGCTGCCAAATAAAGGATTTTGTATTATTTTATACTAGGACATCCGGGTATAGAAATTTCGAGCATCTGAACACCCCTCTTTTTGCGATTAGAGCCATATTAACGGAGATAAATCGATTTAAAGGTTTGGCAGGTCCACCAGCTGCCAAATAAAGGATTTTGTATTATTTTATACTGGGAAATCCGGATAAAGAAATTTCGAGCATCTGAACACCCCTCTTTTTGCAATTAGAGCCATATTAACGGAGATAAATCGATTTAAAGGTTTGGCAGGTCCACCAGCTGCCAAATAAAGGATTTTGTATTATTTTATACTAGGAAATCCGGGTATAGAAATTTCGAGCATCTGAACACCCCTCTTTTTGCGATTAGAGCCATATTAACGGAGATAAATCGATTTAAAGGTTTGGCAGGTCCACCAGCTGCCAAATAAAGGATTTTGTATTATTTTATACTAGGACATCCGGATAAAGAAATTTCGAGCATCTGAACACCCCTCTTTTTGCAATTAGAGCCATATTAACGGAGATAAATCGATTTAAAGGTTTGGCAGGTCCACCAGCTGCCAAATAAAGGATTTTGTATTATTTTATACTAGGAAATCCGGGTATAGAAATTTCGAGCATCTGAACACCCCTCTTTTTGCGATTTGAGCCATATTAACGGAGATAAATCGATTTAAAGGTTTGGCAGGCCCACCAGCTGCCAAATAAAGGATTTTGTATTATTTTATACTGGGAAATCCGGGTATAGAAATTTCGAGCATCTGAACACCCCTCTTTTTGCGATTAGAGCCATATTAACGGAGATAAATCGATTTAAAGGTTTGGCAGGCCCACCAGCTGCCTTATAGAGGATTTTGTATTATTTTATACTGGGAAATCTGGGTATAGAAATTTCGAGCATCTGAACACCCCTCTTTTTGCGATTAGAGCCATATTAACGGAGATAAATCGATTTAAAGGTTTGGCAGGTCCACCAGCTGCCAAATAAAGGATTTTTTATTATTTTATACTAGGTAATCCGGGTATAGAAATTTCGAGCATCTGAACACCCCTCTTTTTGCGATTTGAGCCATATTAACGGAGATAAATCGATTTAAAGGTTTGGCAGGTCCACCAGCTGCCAAATAAAGGATTTTGTATTATTTTATACTGGGAAATCCGGATATAGAAATTTCGAGCATCTGAACACCCCTCTTTTTGCGATTAGAGCCATATTAACGGAGATAAATCGATTTAAAGGTTTGGCAGGCCCACCAGCTGCCTTATAGAGGATTTTGTATTATTTTATACTGGGAAATCTGGGTATAGAAATTTCGAGCATCTGAACACCCCTCTTTTTGCGATTAGAGCCATATTAACGGAGATAAATCGATTTAAAGGTTTGGCAGGTCCACCAGCTGCCAAATAAAGGATTTTGTATTATTTTATACTGGGAAATCCGGATATAGAAATTTCGAGCATCTGAACACCCCTCTTTTTGCGATTAGAGCCATATTAACGGAGATAAATCGATTTAAAGGTTTGGCAGGTCCACCAGCTGCCAAATGAAGGATTTTGTATTATTTTATACTGGGAAATCCGGGTATAGAAATTTCGAGCATCTGAACACCCCTCTTTTTGCGATTAGAGCCATATTAACGGAGATAAATCGATTTAAAGGTTTGGCAGGTCCACCAGCTGCCAAATGAAGGATTTTGTATTATTTTATACTGGGAAATCCGGGTATAGAAATTTCGAGCATCTGAACACCCCTCTTTTTGCGATTAGAGCCATATTAACGGAGATAAATCGATTTAAAGGTTTGGCAGGTCCACCAGCTGCCAAATAAAGGATTTTGTATTATTTTATACTGGGAAATCCGGGTATAGAAATTTCGAGCATCTGAACACCCCTCTTTTTGCGATTAGAGCCATATTAACGGAGATAAATCGATTTAAAGGTTTGGCAGGTCCACCAGCTGCCAAATAAAGGATTTTGTATTATTTTAAACTGGGAAATCCGGATAAAGAAATTTCGAGCATCTGAACACCCCTCTTTTTGCAATTAGAGCCATATTAACGGAGATAAATCGATTTAAAGGTTTGGCAGGTCCACCAGCTGCCAAATAAAGGATTTTGTATTATTTTATACTAGGACACCCGGGTATAGAAATTTCGAGCATCTGAACACCCCTCTTTTTGCGATTAGAGCCATATTAACGGAGATAAATCGATTTAAAGGTTTGGCAGGTCCACCAGCTGCCAAATAAAGGATTTTGTATTATTTTATACTGGGAAATCCGGGTATAGAAATTTCGAGCATCTGAACACCCCTCTTTTTGCGATTTGAGCCATATTAACGGAGATAAATCGATTTAAAGGTTTGGCAGGCCCACCAGCTGCCAAATAAAGGATTTTGTATTATTTTATACTGGGAAATCCGGGTATAGAAATTTCGAGCATCTGAACACCCCTCTTTTTGCGATTAGAGCCATATTAACGGAGATAAATCGATTTAAAGGTTTGGCAGGCCCACCAGCTGCCTTATAGAGGATTTTGTATTATTTTATACTGGGAAATCTGGGTATAGAAATTTCGAGCATCTGAACACCCCTCTTTTTGCGATTAGAGCCATATTAACGGAGATAAATCGATTTAAAGGTTTGGCAGGTCCACCAGCTGCCAAATAAAGGATTTTGTATTATTTTATACTAGGACATCCGGGTATAGAAATTTCGAGCATCTGAACACCCCTCTTTTTGCGATTAGAGCCATATTAACGGAGATAAATCGATTTAAAGGTTTGGCAGGCCCACCAGCTGCCAAATAAAGGATTTTGTATTATTTTATACTGGGAAATCCGGGTATAGAAATTTCGAGCATCTGAACACCCCTCTTTTTGCGATTAGAGCCATATTAACGGAGATAAATCGATTTAAAGGTTTGGCAGGCCCACCAGCTGCCTTATAGAGGATTTTGTATTATTTTATACTGGGAAATCTGGGTATAGAAATTTCGAGCATCTGAACACCCCTCTTTTTGCGATTAGAGCCATATTAACGGAGATAAATCGATTTAAAGGTTTGGCAGGTCCACCAGCTGCCAAATAAAGGATTTTGTATTATTTTATACTAGGAAATCCGGGTATAGAAATTTCGAGCATCTGAACACCCCTCTTTTTGCGATTTGAGCCATATTAACGGAGATAAATCGATTTAAAGGTTTGGCAGGCCCACCAGCTGCCAAATAAAGGATTTTGTATTATTTTATACTGGGAAATCCGGGTATAGAAATTTCGAGCATCTGAACACCCCTCTTTTTGCGATTAGAGCCATATTAACGGAGATAAATCGATTTAAAGGTTTGGCAGGCCCACCAGCTGCCTTATAGAGGATTTTGTATTATTTTATACTGGGAAATCTGGGTATAGAAATTTCGAGCATCTGAACACCCCTCTTTTTGCGATTAGAGCCATATTAACGGAGATAAATCGATTTAAAGGTTTGGCAGGTCCACCAGCTGCCAAATAAAGGATTTTGTATTATTTTATACTAGGACATCCGGGTATAGAAATTTCGAGCATCTGAACACCCCTCTTTTTGCGATTAGAGCCATATTAACGGAGATAAATCGATTTAAAGGTTTGGCAGGTCCACCAGCTGCCAAATAAAGGATTTTGTATTATTTTATACTGGGAAATCCGGATAAAGAAATTTCGAGCATCTGAACACCCCTCTTTTTGCAATTAGAGCCATATTAACGGAGATAAATCGATTTAAAGGTTTGGCAGGTCCACCAGCTGCCAAATAAAGGATTTTGTATTATTTTATACTAGGACATCCGGGTATAGAAATTTCGAGCATCTGAACACCCCTCTTTTTGCGATTAGAGCCATATTAACGGAGATAAATCGATTTAAAGGTTTGGCAGGTCCACCAGCTGCCAAATAAAGGATTTTGTATTATTTTATACTGGGAAATCCGGATAAAGAAATTTCGAGCATCTGAACACCCCTCTTTTTGCAATTAGAGCCATATTAACGGAGATAAATCGATTTAAAGGTTTGGCAGGTCCACCAGCTGCCAAATAAAGGATTTTGTATTATTTTATACTAGGACATCCGGGTATAGAAATTTCGAGCATCTGAACACCCCTCTTTTTGCGATTAGAGCCATATTAACGGAGATAAATCGATTTAAAGGTTTGGCAGGTCCACCAGCTGCCAAATAAAGGATTTTGTATTATTTTATACTAGGACATCCGGGTATAGAAATTTCGAGCATCTGAACACCCCTCTTTTTGCGATTAGAGCCATATTAACGGAGATAAATCGATTTAAAGGTTTGGCAGGTCCACCAGCTGCCAAATAAAGGATTTTGTATTATTTTAAACTGGGAAATCCGGATAAAGAAATTTCGAGCATCTGAACACCCCTCTTTTTGCAATTAGAGCCATATTAACGGAGATAAATCGATTTAAAGGTTTGGCAGGTCCACCAGCTGCCAAATAAAGGATTTTGTATTATTTTATACTAGGACATCCGGGTATAGAAATTTCGAGCATCTGAACACCCCTCTTTTTGCGATTAGAGCCATATTAACGGAGATAAATCGATTTAAAGGTTTGGCAGGTCCACCAGCTGCCAAATAAAGGATTTTGTATTATTTTATACTGGGAAATCCGGATAAAGAAATTTCGAGCATCTGAACACCCCTCTTTTTGCAATTAGAGCCATATTAACGGAGATAAATCGATTTAAAGGTTTGGCAGGCCCACCAGCTGCCAAATAAAGGATTTTGTATTATTTTATACTAGGACATCCGGGTATAGAAATTTCGAGCATCTGAACACCCCTCTTTTTGCGATTAGAGCCATATTAACGGAGATACATCGATTTAAAGGTTTGGCAGGTCCACCAGCTGCCAAATAAAGGATTTTGTATTATTTTATACTGGGAAATCCGGGTATAGAAATTTCGAGCATCTGAACACCCCTCTTTTTGCGATTAGAGCCATATTAACGGAGATAAATCGATTTAAAGGTTTGGCAGGTCCACCAGCTGCCAAATAAAGGATTTTGTATTATTTTATACTAGGACATCCGGGTATAGAAATTTCGAGCATCTGAACACCCCTCTTTTTGCGATTAGAGCCATATTAACGGAGATAAATCGATTTAAAGGTTTGGCAGGTCCACCAGCTGCCAAATAAAGGATTTTGTATTATTTTATACTGGGAAATCCGGATAAAGAAATTTCGAGCATCTGAACACCCCTCTTTTTGCAATTAGAGCCATATTAACGGAGATAAATCGATTTAAAGGTTTGGCAGGTCCACCAGCTGCCAAATAAAGGATTTTGTATTATTTTATACTAGGAAATCCGGGTATAGAAATTTCGAGCATCTGAACACCCCTCTTTTTGCGATTAGAGCCATATTAACGGAGATAAATCGATTTAAAGGTTTGGCAGGTCCACCAGCTGCCAAATAAAGGATTTTGTATTATTTTATACTAGGACATCCGGATAAAGAAATTTCGAGCATCTGAACACCCCTCTTTTTGCAATTAGAGCCATATTAACGGAGATAAATCGATTTAAAGGTTTGGCAGGTCCACCAGCTGCCAAATAAAGGATTTTGTATTATTTTATACTAGGAAATCCGGGTATAGAAATTTCGAGCATCTGAACACCCCTCTTTTTGCGATTTGAGCCATATTAACGGAGATAAATCGATTTAAAGGTTTGGCAGGCCCACCAGCTGCCAAATAAAGGATTTTGTATTATTTTATACTGGGAAATCCGGGTATAGAAATTTCGAGCATCTGAACACCCCTCTTTTTGCGATTAGAGCCATATTAACGGAGATAAATCGATTTAAAGGTTTGGCAGGCCCACCAGCTGCCTTATAGAGGATTTTGTATTATTTTATACTGGGAAATCTGGGTATAGAAATTTCGAGCATCTGAACACCCCTCTTTTTGCGATTAGAGCCATATTAACGGAGATAAATCGATTTAAAGGTTTGGCAGGTCCACCAGCTGCCAAATAAAGGATTTTTTATTATTTTATACTAGGTAATCCGGGTATAGAAATTTCGAGCATCTGAACACCCCTCTTTTTGCGATTTGAGCCATATTAACGGAGATAAATCGATTTAAAGGTTTGGCAGGTCCACCAGCTGCCAAATAAAGGATTTTGTATTATTTTATACTGGGAAATCCGGATATAGAAATTTCGAGCATCTGAACACCCCTCTTTTTGCGATTAGAGCCATATTAACGGAGATAAATCGATTTAAAGGTTTGGCAGGCCCACCAGCTGCCTTATAGAGGATTTTGTATTATTTTATACTGGGAAATCTGGGTATAGAAATTTCGAGCATCTGAACACCCCTCTTTTTGCGATTAGAGCCATATTAACGGAGATAAATCGATTTAAAGGTTTGGCAGGTCCACCAGCTGCCAAATAAAGGATTTTGTATTATTTTATACTGGGAAATCCGGATATAGAAATTTCGAGCATCTGAACACCCCTCTTTTTGCGATTAGAGCCATATTAACGGAGATAAATCGATTTAAAGGTTTGGCAGGTCCACCAGCTGCCAAAAGAAGGATTTTGTATTATTTTATACTGGGAAATCCGGATATAGAAATTTCGAGCATCTGAACACCCCTCTTTTTGCGATTAGAGCCATATTAACGGAGATACATCGATTTAAAGGTTTGGCAGGTCCACCAGCTGCCAAATAAAGGATTTTGTATTATTTTATACTGGGAAATCCGGATATAGAAATTTCGAGCATCTGAACACCCCTCTTTTTGCGATTAGAGCCATATTAACGGAGATAAATCGATTTAAAGGTTTGGCAGGTCCACCAGCTGCCAAATGAAGGATTTTGTATTATTTTATACTGGGAAATCCGGGTATAGAAATTTCGAGCATCTGAACACCCCTCTTTTTGCGATTAGAGCCATATTAACGGAGATAAATCGATTTAAAGGTTTGGCAGGTCCACCAGCTGCCAAATAAAAGATTTTGTATTATTTTATACTGGGAAATCCGGGTATAGAAATTTCGAGCATCTGAACACCCCTCTTTTTGCGATTAGAGCCATATTAACGGAGATAAATCGATTTAAAGGTTTGGCAGGTCCACCAGCTGCCAAATAAAGGATTTTGTATTATTTTATACTGGGAAATCCGGGTATAGAAATTTCGAGCATCTGAACACCCCTCTTTTTGCGATTAGAGCCATATTAACGGAGATAAATCGATTTAAAGGTTTGGCAGGTCCACCAGCTGCCTTATAGAGGATTTTGTATTATTTTATACTGGAATATCCGGATATAGAAATTTCGAGCATCTGAACACCCCTCTTTTTGCGATTAGAGCCATATTAACGGAGATAAATCGATTTAAAGGTTTGGCAGGCCCACCAGCTGCCTTATAGAGGATTTTGTATTATTTTATACTGGGAAATCTGGGTAAAGAAATTTCGAGCATCTGAACACCCCTCTTTTTGCGATTAGAGCCATATTAACGGAGATAAATCGATTTAAAGGTTTGGCAGGTCCACCAGCTGCCAAATAAAGGATTTTTTATTATTTTATACTAGGTAATCTGGGTATAGAAATTTCGAGCATCTGAACACCCCTCTTTTTGCGATTAGAGCCATATTAACGGAGATAAATTGATTTAAAGGTTTGGCAGGCCCACCAGCTGCCAAATAAAGGATTTTGTATTATTTTATACTGGGATATCCGGATATAGAAATTTCGAGCATCTGAACACCCCTCTTTTTGCGATTAGAGCCATATTAACGGAGATAAATCGATTTAAAGGTTTGGCAGGTCCACCAGCTGCCTAATAGAGGATTTTGTATTATTTTATACTGGGAAATCCGGGTATAGAAATTTCGAGCATCTGAACACCCCTAATTTTGCGATTAGAGCCATATTAACGGAGATAAATCTTTTTAAAGGTTTGGCAGGCCCACCAGCTGCCTTATAGAGGATTTTGTATTATTTTATACTGGGAAATCCGGGTATAGAAATTTCGATCATTTAAACTCCCCTCTTTTTGCGATTTGAGCCATATTAACGGAGATAAATCGTTTTAAAGGTTTGGCAGGCCCACCAGCTGCCAAATAAAGGATTTTGTATTATTTTAGACTGGGAAATCCGGGTATAGAAATTTCGAGCATCTGAACACCCCTCTTTTTGCGATTAGAGCCATATTAGAGCAGCCACCAGCTGCCTAATAGAGGATTTTGTATTATTTTATACTGGGAAATCCGGGTATAAAAATTTCGAACATCTGAACACCCCTCTTTTTGCGATTTGAGCCATACTAACGGAGATAAATCGTTTTAAAGGTTTGGCAGGCCCACCAGCTGCCAAATAAAGGATTTTGTATTATTTTATACTGGGAAATCCGGGTATAGAAATTTCGAGCATCTGAACACCCCTCTTTTTGCGATTAGAGCCATATTAACGGAGATAAATCGATTTAAAGGTTTGGCAGGTCCACCAGCTGCCAAATAAAGGATTTTGTATTATTTTATACTGGGAAATCCGGGTATAGAAATTTCGAGCATCTGAACACCCCTCTTTTTGCGATTAGAGCCATATTAACGGAGATAAATCGATTTAAAGGTTTGGCAGGTCCACCAGCTGCCTTATAGAGGATTTTGTATTATTTTATACTGGAATATCCGGATATAGAAATTTCGAGCATCTGAACACCCCTCTTTTTGCGATTAGAGCCATATTAACGGAGATAAATCGATTTAAAGGTTTGGCAGGCCCACCAGCTGCCTTATAGAGGATTTTGTATTATTTTATACTGGGAAATCTGGGTATAGAAATTTCGAGCATCTGAACACCCCTCTTTTTGCGATTAGAGCCATATTAACGGAGATAAATCGATTTAAAAGTTTGGCAGGTCCACCAGCTGCCAAATAAAGGATTTTTTATTATTTTATACTAGGTAATCTGGGTATAGAAATTTCGAGCATCTGAACACCCCTCTTTTTGCGATTAGAGCCATATTAACGGAGATAAATCGATTTAAAGGTTTGGCAGGCCCACCAGCTGCCAAATAAAGGATTTTGTATTATTTTATACTGGGGAATCTGGGTATAGAAATTTCAAGCATCTGAACACCCCTCTTTTTGCGATTAGAGCCATATTAACGGAGATAAATCGATTTAAAGGTTTGGCAGGTCCACCAGCTGCCTTACAGAGGATTTTGTATTATTTTATACTGGAACATCCGGATATAGAAATTTCGAGCATCTGAACACCCCTCTTTTTGCGATTAGAGCCATATTAACGGAGATAAATCGATTTAAAGGTTTGGCAGGCCCACCAGCTGCCTTATAGAGGATTTTGTATTATTTTATACTGGGAAATCTGGGTATAGAAATTTCGAGCATCTGAACACCCCTCTTTTTGCGATTAGAGCCATATTAACGGAGATAAATCGATTTAAAGGTTTGGCAGGTCCACCAGCTGCCAAATAAAGGATTTTTTATTATTTTATACTAGGTAATCTGGGTATAGAAATTTCGAGCATCTGAACACCCCTCTTTTTGCGATTAGAGCCATATTAACGGAGATAAATTGATTTAAAGGTTTGGCAGGCCCACCAGCTGCCAAATAAAGGATTTAGTATTATTTAATAGTGGGATATCCGGATATAGAAATTTCGAGCATCTGAACACCCCTCTTTTTGCGATTAGAGCCATATTAACGGAGATAAATCGATTTAAAGGTTTGGCAGGTCCACCAGCTGCCAAATAAAGGATTTTTTATTATTTTATACTAGGTAATCCGGGTATAGAAATTTCGAGCATCTGAACACCCCTCTTTTTGCGATTAGAGCCATATTAACGGAGATAAATCGATTTAAAGGTTTGGCAGGCCCACCAGCTGCCTTATAGAGGATTTTGTATTATTTTATACTGGGAAATCTGGGTATAGAAATTTCGAGCATCTGAACACCCCTCTTTTTGCGATTAGAGCCATATTAACGGAGATAAATCGATTTAAAAGTTTGGCAGGTCCACCAGCTGCCAAATAAAGGATTTTTTATTATTTTATACTAGGTAATCTGGGTATAGAAATTTCGAGCATCTGAACACCCCTCTTTTTGCGATTAGAGCCATATTAACGGAGATAAATTGATTTAAAGGTTTGGCAGGCCCACCAGCTGCCAAATAAAGGATTTTGTATTATTTTATACTGGGGAATCTGGGTATAGAAATTTCAAGCATCTGAACACCCCTCTTTTTGCGATTAGAGCCATATTAACGGAGATAAATCGATTTAAAGGTTTGGCAGGTCCACCAGCTGCCTTATAGAGGATTTTGTATTATTTTATACTGGAATATCCGGATATAGAAATTTCGAGCATCTGAACACCCCTCTTTTTGCGATTAGAGCCATATTAACGGAGATAAATCGATTTAAAGGTTTGGCAGGCCCACCAGCTGCCTTATAGAGGATTTTGTATTATTTTATACTGGGAAATCTGGGTATAGAAATTTCGAGCATCTGAACACCCCTCTTTTTGCGATTAGAGCCATATTAACGGAGATAAATCGATTTAAAGGTTTGGCAGGTCCACCAGCTGCCAAATAAAGGATTTTTTATTATTTTATACTAGGTAATCTGGGTATAGAAATTTCGAGCATCTGAACACCCCTCTTTTTGCGATTAGAGCCATATTAACGGAGATAAATTGATTTAAAGGTTTGGCAGGCCCACCAGCTGCCAAATAAAGGATTTTGTATTATTTTATACTGGGATATCCGGATATAGAAATTTCGAGCATCTGAACACCCCTCTTTTTGCGATTAGAGCCATATTAACGGAGATAAATCGATTTAAAGGTTTGGCAGGTTCACCAGCTGCCAAATGAAGGATTTTGTATTATTTTATACTGGGGAATCTGGGTATAGAAATTTCAAGCATCTGAACACCCCTCTTTTTGCGATTAGAGCCATATTAACGGAGATAAATCGATTTAAAGGTTTGGCAGGTCCACCAGCTGCCTTATAGAGGATTTTGTATTATTTTATACTGGAATATCCGGATATAGAAATTTCGAGCATCTGAACACCCCTCTTTTTGCGATTAGAGCCATATTAACGGAGATAAATCGATTTAAAGGTTTGGCAGGCCCACCAGCTGCCTTATAGAGGATTTTGTATTATTTTATACTGGGAAATCTGGGTATAGAAATTTCGAGCATCTGAACACCCCTCTTTTTGCGATTAGAGCCATATTAACGGAGATAAATCGATTTAAAGGTTTGGCAGGTCCACCAGCTGCCAAATAAAGGATTTTTTATTATTTTATACTAGGTAATCTGGGTATAGAAATTTCGAGCATCTGAACACCCCTCTTTTTGCGATTAGAGCCATATTAACGGAGATAAATTGATTTAAAGGTTTGGCAGGCCCACCAGCTGCCAAATAAAGGATTTTGTATTATTTTATACTGGGATATCCGGATATAGAAATTTCGAGCATCTGAACACCCCTCTTTTTGCGATTAGAGCCATATTAACGGAGATAAATCGATTTAAAGGTTTGGCAGGTTCACCAGCTGCCAAATGAAGGATTTTGTATTATTTTATACTGGGAAATCCGGGTATAGAAATTTCGAGCATCTGAACACCCCTCTTTTTGCGATTAGAGCCATATTAACGGAGATAAATCGATTTAAAGGTTTGGCAGGCCCACCAGCTGCCTTATAGAGGATTTTGTATTATTTTATACTGGGAAATCTGGGTATAGAAATTTCGAGCATCTGAACACCCCTCTTTTTGCGATTAGAGCCATATTAACGGAGATAAATCGATTTAAAGGTTTGGCAGGTCCACCAGCTGCCAAATAAAGGATTTTTTATTATTTTATACTAGGTAATCCGGGTATAGAAATTTCGAGCATCTGAACACCCCTCTTTTTGCGATTTGAGCCATATTAACGGAGATAAATCGATTTAAAGGTTTGGCAGGTCCACCAGCTGCCAAATAAAGGATTTTGTATTATTTTATACTGGGAAATCCGGATATAGAAATTTCGAGCATCTGAACACCCCTCTTTTTGCGATTAGAGCCATATTAACGGAGATAAATCGATTTAAAGGTTTGGCAGGTCCACCAGCTGCCAAATGAAGGATTTTGTATTATTTTATACTGGGAAATCTGGGTATAGAAATTTCGAGCATCTGAACACCCCTCTTTTTGCGATTAGAGCCATATTAACGGAGATAAATTGATTTAAAGGTTTGGCAGGCCCACCAGCTGCCAAATAAAGGATTTTGTATTATTTTATACTGGGATATCCGGATATAGAAATTTCGAGCATCTGAACACCCCTCTTTTTGCGATTAGAGCCATATTAACGGAGATAAATCGATTTAAAGGTTTGGCAGGTCCACCAGCTGCCTTATAGAGGATTTTGTATTATTTTATACTGGAATATCCGGATATAGAAATTTCGAGCATCTGAACACCCCTCTTTTTGCGATTAGAGCCATATTAACGGAGATAAATCGATTTAAAGGTTTGGCAGGCCCACCAGCTGCCTTATAGAGGATTTTGTATTATTTTATACTGGGAAATCTGGGTAAAGAAATTTCGAGCATCTGAACACCCCTCTTTTTGCGATTAGAGCCATATTAACGGAGATAAATTGATTTAAAGGTTTGGCAGGCCCACCAGCTGCCAAATAAAGGATTTTTTATTATTTTATACTAGGTAATCTGGGTATAGAAATTTCGAGCATCTGAACACCCCTCTTTTTGCGATTAGAGCCATATTAACGGAGATAAATCGATTTAAAGGTTTGGCAGGTTCACCAGCTGCCAAATGAAGGATTTTGTATTATTTTATACTGGGGAATCTGGGTATAGAAATTTCAAGCATCTGAACACCCCTCTTTTTGCGATTAGAGCCATATTAACGGAGATAAATCGATTTAAAGGTTTGGCAGGTCCACCAGCTGCCAAATAAAGGATTTTGTATTATTTTATACTAGGAAATCCGGGTATAGAAATTTCGAGCATCTGAACACCCCTCTTTTTGCGATTAGAGCCATATTAACGGAGATAAATCGATTTAAAGGTTTGGCAGGTCCACCAGCTGCCTAATAGAGGATTTTGTATTATTTTATACTGGGAAATCCGGGTATAGAAATTTCGAGCATCTGAACACCCCTAATTTTGCGATTTGAGCCATATTAACGGAGATAAATCTTTTTAAAGGTTTGGCAGGCCCACCAGCTGCCTTATAGAGGATTTTGTATTATTTTATACTGGGAAATCCGGGTATAGAAATTTCGATCATTTAAACTCCCCTCTTTTTGCGATTTGAGCCATATTAACGGAGATAAATCGTTTTAAAGGTTTGGCAGGCCCACCAGCTGCCAAATAAAGGATTTTGTATTATTTTAGACTGGGAAATCCGGGTATAGAAATTTCGAGCATCTGAACACCCCTCTTTTTGCGATTAGAGCCATATTAACGGAGATAAATCGATTTAAAGGTTTGGCAGGCCCACCAGCTGCCTTATAGAGGATTTTGTATTATTTTATACTGGGAAATCTGGGTATAGAAATTTCGAGCATCTGAACACCCCTCTTTTTGCGATTAGAGCCATATTAACGGAGATAAATCGATTTAAAGGTTTGGCAGGTCCACCAGCTGCCAAATAAAGGATTTTTTATTATTTTATACTAGGTAATCTGGGTATAGAAATTTCGAGCATCTGAACACCCCTCTTTTTGCGATTAGAGCCATATTAACGGAGATAAATTGATTTAAAGGTTTGGCAGGCCCACCAGCTGCCAAATAAAGGATTTTGTATTATTTTATACTGGGATATCCGGATATAGAAATTTCGAGCATCTGAACACCCCTCTTTTTGCGATTAGAGCCATATTAACGGAGATAAATCGATTTAAAGGTTTGGCAGGTTCACCAGCTGCCAAATGAAGGATTTTGTATTATTTTATACTGGGAAATCCGGGTATAGAAATTTCGAGCATCTGAACACCCCTCTTTTTGCGATTAGAGCCATATTAACGGAGATAAATCGATTTAAAGGTTTGGCAGGCCCACCAGCTGCCTTATAGAGGATTTTGTATTATTTTATACTGGGAAATCTGGGTAAAGAAATTTCGAGCATCTGAACACCCCTCTTTTTGCGATTAGAGCCATATTAACGGAGATAAATCGATTTAAAGGTTTGGCAGGTCCACCAGCTGCCAAATAAAGGATTTTTTATTATTTTATACTAGGTAATCTGGGTATAGAAATTTCGAGCATCTGAACACCCCTCTTTTTGCGATTAGAGCCATATTAACGGAGATAAATTGATTTAAAGGTTTGGCAGGCCCACCAGCTGCCAAATAAAGGATTTTGTATTATTTTATACTGGGATATCCGGATATAGAAATTTCGAGCATCTGAACACCCCTCTTTTTGCGATTAGAGCCATATTAACGGAGATAAATCGATTTAAAGGTTTGGCAGGTCCACCAGCTGCCAAATAAAGGATTTTTTATTATTTTATACTAGGTAATCTGGGTATAGAAATTTCGAGCATCTGAACACCCCTCTTTTTGCGATTAGAGCCATATTAACGGAGATAAATTGATTTAAAGGTTTGGCAGGCCCACCAGCTGCCAAATAAAGGATTTTGTATTATTTTATACTGGGATATCCGGATATAGAAATTTCGAGCATCTGAACACCCCTCTTTTTGCGATTAGAGCCATATTAACGGAGATAAATCGATTTAAAGGTTTGGCAGGTTCACCAGCTGCCAAATGAAGGATTTTGTATTATTTTATACTAGGTAATCTGGGTATAGAAATTTCGAGCATCTGAACACCCCTCTTTTTGCGATTAGAGCCATATTAACGGAGATAAATTGATTTAAAGGTTTGGCAGGCCCACCAGCTGCCAAATAAAGGATTTTGTATTATTTTATACTGGGATATCCGGATATAGAAATTTCGAGCATCTGAACACCCCTCTTTTTGCGATTAGAGCCATATTAACGGAGATAAATCGATTTAAAGGTTTGGCAGGTTCACCAGCTGCCAAATGAAGGATTTTGTATTATTTTATACTGGGAAATCCGGGTATAGAAATTTCGAGCATCTGAACACCCCTCTTTTTGCGATTAGAGCCATATTAACGGAGATAAATCGATTTAAAGGTTTGGCAGGCCCACCAGCTGCCTTATAGAGGATTTTGTATTATTTTATACTGGGAAATCTGGGTATAGAAATTTCGAGCATCTGAACACCCCTCTTTTTGCGATTAGAGCCATATTAACGGAGATAAATCGATTTAAAGGTTTGGCAGGTCCACCAGCTGCCAAATAAAGGATTTTTTATTATTTTATACTAGGTAATCCGGGTATAGAAATTTCGAGCATCTGAACACCCCTCTTTTTGCGATTTGAGCCATATTAACGGAGATAAATCGATTTAAAGGTTTGGCAGGTCCACCAGCTGCCAAATAAAGGATTTTGTATTATTTTATACTGGGAAATCCGGATATAGAAATTTCGAGCATCTGAACACCCCTCTTTTTGCGATTAGAGCCATATTAACGGAGATAAATCGATTTAAAGGTTTGGCAGGTCCACCAGCTGCCAAATGAAGGATTTTGTATTATTTTATACTGGGAAATCCGGATATAGAAATTTCGAGCATCTGAACACCCCTCTTTTTGCGATTAGAGCCATATTAACGGAGATACATCGATTTAAAGGTTTGGCAGGTCCACCAGCTGCCAAATAAAGGATTTTGTATTATTTTATACTGGGAAATCCGGATATAGAAATTTCGAGCATCTGAACACCCCTCTTTTTGCGATTAGAGCCATATTAACGGAGATAAATCGATTTAAAGGTTTGGCAGGTCCACCAGCTGCCAAATGAAGGATTTTGTATTATTTTATACTGGGAAATCTGGGTATAGAAATTTCGAGCATCTGAACACCCCTCTTTTTGCGATTAGAGCCATATTAACGGAGATAAATCGATTTAAAGGTTTGGCAGGTCCACCAGCTGCCAAATAAAGGATTTTGTATTATTTTATACTGGGAAATCCGGGTATAGAAATTTCGAGCATCTGAACACCCCTCTTTTTGCGATTAGAGCCATATTAACGGAGATAAATCGATTTAAAGGTTTGGCAGGTCCACCAGCTGCCTTATAGAGGATTTTGTATTATTTTATACTGGAATATCCGGATATAGAAATTTCGAGCATCTG
Organism: Ochlerotatus camptorhynchus; assembly: GCF_037179485.1. Classification (NCBI taxonomy): domain Eukaryota; kingdom Metazoa; phylum Arthropoda; class Insecta; order Diptera; family Culicidae; genus Ochlerotatus; species Ochlerotatus camptorhynchus. The sequence continues at coordinate 1,157,092 of NW_027040793.1, read as the reverse complement.
AACACCCCTCTTTTTGCGATTAGAGCCATATTAACGGAGATAAATCGATTTAAAGGTTTGGCAGGCCCACCAGCTGCCTTATAGAGGATTTTGTATTATTTTATACTGGGAAATCTGGGTAAAGAAATTTCGAGCATCTGAACACCCCTCTTTTTGCGATTAGAGCCATATTAACGGAGATAAATCGATTTAAAGGTTTGGCAGGTCCACCAGCTGCCAAATAAAGGATTTTTTATTATTTTATACTAGGTAATCTGGGTATAGAAATTTCGAGCATCTGAACACCCCTCTTTTTGCGATTAGAGCCATATTAACGGAGATAAATTGATTTAAAGGTTTGGCAGGCCCACCAGCTGCCAAATAAAGGATTTTGTATTATTTTATACTGGGATATCCGGATATAGAAATTTCGAGCATCTGAACACCCCTCTTTTTGCGATTAGAGCCATATTAACGGAGATAAATCGATTTAAAGGTTTGGCAGGTTCACCAGCTGCCAAATGAAGGATTTTGTATTATTTTATACTGGGGAATCTGGGTATAGAAATTTCAAGCATCTGAACACCCCTCTTTTTGCGATTAGAGCCATATTAACGGAGATAAATCGATTTAAAGGTTTGGCAGGTCCACCAGCTGCCAAATAAAGGATTTTGTATTATTTTATACTAGGAAATCCGGGTATAGAAATTTCAAGCATCTGAACACCCCTCTTTTTGCGATTAGAGCCATATTAACGGAGATAAATCGATTTAAAGGTTTGGCAGGTCCACCAGCTGCCTAATAGAGGATTTTGTATTATTTTATACTGGGAAATCCGGGTATAGAAATTTCGAGCATCTGAACACCCCTAATTTTGCGATTTGAGCCATATTAACGGAGATAAATCTTTTTAAAGGTTTGGCAGGCCCACCAGCTGCCTTATAGAGGATTTTGTATTATTTTATACTGGGAAATCCGGGTATAGAAATTTCGATCATTTAAACTCCCCTCTTTTTGCGATTTGAGCCATATTAACGGAGATAAATCGTTTTAAAGGTTTGGCAGGCCCACCAGCTGCCAAATAAAGGATTTTGTATTATTTTAGACTGGGAAATCCGGGTATAGAAATTTCGAGCATCTGAACACCCCTCTTTTTGCGATTAGAGCCATATTAGAGCAGCCACCAGCTGCCTAATAGAGGATTTTGTATTATTTTATACTGGGAAATCCGGGTATAAAAATTTCGAACATCTGAACACCCCTCTTTTTGCGATTTGAGCCATACTAACGGAGATAAATCGTTTTAAAGGTTTGGCAGGCCCACCAGCTGCCAAATAAAGGATTTTGTATTATTTTATACTGGGAAATCCGGGTATAGAAATTTCGAGCATCTGAACACCCCTCTTTTTGCGATTAGAGCCATATTAACGGAGATAAATCGATTTAAAGGTTTGGCAGGTCCACCAGCTGCCAAATAAAGGATTTTGTATTATTTTATACTGGGAAATCCGGGTATAGAAATTTCGAGCATCTGAACACCCCTCTTTTTGCGATTAGAGCCATATTAACGGAGATAAATCGATTTAAAGGTTTGGCAGGTCCACCAGCTGCCTTATAGAGGATTTTGTATTATTTTATACTGGAATATCCGGATATAGAAATTTCGAGCATCTGAACACCCCTCTTTTTGCGATTAGAGCCATATTAACGGAGATAAATCGATTTAAAGGTTTGGCAGGCCCACCAGCTGCCTTATAGAGGATTTTGTATTATTTTATACTGGGAAATCTGGGTATAGAAATTTCGAGCATCTGAACACCCCTCTTTTTGCGATTAGAGCCATATTAACGGAGATAAATCGATTTAAAAGTTTGGCAGGTCCACCAGCTGCCAAATAAAGGATTTTTTATTATTTTATACTAGGTAATCTGGGTATAGAAATTTCGAGCATCTGAACACCCCTCTTTTTGCGATTAGAGCCATATTAACGGAGATAAATCGATTTAAAGGTTTGGCAGGCCCACCAGCTGCCAAATAAAGGATTTTGTATTATTTTATACTGGGGAATCTGGGTATAGAAATTTCAAGCATCTGAACACCCCTCTTTTTGCGATTAGAGCCATATTAACGGAGATAAATCGATTTAAAGGTTTGGCAGGTCCACCAGCTGCCTTACAGAGGATTTTGTATTATTTTATACTGGAACATCCGGATATAGAAATTTCGAGCATCTGAACACCCCTCTTTTTGCGATTAGAGCCATATTAACGGAGATAAATCGATTTAAAGGTTTGGCAGGCCCACCAGCTGCCTTATAGAGGATTTTGTATTATTTTATACTGGGAAATCTGGGTATAGAAATTTCGAGCATCTGAACACCCCTCTTTTTGCGATTAGAGCCATATTAACGGAGATAAATCGATTTAAAGGTTTGGCAGGTCCACCAGCTGCCAAATAAAGGATTTTTTATTATTTTATACTAGGTAATCTGGGTATAGAAATTTCGAGCATCTGAACACCCCTCTTTTTGCGATTAGAGCCATATTAACGGAGATAAATTGATTTAAAGGTTTGGCAGGCCCACCAGCTGCCAAATAAAGGATTTAGTATTATTTAATAGTGGGATATCCGGATATAGAAATTTCGAGCATCTGAACACCCCTCTTTTTGCGATTAGAGCCATATTAACGGAGATAAATCGATTTAAAGGTTTGGCAGGTCCACCAGCTGCCAAATAAAGGATTTTTTATTATTTTATACTAGGTAATCCGGGTATAGAAATTTCGAGCATCTGAACACCCCTCTTTTTGCGATTAGAGCCATATTAACGGAGATAAATCGATTTAAAGGTTTGGCAGGCCCACCAGCTGCCTTATAGAGGATTTTGTATTATTTTATACTGGGAAATCTGGGTATAGAAATTTCGAGCATCTGAACACCCCTCTTTTTGCGATTAGAGCCATATTAACGGAGATAAATCGATTTAAAAGTTTGGCAGGTCCACCAGCTGCCAAATAAAGGATTTTTTATTATTTTATACTAGGTAATCTGGGTATAGAAATTTCGAGCATCTGAACACCCCTCTTTTTGCGATTAGAGCCATATTAACGGAGATAAATTGATTTAAAGGTTTGGCAGGCCCACCAGCTGCCAAATAAAGGATTTTGTATTATTTTATACTGGGGAATCTGGGTATAGAAATTTCAAGCATCTGAACACCCCTCTTTTTGCGATTAGAGCCATATTAACGGAGATAAATCGATTTAAAGGTTTGGCAGGTCCACCAGCTGCCTTATAGAGGATTTTGTATTATTTTATACTGGAATATCCGGATATAGAAATTTCGAGCATCTGAACACCCCTCTTTTTGCGATTAGAGCCATATTAACGGAGATAAATCGATTTAAAGGTTTGGCAGGCCCACCAGCTGCCTTATAGAGGATTTTGTATTATTTTATACTGGGAAATCTGGGTATAGAAATTTCGAGCATCTGAACACCCCTCTTTTTGCGATTAGAGCCATATTAACGGAGATAAATCGATTTAAAGGTTTGGCAGGTCCACCAGCTGCCAAATAAAGGATTTTTTATTATTTTATACTAGGTAATCTGGGTATAGAAATTTCGAGCATCTGAACACCCCTCTTTTTGCGATTAGAGCCATATTAACGGAGATAAATTGATTTAAAGGTTTGGCAGGCCCACCAGCTGCCAAATAAAGGATTTTGTATTATTTTATACTGGGATATCCGGATATAGAAATTTCGAGCATCTGAACACCCCTCTTTTTGCGATTAGAGCCATATTAACGGAGATAAATCGATTTAAAGGTTTGGCAGGTTCACCAGCTGCCAAATGAAGGATTTTGTATTATTTTATACTGGGGAATCTGGGTATAGAAATTTCAAGCATCTGAACACCCCTCTTTTTGCGATTAGAGCCATATTAACGGAGATAAATCGATTTAAAGGTTTGGCAGGTCCACCAGCTGCCTTATAGAGGATTTTGTATTATTTTATACTGGAATATCCGGATATAGAAATTTCGAGCATCTGAACACCCCTCTTTTTGCGATTAGAGCCATATTAACGGAGATAAATCGATTTAAAGGTTTGGCAGGCCCACCAGCTGCCTTATAGAGGATTTTGTATTATTTTATACTGGGAAATCTGGGTATAGAAATTTCGAGCATCTGAACACCCCTCTTTTTGCGATTAGAGCCATATTAACGGAGATAAATCGATTTAAAGGTTTGGCAGGTCCACCAGCTGCCAAATAAAGGATTTTTTATTATTTTATACTAGGTAATCTGGGTATAGAAATTTCGAGCATCTGAACACCCCTCTTTTTGCGATTAGAGCCATATTAACGGAGATAAATTGATTTAAAGGTTTGGCAGGCCCACCAGCTGCCAAATAAAGGATTTTGTATTATTTTATACTGGGATATCCGGATATAGAAATTTCGAGCATCTGAACACCCCTCTTTTTGCGATTAGAGCCATATTAACGGAGATAAATCGATTTAAAGGTTTGGCAGGTTCACCAGCTGCCAAATGAAGGATTTTGTATTATTTTATACTGGGAAATCCGGGTATAGAAATTTCGAGCATCTGAACACCCCTCTTTTTGCGATTAGAGCCATATTAACGGAGATAAATCGATTTAAAGGTTTGGCAGGCCCACCAGCTGCCTTATAGAGGATTTTGTATTATTTTATACTGGGAAATCTGGGTATAGAAATTTCGAGCATCTGAACACCCCTCTTTTTGCGATTAGAGCCATATTAACGGAGATAAATCGATTTAAAGGTTTGGCAGGTCCACCAGCTGCCAAATAAAGGATTTTTTATTATTTTATACTAGGTAATCCGGGTATAGAAATTTCGAGCATCTGAACACCCCTCTTTTTGCGATTTGAGCCATATTAACGGAGATAAATCGATTTAAAGGTTTGGCAGGTCCACCAGCTGCCAAATAAAGGATTTTGTATTATTTTATACTGGGAAATCCGGATATAGAAATTTCGAGCATCTGAACACCCCTCTTTTTGCGATTAGAGCCATATTAACGGAGATAAATCGATTTAAAGGTTTGGCAGGTCCACCAGCTGCCAAATGAAGGATTTTGTATTATTTTATACTGGGAAATCTGGGTATAGAAATTTCGAGCATCTGAACACCCCTCTTTTTGCGATTAGAGCCATATTAACGGAGATAAATTGATTTAAATGTTTGGCAGGCCCACCAGCTGCCAAATAAAGGATTTTGTATTATTTTATACTGGGATATCCGGATATAGAAATTTCGAGCATCTGAACACCCCTCTTTTTGCGATTAGAGCCATATTAACGGAGATAAATCGATTTAAAGGTTTGGCAGGTCCACCAGCTGCCTTATAGAGGATTTTGTATTATTTTATACTGGAATATCCGGATATAGAAATTTCGAGCATCTGAACACCCCTCTTTTTGCGATTAGAGCCATATTAACGGAGATAAATCGATTTAAAGGTTTGGCAGGCCCACCAGCTGCCTTATAGAGGATTTTGTATTATTTTATACTGGGAAATCTGGGTAAAGAAATTTCGAGCATCTGAACACCCCTCTTTTTGCGATTAGAGCCATATTAACGGAGATAAATTGATTTAAAGGTTTGGCAGGCCCACCAGCTGCCAAATAAAGGATTTTTTATTATTTTATACTAGGTAATCTGGGTATAGAAATTTCGAGCATCTGAACACCCCTCTTTTTGCGATTAGAGCCATATTAACGGAGATAAATCGATTTAAAGGTTTGGCAGGTTCACCAGCTGCCAAATGAAGGATTTTGTATTATTTTATACTGGGGAATCTGGGTATAGAAATTTCAAGCATCTGAACACCCCTCTTTTTGCGATTAGAGCCATATTAACGGAGATAAATCGATTTAAAGGTTTGGCAGGTCCACCAGCTGCCAAATAAAGGATTTTGTATTATTTTATACTAGGAAATCCGGGTATAGAAATTTCGAGCATCTGAACACCCCTCTTTTTGCGATTAGAGCCATATTAACGGAGATAAATCGATTTAAAGGTTTGGCAGGTCCACCAGCTGCCTAATAGAGGATTTTGTATTATTTTATACTGGGAAATCCGGGTATAGAAATTTCGAGCATCTGAACACCCCTAATTTTGCGATTTGAGCCATATTAACGGAGATAAATCTTTTTAAAGGTTTGGCAGGCCCACCAGCTGCCTTATAGAGGATTTTGTATTATTTTATACTGGGAAATCCGGGTATAGAAATTTCGATCATTTAAACTCCCCTCTTTTTGCGATTTGAGCCATATTAACGGAGATAAATCGTTTTAAAGGTTTGGCAGGCCCACCAGCTGCCAAATAAAGGATTTTGTATTATTTTAGACTGGGAAATCCGGGTATAGAAATTTCGAGCATCTGAACACCCCTCTTTTTGCGATTAGAGCCATATTAACGGAGATAAATCGATTTAAAGGTTTGGCAGGCCCACCAGCTGCCTTATAGAGGATTTTGTATTATTTTATACTGGGAAATCTGGGTATAGAAATTTCGAGCATCTGAACACCCCTCTTTTTGCGATTAGAGCCATATTAACGGAGATAAATCGATTTAAAGGTTTGGCAGGTCCACCAGCTGCCAAATAAAGGATTTTTTATTATTTTATACTAGGTAATCTGGGTATAGAAATTTCGAGCATCTGAACACCCCTCTTTTTGCGATTAGAGCCATATTAACGGAGATAAATTGATTTAAAGGTTTGGCAGGCCCACCAGCTGCCAAATAAAGGATTTTGTATTATTTTATACTGGGATATCCGGATATAGAAATTTCGAGCATCTGAACACCCCTCTTTTTGCGATTAGAGCCATATTAACGGAGATAAATCGATTTAAAGGTTTGGCAGGTTCACCAGCTGCCAAATGAAGGATTTTGTATTATTTTATACTGGGAAATCCGGGTATAGAAATTTCGAGCATCTGAACACCCCTCTTTTTGCGATTAGAGCCATATTAACGGAGATAAATCGATTTAAAGGTTTGGCAGGCCCACCAGCTGCCTTATAGAGGATTTTGTATTATTTTATACTGGGAAATCTGGGTAAAGAAATTTCGAGCATCTGAACACCCCTCTTTTTGCGATTAGAGCCATATTAACGGAGATAAATCGATTTAAAGGTTTGGCAGGTCCACCAGCTGCCAAATAAAGGATTTTTTATTATTTTATACTAGGTAATCTGGGTATAGAAATTTCGAGCATCTGAACACCCCTCTTTTTGCGATTAGAGCCATATTAACGGAGATAAATTGATTTAAAGGTTTGGCAGGCCCACCAGCTGCCAAATAAAGGATTTTGTATTATTTTATACTGGGATATCCGGATATAGAAATTTCGAGCATCTGAACACCCCTCTTTTTGCGATTAGAGCCATATTAACGGAGATAAATCGATTTAAAGGTTTGGCAGGTCCACCAGCTGCCAAATAAAGGATTTTTTATTATTTTATACTAGGTAATCTGGGTATAGAAATTTCGAGCATCTGAACACCCCTCTTTTTGCGATTAGAGCCATATTAACGGAGATAAATTGATTTAAAGGTTTGGCAGGCCCACCAGCTGCCAAATAAAGGATTTTGTATTATTTTATACTGGGATATCCGGATATAGAAATTTCGAGCATCTGAACACCCCTCTTTTTGCGATTAGAGCCATATTAACGGAGATAAATCGATTTAAAGGTTTGGCAGGTTCACCAGCTGCCAAATGAAGGATTTTGTATTATTTTATACTAGGTAATCTGGGTATAGAAATTTCGAGCATCTGAACACCCCTCTTTTTGCGATTAGAGCCATATTAACGGAGATAAATTGATTTAAAGGTTTGGCAGGCCCACCAGCTGCCAAATAAAGGATTTTGTATTATTTTATACTGGGATATCCGGATATAGAAATTTCGAGCATCTGAACACCCCTCTTTTTGCGATTAGAGCCATATTAACGGAGATAAATCGATTTAAAGGTTTGGCAGGTTCACCAGCTGCCAAATGAAGGATTTTGTATTATTTTATACTGGGAAATCCGGGTATAGAAATTTCGAGCATCTGAACACCCCTCTTTTTGCGATTAGAGCCATATTAACGGAGATAAATCGATTTAAAGGTTTGGCAGGCCCACCAGCTGCCTTATAGAGGATTTTGTATTATTTTATACTGGGAAATCTGGGTATAGAAATTTCGAGCATCTGAACACCCCTCTTTTTGCGATTAGAGCCATATTAACGGAGATAAATCGATTTAAAGGTTTGGCAGGTCCACCAGCTGCCAAATAAAGGATTTTTTATTATTTTATACTAGGTAATCCGGGTATAGAAATTTCGAGCATCTGAACACCCCTCTTTTTGCGATTTGAGCCATATTAACGGAGATAAATCGATTTAAAGGTTTGGCAGGTCCACCAGCTGCCAAATAAAGGATTTTGTATTATTTTATACTGGGAAATCCGGATATAGAAATTTCGAGCATCTGAACACCCCTCTTTTTGCGATTAGAGCCATATTAACGGAGATAAATCGATTTAAAGGTTTGGCAGGTCCACCAGCTGCCAAATGAAGGATTTTGTATTATTTTATACTGGGAAATCCGGATATAGAAATTTCGAGCATCTGAACACCCCTCTTTTTGCGATTAGAGCCATATTAACGGAGATACATCGATTTAAAGGTTTGGCAGGTCCACCAGCTGCCAAATAAAGGATTTTGTATTATTTTATACTGGGAAATCCGGATATAGAAATTTCGAGCATCTGAACACCCCTCTTTTTGCGATTAGAGCCATATTAACGGAGATAAATCGATTTAAAGGTTTGGCAGGTCCACCAGCTGCCAAATGAAGGATTTTGTATTATTTTATACTGGGAAATCTGGGTATAGAAATTTCGAGCATCTGAACACCCCTCTTTTTGCGATTAGAGCCATATTAACGGAGATAAATCGATTTAAAGGTTTGGCAGGTCCACCAGCTGCCAAATAAAGGATTTTGTATTATTTTATACTGGGAAATCCGGGTATAGAAATTTCGAGCATCTGAACACCCCTCTTTTTGCGATTAGAGCCATATTAACGGAGATAAATCGATTTAAAGGTTTGGCAGGTCCACCAGCTGCCTTATAGAGGATTTTGTATTATTTTATACTGGAATATCCGGATATAGAAATTTCGAGCATCTGAACACCCCTCTTTTTGCGATTAGAGCCATATTAACGGAGATAAATCGATTTAAAGGTTTGGCAGGCCCACCAGCTGCCTTATAGAGGATTTTGTATTATTTTATACTGGGAAATCTGGGTAAAGAAATTTCGAGCATCTGAACACCCCTCTTTTTGCGATTAGAGCCATATTAACGGAGATAAATCGATTTAAAGGTTTGGCAGGTCCACCAGCTGCCAAATAAAGGATTTTTTATTATTTTATACTAGGTAATCTGGGTATAGAAATTTCGAGCATCTGAACACCCCTCTTTTTGCGATTAGAGCCATATTAACGGAGATAAATTGATTTAAAGGTTTGGCAGGCCCACCAGCTGCCAAATAAAGGATTTTGTATTATTTTATACTGGGATATCCGGATATAGAAATTTCGAGCATCTGAACACCCCTCTTTTTGCGATTAGAGCCATATTAACGGAGATAAATCGATTTAAAGGTTTGGCAGGTTCACCAGCTGCCAAATGAAGGATTTTGTATTATTTTATACTGGGGAATCTGGGTATAGAAATTTCAAGCATCTGAACACCCCTCTTTTTGCGATTAGAGCCATATTAACGGAGATAAATCGATTTAAAGGTTTGGCAGGTCCACCAGCTGCCAAATAAAGGATTTTGTATTATTTTATACTAGGAAATCCGGGTATAGAAATTTCAAGCATCTGAACACCCCTCTTTTTGCGATTAGAGCCATATTAACGGAGATAAATCGATTTAAAGGTTTGGCAGGTCCACCAGCTGCCTAATAGAGGATTTTGTATTATTTTATACTGGGAAATCCGGGTATAGAAATTTCGAGCATCTGAACACCCCTAATTTTGCGATTTGAGCCATATTAACGGAGATAAATCTTTTTAAAGGTTTGGCAGGCCCACCAGCTGCCTTATAGAGGATTTTGTATTATTTTATACTGGGAAATCCGGGTATAGAAATTTCGATCATTTAAACTCCCCTCTTTTTGCGATTTGAGCCATATTAACGGAGATAAATCGTTTTAAAGGTTTGGCAGGCCCACCAGCTGCCAAATAAAGGATTTTGTATTATTTTAGACTGGGAAATCCGGGTATAGAAATTTCGAGCATCTGAACACCCCTCTTTTTGCGATTAGAGCCATATTAGAGCAGCCACCAGCTGCCTAATAGAGGATTTTGTATTATTTTATACTGGGAAATCCGGGTATAAAAATTTCGAACATCTGAACACCCCTCTTTTTGCGATTTGAGCCATACTAACGGAGATAAATCGTTTTAAAGGTTTGGCAGGCCCACCAGCTGCCAAATAAAGGATTTTGTATTATTTTATACTGGGAATATAGTGAATTTTGTGAGTTCATATCTTTTGGCACAAAATTGACTCCGTTGGCTCGGCACCACTCCAACACGTTACGAGCGTAGTGGCAGGATGCTATATCAGGCCAAAACAGAGGTGATCCTTTGTGCTTCATTATGAATGGCAAGAGATACTTCTTAAGGGACACTTCCGTGTAAATCGCACCGTTGATTGTTCCAGAAGTGATGAAGGGAGCGCTTATTTCACATCCGCAAATCGCCAGCCAGATCAGGAACTTCTTTGCAAATTTCGATAAATTATTTTTTCAAGCATCCTCCGGAACATCGAACTAAGACTTGGCAACGACATATTCTTGCCCAGGAAGTTGACGGAAGTCGACCTTGACGTAAGTTTCGTCATCCACCACGACGCAACACGATTTGATGAACAACTTCGTGTTAATTTTCCGGGTGCGGGTTTTCGCAGTAATGTTTTGCTTTTCATTCCGGTTTGGGGCTTTTTGCACCTTGTTAACATGCAACCCAGCACGCTTCTAGCGACATCTCGAATTGACATGTTTGGACGGTTCTTGAACTGTTGCACCACTTTCGTGGCCATTTAACTTTCCATTGGACCACTTTTACGACCACTTCCTTCCTTCCTTCGGGCACTCAGACGTTCCTTGAAGATTCTTATCGCACGAGACACAGTTGTATTTGCAAATCCAGGTTGTTTAGGCCCAATCTCTTACCTAAAGACTTGAAGTGGTCTAGGGCATGTAGTTAAATCGCTCACATCTCCTTTTTCGAGTAAGCTCCCTGCTTCTCCGCCAGAGGAAGACGTATGGCTGATATAATAATGGAACAAGCTGACATAATAGTGAAATGGCCACCATTAAACTCGTTCAAAGTTTTGCAGAAGTTCGTTAGATGACAGCGAATTTTGTGGAAGCTAATCATTGTTATCTAGTTGATCTCCATGTCTATTACCTGATGGGTGGCATAAAATTCATCCAACCATTAACCCTATCAGCTTTCTGTCGTCAGATAACAACTTTTCCCAGTGAACAGTCTGATAGTGAAAAGAGTAGCTGTACCAAGATGAGACAAGGCGCACAATTTATCTATGTAAACGAAACATAAAGATTCTCTATCAGCCACGGATAACGGCATTCTTTGAGCTCCAGTCAAATTCAGAGCAACCCAAAAACGCCTCCCTCACTCAACCTACCGTAGTGCTCCTCTTATAGTCGGTTATTATCATCCAGCCAAATCCAGAAGAAGAAAATGATGATGGCCTTATCTTTACCGTGCCTATCGCAGCTCGATTCCTGGTGGTCTGTGTCTGCTTAGTTGTATTGTGTTCACAGAGCTCAAGCAGATGATGAGCGGCGAAGGAAGTTTGTAGCTCGTCCTGCCTCCACGGCCAGCAACGAAGAATATTAATGGATTTAATTAAATTTCATTCGAGATTTTTGGATTTTAAAATGAATGCTGTCAACCTCTACCCAGGCGCTATGCAGTGGTAGATGGTGATGGGTGGACGTAAACAGTCGAAAGGGGTTTGATTATTGGCTTATTTTTCTGCCTTTCGGAGCGTTGTTGTCAGTTATGATTTTATTGAATTATCATATTAAGCAAATTGGTTTGACGAAGGGAAGCTCGAAGATAATGGATTCGCTTACCAAGGTGGCAGAAATGACTTGATTCGAAATGGAAAGCTTCACGGAGCATGAAATCTTAATTTTCTCCACCGGAAATAGTTGCCAGCGAGACGTAAGGTTAAAACGAAATATCATCATATCAGTTTAATAGGATTTTCAAAGCTGCTTGGCCTTGAGGGAAAAGCTTACCCCATTCTGTGCTTTACTTCTAAGCGTAGTTATACTGCACTGAGTCTATAGCAATTTATGTGCTCGTGAAGCGACATTGAAAATACCATAATCGCATCAAACTACACCGCAAAGGGCGTTGCAGCGTAAAAGCGAGTTATAAAGCTCACCACAGTTTTCAATTAAATTCCCGAACAAGCGTCATTGTCGCCAAGCAGAGCTTGGGTGCAATAGGCAACGCATCCATACGATGATGTCGTGAGAAACAAAGCTTCGACTGCGATCTCGTGAAAAATCGTAGCACTTGGATAATTTAATTAAAACCTCGATGGGGTTCAATCTAGAAGCACTGCTGCATCTCCGGTTGTTCCGCTCGTCATCGCTCGGACGACGACATGTTTGATAAATTAGTTCTACTATCTGTCAAATCCTTATATGAGCACACCCGTCTACCGCAGGTAACAAGCACGTGTTATTAAACCATGCTTGAATGATTTTCGTGGGAAAAACTGTGGTATGCCTCGAAGCCGGTTGTGTCGAAATGTTAGAAAAAAAAACGCGTTTAACCGCACCACTCCGCTCTATGGATGATGTTTGCAAATAAATCAGCTGCTCTCTACCGTACCAAACACCGCGCGCTCTCCACTTCACTTCCATGGTGGTGATGTGCCGATTTGCGATCTGTTTTCATACTTTCCGCTCTCTTGGCATGTACCTACTAAACCAGGTAGTATACGATCCGCGCTTGCGTTCGAAGACCGTGGCTTCCCTCGGTACCTTGAGGGAAAACGAAGACCAACGGAGTAAGTGATTGATGACTTGATGTATCGCTGCGTGAGTGCGCTGCTAAAGATTGATCAATTTATTTCTTCTTGTTTTGACGAAGAACGCCATTTGTTTGGGTTACCGCATCGTTTGGGGGTATTTATTATCCGGGAAAGCTTGGAATGGGGGGAATTTTTTGTTTCTTGAATGATATTTCTTGGAAACTTTTTAACCACGCGAGTGCAATAACCAGTTGTTTGGTTTACAATGTTTTTACTTGTCTTCCAAGTGCAATGATTTGTCATCATCAGTACAATAATGGTTATCTTAGTTCAAACCGTCTAGGTGCTGAAATCCATGATGGAAATGATCTTCATAATGGAGAAGTAGCGTCAAATCACCGATTTGAACGCTGAGCACTGACGTAATCTACGTCAAGTAGACGAAATATGCAGATATACTGATCGTCTTCATTAGATATTTACTTCCCCACTGGGCTTCACGCTAACTATCAACTAAGTGTACTTTAAGCACTTCCACAATTGTTAATTGAAATTGATACTGCCTAGGGAAGTCACGAATATGTTTAACTTGAAAATTTCCTTAAATCTTCCGCCTGCATTATGTTCCAATTTACTCGGACTTTTATGTCAGGCGGTAACGGGTTAACGTACGACGAAAAAGTGTTGATCAGTAAATAGAATTCGTAACATTACCCTCAAACATTTTAATATTAGCTTATTGTATAATAACCGTGTTTCATTTTGGTATCTAAACTCACTAGAAATAAAGATATTTTATCAGTCCGCATCGTGATCTCTTGCCGTGCGGATCTATTTGTTTTTTGCTGCTACCTAAAGCTAAAACAAATTTAAACAGCACTTCTTAGTGCTAAATATTACCTATAAATTTTCTTCCTTGTTCGATTCTGCTTGGATAACGATTTGTAAAATTCGGATTAATATAGTAATTGCTTAGAAACCGTACCAATAAAAAGAAGAAGGCAAACACAAAACAACAAACTTCCAGTGTGGTTCAATCCACAACTAAAACATTTGAAGAACAAAACCAACTCAACACAGCCACTTACGCTGCTCATGAAGAATATAATCGTAAAGTCGAAAATGAAGTTAAATCATGTCCTAAGAACATTTTAATTATGTACAAACGAAATTGAAAAGCAATCATTTTCCGTCACATATGCATTTGTAGGTGAAAATCCTTCTGAAATCTGCAATCTATTTGCAAATTTCTTTCAGGAAGTACCACATTTTCTGAAAAAGGCCGCGACCGTGACTTCTTTGCATTGATTCCCGAAATTTCTAACAACATATCTGAACGAGGAGCTGTGCGATGACAACCGCTCAACCATCATCTATGACCTATGCGACGATTTCAATATGACCATTCTAAACACCGGTGAAGTAACTCGAATAGCCAAACCTCCAGCAAGAGAGAGCAGACTAGACTTGTCACTCTGTTCGAACTCACTATCATTGGATTGCATGTAGGAGGTAATCCAAGACCCCTATGGTAGTGATCATTTGCCCATCAAAATTTCGATTTCCAACGGTTCATCTTCACAGTGGCCAATCAACATCGCGTACGTTCTCACGAGAAACATCATTTGGGAAGAATACGCGAACGCGGTCCGTGACGGTTCAGAATCGGTCGGCGTTCTCTCTCCGTTGGATGAGTACTCCTTCCTATCGCGGCTCATAGTGGATTGCGCGCTTCAAGCACAAACGAAGCCTGTTCCTGGCACTTCCATTCGCAAACGTCCTCCCACTGTGTGGTGGGACCAGGAATGCACCGACGTGAATAACGAGAAGCCTACCGCGTTTAAACAGTTTCGTAAATACGGTTCCTGCGAATACTTTGAGCGGTATACGGAGCTAGAGGAAAAGTTTAAGAGCTTGGTCAGGGCCAAAAAACGCGGTTACTGGCGTCGGTTCGTCGAAGGGCTATCGCGAGAGACTTCCATGCAAACGCTCAGGAATGTCGGCAGGAGAATGCGTAACGCGGCATCGTCGGTCAACGAGGACAAGGAGTACTCTAACAAGTGGATTTTCGACTTCGCGCGTAAGGTTTGTCCCGATTCGGTTCCGGTTTGATGCAACACTCGCGATCCGCCGCTTGAAAACGATGACATGGACTCCTCGTTTTCGATGGTAGAATTCTCAATTGCTCTTCTTTCATGCAATAACTCGGCTCCGGGCATTGATCGAATCAAGTTCAACCTGCTCAAGAACCTCCCAGAAGTCACAAAGAGGCGATTGTTGAACTTGTGAAAGTTATCGCCATCCAGAAGCCCGGTAAATCCGCGTTGGATCATAATTCGTACCGTCCCATCGCGATGCTGTCGTGTATTCGGAAGCTGTTAGAAAAAATGATTCTTCTTCGTCTGGACAAGTGGGTCGAGGCGAATGGCTTACTCTCAGATACGCAATTTGGATTCCGTAGGGGCAAAGGGACGAACGACTGCCTTGCGTTACTTTCAACTGAAATCCAATTAGCCTATGCTGAAAAACAGCAGATGGGTTCAGTTTTCTTGGACATTAAAGGGGCGTTTGATTCTGTTTGCATCGACATCCTTTCGGACAAACTCCATGCGAGTGGGCTTTCTTCGATTATCAACAATTTCCTGTTTAATTTGTTGACCGAGAAACGAATGAGCTTCTCTCATGGCAACTCGGAAATTGCACGAATCAGCTACATGGGTCTTCCACAAGGCTCATGTTTAAGTCCCCTCCTGTACAATTTCTATGTCAAAGACATTGATGAATGTCTGGCAGAAAATTACACGCTAAGGCAGCTTGCAGATGACGGCGTGGTTTCTATGGTTGGACCAACAGCACCGGACCTGCAAGAACCTTTGCAAGATACCTTGGATAATTTGTCTACTTGGGCAATGAATCTGGGTATCGAATTCTCTCCGGAGAAAACAGAGATGGTTGTTTTTTCTAGGAAGCTTTATCCAGCACAGTTTCAGCTTCAACTTATGGGTAGAACAATCACTCATAGCATGTCGTTTAAGTATTTAGGTGTCTGGTTCGATTCCAAGTGCACTTGGGGAAAACACATAGCGTATCTGAGGCAGAGATGCCAACAGCGAATCAATTTCCTTCGTTCCATTACCGGCACTTCATGGGGAGCCCATCCGGAAGATCTGATAAGACTCTACAAGACCACCATTCTCTCGATTTTGGAGAACGGTAGCTTTTGCTTTCAATCGGCGGCGGGGACGCACATATTGAAGCTCCAAAGGATTCAATATCGTTGCATTCGAATCGCGCTAGTTGTATGCAATCGACGCATACCATGAGTCTTGAAGTTCTTGCGGGCGTCCTCCGCTTAACAAATCGTTTTGGGGATTTATCGTTCCGGTTCCTCATCCGCTGTGAAGTCATGAACCCGCTGGTGATCGAAAACTTTGAGAAGCTGCTAGAGCGGAATCCTCAAACACGATTCATGAGCTTGTACTACGAGTACATGACTCTGGACATCGGCCTCTCCTCGTTCAACCCCAATCGCGCTGTCTCCCATCATTTCAGTGGTTCTTCCGTGAGATTCGATCTCACAATGAGGTAGGAGATTCAAGGAATTCCAGAGCCTCACCGTTCCCTGATTGTCCCAACTATTTTTGCGAACAAATACCGCCACGTCTCCACCGAGAAGAGATTTTTCACAGATGGGTCGGTGATAAATGCGTCCACTGGTTTTGGAGTATTCCACGATCTTCATAGCGCCTCATACAAGCTTCAAAAGCCGTGTTCGGTATACGTTGCTGAATTAGCAGCTATATCGTATACGTTAGATCGTATTGCCTCACTTCCACCTGACCATTATTTCATTTTTACGGATAGCCTAAGCTCCCTGGAGGCTATGCGTTCAATGAGGCCGATAAAGCACTCAGCGTATTTCCTCCAGGAAATACGATCGTCATTGAGTGCTTTATCAAACAGCTTGCATATCATCACCTTGGTATGGGTCCCTTCTCATTGCTCTATCCCGGGCAATGAGAAAGCGGACTCGCTGGCCAAGGTGGGCGCTATGGAAGGCGATATTTACGAGCGGCAAATCGCCTACCACGAATTTTTCACGATTTCTCGTCAGCAAGTCCTCGCCACCTGGCAACAAAAGTGGAATGATGGTGATCTGGGAAGATGGCTACATTCTATTGTCCCACAGGTGTCGATCAAACCCTGGTTCAAAGGGTTGGATATGATTCGTGATTTTTCGTTATTTTATCCGTATTACGCTTGCCGACAGCAACTTGTGCACTTGTGGAAACGGTTATCACGACATCGAGCATTTTGTTTGGTCCTGCTCCTTGCATCATGAGGCGAGATCCATTCTGTGTGATTCCCTTAGGGTCCGAGGAAAACAACCCTTTAAGCCAATTAGAGACGTCTTGGCTTGCCGTGATATGGACTTTATGAAGCTTATTTACGACTTTCTTAAAGCTGTTGATGTATGTGTTTAATGTTTTGTGTTTTAGTCATCCTTTACGTTTAAGTTTTAAATTAGTTCAAAATGCTTTCCCTTGTCCTCCCTCCAAATGATAAATTAATGTAATCCCTAATCTCGAGTAAACCGCGAGAAATCGGCCCCCGTTCTACTAACATAAGTTGTAAGAAAATGATATTCACACACAATTATGTAAAAAATATTCGGCTCCGCAAAGCTGGATTACAAAAAAAAAACATATCTGTCAATCAACTATGCCACCATGTAGTCCTCAATGTACTAAAAAAATTTGACGCTTCTAAAGGGCCAGGAGTTGCACCTGTATTCTTGAAGAATCTTGTAGAACAACTTTCCCTTCGCCTTTTCAATAAGTCTTTGAAAAATGGAAAATTCCCCGGAATTTGGAAATCGTCTCATCTGGTGCCTATTATCAACTCAGGCAAGAAATCTGACACCCATAATTATCGTGGAATTGCCATTACATATCTCTTGCATCCCAAAACTTTTTGAATTAACGACACATTTTATAAGCAAGTAAAAAATCTAATTATAAACAAACAGGACGGCTTTTCTAAAGGTCACTCAGCTATATCTAATCTTCCTGAATTTGCCACCTATAACTGCATTCTTAATGCAATGGACAATGGACGTAGAAGCTCTTTACACTGACTTCAGTAAAGAATTTGACTGAATCTACATACCATTATAACTCTTTAAATTGCAAAAAATAGGAATAGAATCTAGACTCTTGAATTGGCTTCAATTGGCATCATACTTAACGCAACGCAAACAAATAGTTCGTTTTCAAAATAAACTTTCAGAACTCATTTCGGTCACCTGTCAAGGTTCTTACGACATTTGCTACATATTTAATCAAATAAAAGAACTTATGTATGTAGACGACATGAAGCTCTTCATGGAAGTCAGCAATTCGAGCGACGCAGAAGAATTCCATAATAAAATCAACTTATTTTACATTTGGTGTAGTAAAATTGTGTTCCAACTCAACGTAAACTCTCCACTCTAAACTCACTTTTATAGAAAATTATAATACCATTATAACGAAAGCAGCTATAATTTTCAAGACCCATACACTTTTTCCTCTGTTTGGGTCATCACACCACTGCGACCAGTAATTTTATCTATTGTAGTATATCCCATGCCCTTAGTTTAGTGCATGTCGTATTACTCCATCACTATTGAGAAATCATGAAGCTCTTTATACCCTTCGGAGTGTTGTAACACCCTCCAAAGGCGCGCCCCTTTGTCAGTCAAAATTGGATTCCTTAGTAACAAAATTAAGGAATGACACCGATAATGACCATGCATTAGAACCCTAGTCTTAACCACTTCAACCTAGGGAACAACGAATAGAAGATTAGGAATCACATAGATGAAGACCAACTAACTATTTTTTTTCCTTGTTTCAAGATCATCCTCGGTGGGCAAAGCCGAGTCTTGTTACTATCAACAAGGCATAAAAAGTAACAAGGACTAAGGTGTGTTCCTTTGATTACTGAAAAATCCTGTTCCACTGGTTTGAAGCAGTCGGTGGTAGATCTTACATCCCATAGCGTACCACGAAAAAATGATCTACCCACGTTACGGGGCATCATCGGGACAAATTACACAAAAAATGGCCCCATCTATCAAATGATGCGACAGTATAATCTACACTGCGAAGTATCACATGAAAAATTTCAAAAGAACAATTTAAAAACCGACTAAAACATAAAAGAAATAAGACAAAGCATGTTATTAAAACATTGAAACCATTGAATGTAGTCTACTTTTGCTTGACGAAATAAACAAATAATCAAGAAGTCGATTTGGAGAAACTTTCTTCTGTCGCCATGGCACCTAAACGCTAAAGAAAAGGGCAATCTCTTGATCCCCCCTGGGATGAAATATATTTGAGCAATAAATTTGACATGCTCATGGATGATGAGAATGATCCATCATCCAGACAAAATTCCATTAAACATTCCCGGCTTAATGCCAAGAAGGAAAAGATTCCCCCTATTGTGATAATCACTTCCGATTTCAATGCACTTCGCCCGGAATTTTTGAACTTCGTTAAATTCAAGTTTTCACTTCAAATTGGCCGTCAAGCTGAAACCTTGGACGGATTCAAACGTCTTCTCAGTAAGATGAAAAGCAACACAAATTTTTCACTTACCACACCAAAACTGAACGTCCGTTCAATATTGTCTTGAAAGGTCTACCCAGTGGTGAATGCTTGGATCAGATCAAAGATGAATTGACAAATTTACTTGAAGTTGAGCCACTCCAAGTAATCAAAATGAAAATGATATCTCGTCGAGGTGATTCTCGCAACGGTATTTCTAATGATTTTTATTCAGTTCACTTCAATTCTAGTAAACTAAACAACCTTAAGGCCTTAGAAAAAGCTAGTCTTAAGCTCCATGTTCGAGTGAAGTGGGAGCACTTCAGGCACCTGGAGGAAATCTCCAAAACCTCACCCAGTGCTGTAAGTGCTACATGCCTGCTAAATGCATGAATTCTGATGATTATTCTCACGCAAAGGATAGCTGTCCTGTGAAAGAAGATCCTAAGAATTTTAAATGTTCAAATTGTGATGAAAATCGCAAATCCAAGTTTTGGGCAAGACTCGCAAAGCGATCCTACAATCTCGTTCTAAGCGACAGGTAGGAAATACTCCACGTTTCCGACCAGGTACAAATTCCTCTGCTGATAACAACGGTCAGCAAGGGACAAATTCTACATTCGTACCCGTAAGTACAAATACCACCCCAGCTTCAAATTCTTCATCTATACCTACTCCCTTCGCTGCTAAGATGGAGCTACCTATCCTGCTATTGCAGCGAGAAGAAATCAAAATACTAACCAACGTAATTCTAATGGAATGCGTCCCTTTTTTTATGTATCGAAATGATCGTCTTGATGGATTCGGTGGTGGCGTTGTCATCATTGTTCATATGTAGACGTATCAAACATCAAATTCTTTCTTCATTTGAAAACAAAGTTTTGAAACTTTGAGAATTTCTGTCGAAACAAAAGTTGGACAACTTACGTTTGTAGCTGCCTGTTTGCTATTCCAATGCGTAGGCCAGCAAAAGAATTTTCTCAAGGGTGACCTTCAAAAACTTACCCGTCATAGGTCTAAATTCTTCATTATTGGTGATTTTAATGCAAAACACCGCTCATGGAATTACGCTCAAAGTAATTTCAATGGTTTTATTCTATTTGTTGATTGTTCTGCAGGTCTTATTCAATATCAAAACAGCCCAACATACTTTTCTTATTCAAGAAATCCCTCAACTATTGATTTGGCCTTAACTGATCAATGTCAACTTTGTGGCCAATTGGCTACCCTACTGTCCTCGGTTCTGATCACCTTCCAGTAGCTTTTGAAATATCTCAAGAAATAATTTATAATCCCAACAGCTCTACTTTCAATTACCTTAGAGCTGATTGGCAGCAAGATTGAACATTTATGAAATATAACTTTGATCTAAGTATTTCTTTGCAAACCAAAGGTGTTGTTTATTATGCTCTTGAATCTCTGACTACTTCTATAGTTGAAGCAAAAGCTGCCACAGTACCAAAATGCGAGGTTAAATTCGATTCAATTATAATAGACGACGATCTTCAGCTCTTGATCCGTCTTAAAAATGTCCGTAGGAGACAAAATCAAAGAACACGCGATCCTGCCATGAAAGTTATCGGGCGGGATTTGCAAAAACAAATTAAAAAGCGATTCTCTGCCCTGAGGAACAAAACTTTTGAAAATAATAGTTCTAAATTAGACCCAAGTTCCAAACCCTTTTGGAAACTCACAAAAATTTTGAAAAAACCTCAAAAGCCTATTCCAGTGCTTAAAGAAGGTGGTAACATTTTGATCACAAATTTGGAAAAAGCTTGCTAAGCAATTCTAGAGTTCCCATAATTTCAGTTTGGATCTTACTAGTCCTATTGAGAATCAGGTTGCTCGGGATTATCAGAATATTTTCTCTCGGGAAAATATGTTTGATGATTCCTGGGGACTGATTTGGACGAAGTTAGATGTTTTACTAAAAAGTTTCAAAATATGAAAGCTCCAGGTGATGATGGAATATTCTATATCCTCATCAAAAAACTCACCTATAGAGTACCTTCACAGCAGAAAATAAATTTTAATATTACATCCAAGAGGATGGACTTCGATCAAGTCGAAAATCTCAAGTAATTTTTTATGGCCACAAAAATAAACAAATGCAGTAAAAGCAGTGAATGTCAGTTCATGCACTGTATTATTGATAATGTTGTCCTTTTTGGCAAGTAATATTACATCATATTTTCGACACGATTGAAGTGCATTCACTTTGATATGATATTAAAATTATATTTTACTTTGTTGTCTTTCTTGGTAAAAGTATTTAACAGATGTTTCCATTTTGGCATACTTTCCAGATAAATGGAAAAATGTAAAAGTTGTTCCAGTTTTGGAGCCGTATAAAAATCCAGCTGAACCTTCAAGCTACCGTTCAATAAGTTTGCTTTTTTCAAAAAGTAAACTCTTTGAAAAGATAATTTTAAAAAGATTAATGTTTTACATCAATACGAATTCAATTTTTGCACATAAGCAGTTTGGATTTCGCCATTGGCATTCAACTACTCATCAACTCTTAAGAGTTACCAATTTAATTCGTTCAAACAAATCTGAAGGCTGCTCAACTGGAGTTGCTCTTCTATGTATGTATGTATGTATGTATGTATGTATGTATGTATGTATGTAAGTAGCCACCATCCTAGCTTGAGTCTTGCCGTGCATGCGGCTCCACTCAACAGCAAGATCACATTTCGTCATCATTCTGAATTCAACATACTGCTGTATGAAGGGCCAAAAGGGGTTGGACGGGCCCGTAAGCAGAGACACTTACGCGAAACTCACGGGAATAAGAGAATCTCCTTCCAACAATATGATCCAACAAAACAAATAACGAAATTCGCAATACAAGTTTAGCTTACCACGTGAGGGTTTGTTTAAGAAGAGCGCGTCAAATTCATTGCAACTGTTGAAGTAAAATGTAGCTATTTAAAATGACATTACACATTCCCTCCTAGACTCCGGTTGCTCAACTGGAGTTGCTCTTCTAGACATATAAAAAGCATTGGACAGTGTTTATCTGGCTTGATTTTGCCAAATTTATTTGATTATTTGATTATTTAATTGCCAAATTTAGACGGTTTAATTTTCCACTCTATATTATGAAATTAGTTCAAAATTATTCAACTGACAGAACTCTGCAAATCTAATCGACTACCTGTTAAAGCAGGAGTTCCTCAGGGTAGCATTCTTGGGCCTATATTGTATAACCTTTTCACTTCGGACCTTCCTGATTTGCCTCAGGGTTACCTCAAATCTTCAGGCATTTTCACTAAAGGAAAAGTCTTCGTGTTATTTGCAGCAGACTGCAGAAAAGTTTAGATATTTTCTATTCTTTTTTACAAAAATGGAATATTTATTTATAACAATAGTTGGAATACAGGTGCCTAAAATAACACTTCTTGTAACAAATTAAAGTTCTGTCATTGCCAAACAATTTGTGAGATTTTGGTCAAGAGTTATGTGTTTGTCAATTCATTTGCTGAGTTGCAATTTTTTTCTCGTCTACGCTCATCTATCCATTAACGACCACATCTGTTACATCAGTTCGCGAAAAAAAAACGCATACAGTCAAAACATCACTGCCGTGTCCGGAGGTCACTTGAAAACCCTTTCACGCCACCATTTACCAGCTGACCACCACCGATATCAAACGGTGACCACACGAACCACATTTCCGATGAGAAGCGAAACCAAAAAGCCCCTCACCAAACTTCAAGGGGATCATTCCTAGTCCTGACCCCTACGGTCTCGCAACATCGCTGTCAATAACGTTTACCCACTACCCGGTTAGCGTTCACAAGCTCGAACTCTACCTTCTATACAAGCAAAGTGCAAAGTGCAGTGCAAGCGAAAAAATAATAACACATTTAAATTCAAGGGAACGTCAGAAAAACAAACCAATCTTCGCGGTCAGTTTCGTTCCGTGGTTCGTTCGTTCGATACTCTCATCAGGTTTCCCCGGGTTCTCACTGCTTGCTGCGATGGACACCGTAATGTATGTACGTACATACATAGCTACGTCTTTCTCACAGCCAACTGGGAGGAGAGTCAACTAAATTGATGAGTCGAGTTGGATTAACGCCACACCGAGTGGTATAGTGTTCGTGGTGACATAACGAGTGGCCCATATGTGGTAAAGAAACAAACGGTTGACGAGAAATTCTTTCGATGGCTAATATATACATAGATAGATCAAAATGCTGATGTCGAGGAAATGATTGCAATCTCAATGGGAATTTTTCACTGCTTGGAATAAATTCGCCCTCTCTTTAACTCACTTGGCACAACATGAAAAATCTAGCGGGTAAATAACACTCCTGTGAGAGTTCCCGAGTTGACATCAAATAGATAAGCTGACGCCAATCTCTGTAATAACTAATAGGAATAAATAGGATTGAGGCAAGCAACTCAGAGAATACTAATAATATTCGTAAATCGAAAATACCTAACAGATATAAACAATTGCGTAAAAGCTGGAGGTGAAACTGTTACAGCACTTTTAAAATAAATATGACAACGCGCATGTTTAAAACCGTCGTCTGTCGCACGTGATCGCGAAGAGCAATGTCACGATCAATAAAACAGATACCAACCAGTTTGAGTAGGTTCATTCTCTTTGAGATGGGGGTTGCCAGAGCGGCTGCCTCTAATCCCATAAACAAAAAGCTTAGCCCACGCTTGTCAGAGATTGATCAAATTAATAGCATGGATTATCGCTAACTATCAGCAAAGTCCACTTTAATCGCAGCTCAACTATCTATCTTAATTAGCTTGCCTGCACCACAGTGCCATATATGTTATCACCATCTGATAACACTGCACTGTCCCAAAGTGAACACGGTGAAAATAAACAAAAATCACCGAGACAGGTTGTACATAGTCGCGACAAAAAAAAAACACTGACTACAGCCACAAAAGAGAATATTTGTGAACACAGTCATGCACAAAACTTTTCGTTTGCTCACCCGAATATGATAGGGTATGTACGTCTGACAGTAGGATGATTAATCCTCCCGCGAAATGCTTTGGGATTTGCCTTGCTCGCGGATAGTCGTGGTACGGCGAAGGCTATATTACTACTATCACTGGGGCAACGCGATGGATGGCTAGGTATGAGTAACAGAACCACAGCGATACTACACGGTACACTGGCACAGACCAAACACCACGAAACTCTACGGAGACATAGAATTCTAGCAGAGGTTTTGCTCGCATTTTAGGGGTTTGAGAGACGGGTGTGATGTTTACTCATGATCTGCGTTCTTGGTATGCGAAGATTGTAGCCGGCGAAGGGCACATAAATTCTTCATAATTGTGATGTGGTTGGTCAGTGAAGATGGTTTCAGCTTAATTTGAACCTGATGATGCTGCAAAAGCTAGACGGAAATGGTGTGTTATAAATAAAGAAGACCGCACGGTAAAGACAGTGGGATCGATTCAGCATCCGGAAGAGGATCTTTCCGACTTGAAAATGTTCTTGTGTTTTTTTAGAATGGAAAAGTGCTTCTCAAACTTTCGTTGATAATGACCCACTTTTAAAAATTCAATAAACTCGCAACCAACCAATATCGATGGCTAGTGTGAAGCTTACTACCTATCTAAATAACATTGAATATAAAAGTCTCCAAGCGTGATTACCTCTCACCCCAAAAGGCCTTGATTCAATCTTAGTCGGCGCCGCCGGGATTTTCTGAGGTATAACATATGTGATCACGACTTCCTTCGGAAGTGAAGTAAAGCCGTTGGTCCCCGGTTCATGAGTTGATGGGTCGATAGGTAGGGTCCTGGTGCGGGAGCTGCCTCCCTGGCGTCGGTGGCACTGGTGTTCAGCACGGAAAACAAGATCGACGGAAAAACAAATCAAGAAAAAAAAGTCAATAGGTTCGAGAAATAGAAAAATTGTCCAAATTTAAAAACTACAAGGGACAGCCCTAAGGGGTTGTATGCAATAGTGACGTAGGACTACGTGATGTTATATGTATAATAAATCTTATTTGTTAACTGCAGCAGGAGCTTGTGTTTTATGTAGGAATAAGAATTAGAGCGGGGTTCTCTCTGTTTATATTCTTCAGTATGACGCGCCTGACATAGATGGCCCACAGCAACTTACGAAGAGCTACTGATTCCAATCAAAAGCGGTGCGGCTTCTTCCTCCTTCTATGGATGCTCATATGGGCTGCTGCTCGCCGCTTGCAGGCAGCCTTTCGTTGTGTACTGGAGAACATCACCACTCACCGCGCGGTGATTGAATAAACACCGTTTGGTGAGACCGGATGGAATTCCACTTTGAAATCTGTGCTAGGGAAATCGCTTTTCGCAGGCAATCGGTGATAATTTTAAGTATCATAGCAACAGTTGCACATTCGAGCAACTTTCAATAGTGATATTGTGGAAAATGATAAAGTCCTGAATGCGTAGATATATTTCTGATCGATTGGTGATAAAATTATTGAAATTGGTTCAGGGACAACTGAGTTATTAACGTTCAAAATCTTTCATAATGTTGTCATATAGTTGTCATATAGAAATTACAGACGTAGTCCTACGTAAAAAAAAATCTTACACGCAAATCAAATGGTAACAACATCACGTGTAGGTGTGGATTTCTCTCATCATATGCACATGTTTCTTACGAGAGAAGCAAGGTTTTTTTCTCCAGAATGAATATTTTCAAAATGATTTTCCAGCTCCAGTGCATTGGGAAACCTAGCTTTGTTCGAAAATTTATCTAACATATTTTTTTTTAATATTATTTCCAAATCATCCAACGACCAGATTACATTGTGCATGCAGTGAAACATTACATTTTCAGTATAATTTGTAGTTTCTACAAATCTGCAATAGAATCTTAAATTTCTCGGTTGGACATAGGAATATTTTATCGTCAGCATTAAAATATTAGCCTTCATACACAGAACAGAAATGGAACACCGGATCCAAAAATGTCTCCATTTATTTGTGTGAACACTAGCGCACCTAGCGGTAGAAGGGAGCATTACCTGCAGTATACATAGGCAGCATGCTTTAATGTTGTATTTGCCCATTGAAAACTCGTGTAAAGCGCATCCCAGCATCAGAAATGTTGTACCACTTTTTAATACACTGATTTGTTCACACTTTCACATCTGTTCTGTGCTTCATAGAAAGCAATACAGGTACAATTACACAATGTTACACAGCAAACATACTTTTCATGTGACCTATTGCAGGTTGTAGTCCTACACCCAACCGGTGGATGTAAGATTCGCTTACAATTATGTGGGATTCATCATCAGAGGATGTAAGTGGAGACCGCATGAACCGAGGATGCGATATACCTAGCTGCGGTCCGATGTAAGAAAATTGGAGACCAAAAAATGTGGAGTGTATTAGTGAGTGAAATTAATTATGTCGAAAAAAATAGAAAAAAAGGTTGCCGACTGGACTCGAACCACCGACGTTGCGACTATCAGACCTGTGCTTTCTCCACTGCTCTCTCCATGCTTCTGAATATGGTTAGGCTAAAAGCAAACATGAAGCGGTCATTTTCTCGCATGCTCGACTTCGTATGCTTTTTCTCCTGGAGAGATTCGAGACAAGTGTGTGCGTTGTTCTACAATGTTCAACAATGTACGTCGTTCTACAAGCTTACTGGTATAGTCGAAATCGTAGATGGAACACGAAATAAAAAAGACAAAAACCATTAAATCGCCTGCATGGTCAATTTCCAACATTCGTTGCGATGTTCATGAACAGAGGGTGATAGGAAACGGAACTAACATTCATTGTAATAGATTTTTGGTTTGCGTGTAGTCAAGTACAACATGAAATCACACTTGAAATTTTATAACACCCCCAAAATTTTGAGTTATTACCAAAAAACCGATTTTGGGTAGCTGACTGCATACAATCATCAATAACTATCATTTTTCAACAATTTTATTTTTATTTTTTATGAAATTATGGAAGGTGGAGAAATAGAACTTTCTTAATACATACACATTTTCCAAAATTTACTGAACTTCGATATTCTCATAGGAAGTAACATGCTCAACAAATTTGTCAAGGACCATAAGGTATTTCGAGATGATACTAAAAAGTTATGAGCATTTTTAGATTTTTATTTTCTTTGCACCACCTGGATGTCAAACATCCAAACGACATTCTGGATAACTTTTGTCTTAAACAGTCAAACGAACCTGTCTATAGCGTACAGTAAGGCTGTGTTCCATTTGGTGAATTTTTACTTAAATTTGACTGATCGAACCTGCCAGACTTATTTCTGACCGACCAGGAATCAATTTTGACAATCACCTTCTCGAAAATAGGAAGATCAACAGCAGAGGGATTTTCGAACATCTAAATTTATTTTCGAAGTGTCAAATTTAAGTGAAAATTCACCAAATGGAACACAGCCTAAGGCTGTGAACCATTTGCCGAGTTAAATTTAACTCGTTGTTAAAAGTGACATTTCGAAAGTTATTTTCAATGGTCGAAAATCCCCGTGCTGTCGATCGACCGGTTTTCGACCCACGGTTGTCAAAATTTAATTTCTTGTCTGTCAGAAATAACCAGGCTCGGTTAGCAGGGTTCATCGATAACTTTCCATATGTCAAATTTTAACCAAAAGTTTAAAAAAAATCGCCAAATGGTTCAGAGCCTAAGTAAACAAAGTGATGCTTATAGCGTGGTTTGCGTGATTGCCTCTCACCCCGAAAAGGCCTGGGTTCAATCCCAGTCCCAGGGATTTTCTGAGGCATAAAATCTCATGAGTTGAGTCGATAGGTATGGTCCAGCTGTGGGAGCTGCCTCCCTGGCGGCGGTAGCATTGGTGCTCAGCACGGAAAACAAGATTGACCGAAAACAAATCAAGGGAAAAACATCAGTTTATTGCTTATCGCATGTTAGCTTAATGCGTGCTCTCAACTTAGTGTTCTAGATGCACTTCCACAGTTAATTGATAGTTTACGGTGCCTGTACCATTTTTTCATTTGTATATTTAATCATATCGTCCGGCCATTTTCCACAAAGATGGCGCTGTTCCACTGGTAGGAAGTGATAAATATACTCATATAGAAATTGAGAGACATGGCAATAATTCGCTTTCGGTTCATATACAGGTAAAAAAAGTGAACGACAATCTAAAGAAATTAGTCAGGGACATTGTCGTTCAGTTTAAAATTATTATTGTTAAGCAAGTTACAATTAAATAAAAATTATTTTTCCCCAAACAGTTTTACCTGCTTTACTACCAGTCCCCAGAGAGTCAAAAAATTTCAAATTTGAGAGAGAAAATTTGCTCTCACTAGTTCCACTTCTCACAGCAAAACATGTCTGGTACCTCTATATATGCATGTTGATTAACATCAGAAGTCCCTCCTGTTTTACATATTCTGCACAAAAGATTCTTTCTGCCACGTCCCATTCATAGAAATCGGCGGGAAATTCTGTGATGGGTGAGCTATTTTGTGTGCAGAATGTGTAAAAAGGAGGGACGTTTTCTTAAATGGTTATATAGAGGTACCAGACATGTTTTGCACTGCACTGTCATTTGTGAACAATTAACGGAAAACATGTTACGCGTAGTTTCCGATAGATGTCACCACCAACAACAGCAGTGACATCTGATGGAAAATGAATGCAGAAGCTTGATAAAATGATTAATTGTGTGGCAAGTACAATGATACTCTATGCCCAAGGAAGTCGAGACATTTTCCAACCCGAAAAAATCCTAGACCGGACCGGGAATCGAACCCAGCAACCAACAGCATGGTCTTGCTTTGCAGCTGTGCCTTTTCCGACTGAGCTAATAAAGTACCAGAATCCTTATAAAAAATCAATAGTCCAGATAGGGTAAACATTTACTTCGGCCTAATCTCCAATGTTTTGTCTATCGAGCAGAAAACATCTAATAAATCTATGATTTCGGCGTTGCCGTTTCAATTATACGTTTGTTTATTGTTTATTGTACTAACGATTCATCTGAAATATGGTGCCCCGTAACGTGGGTAGATCACCTTTTCGTGGTACGTTACGGGATGTAAGATCTACCACCGATTCCTAGTCCTGACTACTTTAAACTAGGGGAACAGGATTTTTCAGTAATCAAAGGAACACTTCTTAGTTCTAGTTACTTTTTATGCCTTGTTGATAGGAAAAGATGAGTTAGTTAGCCTTCATCTATGTGATTCCTAATCTTCTATTCGTTGTTCCCTAGTTTGAAATGGTTAATACCAGGGTTCTGATGCATGGTCATTATCGGTGCCATTCCTTCATTTTGTTGTTAAGGAATCCAATTTGGACTGATAAAGGGGCGCGCCTTTGGAGGGTGTTCCAACACTCCGAAGGGTATAAATAGCGGGACCTTTCGGATCCTAGCGATAAATGCAAGAATGACAACTGTAAACAAATCGAATACTTCATCATTTCTCAATAGTGATGGAGTAATGAAAAAAACGCAGTAGGCTCTGCCCGCGAACGGTTGGTTTTGTTTTCGCTGGCGCTGATTTCATCTGTTTTTCGCATTTTTTTTTAATTGTATCAAATCAAACAAATATTAGTTTTTTCGTGTGGATAAGTGTAAATTAAGATCTATCACGTCTTAAGAAGTTTTTTTTTAGTGATATTGTAATTAACGTGAACAATCTGGAACAAGAATTTGTTTCGAATAGCTGTGTGTCGCGTCGGTCGGTTTTTCATTTCGCTTGTTTTTGGTGCTTTGCCTCCCTCCCAAGAAGAGTTTCACTGGGTATTTTTTTTTCTTGGTGCTGGCGTTCTGCCTTCCGGAAGATGCACGCGAATGAGGTGTCAAGCAAAAATTCGGTGCAAATGGAAAACTTCAAATGTGATTCAAAATGTCGTGTTGGGTTGTAAAAACCACGCGGAAGATTTTTTCGATTACCGCGAGTGAACAAACCGGTCCTTTTTCGGAGGCAGAATTTGGTGAGATCCATCTGATTTATAATCAATCATAAATGCATATTTCCATATATTACTAAATACGCGCCAGATTTCGAAACATCACATTTCGAAATCTGGAAGTGTGTTTGCAGTACCATTATTCATATGATAACGGTAGTGTTTACACGCGGGGCTTATTGTATGTGAAAGTAACCTCGGAATGGACGTGAATTACCAGGCATTCTGAAATGGGTTGCTGGATCTGCAGTAGAGCTATCGCTTTCTAACTCCCGGACTAAACTTGCTTTAAATTATTACATCAAGGATTGTTGTAAGCAAATTTCTTCCATAATACCACTGCTGGCCAGTGGGGGTTAGATTGAATACACATACACACACACATACACATCACATGAACTTAAGTTTACTTTAATTGATTATAATTCAAATTGAAAAGACATAGAGGTTTTGGGCCTACGGGAGAAGAGGTAGTACAATTATTTTCACTCCCGCGAGTTTTTCTCTCAATCAATAGAAGAAAAAAAAGATAAAACACAACATATTTCCTTCCTTTTAATTAGCTACGGGTGTGACAACGATGGCGAGTTCACTATGTTATATTTTCATTTTATTTCAGCAACCTTATCTTTCAGCAGATGATCCGGACAGCAATTTCAACATTAATAAAAAAAAACTACATATGCCAGCAACACTGACTGGGTGTATCCTATGGCTTACCTTCCCTACTAACATAATTCCTAAATTCCCGAGACATTTATGAGGGGTCGTAGAGTTCTCTGCATCTCTCTTAAGTAAATGTTGGACTAACATACCTTTCCTATCCCTACCAGTTGTAAGGACGTGGCCAGGACAATCCTTAACTGTTGGAGCGGGATATGTCTTTATCTGGGAGATAGTAATTACTTCCTACTTACTATCTGTCCAGTAATAGATATCCGTCTTGCTCTTAATAGTTTTGAATTCGTACCACCTACGATATTGTGCAACTTGTTCGATGCTAATGCTAATGCTAATGCTAACGATTCATCTGAAATATGGTTGCCTTAATGAATTAATGAATTTGGTACGATACTTTAATTCAAAAGCTACAATACAAAGCCATTAAGAGCGCAAATGTTCTCAAACATTAAATTGTTGCCTTCATCTGTATGACGAAGTAAATCCAACGACGTTCCTATGTGTTGGTACGAAAATGAAACCCGTAGGGCGAGTATGGAATCAAGAAGCAGTGATGAATTTTCAACAAAATATAAACATTTAGAAGTCATCTGCAAGAGACGAACCAGCCAAAGGCTGGAAGTCTCTATAAAAAAGAAAAAAAAGAAGTCGTCTATAGTAGAAACATACCATTTTAAGTACAAATTCACTAATTGATTTAAGATCTCGCCATTTTAGTTCAAATTTTACAATGATCAGCAACCATTCAAGTTTCAGAATCTTTAATATACACACTTAGAAAAACTCATGTAAATTTAGGTGCTCTGAGAGTGACATATACGAGCGTCAATTTTGACATAAATTTTAGTCATAACATACAAGAAATATTGCTTAATTAAACGTAATATTCGTCGAGCAACGAATTTTTCAGTCTCGGAGCACTTAATATTACATGGCATGTTTGTTTAAGTCTCATCTTTTATGTCAAAGATGGATTCCGTCAATTGTAAAATAAGTTATGTTTAAGTGTGTATAGCGAGCTACCGGGGTAAGTGAAAACGGCCAATTGCAAATCTTAATGCTTAAGTGTGGGTGCGATAAAACGGGAAACTCCGTAGAGCCAATTACGTCGGTGGTATTACGTCATTGGCTTTATGAGGAGTTTACCTTTCTATCGCTCCAACACAAGTATTTAGATTTAAAAATGGCCGGCGCACATTCTCCAGACGTTTCATAAAAAAATGATTTGAATTATAAAATTGAAAAATTTGCTCGTATGAATTTTAATTTTTTTTTTTGCTGTTGATAATCTTCAAATTTTTCTTAGTCGAAATTTGGAAAATTTACTCTAGATCTCAGTTTCTTTCCAGTTTGAAATATGTGTAAGTGTTCCACTTCCCCAGTTTGAGAGCTTCATATGGTTACCAATGTATGAACTTGTATACTGTGTGGCAGCACGATGATACTCACACAGCAAAAATTCTGAATTTTAATTAATCATTTTGTTCGACCATTTTCCACATAGATGGCGCTGTTCCGCTGGTAGGAAGTGATAAAAATCCCCATATAGAAATTGAGAGAAGTGCGAATAATTCGCCTCCGGTGCATATTCAGGTCAAAAAAAGTGAACGACAACCTAAAGAAATTCGTCAGGGGCTTTGTCGTTCAGTTTTTTCCCGGAAATTAATGCTCAACAAGCTACAATTAAATAAAAATGATTTTTCCCCATACAATTTTACCTGCTTTGCTACCAGTCCCCAGAGAGCCAAAAAAAATTCAAATTTGAGAGAGAAATTCTCTCTCACGAGCTTAATCTCTCAACATGCCATGTATTTTTTTGACACTCGATTTGTGATTTCCCTTTCACAGATTACAAAATAGAGTACCTGACACTACAAAACATGTCTGGTACATCTATATATGCATTTGCCTTAACATTTGAAGTCCCTCCTTTTTTACATATTCTGCGCAAAAGATACTTTATGCCCCGCCCCATACATAAAATTCGGCGGGAAATTCTGTGAGGGGTGAGCTACTTTGTGTGCAGAAAGTGTAAAAAAGGAGGGACTTCGAATAATAATCTAAATGCATATATAGAGGTACCAGACATGTTTTGCACTGCAGTGTCCTCTGTGAACAATTATAGGAAAACAGATTGTGTGTAGTTTCCGATAGATGTCACCGCAAACAACAACTGTGACATCTGATGGAACATGAATGCAGAAGCTTGACAAAATGATCAATTGTGATGGAAAGATACATTCACGTAAACTTGTATTTCATTTCACGCAAACGAGCAACTTGTAAGCAATGTTGTTTACAAAGATGGGCATTTGTATACAATAATTGCATCATTTCATGAAATGTCTCAGAACATTACACGACTTATAATATAAACTTATATGATATGTGACGCTCCATTTATGTACATCGTATTGAACAGAAATTTACACTATTTTTTCGAACTGTGCAGGAAAAAAAAAAAAAAAAGAAAATACGATTCACAGATCGAGATTTCTATTCTTAATCTTTTGAATCCATCGTTAATAAGATTTTTACTAACTAAAAGGGCTGTTAGTTACCGTAACTATAAAAATTTCAACGCAATACAATTACAATACACACTAAGAAATACCTAATTTTACACGTGATGGAATCCCTCTTTGACATAAAGGATGAGACGTAAACAAACATGTCATGTAAAATAAAGTGCTCCGAGACTGAAAAGTTCGTTACTCACCGAAAAGTATGTTTGATTGAGCTGAATTCAGTCTCAAAGCACCAAAATTTACATGATTTTTTCTTAGTGTGTAGGGTTAATTGTCAACAATAGAATACATTGTATTTTATTGTAATTGTATGGTTGTTTTTATCCGGTTGTGCATTAACTGATTAGGCTATCTGAGACCCTAATACTAAAATATGTATTAATTAATTTATTAATTTATAATATTCTATACGTTCATGATATAGACAGAACGTCTAGTGGAACTATCCCGAGAAAAAATCCTATTAGCTTGCGTTTAAATTAAGTTCTATACATTTGTTCCACAAGTAACTCCTGTGAATTTGATTCGAACCAATCTCTGAAGATTTATCCTACAGGCAACTCTTTTTTCTCTCTCTTTTTTTTTCAATGTGGATCTCTGTTCCGCAATCGATAGCCAATCACCGACGAGCGTCGATTGCTAATTGGTGATTAATCACTGACGGCAATCGAATGACAGGGAGGCAACTTCTCAAAGGTTATCTCAGGAATCAATTGATACTTTTCAATCAAACTAATGCAAATGAATTATTTTCAGTAAAAAAAAATTGACGGAACTATCCAATCTAAATAATGTTCTCCTTTACGATACTAACATTCTTCAAAAACAACCCGGTACTGAGAAACCCTCTTTTTCATAATAACATCAAACCGCACGTGAGTGAGCATGAATAGCTTGCAAAATATTCGTAGAATTTATTCTTCTTTCGACCCTTCTTACCTGTTTATTAATGTTGATTTTCCTCTCGCTGTTTATCCTCGTTCTAACAGCTCTTGGCGAGATCTTGGGGCTTAATTTGTTGTCTGTTTGCTTTCGACGCAAGTCATTTCTGTTTCGAGCACTACAAACTATGCAATGGTAGCGTACGAATGGGGGGGATAGGGGGATTATTTTGCAGCCAGTTTACATCCGTAAACCAACTGATACTAGCGACGAGGGCAACAATGCATCATCAACCACAAACGAGAAACACTAGCAACTGTTGAATGTTGATACGGAATCGTTTGCGATTGTAAACACCTGATTCATGCTTCTATTTTTCACACTCTTCTTGTTTTCAAACCACAAGCCTGGGTTTCCTCTATATTTACATACACTCACACTCGTAACACGCGGGTTCACTTCACTGCTGACTGGAACTCAAGGCTGCCGTCGCCGCGGCCGTGTGACGATCACTAGCTCCGAGACGATGGTCAAAATCTCTGCCAATATTCCGAGGGTTTGAAAGTGCGTTACACTGCGCTCTGCAGAAGAAACAAACGGATATCAATCCCGCGGTATCACTACTTCCATTAACTTGCTAGGTGTAATCGAAATATTAGCGAATTATCGAGGTGGCTGCTGTCTCTCCTGCGTTTTTCTCTCGCTCTCAAGTTTCAACAACACACAGAACCAGTAACCAGTCAGTACACTAAGCTGTGAGTGAGCAGTAGGGTAAGAGGCCTTCGATGGTACAACCCCAACAACCAAGTGGTTTTGTAATGAAATGTGCTATACAGCGAACAAGGATTACAACTGTTGACGCAAGTTACGAAAATATTTTAAATCTTAAAACAATTTATGGTTTTGGGGAGCGTAACAAAGAACAAATCTCAAACTAAAGTTGAGTCAAGTATCAGATGATAAGGGATGTCCACCGAGTGACTGCAGCCTTCTTACCCTATGAGACGGGCCTCAGTCGCACTGGAATTTTTCGGGGCTGTTATCCCGCACGAGCGAACGAGCGATACGACGGAACCGACCGACCCGCGAGAGCGAAATATTGGTGTGGCCTAGATATGTCTCCGGCGGAGGCAGGACTTCTAGGCGGGTACCCAGTACTCCGAAACGAAAAAAAAAACACAAGGCTCCAGCGAGCCCCACCAAGTCCGGAATCAACCCGAGTCACGAGAATCTTTTCGATGACGAGCAAACGGCCTTCAGCCGAATCACTATGCAACTTTCAGCATCCAGTGCACTGTAGAGTTGTAAATAGTTTGACCCTTTCTTTCTTTGACAGCAAATCTCTAGGCCACACAACACACATCACAAACAGCACAGCTGCAGCAGCAAACCACCACCGAACGCGATACGGTACTTTGACTCATTGATAGACGTGATCATTTTGCAAGACTTTTTCACTCTGACTGAAACACAGAAACTCGCACGACTCTCTTGCTCGAACTGTTGTTGGCTTGTGGTGAGGAGACCACGACGACGACGACGACGACGAAGACGACGATGATAGGATGGAGCCGCACCACTACGTGCTCCCAAATGCACATGCTTGCGAGTAGCAGCGCGGTCCAGAAGAGCACGAGAGATGGCGAGGGAGCATAAGCGAATGCTCCCCTTTGATCAGGAAAGGGGGATCGCCTGTCGTCAGAATAAACTGCTCCCCAGAAGAGAGCAAATAGTGAGAGGATGCCTCTCTCCACCCATGTGGAGCAACAGAGGGCTGTAGCACGGGAGAATTGTGGGTTGTTTGGTCAAAATGAATGAGGAACTTAAGAAGATTTGCGGACTAGGCTCTTTTGATGCACCATCAATGTAGAGTGCACTAGGCGTTTTTGAGAGGAAATGTCATCCAAACCATTTGTTTATATCATAATAACGATTTTCAAAACGCAAAGTAATGCATATTTTATTGCACATATTGCAAATTTCCTTCGGGAGTGGTCTTATTTTACGATTCTCTACAGATCTGAACTGATTTACTCCATAACAATATGTGGAAGTACTAGCCGGATCACTGCAAAATTGATACAGAAAACAAAATATTCCACTTGGATGACGATTTTTATTTTATTTATTTATTTAATACAAGTATTAAGCGTAGTACAAATAACCACATGTGTTCTCAAAGCTCGTACTACACTGAGAGATGATCAGTTCCGTCTCGAAAATAATTGTTTACATTGATTTTTAAAGTATACGTATGAGGCAGCTTGTTTGCAATTCATAGGCAGTTCATTTCATAATTTCGCAGCACGTTGATGAAAAGAGCATCTGTAGATCTCTGTACGACATCTAGCGAGTGTTAAATTTCTTGAGCGAGATGACCTCAAAAATGAAAAGAAATTATGCAAATAAACAGGACCTTCATTCAGAATTTTGTAAGTTTGGGTACATACTCTCAGCTTCACGTAATTTTCATAAGTGCAACCTAAAATCCCCTTGTGATTGATGCCAATATGTTCAAAGCGAGGAATTTTATAAACATATCTTGTAACAGCATTAAATGCAAGTTGTAATTTTCGAGTATTATTGGAGGAAGTAGATGTATATAGAACATCAGCATAGTTAAACAGCGGAACTAGAAGACTTTGAGCTAATTTCAAACGAATATGTTTAGGAGTACAGGCTCTCAACAGCACTAATGAATGCAGACCAAAAAATACTTTTTTTGAAACACTGTTTACTTGTGCAGTCCAGTTCAGATGCGAGTCCATTATTATTCCCAAATTCTTAACAACATCTGAATATGCTATTGCGGTATCACCTATCATAATGCAAGAAGCATCTGAAATGTTTACTGATCTATTTTTAAATATGATTGCTTGAGTTTTGTTTGCATTTAATAGTAAGCCGTTTGTTACACTCCATTCACAAATTTTTGAAATATCCGAATTAACACAATCAAGCACTTACGATGGACAAATTAATCAGCAGAGTGAAAATAGTGAAAATAGTGAAAATATTGCCCTCTTCCTATGCTTCACGGCAATAATGTTAACCCTCATAACTCTTTTGAGGGATCCCCTATTCACCACCAGAGGCTGAAAAGATCGCTTAGTTTCTATTGAATTCGCTTATTGTTATGAGGGATTAAATAAAGATTTGACCTCTCAGACAAACAGACATAACACTCGCAAGTGGTTCGTCGAACAAGCATGCATAGTAAATTCCTTTGCGTTTGACGTTTACACACTACCGCCATCTGTTCCGCGTGCTGCCCACCACAGTGTACTCTACAGATGGCGGTAATGTTTTAGCAACGATGTTTTACAGTGGGAAATATTCAATGTGTTATGTCTGTTTGTCTGTGGTTTTACATTTCGTATGAGATTCAGTTTGATTTGATTAATCAACTGATAGCGGTGCCGGTGGTGTAGTGGTAAGCGTGATTACTTCTCACCCCAGCAGGCCTGGGTTAAATCCCAGTCGGCGCCGCCGGGATGTTCTGAGGCATAACATCTCTAATCACGCCTTCCTTCGGAAGGGAAGTAAAGCCGTTGGTCCCCGGTTCATGAGTTGATGGGTCGAAAGCTAGGGTCCAGGTGTGGGAGTTGCCTCCCTGGCGTCGGTAGCATTGGTGCTCAGCACGGAAAACAAGATCGACGGAAAACAAATCAAAGAAAAAAAAAAAATTAATCAACTCAATTCAATGTTCATCAAATCAACAGAAAACACAATATACAACGCACATTTGTGAACTTAATGCTGTGTATAGTAATCGACTTTGCAATCAATAGAGATGTATGTACAGTCCAATTCTTGATGTAAAGAAACTACTGAACTACGCAGTACCATACTGGTAGAATCGTAGTGAGGGTATGCTGCGCCTTTGACAATCCAAGAGCTTGACGTCCTATTTCTCATCGGTGAAATCGATCGTCAGGGTAGAGAATCCTTAATATTTCAACACGTCTGGGTCTCTTAATTTAAGCTAAACGCAGTACCTATATAATTTATTTTCTTATTCTGATTTCTCGAAAAAAAAATCCTAGAGTGCGAATTGTCCAAGATCAGCATTCTGATACTTAAGACATTTTTTGAAGTTTAGGATTTATTTACATCACTCTTCAATTTGTGAATGTTATAGATTGTCTCAGAATTTTGAAAGCATGAAATGTCTCAGAATCGTGAAAGATTCTTCTTCTCATTGTTTTTTAATTTATTTTTCTTTTTCATGTACAACATGTCAAAAATGTCAAGTCTCAGAATGAGGTTTATTTGAGATGGTAATTTTGAATTTTTCGTTTTAAATTACCTTTTCAAGTGTTCAAGAATTTCCTTTGAATCATCCCTCATTTCTTTTCTTTATTTCCTACAAGGGCGCAAAGGGCAGTTCTTAGTACGTATCCACACACTTAGTTTTTTCTACCTAGCTCGGCTGTGCAAATCTCGGCAAAAATAATAGCGAATTTGTTTATTATTCAGTACCATCCTGTATCGGGTATCAAGATCGGGTTTGCTTGTTTTCTGACAAACGTCAGTTTGATCCTTTGTTTTATACCCCGTTCACATTACAGCCTATATCACGTAATATAGGCTGTCTTGCAATGAGCACTCATACATAGGATTTCCAGTGAAAACTAGATGTCTGACTGCTCATTGCAAGACAGCGTATATAACGTGATATACGCTGTAATGTGAACGGGGTATTAAAAACCTACCTCAGGTTGAAATTCGCACTGACAAAAAATTCGGTTTCGCACTGATAATAAACAAATTCGCTATAAGTTTCTCTGAGATGTCAGCAAAAGTGACATTTGATTGCTGAGTCTCGGATAATGCTTAGCTGCACAGTTCGAAAAAATAGTGTAAATTTCTGTTCAATACGATGCACATAAATGGAGCGTCACATATCATATAAGTTTACATTATAAGTCGTGTAATGTTCTGAGACATTTCATGAAATGATGCAATTATTGTATACAAATGCTCATCTTTGTAAACAACATTGCTTACAAGTTGCATGTTTGCGTGAAATGAAATACAAGTTTACGTGAATGTATCTTTCCATCACAATTAAAATTCAGAATTTTTCGCTGTGTGAATCCCAGCACATAAATGGAATGTTTGCTGAGATCTCAGTAAAACTTTTTTTGCCGGGATTTGCACAGTCGAGCTCGGTAGAAAAAAACTAAGTGTGCAGATCCAAATTTACCAAGGTTAAAATAATAAAGGCCTGGAATGTTCACCTTTGCTCAGTTAGGAAAGGCGGCGTAGCTACAAAGAAAGACCATGCTGGAGGTGGCTGGGTTCGATTCCCGGTCTGGTCTAGGAATTTTTCGAGTTCGAAAATTTCTCGACTTGGGCATAGAGTATGATTGTACTTGCCACACAATTATACTAATGAAAAAATGGTACAGGCATCGCAAGCTCTCAATTAATAGCTGTGGAAGTGCATCTAGAACACTAAGTTGAGAGCACGCAATAAGCTAAAATGCGATAAGTATTAAACTTGAAATGCGAAGGAATTTTCTCCCGAAAACTATTGGAAATCACGCTACAATTCTTATTCAATTTTGAATCATTCAAATTCTATTGATTGTCTTTAATAATCTTTTGGACCTATCTTTAGGATAGCTGTGGAATTCTACGATCAACTATCGTGGAATTCAGCTGTGAACATTTCTTGTAAATTCTGTAAGGCTGCTCAGCATTTTCTAAGTATTTCTTTGTATTGCTAGGAATTCTCAACATAATTTCTTTATTATTCTCCCATGGAATTCTAAGGGCATTTTTTTTATATTACCAAAGAATTCTCTCTTATATCCCGGACAGACTATGGCTTATATCATGTAATATAGGCTGGCTTGCAATGAGCACTCATACATCTAGTTTTCACTGGAAATCCTATGTATGAGTGCTCATTGTAAGACAGCCTATATTACGTGATATAACCCATAGTCTGTCCGG
This sequence comes from Ochlerotatus camptorhynchus, assembly GCF_037179485.1. Taxonomy (NCBI): domain Eukaryota; kingdom Metazoa; phylum Arthropoda; class Insecta; order Diptera; family Culicidae; genus Ochlerotatus; species Ochlerotatus camptorhynchus. Next base: position 1,116,424 of record NW_027040793.1, on the reverse strand, counting down.
GGTATATGAATACGCTCAGAAGCAATTTGATATTCTCCTTGGATTTCTTTGGTTTCTGCGATTCCTTTGAAACTATTCTCATAAGAGCGCCTTAGAATTCTATATTCAAATTAACGAGGAATTCTTATTACAATTCTCTTGGAATATATGTCAGCTTGGGTGGAGTAAGAAATTCTGTATGTGGTGGGGGTAGTGTTGTAAGTTTTTCCAGAATGAATATTTTTTGTAAAAAATCGGGATTTTGGGAAACAATCTTTGTTCGAGAATATAGTAACATAAAAATTACAAAATTCTTTAAAAAACCTTTCGACGACCTCATTACATAATCTGTTCATGCGGAGAAACATTACAAATTCTGCATACTTTTAATGCAAATCTGTAATAGATGATTACATTTTTTGGTAGGGTGTACAACAAAATCCGTTAGAGATAACATCGTCGAGATACGTAAATTGTAAATTCTTAAGGCAATAAGCGCTTTTTCGTAGCTTTTTTGTCTACAAGTTTAAAAGATCATCGGTAGTAGAGGCTTATGCTTGTGTAAAGGGCACCATCGTGGAGCTTGAGTTTGAATAAATTCCAGGTCCTATTATATTATTATTATATATCCAATGATAAATATTTAAAACAAGATCAAAACACAACTGGAAGAAGCAACGTAACATTGTTTGATTTTCTCTAATGTATGTTTAACGTTTATATGACAGTGTAATTAACCATATTATTTTTCCTTTCCAGGAGAGAAAATAACATTACTTGTTGATATATTTATTTGTATACACTGGAGTCGCTTTTTACGCGGGGATATGTGCCGCGTAAAAAAAACCGCGTAAAAAACTACTACCGAAATTTTAGTTTTTCACATGTTTAAATATTTTTTATAAATCGGATTTTGATGCCATTCGTTATTATAGCATGCTATGGTCCATATAGACATATTTTAAAAAATGTCTGTATTTACACTCAAAAATTGTGATTTTTTTGAAAGTATGCCATTCGATTACATATACATTGGAGTCGCTTTTTACGCGGGTGATACGTCCCGCGTAAAAAAAACCGCGTAAAAAAAACCGCGTACAAAAAGACCGTGTATAAAGCGACTCTAGTGTATAACGATATACCGCGTAAATTCTGAAATCCGCGTAAAAAAAACCAAAATCCGCGTAAATTCCAAAATCCGCGTAAAAAAACCGTGTAAATTCCGAAATTCGCGTAAAAAAAAAACCGCGTAATAAGCGACTCCAGTGTAGTTTGAAACGGATAATGTGATTGGATTCAAGTCGATAGTTTGTATCGTTGTCGAGAAATCGTTAAAAATGTCCCGCGTAAATTGCGACTCAGCGGCACTAACCGCGTAAAAAGCGACTCCAGTATACTTGTAAATACTTATTTAATCAGATTCGGAATATGAGTGATGAGGGAGCTTATTGTGTTCGTGAATCCTCCGTTTAGGCTGAATAATAGTATGAAGCCTTCGTTCAGGAAAAACAAAAACATTATAATGCATGATAACAAGTGCATGAAAAACTGTTATCTGTCCAAATAACCTCGATTTATCTGACTACCTAACAAACAAATCAAAGTCACAAATAAGCATAAACATTGAATAACAGTGTACAATGCTGAATAAAACAGGATGTCGAATTATGTGCTGAAATAGCTGATTGAGATCGATAGATTCGCCTTTATTCCGCCGTTAGCTCTGATATGATCAATTTCCTCATTAAAAGCTTTATAAACGTTGATTGACTTCCTTATTCAGAACCAGAAGTTTGATCCAATAACAAACTGAATAAGTGTAATTTGTTCATACATTGACACTTTAATTCGCCTGTTTTCAATTGATTTAATAAAATGCTTTATTAAACGTCATATAAATGTTTTCTAGCTCCATTATTAGATTTCTTTGCATTGCTTTACAATATTGCTGTATAAAGATGAATACACTCAGCAAAATAGCTCTTATACCACCCAACAAACAATTCAGAGTCACAAATAAGCATATATATTGAATAAATGCTGTATAACAGTGTACAATGCTGAATAAAAAGAGTTGTCGAATTATGTGCCGAAAAAGCTTATTGAGATCGATAGATGCACATCTATTCCACTGTTTGCTCTGATCTGATTAATTAACTTATTAAAAGCTGTAAAAGTGTTAAATGTCTTCCCAATTCAACACCAGAAGTTTGATCTAATAACAAACTCAATAAGTGTAATTTGTACATACATTGACACTTTAATTCGACTGTTTTCAATTGATTCAATAAGATGCTTTATTAGACGTCATATAAATGTACTCCAGCTCCAGATTTACTTTACAATATTGCTAAAGGAATAAAGGTGAATACAGTCAGTATAATTGCTCTTATACCACTATGCGCTCATGTTGTAATCACATGATTTGTAAATGCTTTATAAACGACGTATTAGATTCATTATTCGACAAAACTGATTCAGTCTAACAACAAGGTAGAATCAGTAGAGTAGTGGTTACCGTTTCCGCTTTCCAATTAGAAGGTCGTAAGTTCAATCCCAAGCTCAACCCTTTTTTTATTTGTGTTCTACGTCTAATTAATTTAAATAGTAATCAACGATCACATGACTCACGATAATGAATGCATTGATCTATTTAGTTTAAAATATAACCGAGTATCCTTTCTTTCGACTTGGAGACGTGAAGAGGCAACAATGGTCTCATTTAAAGCAACGATGAATGAATTAATCATTCCCACAGGGCCTTGAAGGAGCTAGAGTTGCGATCGGGAGTGCTGATAGGTATTTACTTTCATGCAAGCTTTTATTGATTATTGAGTTGTCCATATGATGAATTCTAGGATAGCTCAGATGACAAGGCAAGCGGCTGGTGATCGGAAGGTACATGGTTCGAATCCCATACAAAGACAAGTATAAGTATTTAATAAATTTTCTAATATCTGTGTGGTGCGAGCCACGTCAGAAATAATGAAATACAATACACTTAAGAACACAACCTTCCCTGTCCCTGTCCCTCTTATTTTCGGGTTAATTTTCCCACAGTTGCATAATTGTTTAATAAATGTATAATAAAGTCTAATTAAACGTTACTTCACATGAGAATCAAGCGTATACAGAGCATCACTGTTTTAAGGAAGCAGAGTGATGTCTAATAAACTCTGAATAATCAAAAATTGTATCGTATAAACTCTGTTACAACTCATATGAGTCGAATAAAAGCATCTCGATATACCTTATACAACACCAAGTAGTTCAATGTGTTGTGGTTGAATAAATTCTCCAGATTTGTGTGAACAAAGCCTGAACAGAAGTTATTATTAAAAATAGTACAAGTACTGTTAAGCATGCAGTTGAATAAAATGGCCAAGAAGTCGTTTCTTCAATATACGATTGTTTGTTGGGATATTGATTCATCATTAAAGTTTACCAATACTTTTAAAAGCATTCCATATTGCGTTAAACCATTCCATGGTGCAAAATAAAGTGTTTGTTTCAATTCCAATAAAATATCAAAAGTTGAAATCAGTTAAATGTACTGAGGTTAAATAAAATCGAGCTTATTTGTATTTTGAGATACTTGTTTATTTTATATTTATTATATTTTATATATTGTATGACTAGTATTTTTTTTTTCGCATATTTAAATATCATCATATCATTATAACTATAATTTTCATTTACAGAAAATAGTTGACCTGCAGATCCTGAAGGACCAGAAGGAAAATCAAATAGCAAATCATTGTTATTTAAATTTTATTTTATATTATAAATTATCTATGATTTTCAGAATTTGGATTACCCAGAGAATAAATTGAATATCATCATACATTAGACCAATGCATTTAAATTGTTTTACCGTTGCAGAGTTTTGCCATTACAAGAATTTATCATTGATACTTGTTTTTATAACTCTTGTTTGCTCAAATAACCTCGATTATTTAGCAAATTGATTCTTTACTTAAATTGTGGATTCATTAAATAGGCAAAGTTGAGTTTAATCATACAATGCAATTAAAATATTCATATATAGCTTGAGTTTAAAGAAATTGAGTGACTGAAGTCGAGGTTGTTTGTATTATCGACGATGATGGAACCGTCTGTGTTTTGAGGAGATTCCTGCGATGGGTCGAAGAAAGTCTACGAGGAGGCCAGTTGCTGTTCATGCAACTCCAGATCATTCCTTTTAATTATTTATACAGTAACCCCTACCTATCGTTAGGACGTCAATTCTTATCGTTTACCAAAATATCCTATCCTCTTATCCAACATCCCAGTGATTCCTCGTGGAAGTGCAGAGGATTTCTCGGCTTCCATCAAAACGAGCGTCACGTCAACACATTCCTACCCATTCCTTTCTTGACCTGCTAGTTGATTAAGCTAGGATGATTGCTAGTCCCAAGCATCGTCTATTGGTTCTCTGTGTAAGTACAGCTAATCTAGCAATACCAGAGTAGCAACCGTGGGCGGTCAATCATGCTCATGCATGATGCGGGTTCTCTTAAAGTCTGATAGAGTTGATGTGTCTAGGCATCGAATTGAAAACATTTATTACTTGAAAAACCATGAATTTTGTGGAATCAGGAGATACCTACGATTGATTTGTATAGCTGTAGTCTAATCTGCCATTGAAGTTTCTGGACCACGGTTTACAATTACTAAGCTTAAATAAAGATTTCAAAATTTTCCATAGCTTTTTGCTGTTATTTTGATCTGAATATAATCACAGGGAGTTTTCTTTATCGATTGTGAATATTTATTACGAGCGACCATGTACCTGTTCCAACGATTATCACTATTTGGATCTACAAAACTGCTTGTATCATTTGTCTTTCCACCCAACCGGGAAATGTAAGATTCTATTAAAGATGTGCATGAAAAGCATGCAGAATTTGCAATGTGGTTGTCGCCGGAAGGTTTATTGAAATTCCTTGTGATTTTTATGTTAGCTTACCCAGACACCCAGAAGTCGTATAACAATGTACATACAGTATCGTAAATTGCTACAGTTTAAGGCAAACCTCGCATTATGTTTAAGTTAAATCGTATAGGATGCAAATTTCCGACTTATATGCGATAAATCATTTTTCCGTCGTACTGTATCACAAATTAAATTGGATTACATCGTAAGACTTTTCAAAATGAGTATGTTATTACAGATTAAATCGTATATGATGTTAAATAAACTCGTTTAAAATTCAATTAAAATATGCACGTATATGGCCACCACATTTGTGCGTATAAGCCATTTCTTTGCATTATATACGAATTTTTTGTTTGTATATATGTTTGTATATCACGAAAACAACTTTGAATATACGTGTATTCTGGTTGTCTGGGTAGTTATCGAACAATGTTTGTCTTCCCAAAAGCAATGAGTCTTGAAAGAAGGTTTTATACAAAAATATGAATTCTGGAAAAAAAACTTGCATGTCCGCTCGTATAAAACATATACAGAGGATGTAATAAATAATAGAAATTTTTTTTGAGTATACGCTTACGGAGCAAAAGATCCAAATTATACCAGCTGTTCGAGTTAATCGAAGAAACAAACTTTTGTTCCACTAATTGTTTGGTAATGGTTTTCAAATCGTTAGTAAGAACAGCCGTAGATTGATCTGAATTACCGGCTACGAATGGAAAATCCACGCTTCTCTCAACAAGGTTAAACCATAGAGGTAACTCTAAGACCAGAAGGTCCCGAAGAAACGAGCCCAATTTTTTGGCTCAGCTCTGGTACTATCTTCGGTCCCAAGCTAATCGATTCACCCCTCGAAACATAGAAAAATCTACTAACCCCTCATTTTATCTTTCAAACTTTCATAGGGAATCAAAACCAACATAGTGTAGTACTGGAATTTATACTAGAATGGGGTACATTAGTCGATTTGCTTGGGACCAATAGGCTAGTCAAGTAGTGAGCCAATTTAAAATCGTTAGTTTCGTATTGATTGGTGGTTAAACTGTGTTAGCGCTACTTTGGAAGCTATTTTACAGTCAACTAGGTTTATTTTTAGACTTGTGCAGTTTTCTCTGCTTCTTTACAAAGCTGAATTAACTAGTCGAGAAAAGTGATTCATGTGCACTATTATAAAGCCTCTACTCAGCGTTCTTGTTGTAGAAGGGCATGTACATTTGTTTACGTCAATTCAAAGTGTTGGCGTAGCGAAGTTGATAGTATCAAGGTTCGCCAATGTGGTCGTCTCGAGTTCGATTCCAAGTTCCGGTACAGTGTAAATAATTTGGTGGTGTTGCTTATAACTAATTTCGATTAATTCGATCCGCAGTAAAATAAACATGACAAATTCCTTCAACAAAAAAATAAGCGATAACAATATTAAACCCGGCGTCAAGAGAAAGCTGTTGTGTAGCCAATTATTGGATAATCGGGTAAAGGTTGAGTAAGCGCCTTTCATGTTCACACATAACTAAACAGCAGAATAACAGCTGTATAGAAGCGTAAATGAATATGCAATAAGAGCTTGTCACAATCGTCCCAACAGCCATAATTAACTTACTAAGTTCGCCAAATTTGCCTGTATAGAGGTTGAGTAAAGGTTACCTCATATCGTATAGCATTTGAATACAGCTTAAGGCTGTATAAATATGAAATGAGGAAAGCGTTAACAATGTGAAAATTGTTAGTTGGGTAGTGTTGGCGACTTTGAAACTATTTTCGGCGAGTTTTAACAAAAATCACATTTCCCAATTCTAGTACAGCTAGTCCGATTCCTAGAAAACTATTAAAAATGACATGTTCAATATACATTTACAATAAAACTAGAGCAAATCACCATTCCCTCCCAGGAATTTTTTTTCTGTGTTGAACTATCGATAAATCTAGAAAAAACTACCAGCGAATGGAATCTTTTTTAGTGGTTCGAAAGCACTTTCAGAGAAGTCAGGATAAACTTCCGGCTGAAGTTGTAAAGGACTTTCAGAGAAAGTTGCAAGAAACTTCCTAAGGATGTAGACATTATTTGTCGGGAGATGAACATCCAAAAGTGAAAATGCTTTCGAAGCAAGACGAAAGAAAATTTCAGAGAAATATCAGATAAGCTTCCAGAGGAAGTTAGACGACACTTTCCGGACTTCTCGGAGATGCCAGAAAGAGCTTCCAGGATAAATCGTAAAATCGCAGATGGTTTCGAATGAAGCTTCCATAGAAAGCCTAAAGCCCTTTTTGAGGGAATTCGGAAGAAACCTCCAGAAATATTTAGAGGTATCTTCCAATGGAAGAGCATGTCAGCATTCCTTTGGAGTTCTTGTCAGAGTTTTCTTGAAATTGTTGCCAAAACTCTCTTTACATTGTCAATTACCCATCGACCCATCAACTCATAGACCGGGGAACCAACGGATTTACTTCCCTTCCAAAGGAAGGCGTAATCAGGCGTGAATTTTTAGTCTTGATTTTTCGTAAATTCTATAAAACTAAGACAACCTCGAGATTTTTTCCCTCCAAGAAATTGCATTGAAATGTATCTTTCCAGGATGTGCACCAACATTTCGGAAATATTGGCTGCAAGTACATCAACTTTTCTAGGTTTATCGGTATGGTTTTGCCATTGATTGGCCGCGTCTGTAATTTTAGTAAAATGCTTTTTTATAGCCCTTTTAATACTGCTTTTTTCGGTAAGAACAATAATCCATATAAACTGAAATTTTGCTCATTTTATATAAAAAAATGATCTCTCTTTAATTTCACTAAAATCAGTTCATGACAAAATTACAGTTACCCGGGGAAAACAGGGCAAAACTGAGATCATAAGATTTACACTAGGCGGATCATGTGGTTCCAATATTCTTGGATCAAGTCTGATTACTGCACTATGATTAAATTTGTCATTCGAAATGAGAGGAAAACGAGCAAATGGACGACTTCCTGAGATCTGCACAAGATGAGATCATCACCATTTATTTATTAAAATTTGTTAAGATTAGCAAAACTTCTATACAGGGTCGGATAATTAAGTGTGATTTTGATATAACTGCGTAGTAACATTGTTAATATTTACTTTGATATATATTTATTTATTTTACCTAAATTTGATGCCCTGAAGACATTTTCCTAAGAAAATGACCAGAAATTAAGTTAAGTTTCTTCTTCTTCTTCTTCTTAATGCGTGCCCTCAACTTAATGTTCTAAATGCACTTCCTCAGTTATTAATTGAGAGCTTTCAATGCCAATACCAATGCATGAATTTGTATATTGTGTGGCAAGCACAATGATACTCTATGCCCACGGAAGACGAGAAAATTTCCAACCCGAAAGATTCCCTCAACCGGACCGGGTATCGAAACCCGCCGCCTCCGGCTTGGTAATACCGTGCTTCAACTGACTAGGCTATGAGGCCCCAGTTAAGTTTCTGGCAATGGTTAATAAGCTGTTTCCCTTCAGAAAATACCCTTAGACTTATGGAAGATTTGAGGACGAAAAATAGAAATCTCAGTCAACAAAATGTTTCAGTTTTATAAAAGTTATTTCTATCGATCCCTTTCTTGTTAAGCAATGCGAAAAAAAATATTTTAGAAAAAATATTCACATCCTCTAACTCAGATACAATTTGACAAAATTCTAACATAACAACTGTTCATAAACTTACCTGCATATAAATCACTCATCTACCTATTTACTATGATTTCTGAGGACATTTTTCAAAACAAAACATCAAATCCGAGACGCACATTAAGACGTCATTAGGTGTCGAGGTGAATTTAAAATGTATATTTTTTTACACTTTTTTGGTTGCACAACATGACGGAATCCAATAGGAATCTTCGAGTCGCGAATAAAATATCGTTTATATATCTCAGAATATGTTTTAATCGCTTGAAATTTGTTACACTTTGGCTTGAATCATTCTGGATCGGTATTTGTCTCGAGTTGTCCTATTATATGTATATGCATTACTAGGTTACTACACTTGAATAGTTTTATAGAGATCTACTTTAAGATATAAATCTACTAGCCGTAGATATACAAGACAGTGTATTCAACATGAAGAAATGATACAGGAAAATAAATATCAGAAAATGAAATGCATTTTGATGCTACTAACAAGAAGAACCGCACAGGTCTAGAGTCCGAATCGCTTCTGAGTCATCTGACTCAGCTGGTGCACCATGGGCTAGAACTCCGTAATAATCTCTTCCTCCTCATGTCGTCTGATTGGGTCTCCTTTTAGCATGGCAATAATCATACTGAAATACAAATGTCCTCATCAATCTACTCCGATCTAAAACCTGGTGAATAGTTCTACATACCAATACAGATACACGAAGAAAATGATCATGTAGAAACCCAGACTGATCATCGTATCCCGCATATGCTTCTTCACCATGCCCCGGTTGTGAATCTCGGCCGGATCGTAGATTCCTAGATTTCCGGTGGGTACCTTCATCAGATCGTAGACCTGCCATCCAATCATCGGCATGTTGGCTATGAACAGAAGCCAGCTTCCATTCATGAGCAAAATAATCGCTAGAAAGCAATGGGCCGAAATCCTCGGTACGACCCAGAAATTCAACTTGGTACAGCACTGCTGCGCATTGAGATAGTCACATTCCAGATCGGAGAGAATGATTACCTAAATGGGACACGATGAAGCTAAGGAAAATCGACACTTTCATTGATGAATTTTCTGTGGAAAAATGCGGAATATTGATTTTGCCAAAAGGATACAAAGTAGATTAGTAGAAATAGGATCACGCCCGTGATCAGTAACGCGATTCCAAAAACGAGCGTCTCGGGAAGCATTTTTTTATTAGATTGAGGGCTGCTTTTCGACACAATTCCTGGTTTGGAAATATTATTATTCAACGTAACAACGGAATTATGAACATTTTCTCATCTATCACAACTTTTTCTTCGACTGACACAAAAATAGATTTGTTATTATTGCAGCCGGGTTTGACGGGAGTAATATAAACAGTGGGTAGAGTAAATCGAGAAAGCATTAGAGGTGTAGTGGTTGACATGCACATGCGTGGAACGGTCTTTCTGCCTTTGCCGAGTACTTTTCCCTCGTTGATGTGGGTAAATTTGAAATGACGGGTTGAAAGCTTCGATTTTCAGTCAGATAAGTGTAGTAAATTAATATAATTTAATGGTTATTAAATAAAACTTGCAGTAAGTGGAGGAACATTAAATGGCTAAAAATAGTAAACAGAAAAATTTAATAATGCTTTCAGAAAGTAGTAACTAAAAAACTTACAATAGCTTTATGCATAATATCGCTTAGGACGATTGCTGCAAAGAGAAAATATTCAACATCACTGCTTAAAGATGCAACTAAATGGCAAAGAGTAAAGCGAAATCTAAAATTACATGCAAACGATATCACATATGAAAAAGTATAGGATTATAACATTCTTAGACTAATCAAACTCGTCATTCGTACCTCAGTTCTAGATCACTCCATATGTGTTCATACTTAAATTATTAACACACGCAAATTGTTACAACATAAGAATTAAACACTTTTAAGTTTCTGGTAGCTTCAGCGAAACATTTAAATTTACTTAATAATTAACACGATGGCTCGATTTGATTCACCGTCTCGATCTCTAACAGGTCGGGAGAGTTTGCTCCTGCTCTCTTATCATCAGCAATCGTCATCAACTAATTCAACAGTGAGCAGGCATAAGGGCGTATACGCGATGATCGATTCTCTTCATTGATTATCTCCATGTTTTGCTACAGCTAAGCAAAACAATTTTCTAGAATTTGTTCAATGCAGAGTTGTAACAGGTTGTATTGGCTATCAAAAGCAACAGCAAACGCACCGAGTAACGTTAATTCTAGCGAGTTAATAACAAATGTCGAATTCACCTCTCAAATACCTTACGGATGATGCCATCACTAAACTGTGAGCTTCCAGCTCTGCGAAGAGTAGGTATATCCTGCCCTCAATAGTTGTTTGTTGATCAAATTGATTAAGTGTTTGGGACAATAGAAGATAATCCTTTCTGCTACCTATTATTACGAGATCGCAGCTGATACAGGGGTGCTGTTACTGACAGAGAACCGTGCTACTTGTGTGTAAATATATACCTTAAAGGCCCAAATACACGTTTCAAGTGAGTTGATTCAACTCACCCTGATAGTCGGCGTTTAATAGACCGTCATCGACCAGCTTTATGGTCGTTAATTACGTAATTCAACCCTAATAAAAAGACCATACCCGAACGATAACCCAAATTATATAACTATTGCACAAATGGTTTGAATGATACCCTGAAGACGTCGTTTAGCAAAATAACCATACAAATTTTATTAGCGAAGTGAGTAAAACGCCGAATTAAATGAATAATTTGAACAATCAGAAACAAAAGGCTCACAACAGAACAATCAGGGTAATTTGGAAAAGTATTTGAATATTTGTGACCAGTTTAATTTTGCTGTTTCTTCTACACTTTGAGTACAACATAAACACTGAAAATGAAATTAAATCATGTCCAAGAAACTTCTTCAATTACAATAAAACTAAAATTAATTCGTGCAACTTTCCATCAAAAATGGCGGAAATAATTCAGAAGATATATGTTATCTTTTTGCAACATTTTTTCAAGCGACGTACTCAAATTTCTCGGATAATGATCGTGATTATGAATATTTTTCATGCTTTCCTGACTTTTCGAGTAATGTTGGTGTTAGTAACATTTATGTTCAATATATTTTGACAGGTATAAAAGATTTGAACGCCACTAAAGGCTCAGGACCAGATGAAATCCCACCAGCCTGTATGAATAATTTAGCAATTGAGCTCACAACCCCTTTATACAGACTGTTTAATATGTCACTTGACTCTGGTACATTCCCGTAGGAGTGGAAGAATCGTTTTTAATACCCATTTATAAATCTGGTAAAAAATCTGATACCTGAAATTATCGCCATCATCTCGTGCATAACTAAACTATTCGAATCAATCATAAACAAAAATATCTTCAGCCAAATAAAACATATAATAACAAATGCACAACACGGCTTTTTTAAAGGTCGTTCTACCACAACAAACCTCGTGGAATTCGTTGATTACTCATTAACTGCAATGGACAAGAGAAACCAAATAGAAGCTCTTTACACTGACTTCAGTAAAGGTTCGATAGACTTGACATTCCAATGTTGATTTTTAAATTAGAAAAATGGGAATTGAGATGAAACTCCTCACCTGGATTAAGTCATATTTAACGGACCGTCAGCAAATTGTAAGATTCAGCGAGAAAAAATCAAACTAAATTCAGGTCACGTCAGGAGTTCCACAGGGCTCGCACTTGGGACCTCTTCTTTTCATTTTATACATTAACGATATCTCTCTTATTTTGAAAAATCTCAGAGTGCTTGTGATAAATAAGAAATTTAGGAGTTATTCTTGATTCTAAAAAACATTCGTGGACCATTATAACACAATAATTCATAGAGCAGTCAATTTTATAAAGCGTTTTGATTCGCAACGCATTGACTCAGCTTATTTATCATCAAGACTTAATTTTTATGTACCTTCCCGTCAATTGCGGAATCGACATTTGGTCGCGGTAGATCGTCACCGCACTAATGTCACGACATACTTCCCCATAACATTTTCGTGACATTTATCACCTCTGAGTTGTATAGACCATTAAAACTTAGGTTTTATAGGTCATTAAAACTCTCGCGGCAATCTTAAAAACCGACTTGATGATGCATATTTCAAAATTTTGCACTGTGAGGTATGGGATTGATAGGTTAGTGTTTGGAACTTAGCTCACCTATAGTTAAACAAACTTGAGTATCATAGGAATGAAGCTCTATATGTATTCAATATTAAAAGTCACGAATGACCCAAGAGCGTTAAAGTGACTATAATTTTAAAAAAAAATTCAATATTAGTGTTATCGGGCACGAGTTTTTCGGAGCAGATGTATAGGGGAGAACAGGCCATAATGAACCCCTGGGGTAAAATGCCCACTTGTAGAAAAACAACGATAACTTTTCCTCAGATGCTTTTTCCGGATAACGGATTGTGCATGTTTTCATCTGGAGGTTCCACAAATAATTCCTGATCATTAAATTATATCTTGACATACATAGACAGTTGTTAAAAATTTTAACTTAAAATCATCGACTACAAGTTAAGGTTTTAACTGCATATATCGTGAAAGAATGGAACGAATTTACTTTTCCTATATTGTTTAGATGTTTTACTTTATGAAGAAAAGTTTCATAGCAAATCAAAACAAACATAGTGTGTTCTAGAATTTCGACTAGAATGGGGTACGTTAATAGATTTGCTTGGGACCAATAGGCTAGTCAAGTAGTGATCCTATTTGAAATCGTTTGTTTCCACAGGTTCCATGTTTGCTCCATTATGAGCAAAGATACCTTGAAATTCATTAAAATCATCGTTTTGGAGTTCGAAATTTTTCGATCTTTATAGACAATATTGTAATGAGCCATACCCAATTCCTTCCGCCTTGATTTTAGCTTCCATACACAAGCAATTGACGATTTGGCTTAAATGGTGCGTTTTGCACGAGGCTGTGTCATTTCGCCGAAAGACGTTTCGCCGGATGGGTAATTTCGCTGAATGAGTCATTTCGCAGAATTTTAATCATTAATCAATATACAATTAAAATGAATTTGGAACGCATTTGAATAATAGATATTCCCATGTAAAGCAACTCGAAGGAACTCCTCATGTTTAAAAGAAAGAAGCATATCCCTACTAACGTTTTCAGCATTATCAGCCAACTTTTCCAGCGTTGTGCTGTAGCTCAAAAAAAGCTGCTGAAACAACTACAAGCAGAAGCAGGCAAAATAATTTTGGAGAGCGTTTACACAACTTTTTCACAACCATTATTCAATTAGTCATTCACACTGAATAACAACAGCCAATAAACGCTAATGTAATTTCTATGCAAATATCAATCAACTTTCAACTTTTAGCTACAAAACAAAGCCAGTAAAGTGAATTTATTACTCATTTGATGGCTTCAACACAAAACCACTCTTTCTGAATAACATAAACAACAAAAGTGCTTTTTCAACAACTAAACAACCCGTACTCAGCTAATAAACTGTGTTAGCGCTACTTTGGATGCATTTTTACAGCCAACTAGGTTTATTTTTAGAGGTGTGCAGTTTTACAGCTTTTACTCTGCTCCTTTACAAAGCTGAAGTAACTAGTCGAGAAAAGTGATTCATGTGCACTATTATAAAGCCTCTACTCAGCGATCTTGTTGTAAATTTGGTAGTGTTCTTATGACTTATTTCGATAAATTTGATTCTCATGGTAAAATAAACTTAAAAAATCCTCCAACAAAAAAAGCAGCGTTAAACAATATTTAACCCGGCTTCCATAGAAAACTGTGCAGTGATTATTGGATAACCGGGTAAAGGATGTATAAGCGCCTTTCAAGTTCACACACAACTAAACAGCAGGATAACAGCTGTATAGAACCGTAAATGGATATGCAATAAAAGCTTGTTCCAACCGATCCCAACAGCCATAAGTAGGTGAGTTAATTCAACAGATTTGCTTGTAAAGAGGTTGAGTAAAGGTTTCCTCATATCGTATAACACTTGAATACAGCTTGAGCTGTATAAATGAAATGAGTAAAGCGTTTAGATTGCCAAAAATGTTAGTTGGGATTCATATAAATCAAAATTTTGATTATTTAAAAATTTCCCAGACAACCAGAAGTTGAATACCAATGTACAGAGAGTATCGTAAATAACTACAGTTTAAGTCAACATTGCATATAAGTACGACATACATCGCATTATGTTTAAGTTAGTATAGAATGCAAATTTCCTTTTTTTTGCGAAGAACCATTTTCCATCATACTGTACCACAAATTAAATCGGATTACATCGTATATGATGTCAAATCAACTCGTTTAATAAGAAATTAAAATTTATACGTATGGCCTCCACTTTTGAAGATATAAGCCCTTTTTTGCATTCTATACGATTTGATTGTCGGTATATATGTTTGTATATCACAGAAAAAACTTTGAATATACGTGCATTCTGGTTGTCTGGGTTCTTAAGTCAGTACAACTCGAAATAACTGCTCATTTAAACAAGAATGAAGCATTCCTATAAATATTGATTATTAATAAAATAACGAAATCAGTACAACTCGAATGAACTGCACATGTTTAAAAGAAGGAAGCATTCATATAAACCAAAACGAAGAAGATTATTTACAAAATTTCTGAAATCAGCACAACTTGAAAGAATTTATTATGTTTAAAAGAAGAAAACATTTCTACAATGTAAAACATTGGTAATTGAAAAAATCTTAAAACAAGAACAATTCGGAATTGCTCAAGCTCAAAAGAAGGAAGCATTGAAAAAATCGAACTTTCTTAAACCCTTTCAAGAATGATTTTAAAATTTACTGCTTTTCCCGGTTTTTCCGGTCAATGATTCGAAAATTTCTCATGTTTTAGCTATCAATTCGAAATTTGTTATAAGAATACTTAAATGCTTCTAGCAATTTGATAGGAAATGTGATTAAAGTTTGCGAAAATTTTAAATAATTATAAATTCAAACCGATTAACCTGATAAAAAACAACAATACATTTTTTGATCTCAGCAAGATTTCAAATTCAGATAAATTATATTAGATATAACTCTGTACAAATAACCTCTTGAAGCCACTACAATGTATTGAGCTCAATTAAATTTTGATGATTCCTAATAAATGTATCAATACAGAATTATGTATAAATTCTTAAAACTGGCCTGGGCCCCAAATCTTTTTTCCCCTTGATTTGTTTTCCGTCGATCTTGTTGTCAGTGCTGAGCACCAATGCTACCGACGCCAGGGAAGCAGCTCCCACACCTGGACCTTACCTATCGACCCATCAACTCATGAACCGGGGACCAACGGCTTTACTTCGCTTCCGAAGGAAGGCGTGATCAGAGATATTATGCCTCCGATCCTCAACTGTTTTAAGTAGAATCAGAAGTTATTGCGACTTTTATTCTGATTTTTTACTGCATCTATGAAACTTGTGCAAACAATTGCAAAACTATGTGTTTTACACATATTTTGAGTGAATAATAATGAATGCATCTATGAGAAAATTCATTAACTCGGACGAGTGTTAATTCTACCAAGCAGAGGCACTAATACTCGAAACTGACAGCACTAGAACGAAACAGGCGAGAAATAGAAGGAATGTGAAAAACTTTCTCAACCAGCGCAAAACTTGAAAATGATAGAATGAAGGCTGAACGATATACATAAAATAAGTGAGTGAGTTTCAGATTCTACCCATTTGGAATAATTGTATATGCTTAAACATTGTACATACTTATCTCCATGGAATACCTATATCACAATTGGGTTCTTTAATTTTGAAAAATGTATCGTTTTTTATTGGAAGATTGTCGCAAAAGTTCAACGCAGATGTCGCCACTGCATGATGATGATAATGTTGACAGACTGCATATAAAATTCGTGAAAATTAGCATTAAATCATAATTTTCATCAAGCCTACGTGAAATCCTTCCAGTATAACATTCGAATTGAAGAAGAAAACGTTTTTACGATCAGACTTATGTGCATCTTTGACTTTTCCAGGTGAACTTTCATTAGATATATTCATTTCATTTCACGGCTCCATCAATGCTGCATCGTAAATATGATGGTAAACAACAGTAAATTGCTCAATTACTTAAAATAAAGATGATTTGTCATCTTGTTATCACTTTGAAGACCATCTAGCACCATTTTATAGTATGGTGCGCGTTGAGTAAATCAAGTTCCGTTGCGTTTTCCGTCGAAAATTGTGAGTATCAATATGTTTGCTTAGAAAAGGCCAAAATTAACATTTATTGAATATTGGCGTCCTATACAACCAATTCTCCATTACCACCAGCATGATACAACCTTTCCTAAGTAAATTAACTTTATTTCCACTTTCATCTTAGTGGAAATCGCACATATTCACCATTTTCCGAAAAATGCAGCTGCGCAGGAGGTAACCTCTCGCTGTGGGTGCAAACTTGTTATGCATAATTTTCCATGAAAACCTCTCCGATCCATACCGAAATAATAACAATTAGTTTTCAAACACGTTTTCTTACACGATTCAAGCAAAAGTTTCCACGGGAAATTATTAGTTTTTCTTTATGGACCAATTTGCCCCAAAAATCGTCTGTTTTACTTGGAGAATTTGAAACTATCCTCCTTCTAGTAGTTCTCACTTCGAAATGTAGGAGGCGAAAGCTTGGAAAAGTTTCACTGCAAGACGCCAATACATCATCTGAATGAGCCCACACACTTTCATCTCGATTCAAGATTTAAAGCAAAATAATAACTTCACTGTTTGACACTAAACTAACAAACTGGCAGCTCGCTCCCATACAAAGTGACACCGAGGGGCGCTAATAAGGTGATTTTTGCAAATGTAAAAATTGTAATTGTAAATAAAATTGTTTCAGTGTACAAAATTGCAAGCTACCTTTTACAAATGAATTTATTTGAAAACGATTCAGAAATTACTCACGGCATACTCAGTTGTCTGAATCATCAATTGAATTGGAAAAACATGAAATTAACAACAAATAGGGGAAATGGATGTAATGTCGGCCTAAATGCCCCTAATTTGGGCCCATACATAAAATCAGCAAACGACTAAATTTTCAATAGCAACCAAAATATCCCTTAGTACCGTCTCAATGACGCGTTCATCTGGATAAAATTGATAAATAGCAGATTTTTAGCGATGGGCCCGATCTTAGATCCATAGGCAGGGTGGCAAGTGAATTTTCATTTTGAAATTCCCGGTTTTTTCCCGGTTTTCCCGGTTTAAATCTTAAAAAATTCCCGGTTGTAAATATTAAACAAAAAAACCAAATTGAACGCATTTTTAAGAACGCTCTGAAAGGAATTTACTAAAAGGACAAAAAATGTGATTTAAGAAGATTCCCAAGATTCTGGGGCTTTAAAATTTGAGTAGTGTCTGAAACTAGAACTTTTTTTTTCAAAATTTGTGATTACTAACAATATTTGTGATGCAAGATTTGGAGTAAAAATAATTAAAATGTGAGATATTGGAAAAAATTCAAGATCACAGATATGAAAAATTAAATAAATATCATACTTATGAGTCGTGGAGTCATAATTGTCACGCTCTGAGACTTGGAAGCATTTTAAGGGTTATAACAAATTACATAACAATCTATAGAATCTAGCAGACAAACACTGGAATTTTTAGTAAATTTTAAAAGAATTCAAAGTGTTGATTTCAAACAAATATTGAGAAAGATTCCCACACAGTTTTCAAAGGAAAAGTTTTAAGCAGATTTCCAGAATTATTCTGACATGAAAACCCTAATATTTTCTAGAAGAATTTGGAAGGATTTCTGTGGAGAAAAATGCAAATTCTAAATTAAATTGTTAGATAATTTTAAAAGATTTAAAAAGGAGTTGTCAAAAACAAAACATTGCGGAAAATTCCTACGTGATTCTGATGAGATTTGTATCGGTATCGTGAAGATAATTAGAGATGAATTTTAAGAAGAATTCCAAGAGAATTATGTTCAGAATTCAACAAAAAAACAGAGTTCTTAGATTGTGCTGGCAATAATTTAAACCCTAGTGCGAAAGATTCATCACAGAACTCCAACAAAATTTATTGCAAAAAATTCTGAGAATTAAAAAGAAATTCTTTAAAATACTCCAAGGGGTTTATAAATAAAATTTCGAAAGATTTCCGCTGTTTTGAATAGAGTTAAAAGAAATTTTTGAAAATATTTTCAAAGGAATCAAAGTCAAAGAATTCTAAGAAGCATTCCAATTAAATTCTTAGACGGAGTTGCAAGGAAATTCCAAAAAGAATTCAACGGCAATTATTACGCGGAGTGTCTTCTGGTTTATTTCAGAACAATTCCAAGATAATTCAGAGCCGAATTCCAAGTTAATTCTGGAATTCATGTCATGAGAATTTTGAACAACAAAAAATTAAACCCCCGGAAAAGAATAATTCAGTTTTGGTTTTTACAAATATTTGTTTTGAAAGTCCAGCATCTTCAATATTTTCTTTTAAGGACCATGCACTTTACATCTGAAATTAAGACGACAAAAATCAATTTTCAATATTGCTGAGTGATTAAATTCTAAAAACAATAACACGGGAAACTGAGAAAAATTATGCAGCAAATAGAGCAAGACATTCATTTGGTAAAGGGTAACTCTGTTTCAATGATTTATTCTAAAATTCTGGTTTGAAAATTTATCCTATGGTATGGTTAATTTATTTTCCCGGTTCTCTCACCGAATTCCAGGGTTTTTCCCGGTTTTCCCGGTTACTTTTCAAATTCCCGGATATTTCCCGGTATTCCCGGTTTTCCCGGTTTGCTGGCCACCCTGCATAGGCCAACATTAGAGCCATTTTCCCTATAAAATATATTTCCTAAACCCTTGCTTTAGGTAAATTTTGTTTATCTTGCTGCAATTGTGTTGTGGTGTATAAGTTTTAGTTCGAACGGAATTATTAGTTTTGATCTGCTTAAATTTATAAACGATGACATCGAATTTATTAAAACATGTGTCACCCATGTGAAGTTCAGAAATAATTGCAACAAGATTACTTTCCTGGTGGATTTTTCAAATTACCGGCTTTTCCTAGTGAAAATAAAATCCCGACATTTTTCCGATTTTCCAGGTTTTTCTGGTTGACTTTGATATTCTGAAAAATAGTTCGACTTCGACTCCTAGCTAATATATTTATGGAAAATGTTAAAAAATAAGACATTGGATTACGAAACTTATTAAAAAAACTATCATGGTTTCGATGCCTCCTTTAAAATATGTAACGGAAGACTTGCAATGTTTGAAAAATCGCAGCTAAGCAATTTATTGACGAATTTCATATCTATTGGCACCACTTAAATCTAACGACATTAAAGATTTATTAGGTATCAATCAATTTAAAGTCTATCGATGAATTGCTGAGCAATGATTTTTCAAAGATCCTAGATATAGAGAAAATTGCAAAATATGCCCTAATGATTTTTTTTTCTAATTTTAGAAATCTTTGGAAGAGCTGGAGGATTTGCATACTAACAAAAATATCAAGATTTCATACTTAGAAATTTTTGATATTGAGCAGTTCCACGCCAAATGACGAATTGTTCAGACTCGAGCATCTTCGAGTTGCACGTTGTATGTAGTTGTATGTTATGGGCAATCATTCATATTTTTGCTAAAATGCGACCATTTTAGATCTTGTAATTATTTTTTTCAAATTGGCGTCTTTGATAATTTCAATAAATTGTAAATTGTTCTATATGGCCAGGATCATATGATATTCCCTGTGGCCCCTAGGGGTGGCCAACCTTACTCCGTTTTTCTTGGATTATTTAGAATTTTTTTTTTGTAATAAAACAGAATCAAATGATAAGGAAATGCCATGAATACATTGATTTTGGGAAAGTACTCTAATACTCACTTAATTTACCGCTGAAATTTTATAAAGTTTTGGTTAAATTTTACTTTGAGCTTAGGGTTGCTGTCTTAACCCCCTCATCATCTACTATTACTGACTTAAGGTGATACTCTAAGGAAGCCTTAGCGTGAATCTTCAAAGGCACAAATGTCAGCTTCCACAAAACATACAAATTTGAAATTGCTACTCTCTGTTTGTAGTAGCACAGCAAACAAGGAGTAGCAATTTCAAATTTGTATGTTTTGTGGAAGCTGACATTTGTGCCTTTAAAGTTTCACGCTAAGGCTTCCTTTGAGTATCACCTTAACATAATATGTAATGTATTCTAAACAAAGTTTACGATTTGTTTGTACTGTACAAAACGCTTTTGTTGGATGCATTATTTATAATTTACACTAAGTACTTATTCGTGTTACACTCGGTATTATAAAAGCATATTGTATATTATTGGCTGATGAATCTACACAACTAATCGGATGCTAACTAAATAATCATCTAAGTAGTGGGAAGTAGGGAAGAGCATTCTCAAAAATCTCATGATTAAAATGGAAGCATCATAATCAGAAACGGCACTAGTGATAGGAATATTGTAACTAAGGTAATTATAGTGCTTCTATCCTTTAGATACAAAGTCTTATATTTATATAGCCACTGTTAAGGCTGTACTAAGGGTCAGCAAGTCTATCAATTTCAGTTCCACGGCGCAAAGAATGGTCACATTTTGCACATATCTGTCGCAAACCTACCTACTTTAGTAAAGCTTCTCCTGCCACACGTTTATTCCAATTCCTATCGGTTCCCTTCTTGTCCCGCTGTATTTTAATATAATCTCGTGGATCTAAAACCACGTTTACTCGGTCGACGGACGACTTCTCTCTGATTTCACGTATCCTCTACAATGAAAATCACCACTGATTGTGTTGACAGACTCGGCTTCAGTTGTTGTTCACAGAATTGTTCTGTACTAGACCGTGAGGAGGTCAATCGGGTTCCGGTTCGACGCCTTGTAATACAATACATACATGAGGTCCTAATAAATTGATTGTCGAACAATTGGCTAGAACCATTTTTGCCAAAATTCCGGCAGTATTCGGTAGAATTTACCTGATGTCCATTTCTTTGTGGTTCTCTCATCGCACTGATTCTTTGGGATTTGGTATCACGATCGAATCGATTTCTATCACCACTGATTTCCAAGACTTCAGCACTGCCTCCATTCTTCACTTTTTTACTCGCGCCAACTTTTGTAACACGAGCACTCGCGCGTTGTACAAAACACAACAGTATGTTATTTTCACCCTGAGGAATTGATGAATCCTGATATTCTCCAACATATTCTTCAAGTATTGGTCTATTGGACATAGGTATTACATTTAAAGAAAAATGTTTAGTGTCATGTTGAGGGAGTTCCAAAGTCAGTAGGTTTTACTTTTTTTCGTGTTGTACTTTGTACAATAGCGCGAGTACTGAAAGGTTAACGAGTTTTTTGTATAGTTTAAAAATTATCAACCATTTCACTTGATGATCTTTCGATAATTGATTAGAAATACCATAAATCTAGCTCTTCGCCTTGGCCTTCAGTCTATTTATCACCAGTTGTCGTACCCGTTATCGTCGATCATAATGGCCCTCTCTATCACCATTATGGCTTGGGCAAGCTTCGGTGGGGTGGGTGGCTGCGTATCACAGTAATCAACACTATTCTTACCTACCAGACTTTGTTGACAAAGAGAACCCAAGAGGACTACCTGCCACTTTTCTAAATCAAATCTACAGTGTATTAAAAGTAAAATTAAAAACTACACGACACAGGAAAACGAATATTTACATGTTATTGGAACCTATATGAATAAAATACAACACTTTGAAGAATATCTTTAGCCAAAACTAATTTATGCCATTTTTAAATAATCTCTAAGTTTAAAGCCATAACTCGTGCTACTGCATATGATATATAAGATGTATGAAATGTTTAAACATTGTTTTCTTGGTTGGGTGATTATGATTCTTATGTTGAGAGTGCTCTCAGTAGAGTATCATCTTGAGTTAACTAATTCGGAAACACACTGAAACTGGAAGATGACTAGAAAACCTGACTATTCTATGCGGATGTTTCGATAGATGAGCGCTTAGGTTTGAAAATACTAAACTACCCATAAACGCAAAACAGTCCAATTCGAATAGGAAATCAAGCAAAGATGTGACTGTTTTGCTTTTATGGGCAGTAAAAGCCACTAGCAAATGCACGTAATAACCACAAAATGCTCAGCGCTAGTAAACGGCATTTCGGATCAATAAGCTACCATCCCCACGAGTATGGAAAAACAAACATTTAATACAAATTTACAAGACAAAGATTGCATGGTAACATGAGCCGGATAATGATCAAGAGAGCGATAGTTATCCTAGTTGGAAAAGCTGAGACAAAACGATATCGTCTACAGACGCTATTAACATCTAATAAATGGCGGAAGAAATCAGGATCATTAAACATTAGGTACAAAAGCGTAGATTGTGCAATTTCTTTGTAATTGAATATGAACAAACATTCCACGTCGGGTTTGGTGCTTGGCACACATTTCCCTTCTTCGATTAGAGACGCTAGCTGAGCCAAGGGACGAATTCACCACCGCAGACATAGAACCACCAACTTCCCCTTCCGTACTTGCATACTTACAAGTCCAACAGCACAGGTTTAGTGTCTTTGGCACACTTGAGAATCGAATGCATCAACTTGACGAACCCGGTGTCCTTTGGCTTCTCCAAACCACGCAGTAAACGGTTTTTCATTACTGCTACAAACTCCCGGTTGCTCAACTGACCGTCCACTATTGGAAACGAATCGAGAAGGAAATTTAACGATTGCAAAGCTCTACCTACTGAATTTAAACAGACGGAACCAAGGGAAGCCCGGATACTTACTGTTTTCGTCGAAGATGGTGAATACAACGTCAATGACGTGATCGGTCAGCTCTACCATTGCTACCGTTTTGGCTACGTGTTTCAGAGTGGCCTGATCAATGGACGCACCGGCAATGTGGTAGAACGTTAGAGCGGTATCGACGTCGTTGATGTTATTCAGAAAATGGAAGAAATTAAGGTAATCTTCCTTCGACACACCTTCACCGTGATCACGGAACCTTCAGGAGGGGGTTCGATTAAATAGTAATGGAAAAGAAAGAAAGAAAGGAAAAATGCAACGGAGCATTAACAAATCTACGCACTACTCTACGATTTACTAAAATACGGGAGATTTAGCTCCAACGCAGGCATCCTACCTCTTCTTGACGCGCTTGATCTTCTTGACCTTCTTCTTCTGTGTATAACCAGCGTAAGCAAGCATCAGTTCAGTGAAATCCGCTTCACTTATGTTACCATTTTCGTCCGGATTCTTACGCATAAATTCCAGGGTAAGAATCTCCCGCTGCAGCTGCTGTTGGAAGTCCAAAAACTTCTCGATAGTCAGCTTTTCATCGTTCTTTTGACCAAAGAAGTAGGTCGTAAGCGCTGAATTTACTCCCTGAAAGCAGAGGCTCGGTTAATTATGTTATAAACGGAAGGGGAATGAAATCAGCTGAATTTACTCCCTGAAAGGAAAGACATTGTCGTTATGCAAAAGAGTACAATATTAACAAGGGGTTAAACGGTTAGTAGGAGAAGAATCCTCATACCTTGAAGGTGTTTCCGGTGTTGGCGTGATCCCGGTGCCGGTTCCCGATGCTGGTTTGCTGACGAATCAGATTGGCAACCTTTTCGAACTCTTCGCTGTCCACATCGCCATCACCGTTCAGGTCAAACATGCGGAATGCAATTTCGAAATGCCGACGGGAAGCTGGAAGGATAGAATTTTGGAAAATTGGTTAGCTAGCTTTTAGATGATATCTTTTGATGATTGCCTAAGCCTTTTTTTTTGCATTCATATATAAAGTTTCCTGCAAAATAGTACTTCTTGTCCAAGACAGAAAATAAATTTCCAACCCAAAAAAACGCTTTGCAGAAGATCCCATTTTTTGCAAACCAATTACCAGTACTGCCGTTTACCTACATTTATCGCCATTAGTGCAACTACCCGTTTGAGTAAATAACCGTGATTCATACATCAGTCCCGGTAAATAAAACGAACAAAATGAATCAAGCACTAGCTACCTACCAGCTGGGGCAGGAATGTCGTGAAAAGAGGTAAACGAAGGTGCAAGGTTGCAGGACGAAACGCTCGTTTCCGTTGCTATTTTTAGCCCACTCACTCGTTCGTGTTCTTGGCGTGTTCCATTACAGTCCCCAAGTCCATGTAAATGTTACTTTTACATTCATAACTACATGCCTTGCCTGCAGCAAACAAGCTACCATAGCATAGCATGGTGGCGCACGTGTTGATAGCGTAACATTCCACCTGAGAGGAACCAGCTCCCCTGGATGACAGTGAGTAGCAAATTTATGATTCCAGGATGTTCTTAAACCTACTGCCGGAAGGCATATCCGCTTTCGAAGAAGACACTGTACGTAACGAATCTGCAACTCAACCCCTTCGTTGATCCATTTTCACGTGCTCTAAAAAGGAAGCGTAGAAGTTGCTTTGCCCAACCGTTAACGATGGTGGACTATGGAGGGTAGGGAAACATGTAAGTCATTTTGCATGTAACTGACACGATTTGTCCAGATCAATTCACATTCACTTCTCTTAGCATGGCAACAGCTCTTACATAAGTAGATGGCGAGCTATTGTCACATAATCCATCGTATATGCTTGATGAGATCACGCTTCAAGATGTCGGTAACAATGGAACCATCGGTGGTAATGGAGACGGAAGTACTTCATCATGCTTGAAATTCCCATCAAAACATCATTTCCCACTCATCATGCCACAACGAGCCAATTCAATTACGTCGCTGAAATTGCATTCGCATCCATTTCTATTAATAATGGATGCTTGCTGACAGGCAGAGGGTACATGCACCAAATCGATAGGACACTATTCTGCGACTTGAACTTTTGCTAAATCGTCCTAATATGGTTCATGTTTCCTCCTGATGCAAAACGGAACGACCGACGTCAACGGAAACATGCCAAAGTGCAATGACACATAGGGGAAGGATGAGAATCTATAATAACGAGTAGTGTGTAGGTATCCTGTTGCTTGTTTTCAATCAATTTTGTTTGTTTTGCTACCAGTATTCGGGGAAGGGGTTAAGATGAGGTCAGGAAGGTTGGTTGTTATGGGCTCGATGCCAAAAAATTCGCGTGGCAAAGGCTTTGTTGGAGCTCACACGGTGTATAGCACTGGCACTTGTTTGGCGCTAAATGGGATTCAGTTGAATCTGAAGTGTTGATGAAGAAGGCAGTGTTTGTTAGTGTGGTGTTTGTATCGGTTTTTGGCAAAAGATTTACAACTCATCCCGATATTGTTGAGTGAAAAGGGACTCAGAAAAACAGGGAGATTGCAGTTCAGACATTCAACATAAAATGTTCGGCAAAGTAAGGTCATCCTAACGAACAGTTTGAGCTTTTACAGTTATCAGCTTTCATAAAAGTTCATAGATAATTTTTTGAACAAAAATGACACGTTTGGAGCCATGAAATGAGAAAAGATGTTCGTGAAACGCATTTCTATACGACTACTAGATTGATAGTTATTCCTATAGAGTACTTACACTTTCCGAAATGCCGCACTAAAATATGTGTAAAGTAATACAACTACTTTCAAGTGTCATTCTGCAGAATTACACCATGTTATCTTCGACGAAAAAAAATGTGATATTACGCATGCAATAGGTTCAAATAATTCTAGAAATCGCAGAAGTAAACTTCTTGAACATCAGAAATGCATGAGAATACATCATGCCTTAGAACATCAAATTCAGTTCTCAAGGACTTTGTTTACCCCTGACGATAAATAGGCAAAAGTATTGTCGAAGCCATAATTCACCCGAATTCGGTCACTTAGATAGTTGGTGTCTTCGACAAACTTGTTCGGCACGCAAATGGTCAAAAGTTCAAACCTCATCCCAAGACAAGTCATGAATAACCTAATAATGCGTTGAAGTGACCATAATACAAAAAAAAAACTTTTTCGAGTAACTAACGACTTCGGCATGCTAAACAAATAAGTTCAGTATTCAGTCGCTGTTCAACGCTATTATCTACGTGAGCTTCCTGTTCAATATATATGCGATGTCTTTCAAAATCCTGATCAGGGGACGGACCCGGTAACGAGTTCAAATCTCATCCCCGGACAAGTGCAAAATGACCTAAAATGTGTTAGTAACTTGGCAAAAATAAAATCCTGATCGTTCAGAACGTTAGTGTCTTCGGAAAAGCTGATCAGATGACGACGGGTTGCAGATGGTTGAAAGATTAATGCAAAATTCTCTCATTACGTGAGTACGTGGCATGAATTATGCTTGTGGCTGATCGTCTTAAAAGTTGCTGAACATTATTTTTAAGATTAGTATGGTTATTTACAGAACGGGATGACGTTCTATTTAAGAAATTTAAATGGCAACATGAGGGTGGAAATCACTGTAAAACGTCATGTAGAAACCCAAGAGAGGGCTAAGAAACGATAATGTAGGAATTTCCGAAGTTTTCATTTAGCCTACTCTTGTTTATTTGCTTATAATACCCGCAAACTAAAAATATATTCAATGTAATGTTGCATTTCCTATCGCAGCGAATACCGCAGAGAATGATAAAAGTTGATCTTGCAGACGACGCAATTATTTTTTTTTTCTTTTTTATTACGTGCTCTGTCCAAGGTTGTAAAGACTCATTTCAGCTAAAACAATGTTTTTCTAAATTATGAAATAATTAGATGCCATGACCAAATTTTGAATTGGTAGGATACAAGAAGAGGTTGCAAAGAATGTGTTTGACATGTTAAACCTGTTTATTTCACTTCATGAGAGTCACAATCAGCGATTTTTCACAAACTCACTCACTCACTCACTCACTCACTTACTCAGCGATCAGCAAATCGCTGATTGTGACTCATAGAAAGCAAAATTTACAGGTTTTATGTTTCAAACGCATACTTTGTAACCTCTTCTTGTAAGTTACAAGTAAAACATGCCATCATACCATCTTTTGGTTTTATTATTCCGAAAAACATTATTTTAGCTGAAATGAGTCTTTGCAACCTTGGCTCTGTCTACGCTTTTGACTATAGCAGCAAGCTTTTTATTTATAACGACGCACACACTTGCCTTGAATCTCTCCAATTCCCGTTCAGCATACGAAATCAAATTATCGTACTAGCGCTTCTTATTCGCTTTAAGCCTATCTATGCTCCGAAGCATGGAGAGAGCAGTGGAGAAAGCACAGGCCTGATAATCGCAACGTTCGTGGTTCGAGTCCAGTCGGCGGCAACCTTATTTAATTATTTTTTTCATCATAATCACAATAACGTGTATTAGTAAGTATACACTCCACATTTTTCGGTCTCTAATTTTCTTGCATTCGGCCGCAGCTCGGTATATCTCATCCTACATGTGGTCTCCACTAACATCCTGCAATGATGAATCCCTCATAATTGTAAGCAAATCTTGCATTCCCAGTTGGGTGTATTAATGAGCAAAAAATCATGAACAAATCCCGATCAGAAATTTCCCGATTTTTCCCTCGGTTTTTTTTTATTTTCCAGGTTTTGCTATATTTGTTCAAATTAAGCATAGAACCGAATGCGATTGAGCTGAAGAAATCACTAGTTTAACAACAGCAACATTTTTCCTTGAAAATTCTCTCAAAACTCTTTAAACGATTTTTTTTGACGTAGGACTACGTCTTTGATTTCTATATGGGGGTACACTTTGTGAAAACCGAAAATGGAACATGTAACAAATTAAGAAAGATTTTGAACGTTAATAACTCAGCTGCCCCTGGTCCAATTTCAATAATTTTATCACAAATCGATCAGAAATATGGATACGCATCGATAACAATGCTTCCGAATGTTGACTTTCAACAAGAAACTATTGAAAAACTGGTAAAAGTCCAGCATTGTCCAAAAGCATCGAATTAACTAACAAATCCACCAATTACCTACATGCATATGCTGTTTCCCCAGCACAGTCGTCAGAGAGTAGTAAGTAGACGAAACAAGTAGAAGTGGCATTCGCCTCCGATCCTCGGGCACGTGCGAATAGGGAGGATGGAATTGCGTAATATTTTGCACACTCATCGCCATATTCAGAACCAAAGGCAAATTCTTCGAAATAACCACCATCCGTCGTCTGGCTCGCCGTGGCGGTGTCTGACGTATCTCCGGTCTGATTTACGAGGTGTGCTGAAGGTGTTCCTGACAAATGAGATCCGTGATGCTGTCACCTACACTGAACACGCCAAGCGTAAGCGGCCATAGATGTCATCTACGTTTTGCAGTGACAGAGACGCACTCTGTTTGGTTTCGGCGGTTAAATCATCACCAACTTTGGCAACAAAACGGCTCTTTTTAGGGCCACCAATCTGTTTGTCCATATTCAGAACCAACGATCACACAAAATGCTCATGTAATCAAACTGGAAGCAGGGGTACAAATTATTTTGATCAACCTTGATCAACTTTGAATCGCCACGGCCGGATATTTTCGATGAAAGAAGCAATAATCTAGCATCTAATTCGACGAAGACGACAGGAAATATTTGTGAAGCCGAGTTATTTACGAAAGAGAGTGTCAATGAAAAGAATTGATCAATGTAGATAGGACCCAGGATGCCTTCCATTCATTTTGCCTAAAAAAATGTTTTATTAAATTATAGAATAATAAGATATTATAATGATATTTTATATGTGTACGTAACAAGAAAAGATTGTAATGTTTGTGTTTGACGCATAAAACCTGCAAATTTAGCTTTGGCAGAGTCACAATGAGCGATTTTCTAATCGTCGCTTCGCGAGGAGTGGGTGAGATAAATGACAAAATCGCTTATTGCGACACTCGTGTAGCAAAATTGGCAGGTATTATGTGTCAAACACAAACTTCACAGTCTTTTCTTGTTGCTTACACAAACAAAATACTACTATAATATCTTATTATTCCATAATTTAATAAAACATTTTTTTATCCAAAATGAATGGGTAGGACCTATTGAAAAGTGACGCGAGATTTGTTTTCCGTACTGAGCTCCAATGCTACCGACGCCAGGGAGGCAGCTCCCAGAGATGTTATGCCTTAGAACATGCCGGTGGCGCCGACTGAGATTGGACCCAGGCCTGCTGGGGTGAGAGGTAATCACGCTAACCACCGGCACCGATGTCTTTCAAGGTGATATCACGGCGAATGAGATCGACCCAAATTTGAGTTTAGTTATCTCAGAAATAAGAAATAAAGTGCAGGAGCTCAGCGATGAGTAAATTTGCCTCATGTTTTCCCAGGTTTTTCCAGGGAAAAATTTCCGAATTTGAGAAAAGTAAAGATTGGATTCACTCAGTCTATTGGTACTACTCCGAGACTGAATAAAATTTTCGTCAATTTCCTCATTTTCTGGCAGATTTTTTAGGTTTTCCACAGGATACCATGAGATAAATTTACTCATCACTGAGTTCCTGCTCTTTTGGCGATTATGAGTGAACTTAACTCAAATTTGGGTCGTTCTCATTCGCCGTGTACGTAAAAAGAAAAGAGCCAGTGTCGCTACTTGATAGCAAACTACTCATAATGGGAGGAGTCTTTGTAGCTTTTATACCACTTGGTTGCACATCATTCTGCTTTAACCTGAAAAGATATTAAAGAGCGCTGCTGTATGACATTAGCTCATTTTTGCTTCGGACGGCGTGGTGAAGAGCAATTGCAGCAGTAGGAAGGTGGTGGCTAGTCCACTCCTTCACACCTAACAAGCAACGATTGACTGGTCGTGGCAAAGGAGGAAAAGGTCTGGTAAAGGAGGCACCAAGCGTCATCGCAAAGTTCTTCGAGATAACCGCCATCGGTCGTCTGGCTCGCCGTGGTGGTGTCAAACGTATCTCCGGTCTGATCGACGAGGTGTGCTGAAGGTGTTCCTGGAAAATGAGGTCCGTGATGCTGTCACCTACACTAAACACGCCAAGCGTAAGTGGTCATGAATGTCCTCTTCAATAAAACGGCCCTTTTCAGGGCCATCAAGCGTACATCAGTAAATCTGTGCTTGTTTGTCCATATTCAGAACCACAAGCCCCCAACGACCACACAAAATGCTCTCCAGAGTTGTAATCTTGTAATCAAACTTGGAAGCAGGGGTGCAAGTGATTTTGATTGATTCTCTTAATCAACTTTCTCTTTGAATAAATTACTACAAATTTGGTACGCCTACAATTCAAAAACAGAAAGAGTTGAGATAATAGATAATTGATCAATTTAAAAACTAAATGCTCTTCACATTTATTCCGTCCACTAGCGGTCCTACGTCAAGCTTCCGTTCGTGCTTCTAGGCACAGACCCTTCTACTTTTTTCCTTTAGAATTATTTCTAAATTTATTTATATTATTATTAATATTATTATTTATATTATTATTAATATTATTATTAATATTATTATTAATATTATTATTAATATTATTACTAATATTATTACTAACATTATAATAATAATAATTATTATTATTATTTACTGATTAATTATAAACTGGATCAGTATGATAATTTTTATCTAAGAACCTGATCATCGACTCATCAAGGTTCAATAAATTTCCCTCTGTTCTCAGATCGAAAACACTAAGGATTCATACTTAGCTATTAATGATTAATGTTTGAATGATCCAGATGACCGCTTTAACATTCCAATTGGTATTGTACCATGCTCATATTTAGATTCAGATATTCATGAGATGAATTTGTCATCTCCTTCATTTCATAGTTCTTATGCCACATTGACTGGGACTTCAAACTTGCTATTCCATTATTTTTTTTCCCTTGATTTGTTTTCCGTCGATCTTGTTTTCCGTGCTGAGCACCAATGCTACCGACGCCAGGAAGGCAGCTCCCACACCTGGACCCTACCTATCGACCCATCAACTCATGAACCGGGCACCAACGGCTTTAATTCCGTTCCGAAGGAAGGCGTGATCAGAGATATTATGTCTCAGA
This sequence comes from Ochlerotatus camptorhynchus, assembly GCF_037179485.1. NCBI lineage: Eukaryota > Metazoa > Arthropoda > Insecta > Diptera > Culicidae > Ochlerotatus > Ochlerotatus camptorhynchus. The sequence goes on along the minus strand of NW_027040793.1, from coordinate 1,084,930 downwards.
ACATCCCGGCGGTGCCGACTGGGATTGAACCCAGGCCTGCTGGGGTGAGAGGTAATCACGCTTACCACTACACCACCGGCGCCGTTGCTATTCCATTTGAAATCGGGAAAAAATACTTGTTTTACATTGTCAGAATGGAAGAAAAGAATGGAGCCAAATGCATATTTGATAACATTGAGTTGCATAAGAAATCATTCTGCGTTAAGATAGAACCTTCACAAAATTCCATGCTGTACTTGATTCAAGTGATCCGATGCACCGTTGCACAAATCCGGATCTCCTATATGGATGAACTGATTTAGGACCGTCATCTAAATGATCCATTTCACCCATATCCACAAGAAAATCTCTGCAGAACACTTAAAACAATCTTCGAACTATAAAATTTGTTCTAACAATGCATAGAAGCTTCCTTTCAAAATTATATTCAAATTTTTTTAGAATTTCTTAGAATTCCCATGCAATTCCCCTCAGAAATGTCTTAAATTTTGGTCACCTTGAAACTCTCTAAATTTTGCTGAAAATTCACTATTAAAGTTCCTAGAAATATCTTTTGAAGTGTTCTTGGAATTATTCTCCGAATTCTCTAAAAAAATCTACATAGAATTTCTTTGGAACTGTACCCTCAAAAGGATTCTGGAATCTTCTTCGTGGAGTTTTTCACAGAGCTACTTGCAAAATTGTTCAAAGTAAATAATCACACTCTTTTAGGCGACTTATATAAATAAAAATTCATAGAGTCCTTCCCAAAACTCCCTTGGAAATTTTCTCTGAAATACCAGAGTTATCCCCTAGAATTCATTCTAAAATCTCTTCAAAACTTGAAAAAATGTTCGGTGATCTAACAATTAAAAAAAAAATATAGAATTCTGAGGAAAACACCGATGAAATTTTTAACGGAATTTAAAAAGAATTAAAAACCATGCGAAAAGGTGACAGGAATCACTACACAATTCTGGTAAACATCTTAAGGGAGTTTTAACAAGGACTCCAAAATAATTCTAAGATTTTGTACTAAAACATGTTTCATTTCACAGAAATTTCTTGGGAGAAAAAAAAAGTTCTGGGTTATATTCTTATGTATTGATAGAATAATTCGGCAGCCTTAAGTATGTACCGTAAACCGGGGTATCTTTGATAAAGCGGGTAGCTTTGATAGGAAAATGTAGTGATTAAATTTACTGTCTGTGCTTTTTACGAATTCGAAACATTGGTACCAAATTGTAGCTTAGGTTGTTTACGTTGATATCGTGTATAGTTTTCAAAGAGTTTGTGTTACATATTGTACAAAAATATTTAAAAACAAATTTCTTGTTTTTCACCTATTTGAAAAAGCACTCAAACCATCACTTATGAAATGTATCTACGATATAGCCATCACACATTCAATATTTAATTCTTATTCGTTAAGATGTTTTCTGATTATATGCTCATTCAAAGATTCAGGTTTCAAGAACTAAATTGTTTGAGTTTCTCGCATTATTTTTTACATTCATCGAGCGTTATCAAAGTAACCCTAAATCAAAATACTGACGTTCGGTCTCAAAATTAAAAAAAAAATAGTACGCATGCAATAATTAACGTTAAACATATTACTATAGAGTTGACTCTAGGATCCTCAGTTCTTGTTTTAAAATAATAAAATTTGAAAAATATTCATCGCTTTAAACAATATTCAGAATATACTAAAAATACTATCAATGTTACCTCGTTTTACTGTACCCTTAAAATTGATAAAACGATCCATAAAATATTGAAAAACGTTCCTTCAAACACCCAAATAATCCATTAGTATGTTTGCCATAAGAGTTGTGAAAAGAACTCAAAGGAGCATAATGTTATTCTTTGGTGATTCTGAAGAGAAGTTTATGGCGATCGTGAGGGGGATAGCAACTGAATTTTTAGGATAATTCCGAGAAATTTTTGAATAGAGTTTCTTAAAAGGATTCCAAGCCAGGGGGGAAGTTTCAAGGGAAACCCGAAGAGAGCTCCAAGGTTCGAGTGAGTTAAAGTATAATCCCATGATAATTCTGAGCAGAGTTTCAAGGTTATTATAGAAAAAAAAGTTTTTGATTTGAAAAAGTAATACATAAGTTGATAAAGTTGCAATCTTCATAGCTCAGGGATCATAGCGATTTTAGAAGATTAATTTTCACAAACATTATAATCAGTTGGTGCAAAAAAAACTCATCGTCAGTTATAGTAAACATGTACGTGCATAATAAATAAAAATACAACTTTAATTAAGGTGGCCAAGTACCATAAGCTTTATACGGTTCTCCTGACAAATTCCCGGATTTTTTCCGGTTCTCTTGGTTACTTTTCAAATTCCCAGTTATTTCTCGGAATTCCCGGTTTGCTGGCCACCCTGAGCCCAGGGATGCTAGGCACATTGAGAAAAAAATTTCAACGATATCGACGACGGCTTCACATGTCGTCACCGCTATTTTCAAAATTTTCGGGGAAGGTGGGGGTGTGTTCAGATTTAACAGAGTCGTCCCAGAAGTTCTTAGAATTCAAGAGCAGTTCGTAAAATTAAAAAAAAACATCATTTTATTTCTGAGAACTTCGTAGAAACTCGGCGAACTTCTTGAAAGTAAAAGAAACTTTGTAGAATTTCATGGATGTTCAAGAAACATCGTAGCACTTCCGAAAACTTTGTATGTATTCAATCAACTGTGTAGATGGTCAGGAATCTTTCTAGAAGTGCAGCAAATTTTATAGAAATTCAGCTAACTTTGCTAATGCTCAGAAAAATTTTTAGAAGCTCAGTAAACTTCTTCTTTCCCGATCCAAACAATTGTCATCCACTAGCCTCGAGAAGACTGCGAGTAATCGGTCAAATCCTTTAATTTTAGGTTTAAGACATTTATAATGTATAAAGAAAATGATAACTTGGCTCTGTAAAGTTTATTCGATTGAGCCTGTACAGATAAAGTAATTAACCAGTAAACTTCTTAAAACTTCAGAGATTTTTGTTGACTGAATTTAACATCTGATAAACAAAATGCTTATTTGTAAGATGCCTTGAATTAGTAGCAAGTTATCTGGCTTAATGTTGTGGGTTTGTGAGCATTCTTAACGTTGCTGAAAATTACGATAGCATCAGAAAGCAGGGCTGCTGTGAAGTGTTGAGGAAATTTATATCTGTAACTGTAGCCAGTTCGTTTTTGATTGCTAATGTGGTTAAATGTTATGCTTAAATATCTTAAAGATAAATCGTCCAGCTCAAACCTTCGTAAGGATAAGCGGTGGGACCATCATCATCATTCAGCAAGTTTTGTAAAAGTTCAGAAGACTTTGAAAAAGTTTTTCAAACATTGTTGGAAACAAGTGAACTTCCATAAATTTAGCGAATTTATGAGAAATTCGGGAAATTTTGATGAATTTCAGGGTTTTTCGCTAACTACATAAGATTTTCAAAAATTCAGGGGCTTTTTAGATATAATTGATGTGATGAAATTAAGGAATATTTATATAAATTCAGGGATTTTAGTAGAACTTAAGAGAATTTCGAAGAAATTTACGGTGCTTTGTAAAAAATCGGGAAAACTATGTAGATCTGGGAACCTTATACAGGTTTTTGAAACTTCGTTGTAGTTATGGGTACTATAAAATTTCTTTTAGCTTCACGGCACTTCTTAAAACATAAAATAACTTAAGACTTAAAATAGACCAGGAAATTCCGTAGAAATTCAGGAAACTTCGCAGAAATTTAACGAACTTCTAAAAAGCTTAGGAAAGTTTATAGGAGTGCAGCAAATTTCATAGGAATTCTGAGAAGCAAAGAAAATTACGAAGTAATTCGAGGATCTTCGTAAAACTTCATAAAACTGCAATTTTTTTTTTTTTTTGGTTCAAGGAAGTTTGCTCGAGATTAGCCAAAATTTTAGAAGCAGTGAGCTTCGCAGAAGTTCAGCAAATTTTGCAGAAGCTCAGGGTGTACTGTAGAAATTCAGCATACTTCTTAAAAGTGCAGGGTTTGATTTGGAAATTTTGGGAACTAAGTTCAAGATGATCTGAGTACGGTGCTGACTTTCATAATGATGCAAATTTTGAACATTAATCACTTTTGTTCAGCAGCTTTTGGACAATTTTCTACCAATACCTCCAAGAAAATAAATATTTATTAGAAATTCTCAAAATAATGGTACTCAGCAATGTTCGAATGGTGAGAAACGTCATTTTTAACTGCTCGAATAATGTGCACGGTGAGGTATGAGCGGGAAGTTTTAAAACGTTTTCGAATACACTCCGTTTTTTTAACGGGGGTTATGTACCGTTTAAAAAATTATTTTGATTTTTCACATACTTTAATATTTTGAAACGTTTATACTTTTATGTCACCCTTAATATTAGAGTGCTAGGGTCCATACACAAATTTTTAAAAAAATCTGTGTTTACACCAAAAATTGTGATTTTGTACATACATAATGCTATTTGATTACCTATGATTTAAAACGAATAATATGATTAGAATTAGTTCGATAAGTTGTATTGTTTTCGAGAAATTGTTGAAACATACCCTGTAAATTGCGACTGAGCGGCGCAGACGACATAAAAAAAACCGTGTAAGATAAAAAGACTGGAGTGTACATTATTTCTAATAAATTTGATTGCTATGGGTGATAAAAGGTCAAAATCTACCAATCTTAACCACTTTCAGCATCTTTAAAAGTTATGAAGATGTAAAATAATGCCTAATTGAATTTTATAATATAAATGAAAATAAATTATATGGGGGTACACTTTGAGAAAACCGAAAATGGAACATGTGACGAAATTATGAAAGATTTTGAACGTTAATAACTCAGCTGCCCTTGGACAAATTTGAATAATTTTATCACCAATCGATCAGAAATATTTCTACGCATCGGTAGAAATGCTTCCGACTGAAACTATTGAAAAAGTGGTAAATATCAAGCATTTTCCAAAAGCGTCGAAATAACAAATAAATCCACCAATTACGTACATGCATATGCTGCTTCCCCAACACAGTCATCAGAGAATCGTTTCTATACGAAACATGTCGATGTAGCATTGCTGCTTCCCCAACAGTGTCATCAGAAAGTCGTTAGTAGACGAAACAAGTCGATGTGGCATTCGCCTCCGATCTTCGGGCGTGTGCGAATAAGGAGGATGCAATTGTGTAACATTTTGCACACTCATCACCATATTCAGAACCACAAATGCTCTCCAGAGTTGTAATCTTGTAACCAAACTTGGAAGCGGGGTGCAAGTGATATTGATCGATTCTCTTCATCGACTGTATGTTTTGTTAATAACTCGACGGCAAACACATTCATTGATACGTTTGTTGTTCTGGATGAGAGAGCATAGCAGAAATAGTGCGAAATAGGTTAGTGAAGCCATGGTCATCAAAAGAGGAATTCGATGAAGAGAATTCACCTTCACCCCTCTGCTTCTAAACCCCTGCACCGCTTTTGGTTCTTGGGTTACATTTGCTGGTTGCAATTCTGCTGTTCGACATTTTCGAAAGACCACCAAAAAAACGTGAAATTACACTATTTTCTAGGGATGCCTAAAAGTCCAATTATTCGATTAACGATTAATCGTAAAGATTTTTCCAGCTATTCGATTAAATATTTATCGAATTTTCAATTATTAGAGCGCGTAAACGACATCCCTTCTTATTTCTACTCGTTTGATTTAGCGCAGTAGAGAAAATAAACAAAAGTACTAATTTATCTGAACAGACATAGAGAAGAACCATGACGTGAAACAGGATCATAAATTCGCCAAAAAAATTGTTAAGCATCTTTCTGCTAAAGGCTAAAATTTACACCAACTTTTTGAGAGAAAGAGTTTAACGAGAAAAACTTAAAAGGGGAGGAGCTTTAGCTGGGTGGACACTAGAGCGATACAAAATTTGAAATTTTCGCTCCACAATACTTAAACGATTCCAAATCGGCTCCTGACTAACCTCTCAAAATTTGAACCCATTTGGTGAGAAACTGAGATGGCACAAACCATTTGTAGTTTGTATGGGAATTACTATGGTAAAACCAAGATTTTTGTTCATGTCAATCTAATAATTCACCGTATCGGTCTGCTTCAAAAGCTTTCAACTTTACTTATAGGAAATTTTCCCAGCTACAACTTTGCTGAAAACTACTTTTTGATTAAATGCAAGGATCGAAAGTCATCAATGGTTCAATGCGCTGATGTCTTATGATCATGCTCAATCAACTGCTCAGCAGGCAACATTGGTGTTTCTGGGGCGTTGAATAGGACACAAAAATCATGGCTACTATGTCACACTGCAAAATACAGTGTTGCCTACAGAGCAGCTGCTTGATCATATCATAAGTTTACCAGTCTCTTAAATAATTAATAACTTTTTCCTGTCTCGTTTTACATAAAAAACGATTTTCAGCAAAGTTGTAGCTGAGAAAATTTTCTATAAGAATGGTTATCGAACTGTTTTGCAGCTCAATATGGAAAAAGACTAGAAGGCAATGAACAAAAAGTTGAGATTTCCCATAGTAATTTACATGTAAACTTCAAATGGCTTGTGCGAAGTCTGTTTCTAACCAAATAAGTTGTAACTTTGGGAGCCTAATCAGGACCCGATGTGAAACCATTTAAGCACTGTGGAGCGAAAAAGTCAAATTTTGCATCAGTCTAGTGGACACTGATATTCTGCGGCCTTCCAACCTGTCGCAGACACCAGTTCCACCCCTGTCCAGCAGCAGACGGGCCGAGACTCTTGCGAGTGCCGAATCATTGCACCGAACAATATGGGATTGTTCGGTCCGATTTGCCTACGCGTCATCATCATCTTCTAAAGACTTTAAGCCTGTACTACCATCGGCCCTTTTCAGCGCCACCAATATTTTCCTAAAGAGTTGAATTTCTGAACATGTCCCAACTAAAATTCATATCAAAAGGTTCTGTTCAGGGAAATCATAGTCATACTAAAGGGTGTAAACAGAGATAGCCCCGCTCAAATTCCTAGTCCTACACAAAACACAAGCTCCTGTTGCAGTTAAAAAAATAATATTTATTATATAAGACTACGTAGTCCTACGTCACTATAGGGCTGTCCCTTGTAGTTTTAGTTTAAAGGAAAACCTGGCATAACAGGTTTGATCAGCTTGAAGCTGAATATGACTAAGAAATCGGTTCAATACATTCAGTGAAGTGTTTTTGTGAGAAAATATAGTAAAATTAATGTTTAAATTTTGTTTGACGAAAACAGTACATGGGTGCCGAAATCATCATGTACCCTAGCAAAAAATGCATCTTTCAATATTTTTGAATAACTCACACTGTGGGCAAAAAGAGCGTGGAAGCAATTTTTAAGGGGGCAGAACGAGACTAGTGCTTCAGTTTTACATTTGAATAAACTGTAAAAGAGCCCTTATTAAACACGTGGAATTCCTGGAACTGTTTATATACAATATACAGTGCAAAACCGATCTTTTTGTCAATGCGAACCTCAACCTGAGGTAGGTTTTAAAAACATACGATCAAACTGACGTTTGTCAGAAAACAAGCAGACCCGTTCTTGATTCCCGATCCAGGTTGTAACTGAATAATAAACAAATTCTCTATTAGTGTGATAACAAAAAGGACTCTGCAAGGAAACACCTTTCTGTAGATCTCTCTTCGAGGTTACGTGATATAAATAGCTCACATAGTAAAAAAATCATGGCTGTAAAAATTTTAGCAAGTAAATTCTACATCCCGCTCACTGTGCAAAATCTAGTGCAATCTCTATCACAGCACGCATGTCTTGGTGACGGCATCCTTGTTTGACACTTTCTCCCATCCAACAGGGACGGCGAGAGCGAGTTTGAGAGAGAGAGAGAGCGAGAGTGGAAATGACACTCGCCAGAGAGAGAATGTCATCTTGTCCTACTGTTTTATCACACATTTTCGTAACACACAACGTTCGCTCGCAAAAAGCAAAGCCAAACCAAGCCAAAAGGCTCCCCCTGATAGTGCGATATGCCAAGTCAACCACCCCCCAGTCGTCCAATCCCATAGCCTATCCGCGAGAGCACAAGCCCCTCGCTGCTGAGCTCATGCCTGTTTTTCTCCGACGCTGAACGTGTTTGATACACATGCACGTTATCCTACATATATGCACAGAGGAAGGCAAGTGAAAAGCAAGGATAGAAAAGGACTTTATTCCATTTTCACGATTGCATTCAACAAGGTGTACCCCAACGCTTTTCCCGTCAGGAAAATTTTTCAAGTTTAGTTTCCTTCAAATCGGTGTGTGGTCCTACAGACCAAGCCCAAAGCAAAGCACCATCAAGGACGCCGTCTTCGTCGTAGGTGTGTGGTGTGTGGCAAGGCAGGAAAGCACATCTCCTTGTTCCTTACGAGCCCACTGCCTATGTTGGTGTTATTATTATTTTTTGTGGTTCTATCATCATCCTTTTGTGAGCTATTTTTAAACCCGAGGATTTTTCTCCATCAGCGTCGTCACTGATACAAACCTGGAGAACCTGGAGGGTTCTGAGTAGTGAGTGCAACAGCAGCAGTTTATATGCGCTTATTTTCCATCATTCCAAGCTACAGTTTGGGTTAGGAGGGAACCAGTTCGGCAGAAACCATCGAGGAGTCATTTTTTTTTTTTCCTTTTTCGGAATTGAAGATGTACAGTTCATGAATGGTGTTGAAGGGAGCAAGTTCAAATGTCAAAAGTTGACTCATCTAGCCTGGCACGAAGCTCGGCAGTAGTGTAGTGAAACAAAGAAACATCCTGTTTTTCCCCGTTCGTCGGTGGTGTGGGAGAACGGGAAAATCACTGATAGCACTTGGTTAATTGCTAGCAAGAAGCGAAATCGTGTTCCGACAAAATGGAAATGGGTTTTCTGAAATATTGTGATTTTTCGTGAGTGCTGACAGGAATTTGGGGGGTAGTTTATGCAAAGTAGCGTACAGTTTGTGAATGGTTCTGGCACGGAAACCGCACCGTCAGAGCGTCGAGAGTTGCTTTATTTTGTTCCATTTCCTGGACCGGAATTCGATTCAAGCGGGAGAATGGCTGTAACAAGTGATAATCGATTTTCTCAATGAATCATCATTAATCGTCGTCCGAAGTCAACGTCGTGTCGGTGCTTTTGTGCAAAGTTATAAAGTCAGCATTCCAGCCGTCGCCATCGTAATCATCGATCTGTAGCGGAATGGCGCGATAAGAGAATGTGAAAAGTGTGTGGAAACTTGACTTTCCCCCCCTCTGGAACAAAGGCACCATCCGTCTCCATCGGATCGTACGCAAAAAAGGAGAACGAGAACGCCGCTCCGGTAGGCGGTGCTGGAGTGCGGCACCGTCAACAGCAGAATAAAATGTGTGTTGTCAGAACCGGATTTATTGGGAGCCATTTTTCCAACAGCAGAATTCAGTATGACCAGTCACTGTCACGGTCAGCAGGCAAAGTATCAACAGCAGCTTCAGAGCCACCAGCAGAAGAAACGTAAGATGAATCTGATGCCGATCAAGCTCAACCGGAGGCGATTCTACCTCTGCCTCAAGGTGATGCTGTTGTTCGTGGTGTTTGGGCTGTACTTTGTGCTGCTGCTGCGGGAATCGATGACGGCATTCTCCACCAACCGAATCAAGTCTGGCGGCGGGAAGAATGAAGCGGTAAGTTGATTTTGGTTTTATCTAATGCTCAGATGAGTTAAATCGAATTAGAGATGATTTTTTTTTTATTATTTGCAGTTTAAACTGAATCATGATTTAAGTATAGTTGTTCTACAAAATTGCATATTTGGGTGATATTGAGCTATTTGTGAATTCTTTGTCTTTAAATCAATATTTTCTTCCCATACTAACAGTAAATTTCTGCCACAAATTCAAATCGCACAGCTGTTGGGGACCACCACAATTCGCCATCAAATTTTACTCATCCTATTGATCCATGTTTATGTCAATTGACTATGCAGATCGAAATCTTTCATTCGTATATGATCCTTAAAATAATGGATCGATGCTGGTTGTCAATTATTCTCAATTGAATTTCGATTGCATGTATCACAGAAACAACTTTGATGCATTCTAGATTTTTGACCAAAAGTTGTATAGCAACCAATAATTTCTTCAGATAAAGTCAAAATAAGAGAAAATTTATCGCAGGATGTTTAATAAGCACAATCGTAAAATAGTGCAAATCAATTCCGTTCAAATCTTAATGCTTGTCGAACTGAATTTATTTCTATAAGATTAAATCTGATTAATTCTGCTCCTCCAGGACAAGTATCCTCATCCTTCACTAAATGTGATTGAATTAATCATGCGATGAATCAAAAAAATATGCTGATATGCGAAGTTGATTTAATCTACCGTAATTTATGCTTCTCCATTGCTGTACACCTTTTTCTGAGTGGTAACATTTTTCAAAACTGAAAAGCTTGTACTACGCATCCATTACTCTGGTATTTGTCACCCCTTTAAGAACACTGGAAAGTAAATAGCATCCCTTTGGGTTTATTGCGTCCCCACTGAGGCCTCAACTTAGTGTTCTTTTAGCACTTCCACAGTTATTGATTGAGAGCTTTCTAAGCCTTTACCATTTTTACATTAGTATTACTGTGTGACAAGTACAATCACTATGCACAGGAAAGCCGAGAAATGTACCAACTAGAAAAAAAAATCCTAGACCAGGCCGGGAATCGAACCCAGCCGCCTCCAGCATGATCTTGCATTTTCCGACAGAGCTAAAGAGAGACCCCAAATAGCATTAAAATACCTTTCATACATGAACCCTTGTTAAGTAACAATTTTGGTTTTATGAGGGTTTTGTACGCCATGACTTAGATTTGCTTTAAAACCTCGAAAAATTGTCAATGTTAGTAGCATATTATAGAACCTATTAACAACAACAAAATTATACAGCTGTTCGGTTGAAATCCCCACCAAAATTGAAGACAGAGGCTAAACTAAGGCTAGAAAGATCTTAACCCTCCAGTGCCCATTGACACTTAGAGGTAACTAGTTGTGTTTTGTGAATCCCATCCTAGACATTTCCCATAGATGGCGCTGTTTTCTTGGTAGGAATCGTTGAAATTCAGTATAGGAGAAGAGAGAAAATCAATTATTTCCAATAATTAAAAGCGTTTTTCAAGAATTCAAGTGACCAAGTACATAGAGATATCTACCTTCTTTGGAACTTTTACTTTGAAATTTCCTTGTTAATTTACTGTCAAATGAATAAAACAGTCAATTCCCATAAACTTTACTTTCAACCATACTACCAAAAGAGTGAGTTACTTTATCTCTCACACAATTATCTTTCTCATGAGCTCATTCTCTCAACATGCCATGTAGGGGAAAAGTTGTCTTCGGCAATACCTTAACCTATTATCGTAAACAAAGGGGGGTGGGAGTAAACAAAGTCCTAGAGCACTCAAATTTGGCCAATAGTTGCTCTGAAACACAATGTATCCACATGCCAAAATTGAACTCTCAAGGACGTTGTTTACCCCCTGACGATAATAGGTTAAGGTATTGCCGAAGCCAACTTTTCCGCTACATAAATGACACACGATTTGTGATTTCCCTCTCACAGACTTCAGAATAGAGTACTTCAATCAATGTGTTATAACTATATATTTCAACTAAGGGCAGAAAATACATCAATGTACCACATGAAAATTTACAATATTTTTACTGTGTACCGTTTTAGCGCCAGTTTGTCGTTTGTTATGCGAAAAAGAAGGGACTGCGAATGTGAATCTAAATGCATATATAGAGGTACCAGACATGCAATGTCAGGTACTCTATTTTGTAGTCTGTGAAAGGGATTTCTAGGATTGTTGACTGCACTGTTATCAACTAACGGAAAGCAGTTTATGTGTTATTTCCAACAAATGTCGCCACAACCAACGGAAGTGACATTTGATGGCCAATAAGTGCAGAAACCATTTCTATCGGTTCATTGTTATCCGATTTTTATGAAACTGGCTACAAATTAAAGCTTTATTTATCCAGTTTCGTTTGCTTTCGTGTGAACCGGATTGGGCTCAAAACGATTCCGAACAAAAAATTCATACTTTGACTATATGTTTTTAGTATTACTTCTACGAGAAGTCAACGATTTACATAGTTGAAGATGCTAATTTCAAATAACAGACTGTAGTGGTAATTTTTATACGATAGATGGAGTAGTTGAAAGCATAGAGTTGATAGTTCCGTTAGAGTACGGCAGTGTGAAGATTGTATATAGATATTAGAATAGCGAGCTAGGACAACTTTTAAGGAAGGTACAAATCGGTTTTTTCATCTCTCTTTACCAAACTCCCCCTTTAGAGAGGGATGGTGAGGGGTGACCCCCCCCCCGCCACCACTGGCAAAAAGAGATGAAAACCGACCCGCTCAAGTACCAACTGTGTGTTTGAAACAGTTCTACCGATTTTTTACCGCACTTCAGTTGTTATTTGAAGGAATGCATCCAGTCGTTACATCCGGTTGATTTCCCAGTCAATTATTCAAAAATTTCCCGTACAAATCGTGTTTTAAGAAAATAATTGTATTTTTTATAATAAATGATAAGCTATTTTTTGTAGCATGCTTTATTGCATAAAATTTTTCAATTCCACAAGCCAAAACAAAGTATTAGTGAATATTTAGTTTTATGTTCTTAAAATTACTAAGTTTGAAATGAAAAAGGACTCTGTAAGAAAACACCTGTATGCTTCTATCAGGTCAATTGGAAGTTCGTTTAACAACAGGATCTTATTTAAGCAAAATTTAAATCAAAACAGATTTTAAAATCGGATTATTTTTCTATATTTTATACACAACGTTGGTCTATTAACTCGCAGAGTACCAAGGCTGCAAATTGCGTTTCGATGCTGTGAACAACCTTACTTCTCGGCAACGGGACCATCGTGCTGTGAAAAGCAGTATTCACCCTTGGTACTCTGAGAGATAAGCTCACCAAACCCCTGCAATATATTGAACCCCCTTAAATTTGGAGGATTCTGTATAAATATATTTTAACAGATGTATGTATAGACGATTAAAAGTTCTTTAAAGTATCATCGTTAGGCCAATTTTTAACTTTTAAAATACATATAAATTGAAGTCACAATGGAAGCATTTACGGATCACTAAAAGCACTTAAGTAGAATTAAAAGGTTTTACAACTTGCACTCTTACTTTTTTTCTTTGATTTGTTTTCCGTCGATCTTGTTTTCCGTGCTGAGCACCAATGCTACCGACGCCAGGGAGGCAGCTCCCACACCTGGCCCCTACCTATCGACCCATCAACTCATGAAAAGACTGAACGATTTAGACATAAATTCAGCAGAAATCGTTTGTAACTTAGAGTCTCCCGATTTGGATTAATTTTATCGTAGCTTAAATAGCTTTAATCTAGAAAGAAAATGATTGATTCACTCTACTGAGCGACCGCTCAAGTGTTACAAATAAATGTACTTGAAAACGACTCAATTGCCAGATCTGAGTTGCGTGAATCCCTTAATGCCCGAGGAAAGCAACCTGCTACACCCGTTAGAGACGTTCTGGCTAGCCGCGATCTCGAATATATGAAGTTGATTTACAATTTTCTAAAACGGACCGATTTGAGAATTTAAGAGTCTTTAGCAGTTTTGTTTTTATTTTTTTATTTTTTTATTTATTTTTTATTGAAGTGTCAGTCCTCTCATCGTTCTCCCAACATAGCCCCTTTTTGTGTTTCGTTTAAATTGTCATCAATTGTCCATTCACCTTTCGAGATTCAGAGCACTTGTCCACACTGCAGTGCTTCTCCCACGTTCATTCACCAATGCGACGGCGACAGAGGTTAAAATGACAATTCTTTATTTCTAATGTACCTTATTCCAAGTCTACATCCAACCTGTCAAAAAATTGTTATCCTTAACCTCGAGTAAGCCGCGTGTATTCGGTCTCCGTTCTACTAACTTTATTCATAAGCAATATAGCTATTATACATTGAATTACGGCGCCGCAAAGCCAACGCAATTGAGCCTTTATAAATAAAAGATATTATAAAAAAAACGACTCAGCAATCAGCCACGGTATGCTCAGCTGTCAATTTTTACTCGATTCTGCGATCAACGAGAATCTTCACCGATTCATAATATATCCAATTGGTTCGAGAGAAAAATAAAAATAAAAATAGAGCTAAATACGGCATACATCTTCTAAACTCTTTGGGTAAATTATGTTCATCTTGCAGTAAATGTTTCGTTGTGTGGAAGTTTTGGCTTGAACGAAATTATTAGTTTTAACCTGGTTATAAAAATAAACGTTGGCATACGTCTTATTAAAACTTCTGTAAATGTCACCTATGTGAAATTCAGAAGCTTTTTAAATCATCGAAACAAGATTAAGGGGGTATTCCCGATCTTTTTTTTCAAAAAATCAAATTTTTGTTTTTCACGTTTTTTTGTACTTTAGACTATATACTTTCATCCCCCCAAGCCGTTTTCCGATCAGCGAATTCGGTGTCCAGGCATAGCTGACTAATGGTAAGAACCCCCAAATGGTTTTAACTAAAGTCAAAACTTTAAACGCGTTTTTCTCGAAACCACATTTTTTTTATCGGGCGAAGATTTTTCTCAGAAACTATAAGAGATATTGACTTGAATCTTTGCGCATTTTGTTCCTTATTAAATTCTTTGGAGCTTCTCCCACTTTCAGCCAAAAATATTAACATTTAACATTGTTTGAAGCACCTGAAAGCTGCAAAAAAGCGGGCTAAAAATCGCCTGTTTTTTCATATGGCCGCCATTTTGTTAATTTGCAAGATTTTTTGCTGCCAACGGGAGAAGCTCCAGAGAATCTTATGCAGATTATTAATTTCATCACGAAATCTGTTTCAGATGAAGCCGTTCCAGAGAAAAGTCTTCGCCCGTCCAGGCGTTTGCGGCGAACAGGGGTCTGTTTGCCGCCATTTTGTGACGTCAATAATGTCTTTTTTTGTGTCGAAAAAAATTTATTTGTAAACTTTAATGTTCAATAAACAATAATCCCAAAGAGTTAGGCGCATTACTATTCATTTTCCTTGAAAAAAAATTAATTGAAAAACAGGCCGAAAAAAGGCAAAAGATTGGGAATACCCCCTTAATCAAATTACCTACTTTTTCCTGGTTTTCCTGGTTCACTTGCCTAATAGGGTGCCATTCCATAGCAATAGTTTCCTTATCGCAAACTATTACACCAGTATTTTTTATTTATTTTGTCATTAGGGTGACCATTTCCATGTTAGCGTGATCAAAAAGATCGTTTTTTTCAAAAATGATTTAGTGAATGGTAATAAAAATTATTTTAAAAAAAATATACAAACATTTTTAAAAAATGATTATGATTGTAATTGTTTTTTTTTATGGTTTTCATGATTTTTAGATAGAGGCCGCAATATTTTTATACCTATATATTTCCTTGAAAATTTATATAAAAAAATCAGCGATGTGCTTTTTTTCTCGTTTTGCAGTTATATGTTTTCTAAGTTATCAAGTTTTGGGGTTTCGCTCAATACTCCTATGCGACTCGACTACCATGCGTATCCATAGAATTATAGCGACATCAATTAAAACATTAATACACCAAAGTAACGTTGTCTTTTCAATACTAATTAAAATTAAATTTTTATTTACTAAAAACATTTTTTTTTTAAATATTGAAGAAGTGCCATTTCCATATTACAATTTTTTGAAAAATTACAAAGACCCCATTTTGAACATTCAACAAGATCCAAAATAACCTAATTTTAGCGAGAATGTGAGTATTTGCCCATTGTGGAAGTGCTCCTCATTGTACGATGTATCGTACAAGACAATAGATTAAATCAGAGAATCTCCTGATTTTTTATCTTCGTCTGGAATTTTGAAGCTTTTTGCTATTTAGTATTTTGATTTTTTTATATAGAGTTAACTACCCCATTTCCGGCCTATTAAGCACAGCCCGCACTTAGTCTTTCTTAATCTAGCGCAGTTTAGCTCCAAATGGAATGTTATTATTACTGATGGCTTCCAATTTTATTTACCTTTCCGTACATACCGTAAGATTTGATAAAGAGAAACCAATCGTTGAGATATTGTCAAAAGTCTAACACTGCTTCTTGACGCCAAACTCGGCCTACGGATTCTAAACTCGGCCTAACGCATTGCAACGCGATTGAAACGCCAATGAATTCACTTCGGCCTATCGGATGAAGATAAAAAATGATTCGGTCGGAGCGCTTCTTTTGTTTATGGGAATAATGGGTGCAAACCTTTATATCACGCGTTCTCATTGACTTCGTTCGGTAGCTTATTAACTAAAGTATCGTACCAAACGCATAATTGACTTGTTAACTCTGAAATCATGGATTTATTTGAAGTTGTCTGCTCGATAGGCCCAAAATGGGCGATTAGGCTTAAGTAGTTCTCTACCCTATATATTTAAAACCAGAATGTTGATTTTTGAAAAAAGGCTTAAGACTTAGAATTTATTTGAGTCCCAAAAGGTTGAATTTGTTTCTAACTACGCATTTTTATATGATGGACTTACGGGGTTAAGGGGCTTAATTGCGATTTTGGATCAATTAAAATAAACGTACGGTCATGACTTGTACATGTCTTCTAGGAATACCAATTTCCAAAATTCTAAAATTTTATTCTGTTAGTTACTTATGTGAAGGAGCATTCAACCCAAATAAGCAGAATCTAAACCCGAAACGCATTCTCTCTCTTCCCCCCAACAATTAGCACAAATCATTCACCGAAGGACGACAGGCACGTCCTGGAAAGGGTGCCCTCCACCACAAACATCATCACCAGCAGCACCTGTCGGCGACGGGACAGCTCGAGTTCTCCAAGGATACTAGTGCAGCGAACCACTCGACGCTGAACCCGGTGTACGAGTACTCGGAAGAACTGAATGCCGCTGCCGAGGCAGACTTCAACGAGCGTCGTTCGGTGCTGTGGAATGTTTGCGCCGATCATCGGATCATCGGAAAGTACCCACCGAATGCGTGGGAGTTTTTCATATCACCCGGCCACGGGTTGGCTTGGTGTAACATCTTCAAGGCCGCCAGCAGTACGTGGATGTACTACTTCAACATCCTTGGTAGGTTGAATGAGTTTGAGCGTGAGCGAACTGAAAGTGTTGTAATGAAACCGATCTTCCGGAAACAGGTGGTTACGATATCCGGTTTCTCCAGCGAACGAGATCCTCACCCATCGATTTGGCGAGGAAACGCTTCCCACGACCATCAACCGGGGAGCTGAACGATTACCTTTCGAATACGATTTCGTTCCTGATAGTGCGAGAGCCGTTCGAGCGATTGGTGTCCGCGTACCGGAACAAGCTGGAGGGTTGCCGAAACAAGTACTACAAACTTCTGGGCGAGCAGATCGTTAAGCGGTTCCGCAAGAAACTCAAGGAAGGCAGCAAACCGGCATTGGTGAGATTTTGTGAGGTTCTCTTTGCTATGAATTTTCTATAACGAATTCATTAAACTCTGTACAGCACAAATACCCGAAGGGACCAACGTTCCGTGAGTTCTTGGAGTTCTTGGTCGCTCACTACAAGAGCGGTGGCCGTTTCGACGAGCATTGGAGTCCGGTGTACTCGTTCTGTACGCCGTGCAGTATCAACTTCACGTTGATTGCCAAAGTGGAGACGTTTCAACGGGACAGTGAGTACATCATTAGGCAGGCGGGGTTGGAGACGTTGCTGCTCAATAAATTGCCCCGCAGTCGGCTCCGGTCGATTACCAACCGAGCGGCGAGCAATACCCGGAATCTTACACCGAGGTGAGACATGAGATTAATTAAAGTTGCTAACGTTAGTACTGATCCTTCTCTTTCGAACAGGTACTTCTCCCAGATTGACGAGCGCCTACTGACTGAGGTGCTCGAGATCTATCAGCTGGATTTCGAGCTGTTCGGCTATAATAGCACAAAGTACTACAGCTACGTACAGGAGTCAATAGACGACGGATAACAGTGATAAACATAGAATAGTTGTGGAGAAAGCAGAAGTATGTGTTTCGTTACAAATATACCCAGCCCAATTCCAGGAAAGTATAGCGAATGACAAATATGTTGCACATTCCCAGAACACACATACACACGAGCATAAAAACGAGACTTAAAGGTTAGGATAGCAATGTAAACTCTAAGCAAAATAGTTAAAGAAAAACAAAACAAAACATATAAACAAACCCTGTTCGATGTTCGTTTATTGTCAAAGTGTCGTTAGCGTAGCATATACATATATTCATATATTTTTGATAAGCTGAAGGATCAGAACAAACGAGAAAAGTTAACGGTTATTTTAGTAGGTTAGTTTCTTATTATATGTTAATTCAAACAACAATGAAATATTATTATATAAATATTTCAGCAAATGTCAGTGGAAAAATTAAAACAAATATTTGGAAGCACACAGTAAACAAACACAAACCGACACAAAAACAAACACAAAAGGACTAATCCCACCTAGTTCCCAACGAGCGACAAAAGATTAGCAAAACAAAGAACGGAAAATCACCCAGTAAAGAAGCATCTAGAAGTGTCAGTATAAATTGCCAACCCACTTATTTGATGTGATCGATGTTTTACGTATATACATAAGTCTCACCAGTAATTTGCATCCGAGTCAAAAGGCCCAACCGCCCAACCCGAGTTTATATGCGGGAAGGTAATTAGAGTGCAGTTCCCACTGGGATGATGGCATGCGAAAAGAGGCACAAACGCACGCACAGTACCGCAGCCCGGAGAGCAAGCGAATCCAATTGTATCGTAAACCATCTGTGTTTTTATTTAAACATCTATCTAGGTAGAAAGATGCGTCACCGCACGCACCAATCTCTATTTTGTGTCTGACCGTCAGTGCAGGCTTCTTGTGATATCGCATTCACATCATGCTTATTTCCATTTCCACTGCTACTACTGCAGAGATCGATCTGATGTGGATAAAGTGCCAAAAAGTAATTATAAAATTGTATCGTCTTCACCAGCCGTTTCGTTCAGGCTTTTCATAAAGTGTGTGATTTGTCCGGATTCGAACTGAATAACCACAAATCTGAATGACAAACTCCCCCGTAAATCTGTAATTCCAGCGGACCCCCAAAATTAATTCTATTTAATGTCGTACCGATGGCCACAGCACCAAGAAAATTAAACATCACAAATCAAGTTGTTGTAAAAAATATATGTACTTAAAAGGAAAACGACCTGCTCGAGTTAGTTATACACGGAAATTAGTCTCACCATATTCTATGTGAATGTTTAGGACGAAGAAAACAAAACAAAAACTGTTTCGAAAAACATCTATTTTTATATTGATATTTGAATCTTTTAAAAACAAAAAAAAATCTATAACGATCGAACAACCAATTCTAAATTTTCGACCCAACGTACTACAACACTTTTCATTTCGCGAGAAATCGAATAGCGGACGAAAATTTTACAACAAAAGAAAGAAATATTCGTTTCGAACCTACTCACACTCCCCGTACACCTACAACAAAACACCGAAAATGAAGAACATCTGATTAGAAGAGAAAGCTTATACAATGGAAGGACGGAAAGTTAAAACAAAATCAATTGTACTGTTAAATGTCGTTGTCAACTATGTACCTTGTATTTACAAACTAAACAAAATTAGGTCAAACAAACAAAGCAAATACGAACTAAGTTTCACACGAGAACACACAAATCCCCGAAAATCACAACCCGGCATTAGTTTCACAAAACCTTCTCACAACCCAATATTATAACCACCTCTGATAACGAAAACAACATATAACATATATTTAACAACATAAACCAGCAAGAAGAAGAGTAGGAACACTAAGATAAACTAATCACGATACATACATACATACTATACCAAATGAAAGTTGAAGCAAACAAGAACAAGAGAAAGGGAAATGTGAAGAATGAAGCGTCGAATCGAAAACAAAACATGTAACAGCCTGTGAGTTTAAAAAGAAGATGAGGGGCAGCGAGCAAAATGCGGAAAGCAAGTAAACAGACTGATTCAATAAACATTAAAACAAAACAAGTGGTAAACATCTTGCAGTAGTCCAGTTCAAGTGAGAAAGTTTTCCAGAGGTCATTTTATCCGAAATGTCTACCCTTTTATTGAAGACGAAAATCGAAAATCGTGCTAAAGCTAAAGTTGTGGCTGGGCGTGATAACTTTTCAGGGGTATGCAATTTTTATACTGGCCAATGTACAGTGAGGCAACACCTGGACAAAATTCTGAAATACCTTGAAAATAACCAACAACCCGAGCAATGTAACAACCTGATATCATCTAGATATACATGTTTTGGGCTACAAAATGGTGGGTTGACAACCTGGAAGAAGCGGAATACCTAGCCCTGGTCCTCACAAGTTCCTACTTCACGCCTCCTCGAGTCATATGATAACAAAAGACTACCAGCTGAAACATGGACACAGCTGGGTGGCGTAGCCTGGGCAATGTTGCCAGTCCGGCAATAGCAAAGTGAAGAGCTGCGACGCGAACACTGGCGCGGTAACCATAGTACTGTGATAGAGGAAATGCTTCACCAAACCTGAGCGTCTGTTCATCATGGAGGTGCGGCTCAAAACGGCGTCTGTTCTCCATGTTAGGAGCGGCTGATCACCGTCCTAGTGCCAGCGTGGGACTCTAAACAGAGCTGTGCACGATGGTCCCCCGGCGAGACAGGGGGTTGGGGCAGGCCCAACAAGCCGCCCTGGAAAAAAAACAAAGTTGCAAATACTGAAGAAAGAAATACGGATCGGAGCAATCGGCACAGACCTACGCGTCGAAATAAGGACTACGATTAGAAACTCGGAACATGGAACTGCAAATCGCTCGGCTTCCCGGGTTGCGATAGGTTAATCTATGACGAACTTCAACCACGCAACTTCGAAGTCGTAGCACTGCAGGAACTTTGCTGGACGGGACAAAAGGTATGGAGAAGCGGGCATCGAGCGGCTACTTTCTACCAGAGCTGTGGCACCACCAACGAGCTGGGAACCGGCTTTGTAGTGCTGGGTAAGATGCGCCAACGCGTGATTGGTTGGCAGCCGATCAACGCGAGAATGTGCAAGTTGAGGATTAAGGGCCGTTTCTGCAACTACAGTATCATCAACGTGCACTGCCCACACGAAGGGAGACCCGACGACGAGAAAGAAGTGTTCTATGCGCAGCTGGAGCAGGTGTACGACGGCTGTTCGCAACGGGACGTCAAAATCGTCATCGGCGACATGAACGCTCAGGTAGGACGGGAGGCAATGTATAGACCGGCAATCGGGCCAAACAGCCTGCATGCCGTATCGAACGACAACGGCCAACGTTGCGTGAACTTTGCAAGGATATCCACAAAGCCACCTGGAGATCACCTGACCAACACACAGAAAACCAAATCGATCACGTTCTAATCGACGGGAAATTCTTCTCCGACATTATCAACGTCCGCACGTACCGCAGTGCGAACATAGATTCGGACCACGTCCTAGTTGCAGTATGCATGCGCTCAAAACTCTGAATGGTGCATAACACACGTCGAAGTCGAACGCCGCGACTTAACATTGACCAACTACGGGACGCCGGAGTTACCCAGAACTACGCGCAGCAGCTGGAAGTTGCACTACCCACGGAAGAGCAGCTTTGCACAGCTTCTCTTGAAGATGGCTGGAGGGACATCCGCTCAGCCATATGTAGTACCGCTGCAGCGGAACTAGGTACTGCAATCCTGGACCGAAGAAATGACTGGTTTGACGGCGATTGCAAACTGTTAGCAGAGGAGAAGAATGCAGCACGGGCAAGAATGCTGCAACACCGCACGAGATTGAATGTGGAGCGATACAGACAAAACTCGGTTTTCCGAAGGAAGAAGCGTCAGCAGTAAGACCAAGATCGCGAGACGATGGATAATCTGTACCGCGTAAACGACACACGGAAGTTCTATGAGAAGCTAAATAGTTCGCGCAAAGGCTACGTGCCGCAAGCCGATATTTGCAAGGACTTGGACGGTAACCTTCTCACGAACGAGTGTGAGGTGATTGAGGGGTGGAAGCAGTACAATGACGATGACGAGCACCTAAACGGTGATGCAGCCGAAAACGAAAGTGGCACGGCAAGAGACCTTGGAGCACGCGCAGAAGACGACAGGCTACCGGCCCCTGATCTTCAAGAAGTTGAGGAGGAGATTGGTCGGCTGAAGAACAACAAAGCAACTGGTCAACTACCAAGTGAGCTATTAAAATACGATGGTGAAGCACTGGTTAGAGCGCTGCACTGGGTAATTGCCAGGATTTGGGAGGAGGAGATATTACCGGAGTAGTGGATGGAAGGTGTCGTATGCCAAATCTACAAAAAGGGCGACAAGTTGGATTGCTGCAACTACCGCGCGATCACACTGCTGAGCAAGGTCACCATTTGCAAGAGAGTTTGTGGGGCAATACCAGGAGGGATTCATGGGTGCCCGCGCTACCACGGACCAAATTTTCGCGATTCGGCAGGTTCTGCAGAAATGCCGCGAATACAACGTGCCCACACATCATTTGTTCATCGATTTCAAATCCGCATACGACACAATCGATCGAGATCAGCTATGGCAGATGTGATGTGCGTTGTTCGAGTATCGGGGACACTCTCGAGTCCCTTTGAATCTCGAAGGGGGTTACGGCAAGGTGATGGACTTTCGTGTCTGCTGTTCAACATCGCGTTAGAAGATGTGATCAGAAGAGCTGGGATAGACACGAGTGGCGCGATATTCAGGAAGTTCATCCAGCTCCTTGGCTTCGCCGATGACATTGACATTATGACACGGAACTTTGAGATGATGGTGGAAGCGTACATCAGGTTGAAGCTAGACGGATTGGACTTGCTATCAACGCATCAAAGACAAAATACATGAAAGGAAGAGGTTCTAGGGAAGACACTGTTAGCCTCCCACCCCGAGTTCAGATTGACGGTGACGAAATCGAGGTGGTCGATGAGTTCGTGTATTTGGGCTCACTGGTGACTGCCGAAAATGATACCAGCAGAGAAATTCAAAGACGCATTATGGCAGGGAATCGTGCCTACTTTGGACTCCGGAGGACGCTCCGGTCGAATAAAATTCGCCGCCGCACGAAGTTGACTGTCTACAAGACGCTGATTAGACCGGTGGTCCTTTACGGCCACGAGACCTGGACTACGCTCGTGGAGGACCAACGCGCCCTTGGTGTTTTCGAACGGAAGGTGTTGCGTACCATCTACGGTGGAGTACAGATGGATGACGGAACGTGGAGGAGGCGAATGAACCACGAATTGCACCAGCTGCTGGGAGAACCATCCATCGTCCACATTGCAAAAATTGGGCGACTACGGTGGGGTGGGCACGTCGTAAGAATGCTGCACGACGACCCAGTGAAAATGGTTCTAGAAAGCGACCCTACAGGAACAAGAAGAAGAGGCGCGCAGCGGGAAAGGTGAATCGACCAAGTAGAAGGCGACCTGCGGACCCTTCGCAGATTACGAGGCTGGCGAACTGTGACCATGGATGGAGTAGAGTGGAGACGACTTCTTCGGACAGCAGAGGACAACAAGGCCTTAGCCTGATTGGTAAGCCCTTTGATTCAGTGAGGGTTTGGGTGCGTTGGTCGAGGCAGATTTCATGTGTGAGTTAGTGATGACACTGGTCATTGTTATGTTCAATTCACGTTAAAAGGTGCGTTTCATATTTCACCACATGTAGTTCCAAACAGTCGGTGGCGTGAAATGTGGCGCTTGCGAAGATCACTTGAAGATACGATATGACGGTACATTGATACTATTTGTAGAAAACACAAGTAAATGCTTCCAGAAATTAGTTAAGATAACATATAAAAAAGTGTGATAATTGTTAGTCAAAAAACTGAATGTTGCATTGAAATACTTTAAATAGTGTTAAGTTTAAATGTTCCCTCATTTCACATCCGTTGAACCTTTCTGGACGGCCATCCCGTTGTGGTTATATCTTAGAATTGCTTATAATGTACATATCTACATCTTTTCCGATATCATGGAGTCAACAAAGTTAAAATGAAAGGAGAGCAGCAAAATGGAGCACTGTAGATGCTCGTTAAGAAATTACCCTGAGATGGACACTGTCTATTTTCCGCACTGGTATTGCAGTTTTATAAGACGCAACTAGGAACTCATGATCATCATACAAAGATAATCGACTGACGTCAAAATGTCATGTAACACGGGTGACTTTCGGTAGACTAGCAGTGATTCTAACTCGAGAAATGCGAAGCGTTAGAGAAAAAAATTGCAAGGGATTCCAAAAGAAGCAATCAACTTCGGTGGATGAGCGGAACAATACCTGTCCAATTATTCTGTTCAACTTTACAACGCAATAATTAAATATCAAAGTTAAACTAAATACGTGCCAGGTTTGAAAATAATATGTTCGAACCCGGAAGTGTGTATGTAATACTAATATCACTTGGATAACGGTGATGCATATCACGCTGGGCTTATTGTGAGTGAAAGTAACCTCGGATAGGGCGTGACTCTCAAGACATTCTGAAATGGGTTGCTGAATCTGCAATAGAGCTTAGAAAGCCTACCTAGAAGTTGCGTTTCTAAAATATTTGAAACCCTGACTGGGAAACGGAGCCGAGAATCGAATCGAAGATGAATTATTACGAAGTTTGGATTCAAGATTATGAAAATCAATGGCTTTTAAAATCGACTATTTGCCGACTTGGACTATTTTTGTACAAGTAAGAAATAATAATCTCTAATAACCCGAATGCGACTGTGTGGTATGGTCTTATTTAGTTATGGCAAATGATTTCAGATATCTCTAGAAGCCACTAAGTAGAGCAGCACTAATATAACTTTGCAAAAAATGCTCAAACTGTGAATAACAGGTACCGGAAATGCACGAAATATCTGCCCCAAAAATGTAAATACTCACTTGATAGCACCGTCAGCAGGAAAATGTAATCGGAAAAGGAAATCAGTCCGTACGCTCCGAGCTTGTAGAAAATGCTGTCCTTGTCCAGGTGTAAATCGAGCCGGGTTGACACGCTCTGCGTTCCCCGCATATTCCATTTGATAGCAGCGTGGATCCAAATTCACATACATACACACACGCGCCCCAACACATGGCCGGGGGTACGAGAAAAAAAAAACGAAACATCAATTAGAAAACACATGTTGCCACGGTGAGTACTTTGCAAGAACAAAGTGTCGATTTAGCAATTTGGGTATTAAGAAAAAAGAAAATAGAGGAAAGAAGAAGAAGGCGCAAGACTTCAAATTCTAAGTTGCAGCAAACGGGCAAACGGATCGGTTTTTGTACAAAGGAGGTTGAAATAGATGGGGGAGGGGCGGAAACTAATATTAAAAGAGCCACTAAAGGTAGATACAGAAACAGCGAACGAGGAAGAAGAGGGAAAAAACAACGTGAAAAGGAAACAGCAATCTAAATCGTGGAAATAATATTTTATTTGAGCTAGTTGTCTGTGCAGGAAAAGGGCAAACTGGAAGTAATAGAACTTGAAGAATAGAACAGTAAAAAACACGAAATTGGTTACTTCTCGAGCAAAAAAGGGTTCAATCCGAGAAATCTAGGTAGCCCAGCTAAGTATTTGGCTTGTTCTATAGATTCTAGCAAAAAGTTCGTAAGCTGTGCATTGTGCTGCGCATGCTTCGCATTCGAGGCTGGATCTACCAGAGGAAGTAATGGCGGACTATGGTGTATGAATTGAATAATATTTTTAAATGATCCAGCTATTCTGGTTAGTCAAAAGTTTACCTACATAAATGAGTTAAAGAAGCTATGTACAAAAGTATGATGCATATTGGACTGGACAGAGTCTACAAATGGACTGACCATGATGGCTGACAAATCCCTGACACTATCACGACTTCATTAAAATGCTGCCTGGGGAGAGGACGTACTGTCAAATCAGCCTAATGATCATTCTTGTATGGAATTGATTCTAAACGTAAACAGACCATGTAGGTTTCTTGTAGCTTGTTTACGTTTGGAACCAGATATGCAAGGTAGGCGACGATCCACATCCCACCCTTGATTGATGCCTCCTATATGCGCCGCTGCAGCAAATGTGGGTTAGTAATTTCACTGTTGTAGTGGAAATGACTCTAATGTTGGCCTATGGATCTTAGATTGGGCCCATCGCTAAAAATCTGCTATTTATCAATTTTATCTAGATGAACGCATCATTCGGTCGGTACTAATGGATATTTTGGTCGCTATTGAAAATTGAGTCGATTGCTGAATGGGCCCATATTAAGGGCATTTAGGCCGACATGTCATCCATTTCCCCTATATAATGTATTTGAGCTCCTTAGGTTTTTAAATAACAATGAGATTCATCAGAAATAAAGATTTATTTATGTTGTTTCAAATGTTTCATTTGAACATTGATAATCCTACTCAAAATTTGCATATAACCTTAAAAGTATTGAGTATTCACTAATATTGAGCAATCTTTAGAAATTATCGATTTTATAATTAAACAAAGTTGTTACTATATTTAATTGGAAGCATGTACCGTAAATCAGGGGAAGTTGATCGTTTAGATAAGTGTTTCCATTTCCAGGCCATTTTTGGTTTTCCGGGAAACGGGAAACAGCTTATGGCTCTTCCCAGGAATTCGGAATCGGCAAATATTTTAGTTCAGAGATCATGCCATGAATCTCAGAATTTTTTGTTTTAGCATCGGCAGAACGATTTATAAAGTACATTGGAAACACAAATCTGTGATATTTGACTGCCTTTGCTTGCGACAGTTGCAAAACAAGCCATCAAATTACAGTACCAAACTAAAATGTCATATGATAGGCTCTGTCATACGACACTGTTGTCAAAGACCGTCACGGATGTATGTATTTTAGTTTTTCTCATAACAAGAGCTGCTGATGTTGTGCTTGTGTGAATTCTGAAAATAGCAAGCAACAATGTCCTAGTAATAATATTTCTGAACAGAAATGGTTTAATTTACACCAAATTGAGGAATTAGAACGAAATCCCACATGTCATATTATTTGAAAATTTTCTTTTTGCTCGAATGTTGTTCTATCGTTTGTGTTGTTTAAGGCTGTGAACCATTTACCGAGTTAAATTTAACTCGTGGTTAAAAGTGACATTTCGAAAGTTATTTCTTATGTTCGAAAATCCCCGTGCTGTCGATCGACCGGTTTTCGAGCCACGGTCGTAAAAATTTAACTTCTTGTCTGTCAGAAGTAACCACGCTCGGATAGCAGGGTTAATCGATAACTTTTCATCTGTCAAATTTTAACCAAAAGTTAAAATAATCCACCAAATGGTTCAGAGCCTAAGAGAGACGACGGTAGAGCATGAGAGTACGAATACAAACAGACTGTCGCGCACGACAACAAAGCGGGTGTAGTAAAAAACGTCAACGGTTTACATCCCTGGACCCAACGGCGCCGGTGGTGTAGTGGTAAGCGTGATTACCTCTCACCTCAACAGGCCTGGGTTCAATCCCAATCGGCGCCGCCGGGATGTTCTGAGGCATAACATCTCTGATCACGCCTTCCTTCGGATGGGAAGTAAAGCCGTTGGTCCCCGGTTCATGACTTGATGGGTCGATAGGTAGGGTCCAGTTGTGGGAGCTGCCTTCCTGGCACGTCGGTAGCATTGGTGCTCAGCACGGAAAACAAGATCGACGGAAAAAACAAAACAAAGGAAAAAAAAATATCCCTGGACCCAAAACTACCAATTTTTATGAAAATCTTAGAACCACTATATCGTTTTGCTATGGAATGAAACCAATTGCTGATTGAAACCAATTGTCGAGATTTTCACCACCAAGTGCTCGGCAACCAAGATAAGCTTATTGGGGAATTCTGTCATCCTACAGTAGACAGTTGTAAATGTTTAACAAAATAATTGATATGCTAATCATTTTCTTTGATTTGCTTCTCTTGACAGACAGACAGCATTCAAAGTTGATTGAAATTGCAGCTGCGAAAAACCCCTAAAACAACTTGTTGGATGACAAACAGGCGATTTTAGAAACGGAAAACCACGTGGTGAACTAGAAGATTATCTATTTCTTGCCATCATTAGCTGCAAAATTAAAGCATAATAAAAGTTATTTTCATGTTAGACTCCATGAAGAAGACTGATTTTATGTTCATCCTTATAATTTTTCATTTTATCTCCGGCACAGATCTTTATTTAATGTAATGCAGACGTCGTATCATGGCGCCTATTTCCGTTCTATGTGCTAAAACTATGCGTTTTCACTCATGTTTTTGCAAAAACATCTTTGCTTACAAGATTAATTACGATTGACACTGAAACATTTGCGATAACCCGTAAAATGAGCGATTTAAGGGGTGTATGACGAAGCAAAGCTGAGATACGACGGACGGAGCCTTATCTAATGTCTGAAATTTAGAGATCTATAAGCCCCTAAATCCTGAGATTTCTGTTTTTAAAACTTCGATTTTTTTAACTTTATTATTGAGATTTTTAGCCAACGGGCTAGTTTATCTCAAGGTGAATTTGCGAAGTGTGATATGAATGAGGACTCTTTAAACAAACCTTTGCTTCTAACAATTTAACGGTTTTCCAGTTTAAATTAATTTTCCGCAAATTGGCAACGATTAAGGGTCTTATTTAACGGAATTTTGATTACAACATTTCATAAACAACGCTGGTTTAATAACTCTCATTATTAAAAAGACTGACTGCTGAAGTTCATAGAAACTCCCTAAAGTTCGTAGAACTTCCCTGAAGCATTAAGGTCTTTCCTGAAGGGTTTATTGAAGTTTGCATTGCCTGAATTTCATGGGACTTCCCCGAAGTTCGAAGGACTTTTTTTAAGGTCTTAGGACTTTCTTGAAGTTCGGAGTTTTTTTAAATTCGTAGAAGTACCTGGAAGTTCGTAAGGACTTCCTCAAAGTTTGAAGGACTTAACTGAATATATGAGAACCCTAAATTTAGAAGAGCTTCCCTGAAGTTTATAAGGCTTTAAATATTGAAGGGTTTTCGAAAAGTTTGTAGGTCTTTCCTTAATTTCTTGGGAATTCCCTGAACTTTGGAGAGCTCCCATGAATTTCGTAGGACTACCTGTAGTTCAATCGACTTTTCGGAAGTTCTACGAACTTTTTTGAGCTTGGAGAACTATGTTAAGTTCAGAGGACTTCCCAAGAGTATTGAAGACTTCTCTGAAGCTCGGAAAAAATCCATAAGTGTCATAGGATTATCCTTAAGTTTTAAGCAATGCCTAAATGTCGTAGAAGTTACATTAAATCTGTAGAAAATTCTGAAAAAATTCGTAGCTATTCTCCAAAGATTAAAGGACTTCCCTGGAGTTCGTAAAACTTCTTTGAAATTTTTAGAACTTCTCTGAATTTCGTCGTAGGTCATCACAGTAGTTCACAGGATTTTCCTGAAACTTGTAAGACTTTCCCAAATTTTGTAGAACTTGCATGAAGTTCGAGGCCTTATCTGAAGTTTTTAGAAATAGAACTTTTTTATTGAACATATTGAACAGGTACTTCAAAGTAGTTACGCGTCCGCACTGCTTAAGTCTGCTATCAATTAAACACAAATCATACATGCAATCAGTGTTGGAAAAGTTCGCGATATTTCACGAAGTTCACCAAGGGAAAAGTTCGCGAGTCATAGTGAGTTTTCGCGAACATTTACATCACTGCATGCAATTGATTCGAGAAAAAAATTAAATTAAAAATAAATACAAAATATATTTACTAAATTCTCAGGGTAAATTTTGTTCATCAATGTTTATTTATGTGAAAGATTTAATTTGAACAAAATGGTTAGTTTTGACCTGATTATAAAAAGAAACTTTTACATACATAAATTTTAAAACCTATGCAAACAAGATTATTTTCCTGGTGGACTTATAAAATTCCTGGTTTTTTCCCGGTTTTTCCTGGTGAAAATAAATTCCCGACTTTTTTTTCCGGTTTTTGCTGGTTTTCCTGGTTTACTGGCCACCCTGCCTTTTCACATGTTGTTCTTGAAATAGCGTGATACATATGTAAAAACACCAGTCGGAGCTCGTTGAAGAGGTGAGCCTCCTTGCACCCCATCGCTGGTTGTCAAGGTGATGCACGACGGAAGAAGTAAAAATTCCACCTTTTATCGCTGACTCACTCCTGCTTGCTGCTTGCCACGCTGTCCGAAGCGGAAATAAGCAGAAGCATGACAGTTGCGCAGGTTCAAGCAGAACGATGTGCAACCAATTGGTACTCGATTATGACGACTGGGTTTGGGAACAGTGATAAGACTACCATTTGTACATTTTTCAAAAGTTTTTATGGAAAATTGGAAAAGTTTTTATTTCAGCAGATTCGTAGAGTTGTTTTCCATCGATTGTTGTATTTGGATTTTCATTTCATATATAAATGACAAAGTTACAAGCGTTCAAAACCTAACACTATTTCGTCACACCTTTTTTTTTATTTGCACCCCGGTATACATAAAGACATAGTCCTACGTCAAGAGTGACTTCAGTGAGTAAGTTTTAAGGAATAGTGACTTTAGTGAATCTTGATAAAAAAAAATACTTTTTAGTGACTGACTTGAAAATAGTGACCAAGTTACTTAAAAGTGACCTGCTATATATCAAAATATCAAATTATGTTTTTATTTTGCTTTCAATTTCTGCTCGGATACCCGCTTTTTCAGGATCCTCCAACAATTTTCAATGGAATTCAAATCAGTGTTACATGCTGGCCAGTTCAAAAGCTGGATATTCTGCAATGAAAATGATGTGTTTGACTCCATTCTCACGTGAATTGTGGCATTATTCCGTTCCGGAAGTTGAAATTATCCTCTGTGAATTGCATCAACCTATCGTCCAGAGATTAATGTGGTGCAGATTGTTGCTATTGACGTTCTTCTTTTAAACGAAAGAAGGACCCACATCATGACACCAAGACCTCCAACATTTGTATTCAATTTTAACTCGGGATTTATGCGTAGATTGTGCCAATCGAAACTCCAAATCGATCAAAGACCCTTGACTTCAAAGCGTTAACGAGTTTATAGTTTAAAAAAAAAAGTGAAAAATTATCAACTTCCCACCCGTTTACGGTACTGTACTCGCCTGTCGAAACTATGGTAAACTTGATAAATTGAATCTAAAAGCCTCGGCCATGCAGATGAAAAATGATGATAGTTCAGGAGAAAAATGAAACAATGACGTTCTAAAAGTCGAGAATCCAAACCGATATTAAAGCCTTCAAATGTAGGCCATATTTCGAAATGCATGCTTTCAGAGTGCTTCCAGTGCTGTAAAAAATTAAACTAAGTTTTTCATCGTTTGTGTCTGATGTGTCTAAATTGTGCGGTGCATTTTAGCGCGGTGCAATGATTAGATATTTACAATCAGACATCCGAAACCAGAACAGTCAGTTGTGTAGCGCGTAAATATTCTAGGTTGTGTGTTGTGCATTTTTTGACACGAAAAAAAAAAACTATAAGATGGAAGACGAATGAACAAATATTTCACACCAACAATTTAAAACTAATGCTTTGCTTTTTTTTTTGGATGTTGGTTGATTTTGATGCGCACTGATTAGATCGACTAAAGGCGATTATAAGAAAGGGTACAATCAAATAGGATTGCAAGAAAGAGTAAAATAGTTTAAATCGGTAGCCGTAAAACTTAGTAATAGGTAGAAGAATAGAAGAACAGTAGAAAATGTAGTGGTTATGGTGTGGTTTTTTATACCTCTTCAATACTCTGAAAGTACACAAGTGATTTGAATTTGATTTAGTGTTAGAAGCATAGGTTTGGTTTAGAGTTTTCCATTATTTTTATTTGTTATAAATAATGAAACAAGAAGGAAAGGTTGAAAAGAAGAAAACGTTACATTTATGGCATGTTTTAGGTTGACGTCAAATTTAGGTGTATTTTTTGAACGTTAGTTTATATGACAACCAAATCGAAAACTACACTGTGTTGAAACGAATCGGTAAACAAGAAACAAAAGCCAACAATCAAAAGGTAACTTGGTAGAAAATAGTATAAAAACGTGAGCGATGATAAAAACCGGTCCAATTCGCAAAAAAAAACGAAAACAAGGCGAGGAGGTAACAAGGACACTAAGAGACTAATCGACAAAAGAATCAAAATCGGAGGAATGCTACAACTATCAGGACAATGCAAATTTTGTGAAATTGTGAGCTATTGGGAAAAAATTGCTCTTAGAGGATTGCTGGAAAGATGTGTGACTGTCGAGTGGTGACAAAAATCAAGTTCAAAAAATCGTAAACGGTATAATACGAAAAGAAAGCAACGGGAGCTTCCAGAGAACAGTGAGACTCTGGTGCATGAGAACGAAAATAGTATAGTTTTCAAATAAGACAGTGTACTGATCAATGGTGAAAGGAGTGATTTGGCTAGAATGGATATTTACAGAGTGACGGTAGTGAAACCAACTTACCCTGGCGTCGTATCGCTTGTATTGATCCAATCCAAGACCTGTTGGCGAAATAATGGAGGTAAACGCAGCATGGAATTAGAATTGTCACTTTCAACAATGCATTTAATATGTTAGTACAAACTATTAACAAATTACTTATTCCAAAAGTAGCAGACATTTCACGATCTTTTACGCGTCCAGAATATCTGCCACTTTTCACAACTTAAATCCTACTACAAATTCTACGGATAAAACTTATTGATAAAAGAAACAACATCCGGAGAGGTAAATTCAAGGAACATCGAACAAGTGGAAAACAGGCAATGAACGGCAAGAATAACAACAGGGAGAATAAAGTCCAACAAGAAGCAATAGGAGAATCGAACTGTAGCCACAAATACCATCTGGTTGCTTCATGCCCGGCGTCATGCTTGTGAGGAAGTCGATCGGCGTCATGAACACCTCGACCGTCTCGCCCTGGGGCGCCTGGATGGTGGCAAAGTAGCGGAATACCTTGTCCGGCGTCGAGTATTGGCGGATGCGATTTTCGTACTCGATGATCTGCACAGAGAAGAAACGGGTGGTCAAACAGTGTTTAAGCAAGGATTCGGTTGGTGAAAGTATGACGGAACTCCTAGCACGAGGTACTTCGAAATAAACATAAGTTAAATTAACACAAATAAAAGTTATACATCAAGAACGGTGAATGATTGGATGATGCTGATCGACACCACATTTACAGGGTAATGTTTAGTATAATTTTCTTTTAATAGGGTAAGTGCGCTAGTTTTTGGCGCTATCGTTTTTTTTATATTCTTTACCAAATGTTAGAATAAATATTTTATCGTATAGGCGAATTCACGTATTCTCGTCATTCTAAGCAGCATCCGTGAATCAATTAGCGTTTTCTCACGCACACATTTTACGTGTTGGTTTATTTACATAGTTTATTACATTGTTTTTCCTTTTAATACTGCTACTATTGTATCAATTTCACTATTTACGTATCTGTTGTAGTTTTTTTTAAGTGATAGTGAAAGTGAAAGTTTATTGTTTTATTGTTTGCATGGTCATAACATAAAAAGCATTATGCAGGCGAAAAACAGAAGAAAACTTTCGACGAAGCGCATCACGGGAGAGATGAAAGTCGAAAACAGATGCAACTCTGTTGAATGTTTTGTGCAGTCCGCAAATCGCACCGTATGCTCCATAATTTGTAGACGCAGACGTAGAGGCTGTCTTAGCATAAGGTTATTACGAAGCGATCGGGGTTGAACATTCAGGTCAATTTGCCTCAGAATAGCCTCGCAATCTGTCCTTCCTTGCAGGATGTCGGCCACGGTTAGGGCTCTGCTTGTGTCTTTTCTAGTCCGGAGAAGTTCTAGGTCGATAAGTTGACAACGGCTTTCGTAACTGAAAAAAGCGAAGAAAGCGACGTTGAACAGATTCAATTCTCTGGGTTCCAAACCGTAGAACAATACTCAAGCGTCGATCGAACAAGCAAACAATAAAGAAGTTTTTGACAGTAGATATCAGTGAAGTTTTTAGCTATCCTAAAAATGAACCCTAAAGTTCTTGACGCCTTATCAACAACATATGCAACGTGTTGCTTGAATGAAAGCTGCGAATCCAAGATCACACTTAAGTCTTTCATCTGATTCACGCGTTCGATTGTCGAACCAAGCAGGTGATAGCTAAATATTATCGGTTGTTGGTTTCGTGAGAACGTAATAGCGGAGCATTTGGCGGCTCGGTTCACTACCATTCTGTTTAACCTAGGTTGCACCAACTATTGAATAGCTGACGTTGAAGAAAGTGACAGTCAGCAATGGAGCAGATTCGTACACGGCGAATGAGAACGACTCAAATTTGAGTTTAGTTCACTCATAATCGCCAAAAGTGCAGGAACTCAGCGATGAGTTAATTTGCCTCATGTTTTCCCAGATTTTTCCAGGATTTTCCAGGGAAAAATTCCCGAATTTGAGAAAAGTAAAGATTGGATTCACTCAGTCTATTGGTACTACTCCGAGACTGAATAAAATTTTCGTCAATTTCCGCATTTTCCGGCAGATTTTTTAGGTTTTCCTCAGGAAACCATGGAACAAATTTTACTCATCGCTGAGTTCCTGCACTTTTGGCTATTATGAGTGAACTAAACTCAAATTTGAGTCGTTCTCATTCGCCGTGTAGAAACCATTTGAGATCATCTGCATATGATAACCGAGGAGCGTCGATGACCAGATGCACGTCGTTGAAGTACAGTATAAAAATTAACGGTCCCATGTGGCTTCCCTGAGGTATTATACCTGATGTGGCGAAGAAGCTAGCTGATCTGCAATCTCCTATGGCAACCTTTAGTTGCCGACCGATAAGATATGCTCGAAACTAACTCAGAAGATTACCGCATACACCGAGCCTACCGAGTTTAGCAATCGCAATAGCATGGTTCAACTTGTCGAATGCTGCGGATAGGTCTGAATAAATAACGTCCATTTGAACCTGATCCGACATGCTTTCGGTTATATACGATGTGAGACACAGCAGATTGGTGGTTGTAGAGCGACCGACACTAAACCCATGTTGATCAGCACTCAAATACTGCTTGCAATGGGACAGCAACGGTTCCATAATCACTAACTCGAATAGCTTCGAAACGGCACTTAACGATTAGTTAGTGGAATGTACAGAGCGCATAGAAATAGTGTGCGATCACCCAGATTGATGGCTGTCCAAACCTGCTCCACATAGTTCCATGAATCGTTCTCGATGGCCTTTACCTCCAACCCGCCACGGACAGCTACAAGGACACCTCCACCAGTAGATTTACGGCTGTTGTTAGGATTCCGATCGCAACGAAAGACCTCGTAGTCAGGACCGAAGAGTTGACTGGAAAGGTACTCTTCAACATCAGAATACAGAAAGTGATACAATAGTATTAGAATTAAAAGGAAAAACAACGTAATAAGGTATACAATTAAAATGCCCATGAATCAATTTATTTCTATTTGCTGCTTAATGCTCTATCCATTCCAATCGATAGAAATATCCAAAACTTTTTGAAAGCGTTTTTACAACGCTCCAAAAATGTCAGGTGAGTGTGAGTATTGTCGGCTACCTTTCCATTTGATCTGCGTGTCAACCTGCTGGTCAGCCGCATGTTGTAGTGCGAATTTTTTTTATTTCAAGAAAAACCTGGCAAAATGTGTGTGCTGGATAGTTCACCCGAAACCCTTACGCAGTTTTGCACACCGTCCATCGTTGCTTTGATCAGTCTGATCAGCTTCCCAGGAATGCCGTTCTCGTCCAGGATTTTCCATAGCTCTGTGCGGTCGATACTGTCGTATGCCGCCTTAAAGTCGATGAACAAATTATACGTTGGGACCTGGTATTCACGGCATTTCTAGAGGATTTGCCGTACGGTGAAGATCTGGTCCGTTGTCGATCGGCCGTCGATGAAGCCGGCTTGATAACTTCCCACGAACTCGGTCATTTTAGGTGATAGACGACGGAAGATGATCTGGGGTAGCACTTTGTAGGCGGCATTCAAAATAGTGATCGCTCGGAAGTTCTCAGATTCCAAATGGTCGCCTTTCTTGTGAATGGGGCAGATTACCCCCTCCTTCCACTCCTCCGGTAGCTGTTCTGTTTCCCATCATCCGGTGCAAGCAGTTGGCCAACTTTTCTGGGCCCATCTTGATGAGTTCGGCTGCGATACCATCCTTACCAGCTGCTTTGTTGTTTTTGAGCTGCTGAATGGCATCCCTAACTTCCCTCAGCGTGGGAGTTGGGTCAGTTCCGTCCTCTGCTGCACTGACGTAGTCGTTTCCTTCATTGCGCTGGTCTCCCGTGCCCACGTTCTCCTCGCCATTCAGGTGCGCGTCGAAGTGCTGCTTCCACCTTTCAATCACCTCACGTCCGTCCGTCAAGAGGCTCCCGTCCTTATCCTTGCACATTTCGACTCGCGGCACGAAGCCGTTGCGGGATGCGTTGAGCTTCCGGTAGAACTTCCATGTTTCTTGGGAACGGCACAGCAGTTCCATTTCCTCGCACTCCGCTTCTTCCAGGCGGCATTTTTCTCCCGAAAGATGCGGGTCTGCTGTTTCCGCTTCTGTTTATACCGTTCCGCGCTGCGTTCTTCTCCTCCAAAATCGCTCTGCACTCCTCGTCGAACCATTCATTCCGTCGACTTCTTTCCACGTACCCGATGGTGCTCTGGGCTGCGTCGGTGATGGCTGCTTTTACTGTACTCCAGCAGTCCTCTAGAGGGGACACATCGAGCTCGCCCTCCTCTGGCACCGCTGCCTCGAGATTCTGCGCGTATACTAAGGCGACATCCGGTTGCTTCAGTCGCTCTAGGCTGTACTGTGGCGGGTGTCGGTACCGTACACTCTAAAAAATCTTCACGTCCGATTTACGTGAAATACGAGATTGGCGTCAAGAAGCAGCGTTAGACTTTTGAAAATAACTCAACGATTGGTTTCTTTTTTTCAAATCTTACGGTACGTACGGAAAGGTAAATAAATTTGGAAGCCATCAGTAATAATAACATTCCGTTTGGTGCTAAACTGCGCTAGATTAAGAAAGATTAAGTGCAGTTTGTGCTTAATAGGCCGGAAATGGGGTAGTCAACCCTATGTAACCTTTTTCTAGTTTTATAATTTCAGACGGTGGCATCAGCGTTTTGAGTCTGCACGCAGAGAAATGATTTTTAAATTCAAATGGATACGCTTTTGACTCATTGCCTAATATGTTTTTGGTATTGATTCAATTAATTCAGCGAAAAATATTTTTGAGTCAACAAACCGGTTGTAGAGTCGATAATCCGTTTGTTGATTCAAATCTACACACTCAGATTTTTTGCCGAGATGGGCACCACCGAACAGAAAATTTACCGAGATTCAGTTAACAAACGGCTAACAAACATAAATTTTGCTGAAATCTCAGTAAAAATAAATACCGAGCCTGCTCGGTGGTGCCAATCTCGGCAAAAAAATATAAGTTTGTATGCTATGTTGGAATAGTGATGCAATATTTTTGAATCAATAACAAAATACATTAGGCCCTGAAACAAAAATTCATTTTTCTGCGTGTGCAATAATGTGGTGTTAATATTTTGTCAGAAATAAAAAAAAACTCATACACGTTTCTATCTTATAATTATCAGTTATTCAATATTTTACAATTACAATATAAGTAGAATAAGTATTAATTAGAACATGTGAAATTTATATCTTCTCGATAAAAATGGAATATAATGGACTGCCTCTATATATACTTCCCATTATTCTCATTAAAAATTCACGTACAAATTACATGAAAAGCATTTTAAACAAAACGGAATGTCACGTAAAACTTACCAGATATCCAGTAGTTTTCACCCCGATTTCACGTAAGCAGTACGTGGAAATCAGATCTTATTTACCTGACCAATCACGTAGATAATTGAAGCTGAATTTTGATCGGCTACGTGCAATTCCGGTAAAAGTTACGTGAAAAATAGGATGGACGAAAACCACCTGTGTTTTCACGTCAATCGGACGTGAATATTTTTCAGAGTGTACATTGTTGATGACGGAAAGTTTTGGGCGCAGTTTGACCACAGACAAACAGAACTGTAGCGCGCATAGTCAATTCCCTTGCGTTTGACGTTTACACACTACCGCCATCTGTTCAGCGTCCTACCCACCACAGTGTACTCAACAGATGGCGTTAATGTTTTAGCGACGATGTTTTACAGTGAGAAATATTCAATGTGTTATGTCTGTTTGTCTGTGGTTTGACCATCACCAGGTAGTGGTCAGAGTCGATTTTAGCGAAACGATAGGTCCTGACGTATGGCCATGTTGTTGGAGGCGGCGAAATCGATTAGTCGTATTCCGTTCTCGTTCGTCAGCTGGTGGGCGCTGAACTTTCCAATCGTCGGTCTGAATTCCTCCTCCTGGCATCCTCTGACCTCTCCTATGATGATCTGGACGTCGTGGCTTGGGCAGCGATCGTACTCGCGGTCGAGCTGCGCGTAAAATGCGTCCTTGTCATCATCAGTGCTTCCGGAGTGAGGGCTGTGCACGTTCATTATGCTAATGTTGAAGAATCGGCCCTTAATCCTCAACCTGCACATTCTTTCGTCGATCGGCCACCAACCGATCACGCGCTTCTGCATTTCGCCCATCACGATGAAAGCTGTGCCCAGCTCGCGTGTGTTGCTGCAACTCTGGTAGATGGTATGATTACCTCTAAACATTCGCACCATGGATCCTGTCCAACACACCTCCTGCAGCGCTACGATGCCGAATCCGCGGTCCTTCAGTATATTGGCGAGTATTCGGGTGCTCTCGATGAAATTGAGAGATCGACAGTTCCGCGTGCCGAGTTTGCAATCGCATCCTATTTCGTCGCTGGGGTCGTTGCCGTTGGTCTCGGTTCGTATTCCTCTGTTGCTGATTTTCCGTTGCAATGCTTTTTTACGGCTGGCTCGCAGGGCCTGACACCAACCCGTCGTAAACATCTAATCAGATTGAAGCTAAAAGACTAAGTAATCGTCGGAATACCGTTTAAATCTCGGATTCCGAAAACGTCTTTATCTTTCTTTATTAAAGAGACTTTCAGCCATCGGCTGGTAAAATTCCGAAAACAGTCAATGGGCGCCGAAGCCGATATTTACCCTAACTATGCAATTAAAAGCATGACAAACTATTTCAAATTAAATGTATGCCCTAGGGCCAAAACTGGCACACTTACCGTAGAAGAATTTAAAGTGATTTCTTGTAGTAATTTTTCTCATTGTACTTCACAACGTCCCAAGTCAAAATATAAAGATATTTCTCGATTACTTTTTCGAAGAGACGAAGACTTTTTGTAAACAATGTGTATGAGTGTCAATTTGGCATAACTGGTAGCTCTCCCACGCATCCTAACACTACCATCAGATAGGGGATTTTTTCACTACCTGATAGTGGTGTTGGAATGTCTTAAGATGGCCGTGGGAATACAAAGAGAATCTGTCAATGTTACTTAGGACCTAATGCAATGTTCAGCTTGAATTGTACACTTCCACGCCAAATGACGAATCGGAAAAACTCGACCTTCTCCGATTTGCATGAAACTTTGCATAATTGTGTTCACATCTTTGCTAAAATTCGGTCATTTTCACAACATTCTGATCGAAATGACGTCTGAGACAAAGTTGTAGAAAAACTAATGTTTTACTGGGAAAAATATACAAGAAAATGTTTTTAGTTAATTTAAGTAAAAATTAAAAAAAAACATGTTAACTACCTCAAGATCTTAAAATCGATCTAACGATGTGAACTTGGTTTTGCTCTTAGGTGAGCGGTGAACGAACACCAATCCTTCGACGCTCCAACTCCACACCTCCTTCTTAAAATCATTATGATTATAACACTATTTAAATATTACTGCACTTCTGATAAAGCAAATTAATTTTTCCGCGAGCAATGAAACTTTTTTTTTATTTTTAGATGAATTGTTGTTGGACATGGCGCTATTATCAAAAATCTTTACATTAAATCTAAACAAATCTTGATTTAAATATTAGCGTTATCAATACATATTAGCTGATATTAGTGCACTTCTACATCTAAAACCTAACGGGGCACCGGCATTAGCGTTGTTAGCCTTGGTTGTTAGTAGAAGCAAACTTGATCACCGACGGTAGGTCAAGTAGAACAGAAAAAAAATAAAGTAAAGAATACAGAAGCAACATTTACCATCCGGCTGTTTCAGTCCCGGTGTGATGGCTCGCAGGAAATCGAACGGTGTCATATAGACCGTAGATGTGTCACCGTGTATGACCTTTACGGTAGCGAAATAGCGAAATATCTTGTCCGGCGTCGAGAAGGTTCGCATGCGATTTTCGTACTCGATTATCTGTACAGCATGTGCATGTGGATTTGTGTGTACGTGTTCGGGCAGGTAGATCATTTGTAGTTCGTGAAGCGATGATGAAAATGAAAAGGATGCATGGTGTAAAATCGTAAAGGAAACAAAAAATCTGTCGTTTTAAAGCTAATCAAACAATGTATTGCATATGTACACTTGAAATCAAAACGGAACCTCGGAGCGAATACCTTCCATCGAAATTAATAACTGATTAGAAAACATCATCCATTACCTTGCGATCCCGGAAACCTATCTTTTCCTTACGGGGCTTCTTTTTGCCTTGGTCGTCCTCGTCTTCACCGTCGGAATCATCGCCGCTTTCTATTTGTTCCGCATTCGAATTACTCATCTCCACATTCACTCCCGCATCGGCATCTACCCTTGGCAAGCCAATCGCTTTCCCAAGTCTGCAATTGAAAATAATTATTCAAATAATGACCTTTTACCAATCACCCTCTTTCTTGCAGGCATGTACTCACTTCTTCCAATCGATACAGGTCCCCAATATTATCGCACCCAGGAACGCGCAGAAAATTTTGGTAGCCAGGGGCTCCCGTTCTGGCTGGTGGCCAAAATTTTTATAGCCTCTCCTCCACTCATTCCCGTTGCGCCGATCGTTCCGATCCGTACCGGTACGAACAATTAGCACCGGAGCATTGCTCCCAGTGATCCGTAGCGTACCTTGGCCGATTCCTGAGAATAGACTTCTCGACAATATTGCCCTGCTAGCGGTAGTTCCAGTCTTGGGCAGCAGCATCCACTGGGCTCCAACCGAGCCGCACAGTCTTACCAAGGACATCCCGGAATGGCGACGCCTGGAAAATCAACTCAATCAAGCATTTTTCTATCTATGCACTCGAATCCAGAACGCTAGAAGTTAATAAAACGGTTACCTTCCTGTTGATGTGAAAAATCGATTGGAAAACTTTTTCACGAAGTAGAAAATCACTCGACTTTGCACCGATCAAAACATTGCTCATCTCACATTTGACGTTTCTCGCAAGATAAAATCAAGCTCAACGTTTTAAAAAGGCCAATTTTCTACCATCAAGGGGTCCAGTCGATGGCAATGATTACAGTCCTACACTCAAAAAAATACACACACGGAAAAAAGTTTTCATGTAGTTTCTATTGGGAATGCACATAATATTTTTCCATTAACAAAACCAATGATATTTATCTGAATTTCACATTACATTCATGTGATCACATGAGTTCAATATGATAAATAACTTAAATTTCATTTGACACATAAGGTTCATGTGATTTTGTGGTGCAATTCCCAATTATGATATCACATGAAAGTTATGTGAAATTCTAATGAATATTTACCATTGGATATGTGATTTATTCTTTGAGTTCACGTCATCATCATGTGTCTCACACTTAATTTTGCGCTTATTGAGAAACACATCCATTTCATGTGTGAATCTTATGCTATGAACCATGCCTGAACACTATGGATTTGAATTGTGACACACTTGGATTCTATGTGCCTCATATGGTGATATCAATAGCTTTCCACATCATAGTTCAATATTCTACAATAATCTACTTAATCGACTTCTACTTTACCGACTCTAAAAATGAATCTACACATATATAAACAAAACTTCCAGAGGCCAGAGCTTTCACATATATTTATATTATAATGTTTTTATATATCATCTGAAAAAGCTCCGTTTTATGAGCACAACGATATTTTGTTTTTCGAACCCACACACTTTCATCTCGATTTTTAAATCAAGATTGAAAGCAAAATAATAACTTCACTGTTTGACACTAAACTGACAAACTGACAGCTCGCTCCCGTACAAAGTGACACCGAGGGGCGCTAATAAGGTATTTTTTGCTAAATAAGCACGATTACATTTGAAAAAAATCACCTTATTAGCGCCCCTTGGTGTCACTTTGTATGGGAGCGAGCTGTCAGTTTATTAGTTTAGTGTCAAACAGTGAAGTTATTATTTTGCTTTAAATCTTGATTTAAGAATCGAGATGAAAGTGTGTGGGTTCGAAAAAAAATATCACTGTGCTCCGAAAACGAAGCTCTTTCAGATGCTATATAAAAAACGATATATTTTTCAAAATTAAAGAATCCCATTGACGTCAACTCAAATTTAGCGCGAAATGAAGGTCAACCCGTAAAAAAAAGAACCACAGAGGTACAATGAAATGTATTGTAACCATACAATATAATTTATTGCATTTACAATAAATCGTATTGTCCACAACGATAAAATAACCATAGGATTTATTGTTTCAACAATAGGATCTATGGTAAATTGGATAATCTACAATAGGACAAGGGGGTTGTTATGTATCTTAACCATGAAAAAAATCTCTTTTTCTGTAACAAACTTGAGCCATTTATCATTAATTTTATTGTTTTTCTATTGTTGAAAATTCATACTATATGGTACGTATCGTACATCTATTGTAATAACAATATTTTAAATTTACTTGTATGCTATACATACAATAGGACCGATTGTTCGAAATAGATTTTGTTGTGAATGTATAATATTTTATGGTAATTGTATGGTTATTTTTTTCCGGGAAGTGC
This sequence comes from Ochlerotatus camptorhynchus, assembly GCF_037179485.1. NCBI lineage: Eukaryota > Metazoa > Arthropoda > Insecta > Diptera > Culicidae > Ochlerotatus > Ochlerotatus camptorhynchus. The sequence continues at coordinate 1,042,097 of NW_027040793.1, read as the reverse complement.
TGCCAAAAACATCGCTATGAAAAGGTATTTTTGAAAGTCAATCAACTTTTATTTTAAGAGAATGCGCTTTTAAAATTACGAGTCGAGAATTAAACGAAACACTTTCAAAACAAAACAATAACTTTTCATTTGAATATTTTTATTGTTAAAACTACGAAATTTGCGAAACTTTTAATTTGAAAATGCATTATTTTTATTGCCACAATTTTTGTTCTTTGTGTGTACGGAAAAATACAAAATACAGCTTTTCAAGCAAGGGGGAGGTGGCTCTCAAGTACGAACAATCGTCGCCTACCTCGCATGACTGGTTCCAAACGTAAACAAGCCATAAGAAACCTACAGTGTTTGTTTACGTTTGGAACCAGTTTCATACAAGAATGATCAGTTGCGTCAGTAGGCTGATTTGACAGCACGTCCCCCCCCCCCCAGTTTTCAAGTCAGGTAGATGAATCTAAAAAAATCAAGTTGACAGCCCCTCGTTTTTAGCCTGGTACGCAGCTGAAAAGAAAACGGAAAAGTAATTTTTGAGGATTTTTCCCAAAAGAAAATTTGACAGCTATAGTCTGTTAAATTTTGAGATATAGCGAGATGTTGTCAAATTGTAAAATCAACACTTATTAGTGTTTATGTTGTTTAAATGCATCCAAAACATCAGTTTTGCAATAAACGCCAACATTACCTAACGGAATAATTCAGTGCTAACATTTGAAAACGGCACAAAAGCCATTTGTAAACAAATGGTTTGTGGGCCCTTTACTCACTACTTGAAGTACACCCACGCGACACAACAGCAACATCGGGTAGGGGAAATTTTCTCCTTCCTGACGATGCTGTTGGTTTGCGTGGGCGTTCTTCGGGTAGCGAGTAAAGGGCCCACAAACCATTTGTTTACAAATGGCTTTTGCGCCGTTTTCAAATGTTAGCACTGAATTGATCAGACCATTATTCCGCAAGGAAAGTGAAATTGCATTCAGAATGCGCCACCTTCATGTCGATCACGATGCTAATGTAATCGATCTTTCCTTTACCGATTTCTTTTGAACTGCGTACTGGGTCAAGAAATGCTGAGGAAAAGTAATTTCTTTTGCATTCCGTGTCCTATTGGCGTCTTGCAGTGAAACTTTTCCAAGCTTCCGCCTCCTACATTTTGAAGTGAGAACTACTAGAAGGAGGATAGTTTCCAAATTTTCAAAGTAAAACAGACGATTTTTGGGGCAAATCGGTCCATAAAGAAAAACTAATAATTTCCCGTGGAAACTTTTGCTTGAATCGTGTAAGAAAATGTGTTTGAAAACTAATTGTTATTGTTTCGGTATGGATCGGAGATGTTTTCATGGAAAATAATGCATAACAAGTTTGCACCCACAGCGAGAGGTTACCTCCTGCGCAGCTGCATTTTTCGGAAAATGGTGAATATGTGCGATTTCCACTAAGATGAAAGTGGAAATTAAGTGAATTTACTTAGGAAAGGTTGTATCATGCTGGTGGTAATGGAGAATTGGTTGTATAGGACGCCAATATTCAATAAATGTTCATTTTGGCCTTTTCTAAGCAAACATATTGATACTCACAATTTTCGACGGAAAACGCAACGGAACTTGCTTTACTCAACACGCACCATACTATTAAATGGTGCCGGATGGTTTTGAAAGTGATAACAACATGTCAAATCATCTTTATTTTGAGTAATTGAGCAATTTACTTCTGTTTACATCATATTTACGATGCAGCTTTGATGGAGCCGCGAAATGAAATGAATATATCTAATGAAAGTTCAACTGTAAAAGTCAAAGATGCACATCAGTCTGATCGTAAAAACGTTTTCTTCTTCAATTCGAATGTTATATTGGAAGGATTTTACACAGGCTTGATGAAAATTATGATTCAACGCTAATTTTCACGAATTTTATATGCAGTCTGTCAACATTATCATCATCATGCAGTGGCGACATCTACGTCGAGCGTTTACGGCAATCTTCCAATCCGGTAACACATAAAAACGTCATTACTTTTCAGCTGCGTACCAGGCTTTACCATTTTCTGAAAAATGTAGCTGCGCAGGAGGTAACCTCTCGCTGTGGGTGCAAACTTGTTATGCATTATTTTCCATGAAAACATCTCCGATCCATACCGAAATAATAGCAATTAGTTTTCAAACACGTTTTCTTACACGATTCAAGCAAAAGTTTCCACGGGAAATTATTAGTTTTTCTTTATGGACCGATTTGCCTCAAAAAGCCTCTGTTTTACTTGGAAAATATCCTCCTTCTAGTAGTTCTCACTTCGAAATGTAGGAGGCGAAAGCTTGGAAAAGTTTCACTGCAAGACGCCAATAGCAAATTCGTTTATTATCGGGGTTGGAACGGGGGGGGGGAGGTACGTGCTGTCAAATCAGCATACTGATCATTCTTGTATGAAACCGGTTCCAAACGTAAACAAACGCTGTTTATGCGAGGTAGGCGACGATTGTTCGTATTTAACAGCCACCTCCCCCCCCCCCCCCCCCCTCGGGTTGGAACCAGTTCCAACCCAGTGCGAAACCGAACTTTTTGTCAGTGCGAACCTCAACCTGAGCTGGGTTTTAAAAACAAACGATCAAACTGACGTTTATCAGAAAACAAGCAGACCCAATCTTGATACCTGATTCAGGTTGGAACTGAATAAAACGAATTCGCTATTAGCGTGTTGATATAAAAAATTACTAAGTTTTAATTTCATTCCTTTGGTGGTCCCCCCGACTGGAACCACAGCCCACTTCAGTTTTGTTTTGCCTGAGAGTGACATCCCTAAAAAGAACGTGAAAAAAAGGCGAACATTCTAGTCGGCAACACCTCACCAGAGTGTAAGAAAAATACTGCGTGTTTTCTGTAATTTGTGGAAATTTATCCTCTTTCCCATACTTCTACTGGATAAAACAGGTAAGAAACCGTTGATGTAAAATGGTTCCGGTCTTTTAAATGTTCGAAATTTATCAAATTTTGTGTAACAGATTTGACAATACAATGGCGTGCCCTATCGACCCAGCCGAGCTGCAGAAGTTGAAGATTTTTGTCGACTTATGTTCGGCTCAACCACAGCTATTGAACCTACCTCAGATGGAGTTTTTCAGAAGCTTTGTCGAAAAACTCGGCGGTAAGGTACCGGAAGGTACTCCTGACTTTGGCGGCGCTAAAGCCAAGCCAGAAGAACCGAAAGTGGAGGAGGAACCGGAGAAGAAGGATGACTCCGATCCGGAATCGGATATCGAACTAGATACGGAGGGTTGTGTCGAGCCGGATAATGAACCAGAACAACCGATGGGAGATGCTTCCAAGGAACCCAGTGAGGACGATATCGATAAGGCAAATGAGTTACGTTCCGAGGCTGCCGAGGCTTACTCCGAACAAAACTATGAGCAATCGGTTAAATTGTTCACGGAAGCCATTGAATTGAATCCGCGGAGCGCTTTGTATCATGGAAAACGTGGACAAGCCTATCTGAAACTGTCCAAACCGAATGCCTGCATTCGTGACTGTAACCGTGCTTTGGAGATAAATCCTGATTCTGCTACAGCTTATAAATTCCGTGGACGTGCCAATCGCCTGCTGGGAAAGTGGGAAGAGGCTGCAAAGGATCTTCGCCAGGCCTGCAAACTGGATTATGACGAGGAAGCCGATGAATGGCTGAAGGAAGTCACGCCGAATGCAAAGAAGATTGAACAGCACAAGCTGAAGCTGGAACGTCGTCGTCAGGAGAAGGAACTGCTAGATAGACAAGAGCGCGTTCGCAAGGCACAGGAAGCTAATCGAAAGGCAGCGGAGGAGAAGACTCGAGGCGGCAGTGCCGAAGATGCAGACTTTGGTGACTTCTTTGGCGGCGTTGGCGGTGGTGGAGGAGCTGCCGGTGCGGATGATATTCTAAATGCCTTTAAGGATCCAGAAGTGGCAGCAGCCCTGCAGGACATAATGGCCAACCCGGGCAACATTGGCAAGTACCAGAACAATCCCAAAGTAATGAATCTCGTTACGAAGATCGCAGGTCAAGCTTCCCAGTCAGGTGGTTTCCCGGGTTTCGGGGGTGGCGCCGGAGCCGGGGGATTCCCTGGTGGATTTCCGGGTGCCGGTGGATTCCCAGGGGCTGGGCCCGGTGGCTTCCCAGGATTCGGCGGTGGATCAACCGGGGGCGGCCCTAAAACCACTGACGATCTAGATTAAGATTCCCGTCACCATTGATGGATGGATGCATTTTTTATTTGAGTTTGATGGAACAATATTGATGGTTATTAAGGATGATTGCTTTCCATGAATTACATTTCCTTTTTTCAAATATACTGTCGAGAGCTGCGTTTCAGAGTGTATACCGATTATCAACCATGATTGCTCTTGAATTAACTAACTACTTGTCCTATGCGTAATTTACTTCGAATAATGTAGCTGCAGATAGAGGGATAAGATTAGTAAAACACTTACCGTGTTCTTAAAGTATCGACTACTTCATTTTGAATATCACAATATCCTTAAGCAGTTCCCTTCGTTGGATCTACGCCAAACGGAGATTTTTTTCCCCACTGAACACGGTCCTGAGCTGTTTCCGTTTTCGAACTAATTGGTATTTCTTTGCTTCGTATGGTGAAGCTTTGTGATTCGTTCGAAAATGGGAATAAGGATGAGTGATTTTTAGTCGCCATAAACGGTAATACCGTAATACGGTAATACCTTGTACAGACATACAAAGTACACTGTTGTACTTCTTTAAGCTAGTACCTCAAATGTACCTTTTGAGGTACTCGATTAAAGGAGTGCAACGGTACTGCTTTGTATGTCTGTCAATGGTATAAGTGATTTAATGTAACTCAGCTTATGCAGTTGACCTATTATTATAATAGGTCAACTGCAATAATGTACAGCACTATAGTTTTATTTACTCCAACTCGCAAACAAATGTAATCGTTTTACAAACCTCTATCCTTACCATTCTATAAGCTGCTGATCATCCCTGAAGTCACCTATTACAGTCAGGAATCCCTATTGCCGGGGTAACGGGGGCGTGAATCAGGAACCGCGAATAAGGATACCCACAGTTTATGGGATTTTCACTAATGGGGGCTGTAGTGGATTATCTCAATTGTTTCAATACATAAAGCTATACTGACAAAGTTGCTGTACTGGGTTAAACCAACAAGCCTGTGCCATTGGATTCAGGTTAAATTGGGAACTACGCCGCAAGAGGCGCTACACTTTTATGTTATTTATGACGGGCGCTATAATATATGGATCATATTTCCAACATAGAATATTTCGTGATCCTGGCCATATAGAAAGTCTTCAGCAAAATTGTTCTTAAACTATCTCGAGAGTCTGGCCATATAGAAAGTTGCTGTTTTCAGCAAAGTTGTGCAGGTGATCTAGTCCTTTCGGATGATGGTCATATTAGTTCAGAACACGCTCACTACGCGGCACTAGTGTGCAAGTGAATTTCCAATATAAACTGTATCTCGAGAGCCTGGCCATATAGAAAGTTGCTGTTTTCAGCAAATTTGTTCAGGTGACTAAGTCCTTTCGGATGATGGTCATATTAGTTCAGAACTCTCACACAACGCGGCGCTAGTGTGCACATGAACTTCCTTAATATGTTATGTCTCGAAAGCTTGTCCATATAATATGTTGCTGTGCAATGTGAGAACAGGAACCGGAAAAGAGATGACGCGTAGAGGCCGGAAATCGATGTCAGATGCCATTTTGGAATCCAAGATGGCGGCCATCGGTTAACGAAAAACTGTCAAATACCCTACAATATGGATATTTTTGGAAAGGGGACGACGTGTAGAGGCCGGAAATCGTTGCCAGACGTCATTTTGGAATCCAAGATGGCGGCCATCGGGTCAAGAAAAACTGTCAAATACCATATAATACGGGTATCTACGGAAAGGGAACGACGTGTAGAGGCCATAAATCGGGGTCTTGTTAGTGTTAGAGTGATTTTAGTATAGACCCGTAGCAAATATTATAAATTAACAATATGGTTCACTTCCAGAATTCCCATATATTTCTGAAAAGACGCATAAGTAATACCCTGAGTGGTGCGAAGACGGACCTCAAAATCGAACCACTTTCGAGCTGTCAAATCGAACCACTTTTTTATCATTGTGGTTCGTTGAAATAGATAGAAGTATTGTTATCGTCCAAAATAAAAAATAAATATTTTTCAGTAATGTTTTTGATCTTTTTAAAAACGTGATTCGAAACGACTCAAACAATTAAAAATAACAGTATTATTGCGTATTTTGGACCAAAGTAGACTCCTGCGCTGAAAAAAACCCCTCCGATTTTTTTTCGCTCAGGAACGATTGTGACTTCGGAGAACGTTCTAAGGAGATTTGTGATGATAGTACAAAAGTTCCAGGAAATTTCAACAGATTTTTCCCACGACAGAAGAGGTTTCAGTGGATATGTTAGTTGCTGCCAGCGAGGTTCTACGGGGGTTCTATAGAGTTTTCATGTTCGAGTTTCACACGATTTGGAGGGAAGTCAAATCGTTGCCATTGGAGGTCCCAGGGAATTTCGACAGCACTTTCATAGATATCGTCCATCTTTATAATTGCAAAAGTGAGCAAAACACTTCATTCTGAATTTTATTCCACTCCGTAAAAACTTCAGCTATGAACAATGTCAACAAACAATCACAAAGTCACGAATCGGCTCTGCACAAAAAACCGTTTGACACTTCTCTCTACCAACCGACGGTGATGAAACGTTTATTTCAACACTACCAACATGAAGAAAATTTCACTTCGCACCACTCAGGTAATACCCTCTCCCGGTGAGAAAGGTGACTAAAAACATTCGTGGCCTTATTATTTAAGCGTGTAATCAATTCATCCGTTTAGTCAAATACAAGGTGTGGCAAACAGTATTAGCTTTCTCATGCATGTTACACGCCTACCCTGACGTCATGACATTGTACTACGTTCAGACTATAGTTGATATTAATAACGTAATAACGTTATATAATATGATATCAAAAGTGCCTAAATATCGTTATATCTGCTATAGTTTGAATGTACAATAAGCTTAGAGGTAATCAAAAGAAAATGCAAATTATATCTGCCATCCCTCTTTACATACCACATTGGCAACTGACAGGAGGAAAACTTTCAACACGGTAATAATCGTTAACCCAATTTTGGGTAATAGATTAACAAACACGGTAAGAAAAAACACTCAAAAACACTTGAGTTTAAAAAAAACTCAAAAACAAAAAAATTAAAATTAATTCGATTTTAAGTCATAAGTATTCAACCGTCATGTTTTCACCATTGGGAAATTTTAACTTATTTTTGGATGAAAATCATAGCAACCTGCGCTGCCTTTGATACTGTCATTTTTGTGTGCTTCATCGCCTTTGTTCGTGCTCCTTTATTGGCGTTGACGGCACCGTCGAAAAATGGTCTCCTCTAAAAATTATTGACAGTTTCTTAAGGGATTTTTCAGTTAAGTGAAAGGATAGTACCATAGAGTACCATTCTTAGACCAGAAGGTCCCGAAAAAATGTGCTCAACTTTTTGGCTCAGTTCTGGTACTATCTTCGGTCCCAAGCTAATCGATGCACTCCTCGAAACATAGGAAAACCCACGAACCCCTCGTTTTATCTGTCAAACTTCCATACAGAATCAAAACAAACATAGTGTAGTACTAGAATTTTGACAAGAATAGGGTACGTTAATCGATTTGCTTGGGACCAATAGGCAATTCAAGTAGTGAATCAATTTAAAATCGTTAGTTTCCACCGGTACTATTCGTACTATCACGAAGTCCGCCATGTTTCACGCACAGTCTGAAGTTTACTTATGGATTTTAACATAGGAGTGAAGAGCTACAGAGTCGCTGTGTACGCCAATTGCATTCAATTGATGGTTAGGTAGTTTTCACTGAATGGATTATTGATGAGGATTTCTCAAAATTTAGTTTTCATAATTTATTTAATTTTAGCTAGCCTCATGCAAGCCACATGATGAGTGAAAGTGAACTCAATTTTTAACTAACTTTAAAGTACCCATTATTGGGTGAAAAATATAAATTTTAAAGATAAGTGACTTACCATTAAATTAGCCATTTTTACCCATTAATGAGTATCTGTTACCCATTAATGGATAACAGTTACTCATTAATGGGTAGAAAACTACTAAAACTAGTTTAGTCACTTTTCTTCAAAATTGACCTTTTTTTTACTTATAAATGGGTACTTTCAAGTTAGCGTGTTGGGTACCTCGTTCTCCATGCAGCAACATGTGCAAAGGCGTACAAGCCATATGTATGCAATGCATTTAAACGTCTTAACTTAGCGATGGATACTTTTTTTTGCCGTGCTTGAATGCAAACTACTTTGAGCCGGTTTACCCAAATTTGGCTTATCGTACGGAACATGGGAGATGAGTGAAAAGAACTTAATTTTGGGTTGTTTTGAATTTCTGTGTGACAATTGGCTTCTTCCTCTTTTATTTCTATCTCTATCTTTATCTATCTCTATCTCTATCTCTATCTTACGGACATGAAATCGGCCAATCAGGAGCTGGTTCACGTTTGACAGAAAAGTGGTTCATTTTCGCCCCCGTATTGTCACCTCTTCTCTTAGATCAAAAGCTGTCTTACCCCCAGTTCTGTGTACCGTGGAACCCGAATAGAAATTGTAATGTAGGAAACATCAGCAGACATCTTCAATACATTAAATTTTAACGTGTATTCCTGTACCCTTAATGTATTAAGACTTCAGTGTGACGTCCAAGTACATAAAAATACATTAGCCTCAAACGTTACATCAGAATCAAACGTCTTGACGATGTCAAATTTGACATCAGAATACATCCAATGACAACAGAACCTAACGTTACATTAGAATCAAACTTCATCACGATGTAATTTGTTGCACGCATAAAGCATCAGAATACATCCAATGACAACATAACCTAACGTTACATTAGAATCAAAGTTCATCACGATGTAATTTGTTGCACGCATAAAACATCAGAATACATCAAATGACAACAGAACCTAACGTTACATTAGATTAAAAGTTCATCACGATGTAATTTGTTGCACGCATAAAGCATCAGAATACATCCAATTACAACAGAACCAAACGTTACATTAGAATCAAAGTTCATCACGATGTAAATTGTTGTCCCTCGGTCCCTCGCCGCATGCAAAGTTTGTTTCGAGGTTTGTTTTGTCCTGAGTCAGCACCACACGGCGAATGAGAACGACCCAAATTTGAGTTTAGTTCTCATAAATTGCAAAAAGTGCAGGAACTCAGTTTTGAATTAATTTCCCTCATGTTTTCAAGGTTTTTTCCAGGAAAATTTTTCCGAATATGAGAAAAGCAAAGATTGGATTCTCTGGATTCTCGTCAATTTTCCTAATTTTAGGGCAGATTTTTGAGGTTTTCCACAGGAAAACATGCGGCAAATTTACTCATCCTGCACTTTTTTCGATATTGAGTACACTGTCCTCAAATTTGCGTTGATCTCATTAGCCGTGTACAGTTTGTTTTCGCATCAGTGGGAAAAGTCTGGATCAACAATAGAAAAGGGCCCATCAGCATTTGTAAACAAACCGTTCCAAAGCCCATTCCTCACAAATCGAAGGCCGCCCACACAAACCAACACCATCATCGTGTAGGTGGAAGTTTCCCCTATCCGATGATGGTGCTGGTTTGCGTGGGTGGCCTTCGCTTTGTGAGGAATGGGCTTTGGAACGGTTTGTTTGCAAATGCTGATGGGCCCTTTTCTATTGTTGATCCAGAAGTTTGGTTTTTCGACGAATAAATTAGCCCGGGAAAGTGCCGATCAAGGTGACTACATATAGGTGTTCTAATGTGTCAAATTCACGATTCAGCTATGTTGGATTTTTGTATGGAACAGCTACCGAGTTTGTTTCTGTGCCATAAAAAGGGAGCTACCGAGTTTGTTTACAATTTGCTCTAAAACCGCACTTTTCCCCCCGCGACCTCCACGCTAATATAGTGACAAAGCTGTATCACCATTTATATACACACCATGGTGCCGATAATGTGTCCGTCGCGAGTTTCAATGTTTTTCTGGTAAGTAAATGTGAACTTATTAATAATGTAATGTAATATAATTTTGTTTTTTTTTAGGAAAGTGTACCAGTCCCAAGCCGACTCCCGGTAGGGAGTCTGAAGCTGGATCCCGGCGGGAAGTTTGCAGCCGGATCTCTTTTGCAGGTTAGTGAGTGTTTTTACTAAAAGCTACAATAAAATATAAGTGGACCCCGATGGAAATCCGATGACGGATTCCATAAACGGAGCCCGATGACGGGTTCCGTAAACGGATCTTGATGACGGGTTCCGTAGACGGATCCCGATGACGGGTTTCGTAGACAGATCCCGATGACGGGTTCCGTTGACGGATCCTGATGACGGGATCCCGATGGGGAAACCGAATACGGATCCCGATGGGGATTCCGTAGACGGATCCCGATGGGGATTCCGTAGACGGATCCCGATGGGGATTCCGTAGACGGATCCCGATGGGGAAACCGAATACGTATCCTGATGGGGAAACCGAATACGGGTCCCAATGGGGAAACCGCATACGGATCCCGATGGGGATTCTGTAGACGGATCCCGATGGGGAAACCGAATACGTATCCTGATGGGGAAACCGAATACGGATCCCGATGGGGAAACCGAATACGGATCCCAATGGGAAAACCGAATACGGGTCCCAATGGGGAAACCGAATACGGATCCCGATGGGAAAACCGAATACGGGTCCCAATGGGGAAACCGCATACGGATCCCGATGGGGATTCCGTAGACGGATCCCGATGGGGAAACCGAATACGTATCCTGATGGGGAAACCGAATACGGATCCCGATGGGGAAACCGAATACGGATCCCAATGGGAAAACCGAATACGGGTCCCAATGGGGAAACCGAAAACGGATCCCGATGGGAAAACCGAATACGGGTCCCAATGGGGAAACCGAATACGGATCCTCCCGATGGGGAAACCGAATACGGATCCCGATGGGGAAACCGAATACGGATCCCGATGGGAAAACCGAATACGGGTCCCAATGGGGAAACCGCATACGGATCCCGATGGGGATTCCGTAGACGGATCCCGATGGGGATTCCGTAGACGGATCCCGATGGGGATTCCGTAGACGGATCCCGATGGGGAAACCGAATACGTATCCTGATGGGGAAACCGAATACGGATCCCGATGGGGAAACCGAATACGGATCCCAATGGGAAAACCGAATACGGGTCCCAATGGGGAAACCGAATACGGATCCCGATGGGAAAACCGAATACGGGTCCCAATGGGGAAACGGCATACGGATCCCTATGGGGAAACCGAATACGGATCCCGATGGGGATTCCGTAGACGGATCCCGATGGGGAAACCGAATACGGATCCCAATGGGGAAACCGAATACGGATCCCGATATGGAAACCGAATACGTATCCTGATGGGGAAACCGAATACGGATCCTGATGGGGAAACCGAATACGAATCCCAATGGGAAAACCGAATACGGGTTCCAATGGGGAAACCGAATACGTATCCCGATGGGGAAACCGAATACGTATCCTGATGGGGAAACCGAATACGGATCCTAATGAGGAAACCGAATACGGATCCCAATAGGAAAACCGAATACGGGTCCCAATGGGGAAACCGAAAACGGATCCCGATGGGGATTCCGTAGACGGATCCCGATGGGGAAACCGAATACGGATCCCGATGGAGAAACCGAATACGGATCCCGACGGGGAAACCGAATACGTATCCTGATGGGGAAACCGAATACGGATCCCGATGGGGAAACCGAATACGGATCCCGATGGGGAAACCGAATACGGATCCCGATGGGGAAACCGAATACGGGTCCCAATGGGGAAACCGAATACGGATCCCGATGGGGATTCCGTAGACGGATCCCGATGGGGAAACCGAATACGGATCCCGATGGGGTGATGGGGAAACCGAATACGGATCCCGATGGGGAAACCGAATACGGATCCCGATGGGGAAACCGAATACGAATCCCGATGGGGAAACCGAATACGAATCCCGATAAGGTAACCGAATACGGATCCCGATGGGGAAACCGAATACGGATACCAACGGGGAAACCGAATACGGATACCAACGGGGAAACCGAATACGGATCCCGATTGGGATTCCGCAAAAGGATCCCGATTGGGATTCTCAAAAAGGATCCCGATTGGGATTCCGTAAAAGGATCCCGATTGGGATTCCTTAAAAGGATCCCGATGGGGAAACCGAATACGGATAACGATGGGGAAACCGAATACCTATCCCGATGGGGAAACCGAATACGTATCCTGATGGGGAAACTGAATACGGATCCCGATGGGGAAACCGAATACGGGTCTTAATGGGGATTCCGTAGAATGATCCCGATGGGGAAACCGAATACGTATCTTGATGGGGAAACTGAATACGGGTCCCGATTGGGATTCCGTAAAAGGATCCCGATGGGGATTCCGAATACAGATCCTCCCGATGGGGAAACCGAATACGGGATCCCGATGGGGAAACCGATTACGGATCCCGATAACTCAAATGTTCTAAATATAAATTTCTTTAAATAAAATCAAGAATTTTATTATTATCTTCAGCAATCGTGGGGATGGGAGTGATAGGGCTGCAGATAGCAGTGGTGGGGGGACTTGGTGACTAATCCGATGAAACTGTCACTTCTTGAAGCTAATCTTTTTCGTATTTCCTTCATTATCTTTTCGCACTTTACATATGATACCATCTAAATATGTACATTGATATCTACATATCTACATTGAACCCGAGATTGAACCTACATTAATTCAATGATGTGCGGAGAGCTCATTCCGAATGATCAGCAATGCAAGAAAATTTGTTTTCATTTAAGGAAGTATCGCAACACAGGTAATTGCTATTAAATGTTTTTGCAGACAGTGACAGATGGTGAACATGTTGATCCAGTTAAGCTGTTATATAGTACCATTCGTAAACAACAAAGAATCAGCCAGTCTGAAAATATTGAAAAATATTTCAGCGAAACAGATAGGGAATCGATCGGACTTGTAGTTGGCCAGTTGGACCGAGAAAAATCGTTAGAGGCTTACGGTCTGAAGATTCTCGGAAAACCCCGTGTATGATCAATTCTTGAAAGACAGCCAGCCAGATTTTGCGAATAAAATTACATCCATTGATGTAATATTGTATCTGCTTTTTGCTATTACATCATTATTTCATACATCAGCTTGAATTACATTGATCGATATTACATTTTTTTTTCTGTGTTGAGCCATAAGTGATTTAATTAATTCGCTGATTGCAACTCTCTGAAAATTAAATGCACAGGTTTTTAACGTCAAACTCATCCTTTGCAACGTCCTCTTGTAACTTAAAAATACAAAATGTCATCATAACGTATAATGACTTCATAATTCCGAAAAAGCAAGTGTGGTTCGCAATCAGGGAAAGACTGAGATTTAAGAAAGTACAATTCTAATGTAAATTCTGCATTATCTAATTACTATTTCTTCGAACTTTTAAGCAGTTTGGATAACAATTTGGCCAACGTATAAGATACTTACTTAACTTTTGCTGGTCCGACGTCCCTCAAGATTTGACCTGTATAACAAGTTGCGCCAACTAACGCGGTCCCTGGCTGCTTGTCTCCTATTTCTCGAGCGTCCCACACTTCCTACATCTTGCTCCACTTGGTCTAACCACCTGGCACGCTGTGCTTTTCTGCGTCTTGTACCGGCCGGATTTGAGGAAAACACCATTTTTGCGGGATTGTTGTCCGGCATTCTTACAACGTGTCCCGCCCATTGTACCCTTCCACCTTTAGCGACTTTCTGGATATTGGGTTCGCCATAAAGTTACGCCAGTTCGTGGTTCATTCCTAAATAGAGCTGGAACTAGGGCATAACAGCTTTTGTAATCAATTACTTCTCTCGATGATTTCTCGGATGTCATGGCTCTCCGAGGCGAATCGACATCACCATCGATTAGAGGAAGACTTCTACTATCCGATGGATATGTTGGTTTGTGTAGGCGTGCCTTGAATTCCGAGAAATCAACAAGAGAAGTCATTGTTTACAAAGGCTGTTACGCCCTAATTCCAGCTCTATCTAGATTCTTCTACTCCATACACCATTTTCATATACCCTGCCAAAGATGGTCCTAAGAACGCGTCGTTCGAAAACTCCCAGTGCTTCTCGAGCATTGTCCATTGTCATATTTTTCATGCACAATAATTTTGTTTATTATATATTTGCAGTCCGTTTGCAGCAATTTTTTGGGCGATCCGTGAAGGGGAATGCTTGCCACTTGTATATCCGAACAGTGGACCAAACAAGCCAGCAACCCCGTCCAAAGTGTCATGCATTATTGACAAATTGGCACAGCGGGTCGATTTAAAGGGAGATCTGGAGGCGCAGCGATCACATTGTCATGATTGTCTGGTAGTTCACTCAAAAATGCTATAACAATCGCCAAGCTCGCTGTAATGTCACCAAGTGCCTCGTCACCCACGAATAGGCGCCTATGTCAGTGGTCTAATAACTCTTAGCGCGCTAATGGCATAGTTCCCCTGCCGCATAGAGAGTTGCCACAATGATATTAGGTTAGCTAAGGTCAGTTAACTGACTGGTGGGAAACGGGAGCTTAAGCAATGGCTATTCTTTATGCATTTAAGAGATAGTCTACCAGAATGGATGATTTTTTTTGTACAATTTTATGTTTTCTGATGGTTTCGGTTGTGCAGAACATGAGAATTAACTTTTACAATGCTTTCAATTGTACAAAGCACTAGAGCTAGGAACAAGATCTTGTAAACACTACACACCTTAACTGTTAGTTTGCTAAAAAAAATGCTGCAACAATCGTCAAGCTCGCTGTAATGTCACCAAGTGCCTTGTCACCTACAAATTGGCGCCTATGTCAGTGGTCTAATAACTCTTAGCGCGCTAATGGCATAGTTCCCCTGCCGCATAGAGAGTTGCCGCAATGATATTAGGTTAGCTAAGGTCAGTTAACTGACTGGTGGGAAACGGGAGCTTCAGCATTGACTATTATGTACGCATTTTTATGATGTTATCTAACAATAATGGTGTGTAGTGTTTACACGATCATGTTTCTAATTCTAATGTGTTGTAAATATAATTGAAATCATTTGAAAAGTAAGATTCTAGTGTTTTGTATATCTAAAAACATTAGTAAACATCTACATTTGAAAACATTCAAACAACGTTTACTTTAAACGTTTTGTACATCTGAAAACATCAGAGAACAACAAACACGAAGTACAATTGAAAACATCCGAGCAACGTTTAGTTCTAACGTTGTGTACATCCGAAAACATCCAAAAAACGTTTGGTTCTAGCATCGGGAAACATCTACGTTAGAAAACATCAGAATACATTTACATATAAAAACATCCGAACAACGTTTAGTTCTAACGTTTTTTACATCCGAAAACAACCAAAAAACGTTTGATTCTAACATCAGGAAACCTCTACATTAGAAAACATCAGAAAACATCAGAAAACGTTTACATATAAAAACATCCGAAAAACGTTTAGTTCTAACGTTTTTAACATCTAAAAACATCCAAAAACGTTTGTTTCTAACATCAGGAAACATCTACATTAGAAAACATCAAAAAACGTTTACATTTAAAAACATCCGAACAACGTTTAGTTCTAACGTAATGTACATCAGAAAACATCCTTAAAACGTTTGGTTCTAATGTCAATAGATTGAAATTTTTGACGTCAGACCGACATTAGAATGGCAAAATTTTGTTCCAAAATTTCTGATGTATACACCATGTTACGTTGCTTAAATACAACTAAATCATAATGTTTTCTAATGTTTGACATCAGGCATACATTTGATTACGATGCTGATGTAGACATCAGAATCAAACGTTGGGCTAATGTAAATTTCTATTCGGGAAGCACCATACTTGACGCAGTTAAGACAATTTCAAATTCAAACATGTTCTAAAAAATGAGAGTCTTACCAATTCAATCAATATTTTACACAGTAATAGTTCAGTAAATACAGAATGTAGGAAAAATAAATAAAACGTAAATATCTGTTAATTTCTTGATGTTATAATAAATTTCTGTTTGGTACTTTGGGTTCCTAACTTGACGCATAGAATCTGTAATGTGCCTTATTTGACGCAAGGTGTTCTTTATTTGACGCACTTAAAAAAATAGCTTAATTTCAACAAAAAACAAGTGTTTATTGAATGGTTGATGAAATATGGTAAAGCCCGGAAAGCCCGATTGTGCCGCCAAACAAATCCAATCGATAATTGATTTCTCCTCCTCCATGGTCAAAACGGTAGGTTTTCCCGGTGACCGCTGCGTTTGTAGATTCATCTTCCTACGAACGGTGGCCTCCGGAATACCAAACGAGGCAGCAGATTTCCGAACTGATGTACCTCTTCGTGCTATGTCCACGGCTTTACCGAGTGCAGTCTTGCTGTAGGTCATGTACTTTGTTTTTGGGCTCCATGTTTCACATAGAAAATAATAAGGGCCACTGTGAGCCTAAATTGACGCAAAACATTTTCGTTAAATAATGTGTTACGTATTTATTTTCGATACTATGTTACCACTGTCTGATGTATTAAGAATAAGCTTTTCACACGTTTGAGTAAACACTTTGAAGCGTGCATCTACGTATTTGATGCTGCAAGGGCCATACATCGCTTGAAACAAGACAACCAATGAAAATTTTACTGCCAACATCATTCAGCAGCAGATCTGCTGACAACTCTTCCGCCACACACACACCCACATGAACCTGCACAGTAGTAGCATAGAGGTAACTCTAAGACCACTGGGTCCCGAAGAAAATCATTATTATTTTTGGCTCACTCAGTACCAGAACAACGGTCCCAACTCGGGTCCCAAGCAGTCCCAAGCTATTTCACTCACCCCTGCATGTTCTGCATGAATCCACACACCCCTGATGTTATCTGTCAAACTTTCATAGCGAATCAAAACAAACATAGTGTAGTAATAGAATTTCAACTAGAATAGGGTACGTTAATCGTTTGCTTGGGACCAATAGGCTACTAAAGTGGTGAGCCAATTTAAAATCGTTAGTTTCGTATTGATTGTTGGTAGTAGACCGTCATCGTGCACAGAAGTAGTGTCTCGAAAACTCGACGAATCTTAGCGAAGATCGCTTCGCATCGCAGTAATAAAACTGGAACACCGGTTCGGAAATTTCGAAACGATCAAAAGGTTAGTAAAGTGGAACAAGACGACAAACGAAAAACTAATAAGTTTCTCGTCACATATTAGCACCACACGAACTGAACGCACGTAGTACGTGTCAATCACATTGAGGGAGTGGTTCACGGAGAATTTCAACCGTGGTAGCACATCACCATCGAATTAACCGATCAATACCACGACAGCGGGAGCCAAAATCACCCTGGCGGTGTTCGATTACGACACATTACCACGTTGGGAGACAAAAGCCTTCTCGAAGAAGTGAGTTGCCACAGATGAATTCGCCATCCCTTTGAAACTAACCAAAGGTGCCCCAGGGCTTTTGTTTCGAGTGCTCCATTCACAGGTCGGATCTCCTCGCGGTGGTACAGGGTAGGTGCCAGAACGGTAGGCTCATCGAGCGACGTGTTGGCCGTACGACTCCTAGCGACAGGTCGCACGGATTCGAAGCAGCAGTGCACGCCGAGGGCAGGAGACAGTGTTGACCGGACACAGGTCATCACCATCGGAAAGAAACATTCACGAAGAGAGCGAGAGGGAGGCGCAGCCACTCGCGATTCGCCTCAAGTTGAGAGGTCATCGGCGCAGTCGATTATCGATCGTGTCGGGCCACGGCGGATGCGAAGCGTTCGGTGGTAATCCGGCGGGGATCCCAAGCGGCCAAGTGAACGAGAGCATCGGTGTGTGTCGTGCCCATTCAATTCGAGCGGCGCAGGTTCACCAACATCGAGCGGCGGCAAAGGTAGCACCCGGCCGGTATTTCGTGAGTACTCAGGAAGAAAATTAGGTTTAGTTAGAAAGAAAAGTAGGGCAAGAGCGGAGGCGCAAAGCGCGATGAAAAGAGGCAAGGACAGGGACAAGGAGGCAGGTAGGATAAAATGAGGTGGCGGAACATGCCAATAATAAAAGCTTGCCTATGTTGATTTTGTAATTTGTTGGGGTGTTTATTTTGCTAGCCGATCCGACCCAAGCTTTCCCATACAAGCTAATGTCGTATGCAACAAATGTGCTCTAAACATACTATATATTGCTGAATCAGCTGTTAAACGTTAAAAATACTTACAGTTTAATAGTTAGTAACGTATTATTACACAAAAACTGATTTTCTGCGTGAAAACTAACAATAAACATTAAACTTGCTCCTTAGCGTTGTTGCTACGATGAGAAAAAAATGACGCATTTGACAGATGGCTTTTTCGTTTTGATTTTGATTGCTCTTATTAGCAATAAACAAAGTATGTTTTTTGTTATGAATGGGTGGCATGAGTGTAAACAAAGGACAGAAAATTACAATTTCGGTGCAATTCAAACCGAAACAGGAGTTATGATCGAATTGATTGGAAAGTGCGTCAAGTTTGGACCCGCGTCAAATATGGTGCTTCCACGGTAATAGAATTTTAGTCCACCTTCCGCCCCTCACCGTCCAGGTTCGCTAGTATTTTTGTTTCGATTTAATTCAAGTTGGTTTGTGGTTTCGTTTCGTTTGTTTCGTTTGTGGTCTCAACGGTTCCTTCAAAAAGGTTACTCGTCCTCTGGTTGTGAGTGCTGTAAACACTGCATGATCTGTGATGTCTGTGGTATTTTTTTTATTTTTCCGTGTGAGGTATTTTTTTAAATTTTGTTGTTAAAATTAATTGTCAGAATTACATCAGAATAATTCAGGGGAAACATTTCAGAAGGGTATAACTCGAAATGTAAACAATGACTTTGAACGTCGATATCTCTAGAATGACCACACACCCACGGAATCTGACTACACCAGCTCATAGAACGAACATTTCTATGTCAGATGGTTTAATTAGTTTGAGTGGGTGTGTTGTCATTCGTAAGAAACCGACGATCCAAGTCATTGTTTACGTTTCGAGTTAGACCCTTCTGACATGTTTCCCCTGAATTATTGTTGTCACAGTATCATTTTGTTTTCATTCCGGAACCGATTATAAAATTTGTTCTATTAACCAATCAAGTAGTACGTTTAATTCTGATGCCAAAAGTGTGACTAGTTTTTAACAACCTCAATTCGTAAGAAAGGCAATAGGCCTGCGAGGATTAAGTGGCGATTTTTGGGATTTTTGTTGGTTCAATGTTGGTGCGTGCGAGAACTTGGTGTCATCATTGGCCTTACAAAGTTCTACATCACCACACGTAAAACAAGAGTTTAAAACAACCCATCGCCAACATGGACCAACCCGGTCCACTCGAAATGGACAAAATATGCCGGCTCTGTCTGCAGCATTTGCAGCTAGGTTCGCTGGTGAACCTGTTCGCCGTCAACTTCTCGATCCGACCATCGGAGATGATTGCCCGTTGTGCATCGGTTGAAATCTACGAAAAAGATGGTCTGCCGGGTGCGATTTGCAACGATTGCTTCTACAAGCTGGGTATGGCGTTTGAGTTTCGGAATCGATGCGAATCGTCGGATCAGAAGTTGAGAAGTTATGTTGTCCGGGATCAGCCAGCCCAGGTCGTGGACGTGGTCAAAGATGATGAAATCTATGCAGCGATGAATGAGATTTTCGGGGAAGATGAAGGACAAATGGGAGCCAAAGGAGTGGATATGTTTTCGGGTTCCAAATCCGAGGAGAGTTCGGAGACTGGGAATGGTGCAAGGAATGTAAAGAAAGTTCAACCCATAAAGAAGCGGGCACAGTTGGATGAACTGCTGGTGAAGCATAGAGCAAAGCTGAAGGAAGACGGCAGGAAAGTGAACATCTTTCGACAGAGAAAATCTACCAAAAAGACTACTGACGCAACTGGTACGAAAAGGGGAGCATTGCTGAAGGTACCGGAGCAGTGCCTGACGTGTGGTAAAACATTCAACTATGGTGGATACTTGCAGGCTCACCAGAGGATTCACACAGGAGAAAAGCCGTTTGCTTGTCAGGTACCTATACATACCTAGATTTCATCGCAATGCTAGTGATGAACTATTTAATAACGCGCTCCTTATCAATTTCTAGATTTGCCATCGTCGCTTTGCCCAGTCCGGAAATCTGCAGCTGCATCTTCGCATTCACAATAATGAAAGAAAGTATCAATGCGAAATCTGTAGTAAACTCTTCCGAACGTCCAGCAATCTTCACGCCCATAGGAAAACGCACTCGGAGGAGAGAAACTTTGCATGTACGCTTTGTGAACGAGCTTTCAGGACAGCTCAAGAGCTCAGGAAT
This sequence comes from Ochlerotatus camptorhynchus, assembly GCF_037179485.1. Taxonomy (NCBI): domain Eukaryota; kingdom Metazoa; phylum Arthropoda; class Insecta; order Diptera; family Culicidae; genus Ochlerotatus; species Ochlerotatus camptorhynchus. The sequence continues at coordinate 1,021,645 of NW_027040793.1, read as the reverse complement.
CATTCGGAAACCCATAGCTCGGTAAAAAGCTACGTCTGTCAATTGTGCGACAATAAGGCTTTCCATAAGCAGTCCTATTTGAATAGCCACGTTAAGACGGTTCACATAGGAGTTAAAAGGCACCCTTGCCAAGATTGTGGCAAGATTTTCTCCAACAGCTCTAATCTCATTGCTCACCGGCGAGTTCATACCGGTGACAGGCCTTATAGTTGTAAGGAGTGTGATGCAAAGTTCACACAATCTCCGGCCCTACTGAGGCATATTAAGGCCAAGCACAGAGCGAAACCAGTTGAACCAGTTATACCGGAAAGTACAGTGGAAGCTTTAGAACCTTCCATAGACGTGGATGAAAATGCATCTCTAGACAGTGCCGCTAGCTCGGAACTGTCCGTAGCTACATCGCTGATTGATAACCAAGTCGGGTACAATCTACCGTACATGCCTACCTATGTGCCATCGCACCCGCAACCAGTTCCACCTGCCACAACATTACATCAAATGCCACATGTTCATCATTCTGCTACGGCCATGCAGATGCCACCTGCCACATCCGGTAATATGTATTCCAATGATCTCTATCAGTATTCATCGAACTCTGCACCGGCACTTCAACCACATCACTATCAGCAGCAACATTTGGATGTAGGAAGCTACGACATGTGCTACACTATGCCGACCCACTCTGTGCTGAATCCGAGCCTGATGAATACCCAACCGACTTACATTTTCGATCAATAAAAACAATTATTTAATTTTAACATAAATCATCACTTTATTACGTGGCGAACTGTAGAAATTTACTACTATGAAGCAGCTGCTTCTGCACCTTCGGATCCTCCCCCACCGCTATTGGAGCCAATGGTAGCCGCTTCTTGACCGGCAGGGATGATTATAGTCGTAACCGCTATCAGAAGAGAACATTTAGAATTAGTAAATCATTCAGGAAAACGGGATGAATCGATCGTACTTTCCTTTCCCCATTTCATGCCCCATTCGGCCCAGGGTTTAACTTGTTCCATATCCTGTCGTCGGACACGTGTCCCCTGCACCATCATGAACAGTGAGATTACGAGCAAGAGTGCGATGTTTTTGCGGTTCATTTTGATTCGTTCGAGTGTGGTCGGTAAACTGATTATGGAAGCGTTCTTTTTGCTGGCTATTTATGTAACTGCAGCACCGGAAATGCAATGCTGGTGACGGTTGCGTATTTTGAGTTATGCGGTGGATAACAGTGGTTGAAATTGTGTAGCATTAATGAACGTGCATTTCTGAGGAAAAGGGGGCTTTGTAATGAATGTGGGTGCGCATAATTAGGTACTCAGTTGTTCTGCATTGTTACAAGTTAGCTTGAGGAATAGTTTGGTTTTAATCAATTGTTAGCCGCATGGAGTAGAGTGCTACATCGGCCTAAGCGCCTATTTTCGTCTTTTTATTTACGTCAGTAATATCTTATCCAGTATTTTGCGCTCAATAATGGCTGCCAAGAGTGCCAAAGTCAGCTATACTAATTAGTAACAAAACATGTTTTATTTCCATTGAACATGATTTTTTACATTCATTGATGCAGGGTAGATGACGGATCTGCCAGTACCTAAAGGTAGGTAAACCTTTTATCGTCAGAGGGATAAATTAGGTAAAGGATTCGTCAAAGCCGGCATTCACCAGAATTTCTAGTTATTTAGGCCATAGATCTTTTTATCTTTGCTAAGTTTGATTTGGTTTTCGTTATGTGTGGTTCTTTTGTAATGTTACTATTTTACGTTGAACTGTTTTTTTTTTTTTATGAAAGCATGCTTTTTTTTTTAAATTTAGTAATTTTTATCTACCGTGACCGCGCTTAATTCTCCGTGATTCCTAATTCTGAGCGGTTTCTAATTCTACGCATTCCAAATGTTAGGATCAAGTGAGTTCAATAAAGAAAAACAAAATTGAAAACACTGAAACAAGAAAAACAAAATCAACTTCGTTAGCTCTAACGTGAAGACGTGCGATCGCAGCATTTTGCAATTTTGAAAGTGAAAAGCAGTGGAAAAATCGAAATCTAGCGTCCAGAATTATAAGGGTCTAACTGCTATGACGATTCTTTTAATCGATTATCTCTTTTGCTAATAGCTCGTCTGGATTAACATTTCTCGGTAAGTTTGATGTTACTTTTGCTAGTTATTACAACCTTTTACTGCACTGTTTTGGAATAATTTAGGAAAATTTGTTAAAGCGAATCGATCATCGCAGTTGGGCCCTTATGATTCTAAACGCAAGAAGTATGTGCCGTAGTGCCCAAAGAGAATGTGAAATGTGAATACGTGGGGTGATGCTAAACTTTTCAAGGTGATGCAATATTCAATATGAGCGAGTCCTTATTTACCGGTAGTGTGTGTTGAGTAATGGTCAGCTCTGCATGCAGAAATTCAAACTTGGCATGTCTAGAACATTAACCAGCATTTTAGCTAATGCAGCGATGCATGCATCAATGCCAACGCACTAATTTCCAGTATCGGTTGATGGTACAAACCAAAGTTCAAGAACAACATGTGAAAAGGGCATACAAGCTTTTTGTAAACAAACCTTTTTATGCCCTTTTCTCGCCACCCATATGACACCAACGCAAACCATCAACATCACCAGGTAGGGGAAACTTTCCCCTTTCCGGTGATGTTGTTGGTTTGCGTGGGTGAACCTTGGTTGATGAGAAAAGCACGGAGACCAAATTCGTTAACTTAAGATAACGATCCTAATAGTTACTTGCACATGGAAAAATATTGTTGTTTGAAAGAAACCTATAGTTATTCCAACATTAATTTGACCGTCAACTCAATCATATCTACCTAATAGATTCAACTGTTCATCTTATACTCAATTCAACTATAATTTGATCAATTTTAACAACCGTCAAATGTAATTTATTTATATAATTTGGTTTCAATTGATCATCATAAATCCACATACTTTTAACTTAAGATGCGTAGAGCAGGCCATAAGATAGCTGGCTCTCACGCAGATGAAAACGGTTCAAATCTAAGTTGAATGTTCTTGTTTACTTTTTTTATGATTTTGCAGTTGTGTTTTTGAGATCGATAAAGAAGCAAAACAAACTTTATTTAATATGTCGATAATGAAGAGCAGTTCGTTTAATGAACATTGTAAAATTTTGCCTTTCTAACAATAGTTTTCTTGAATCAACTAACGCATAGTTGTATTTTGAAGTTTGGCGTTTGTTCATCTACTGAAAAATATAGTTGAGGCAACCGAGGAGCCAACTATGGACTATAGTTGTTGCCCTCTATATATAGTCAAATCAACTATAGTTTCGGGTTATCTCTAAAACAATTGAACAATATAGTTATTTTGACCGGAAAAATAATTGCGTATGCTATAATTTGTTCTCCGTGAGGACCTACAAAAGTTTGTTTACATAAAGCTTGTATGCCATTTTCACATTTGGCTCTTGAGGTGATAGTGGAATAGAGCTTTTTGACGATTAATCGGCGAACGCTACACGGCGAATGAGAACGACTCAAATTTGAGTTTAGTTCACTCATAATCGCCAGTGCAGGAACTCAGCGATGAGTAAATTTGCCTCATGTTTTCCCAGATTTTTCCAGGATTTTCCAGGGAAAAATTCCCGAATTTGAGAAAAGTAAAGATTGGATTCACTCATTCTATTGGTACTACTCCGAGACTGAATAAAATTTTCGTCAATTTCCTCATTTTCCGACAGATTTTTTAGGTTTTCCACAGGAAACCATGAGACCAATTTTACTCATCACTGAGTTCCTGCACTTTTGGCGATTATGAGTGAACTAAACTCAAATTTGAGTCGTTCTCATTCGCCGTGTATACCTATCGAGCATAGTACTGGATTAACAATAGAAAAGACCCTATCAGCATTTGTAAACAAACCGTTCTAAAGCCCTTTCCTCACAAAGCGGAGGCCACCCACGCAAACGAACACCATCATCGTGTAGAGGACACTTTCACCTATCCGATGATGGTGTTGGTTTGCGTGGGCGGCCTTCGCTTTGTGAGGAAAAGGCTTTAGAACGGTTTGTTTACAAATCTTTTGGTTTTGTTTTTTCCGTCGATCTTGTTTTCCGTGCTGAGCACCAATGCTACCGACGTGCCAGGAAGGCAGCTCCCACACCTGGACCCTACATATCGACCCATCAACTCATGAACCGGGGACCAACGGCTTTACTTCCCATCCGAAGGAAGGCGTGATCAGAGATGTTATGCCTCAGAACATCCCGGCGGCAGTGTTTGAAGTTTTCACTGTTCACTGAATAATTCACGTGTATTTCCGCAACCGTTGGACCCCCGTGTGTCAGTAAACTAAACTGCACGGCGAATGAGAACAACCCAAATTTGAGTTTAGTTCACTCATAATCGCCAAAAGTGCAGGAACTCAGCTAACTCAGGAACGCAGCGATGAGTAAATTTGCCTCATGTTTTCCCAGATTTTTCCAGGTTTTTCCAGGGAAAAATTCCCGAATTTGAGAAAAGTAAAGATTGGATTCACTCAGTCTATTGGTACTACTCCGAGACTGAATAAAATTTTCGTCAATTTCCTCATTTTCCGGCAGATTTTTTAGGTTTTCCACAGGAAACCATGAGACAAATTTAACTCATCGCTGCGTTCCTGCACTTTTGGCGATTATGAGTGAACTAAACTCAAATTTGAGTCGTTCTCATTCGCCGTGTGATTTCCTTGTATCGGCGAGACGACGAATCATGGCACATAAAGAAACAGAGAAAAATAAATCTTGCTGCATCGATGATCAAATACGTTCACACAAACCATTGTTACGTTTAGTTTTGGGTAGTAGCAATTCGCTTATAAGCATTTGGGGTATGACATTATTGATGCCTAATCTCCCGTGAGCGTGCATAAGGAAATTATGCCACATGGGCCGCATCGCTTGAAAAGCGAAAATTATCTTGCCCATCATTCCGCATTGACGTTGCTGACAACGCTTCCGCACGCACACACACAAGTACCAGCACAGTAAACATCAGTGACAGCATAAAGGGAGCCAGAAGAAAAGTGCATTCGCACAAGTAGCACGCAAAACGGCGTGGTTGATAATCGCGATTGCCGTGATAGTAAGTTGGAAGTGTAAAAAACTGTGTTCTCGGGCGCGAGCAGCTCTGTGCGATCGAAGAAGAACGCACCGGATGGTGGATCAACGATCAAACATCGTTGAAGCTTGCCGACGACAGATTAACCGTGTGCTCAGGCCAAGGCAACGACGCCACAACACGATCTCCCGGACAGACGCTATCGGTGAAGAACCACTGCCTGTGGCTAAAAAGGCCTTCAAACAGAAGGCCTTTTGTTCTGATTGCTATTCCGCAGGTCGGACTACTCAGCTGCGCGAGGGCCAGTGTGTCGGGGCTGTACGTGATTCTGGCGAGGTCATCGTAGACACGACGGATGAGGGTTGTCCGGACCGGACTCTAAACCACGGAACAACGGGTGGTCATTGTGCTGTGTGTGTGGAGCAAGTCAGACGGACGAGCCGCGGAACATCAGTGCGGTAATCCAGCGGCGGTAAGGGTGCACCCAGCAGCATTGAGTGAGTACTCTTAAGAAGAAGTAAGCGGAAAGAAGAAGAGAAAAGATGTAGGGAAGTGAGAGCAGCAAAGGCCGAAGAAAGATAGGAGAGGAGGTTAGGCAGGAGAAAACCATGCCGGCACAATAAATTAATGTAAACGTCAATGCTAACCCAATTTTTATTTCGTTGGTGCACATTTTCCCAGTGTTTGCGTGTTAGCCCATTCAAAGGTAGTCTGCTCTACCGCTACCTGTAAATTGCAACATTGGCGCCCAACAAAAACGAACCATTTTGGATTCTGATTTTAGAAATTTGTTTTGTAGTTTGTGGCAAATTTCTTTGAATACGTAACACTTTGTGGAACCTACCATTTTATTAAGTTCTTGTTTAGTTGGTTAATTATAAGACCTATTAGGATCATGGATCCTGCTTGCCTGACGGAAGAGGAAATTGGTTACGAACTGGCCTTGCGCCACGTAACAAATCTCAGTGCGATTCCTCGTAGAGCTAGCGCCGTTCGCTTACGCGCTCTAATGCAGGAAGAGGATATAAAGGGGATACTCCATGAAAGCTCCTCTCATGTAATGGAAGTAGGGGAGAATATCAGTCAATGTCAATGTCGGGTCAGAGAAATATTATAGGAATTGGACGCGGCGATGAAGCGAGGAGACCTTCCAGTTGTTAGGCAAATGCGATCGCGGTTGATTCACTATCGGGACCGGTTAGCTATTGTTGAACCACCGGTAAATCTGAACGATACGTACGCGACTCTGTGTTTGCTGGTGCAGTTTTCGTTGGATGACATCGACGATGCACTTGGAAGAACGAGAAAGAGTGACAAGAAGACAGTGAATAGTAATGGTGTGAATAACAACAGCAACAACAAGAGCAGTAGCAACGTCAACAACAACACCGGTGCGATCCCGAAGCGGACTTCGCAAGCAGCATCTTCTTTGGGACTACGAGGATTCGATGAAGAGGGAAACTCAGTCGCGCAGTCGAGCCCCAACAGGCTCTCAACCATCGATAAAACGAACAGTTTTCAGAATCAGTCCCAAACAACTCAACAAGGTGCGATTCCGTTGGCATCCTTGCCAATCCGAAGAAACTCTACGCCAGGCTACAGTACCGGAGGAGCAGAGTCGTTAGCGCATCAACAAGGGCGAGGAAGAGGTTGGAACCTGCTCAACCAAGGAAACCTCCAAGCAAACGGGGGACACAACATGCAGAAAGGAACTGGTGGACGCTTTGTGATCGACGACAGTTTACCTCCTCCTCCGTATCACCACCATAGGGCGGACGCTGGAGAAGCCAACGCCAGGGAAGACTGGAACCGGCTACGTGATGAGTTGCTACAAAACCTGCTACGACGGAACCACGAAGAGCCGGCCAGACCACAGCTGGAGGAGCGAAGGACGCAAAAGGCAATCCACAATTGGCCGTTCCGCTATAAAGGCGAGAAAGATGGTGCGTCTTTGAACACTTTCCTTCAACGGGTAGAAATCTTCGCATCATCGGAGGAGATATCAGATGCAATGCTGCTGAAGAACGTGAAACATCTCTTGCTGGACGACGCACTCACCTGGTACAGTAACATATACCCAACCGGAGCACTGGTCAGCTGGGAAATCTTCAAAAGGCTGATCAGACGGGAGTTCCTTCCATCCAGCTATGCATACATCTTGAGAGCAGAGGCTTACCATCGGTTACAAGGCGACGACGAGTCTTTCAACAAATTCTTCCAAGACATGTCCACACTATTTCAACATGTGGATCCGCCGATGAGTGAACAGGAAAAGCTGTTCATTATCAAGAAAAACATGAACGCCACCTACGCGCCGATAGCTGCATCCCATCAAACGACGAACATGCACATGCTGGTAAGGGCCTGCAAGGAATTCGATGAGCTTAGGAAGCTGCAAGCAAGTCAACGGCGTATTGCCTTGCCCTACGGAACCTTGCTCGAACCGTCACTGGCTACTCCTTCGTCGACGCAGCGGGCAACAAAACCACAGCAGCCGCTGCAGCGCTTTGGAAGAGTCAATGTTTTGGAAGCAGAGCATCTACAGCAGTACGCGGAACTTCCTTCACACTCGACGCCACAGCAGACAGCCGAATTAGAACAATCGACGCACGAGGAAGAGAAGCTGGATCAGAAGATGGACGCGATTTTGCAGCAAGTTAACGCCCTGAAGTTACGGTTTGATCGTCGTGAAGCACCGGCAAGACTAGCGAACAACCAGCAAGCTCATCATGCACCTGCGCTGAACCAGAATGTCGCTCAACACTCGCAGAACATGGAAGCAGGCAACTCTCGACCAGTAGTACTGGTTTGCTGGAATTGTGATGAGGAAGGACATCGTTTTATGGATTGTACAAAACCGCAAGCGGTACTGTTTTGCTATCGTTGCGGACAGAAAGGCTTTTCACTACGGAGTTGCCGCACGTGCCAGCAACGAGCGGGAAACGCTCCGGCGGGGAACCAATAAACGAGGGAGTGGAATCCTCGCTCTTAACTGACCATCCCTCGAACGAACCGGAGCTGCGACAAATCAATTCACTGATAATAAATCCTGAAAATGACAATCGTCCGCATGCGATAGTAGAAGTATTCGGCAAGAAGATGACAGGGCTGTTGGATAGTGGAGCCAACTGTTCCATTCTAGGAGGAGATTCAGCGGAAATAGTGAACGAACTGGGGTTACAGAAGATAGCGTTGGCAGGAGACATTCGTACGGCAGACGGCACGCAGCACCGCATTCAATCATACGCTCGGCTTCCAGTAGCATACAATGGAAAGAATGAAGTAGTCACGGTTCTTCTGTTACCGACCCTGCCGGACTGTGTGATCTTCGGAATGAACTTCTGGAACTCTTTCGGGATAAAACCCGTATGCTGTTCTCTCAACGTGTCAGTGGATGCAGAAGAAGTGCCAGCGAACGAAGCCTTGAAGCCGCTAACGAACGAACAGAAAACCAGATTACAAGAAGCTATGGACAAACTCCCGAAAGCAGAACCAGGTAAATTAGGAAGGACAGATCTGTACGTTCACCGAATCGACATCGGAGATGCGAAACCACGGAAGCAGCGCTACTTTCCAATGTCGAAGTACGTCTTGGAAGAAGTGAATAAGGAGATTGACCGGATGCTGGAGCTTGACGTAATTGAGGAGGCACTGTTCTCGCCATGGAACAATCCTCTAGTGGCTGTGAAAAAGAAAACTGGCCAGTACCGGGTTTGTCTGGATGCTCGTCACCTGAACGCCGTGATGGTAAATGAAGGCTACCCTATTCCTCAAATTTCGGCGATAATGAACAACCTGAGTGGATGCTCGTTCATCTCTACCATCGACCTGAAAGATGCTTTCTGGCAGCTGCCACTGGAGAAGTCCTCACGCCCTGTGACTGCCTTCACAGTGCCGCAAAGAGGTCACTTCCAATTTAAAGTGGTACCATTCGGACTTTGTACGGCGAGTCAGGCCTTAGCACGCTTAATGACGCACTTATTCGCTGATTTGGAACCACATGTGTTTCATTATCTAGACGATATAATCATCTGCTCGCGCACATTTGACGAACACATAGAAATGTTGGAGAAGGTCGCAGAACGGCTGAAAAGAGCGAAGCTAACCATCTCTGCAGAAAAATCCAAATTCTGCCTGGAGGAGATGAAGTATCTGGGATACGTGTTGAACAAGGACGGATGGAATGTGGACCAGGAGAAGATTGAGTGTATCGTGCGATTTCCAACACCGCAGAATAGGAAGGACGTTCAGAGATTCCTAGGTCTGTGCAATTGGTATCGCAGGTTCATAGCAGACTTGTCGAGGATTGCAGTACCATTGACGGAGTTGACCAAGGCGAAAGTGAAGTTCCGGTGGACAACCAAAGCAGAGGAGGCCTTTCTGAAGCTCAAGTCAGCGCTCGTTTCAGCACCGGTCTTGGCGATGCCAGATCATACGAAACCATTTTCCATCGCCTGTGACGCAAGCGACGTGGCGATTGGAGCGGTGCTGACGCAGGAAACGGACGGAGAAGAGCATCCGATAGCGTATTTTTCGCAGAAGCTATCCGCATCGGAGCGCAAATACTCGGTGACTGAGCGAGAGTGTTTGGCCGTAATTCGGGCGATCGAGAAATTCCGCGGCTACGTTGAAGGGATAAAGTTCACAGTATACTGTGATCATTCGGCATTGAGTTATCTGCGGTCCATGAAAAATCCGACCGCTCTCATGAGTCGCTGGATACTCAGACTAAACGCCTTCGACTTCGTTATAAAGTACCGCAAGGGAGTGATCAACACCGTGCCGGATGCGCTGTCCAGGATCGTATCGTCGCTAGTGTTCTCCGTGGATGCATCGATCGACCCGTGGTACCATAAACTGGCCGAGCGTGTACAACAGGATGGCGACAAGTTCCCGGACTTCCGGCTAGCAAATCAGGAGCTCTACAAGAACTGCAGCAGCAGAAACGAGGACGGTGTACTAGTCCACAGATGGAAGAAGGTCGTTCCGCTCAACCAGCGCGCAGAGGTCATCGGAAGGTTTCACGATTCAACTTCCGGAGCACATCTAGGTTTCCAGAAAACGTGGCAAAAACTGCAAAACCATTTCTACTGGCCGAAGATGATGGACGATGTGGCGCGCTACGTGAGAAGCTGTGGAACCTGCAAAGCAAGCAAAGCACCGAACACCACGATGATGCCTAACATGGGAGGACTCAAGCCTGCTCGTCTACCATGGGAGTTAGTTTCAGTGGATTTTGTCGGTCCGTTCACACGATCGCGTAGCGGGAACACGGTAATGCTCGTGATAGTCGACTGGGTGACGAAATACGAGGATCACCGAGCGTGGGATGAAAATCTGCAAGCCATCGTAGCAGCAATCAACGGAGCGAAGCATGAGGCAACAGGCGTTAGTCCGCACTATGCGAACTTTGGAAGGGAGCTAATCCTGCACACTGACCTGTACGTACAACAGGACCTCAACATCCCAGATGACCCCAAGGTGGCGCAGGAGGTACGGCTATCGGCAATCCGCCGAATCCATAACTTCATCATTAAGCGGATCAAGAATAACCACGAGAAGAGCAAGCAGCGCTATAACTTGCGAACACGGGATGTAACGTTCAAAGTCGGAGATCTGGTGTGGCGCAGGAACTTCACGCAGTCCTCCAAAGTAGATCACTTCAACCAGAAACTCGATGCAAAGTTCGTTCCAGCGGTGGTAGTAGAAGTCATCGGCAGCAACCTGTACAAGTTGGAGGATGTGAAGGATGGGAAGAAGGGGCAATACCATGCCAAGGATATGAAGGCCGATTAGCAGATGTTTCCCTCAGCTATGTAAGCAGCAGTGGCTGCGAACAATTTGATCATCGATCGGTGAATCAGAAAAAAAACGCGAAGCGGTCAAGATTCCATGGTGCAGCACAGCAAGTATGCAACGCCTAAGGGTAGCAGTAAGGAACGCAGTGGAAGTAACACCAAATGCGCTCCGGAAAACGGAGGACTCAATTCGGACAGTGCTGCTCCGTCTTCGATTCACCACATTGCGCCGTGGAAGATGTCCTACGTTTGGGGAACCACGACGAACCAATCCGTATTTAACGCCATGATGACATCAGTTCAAGTCTGTATGGCCCTCGGAGGGCGCGCCGTTTGTTGGGAACGAGAGAAAACCAACCATGCTATGCGCGAGGCTAGCATGCCGTTACCAGAGCGGGATAAACTGGACAAATCAACGAATCAAACAGACCTCGCAAAAAACACGACTTTAGCAGTGCCGCGGAACAACCTAAATCCAGATTGGATGTTCATGCTAGCACTGCCCTCCCAGGGCGCACCGTTTGTTGGAGCGAGAGAAACCAACCATGCTAGGCGCGAGGCTAGCATGCCGTTACCAGGTCGGGACAAACTGGAAGGTCAATCAACCAAAACCTCGTATCCAACCGGCGATAACAGCTTCGCCGAAGCATCCGGCTCTTGATCGGATGACTGTACAAGCTATGAACGCAGCATGCAAGGAGCTGTCGACAACGAGCATCTCTGCCACCAAAAAACCCGTCATACGGAAAAGGCTTGAGGACCAACAACACGTACCGAAACCTCGCCATTCCTTGCACTACCATGGACCAAACACCAGAGCTATCTGTTGAACTCGGTCTCAACCACCAACAATACCCGACAACCGCCATGGATGAATTTAGTCGGTGCAGGAAAGCTGACAGGCACCAGGCTTTCGGCACATTGAAGTGCTTTCCAACACCCTCAATTGATCGGGAGATCGAACGATCAGGAGAGGAATTCGTTGAACGACATTGACTAACAGATTCCAGGCACAGGTCTTGAACGAGGTGGAGTTCTTTTGCATGGGGGTTACTATGATTTTCTAAAGTAACGCGAACGGGAGGCGCGGTGTTATCCTCTCTCTTGGGCTCATAGTAATCTAGGTTGCGGAAATGCTTCCTATTCTCAGATTGCGATTGATCGAATCCACTATATCCGTTCGAAATATTAGCCAACACATTATTACTGTTATTTGTTCTATGTAAGATCTCTAGTTTTATTTTAGCTCCTAAAACTAGCATAGATCTTGTTGAATGTCGAGCCACAGGTCGGCTAGACGTAGAAGATGGGACAAGAACTTCACATAGAGACATTCTGCCCAATATAGGGCGGTCAGATCACCCTCTGGCAGGACTCGCTGCCGTTATGTTCGTTTTGATTTAGTTGGGAAATTTATATCTGGTGAGCATGAGGCTCACGGTTTTCAGTCATGCTGCGGTTATCTACATCTTAAGGTTTGCTTAAGTCAATATCATAAGATCTGCCTAGTCTCTATGCGACTTCTAAGGAAGTGAGCTAAGAGTTTTTTGTGAGCTTCTTCTTCATCGCTCACAAAAAACTCTGCGCCTGTGGTAAGGTTGTGTTACGTTTAGTTTTGGGTAGTAGCAATTCGCTTATAAGCATTTGGGGTATGACATTATTGATGCCTAATCTCCCGTGAGCGTGCATAAGGAAATTATGCCACATGGGCCGCATCGCTTGAAAAGCGAAAATTATCTTGCCCATCATTCCGCATTGACGTTGCTGACAACGCTTCCGCACGCACACACACAAGTACCAGCACAGTAAACATCAGTGACAGCATAAAGGGAGCCAGAAGAAAAGTGCATTCGCACAAGTAGCACGCAAAACGGCGTGGTTGATAATCGCGATTGCCGTGATAGTAAGTTGGAAGTGTAAAAAACTGTGTTCTCGGGCGCGAGCAGCTCTGTGCGATCGAAGAAGAACGCACCGGATGGTGGATCAACGATCAAACATCGTTGAAGCTTGCCGACGACAGATTAACCGTGTGCTCAGGCCAAGGCAACGACGCCACAACACGATCTCCCGGACAGACGCTATCGGTGAAGAACCACTGCCTGTGGCTAAAAAGGCCTTCAAACAGAAGGCCTTTTGTTCTGATTGCTATTCCGCAGGTCGGACTACTCAGCTGCGCGAGGGCCAGTGTGTCGGGGCTGTACGTGATTCTGGCGAGGTCATCGTAGACACGACGGATGAGGGTTGTCCGGACCGGACTCTAAACCACGGAACAACGGGTGGTCATTGTGCTGTGTGTGTGGAGCAAGTCAGACGGACGAGCCGCGGAACATCAGTGCGGTAATCCAGCGGCGGTAAGGGTGCACCCAGCAGCATTGAGTGAGTACTCTTAAGAAGAAGTAAGCGGAAAGAAGAAGAGAAAAGATGTAGGGAAGTGAGAGCAGCAAAGGCCGAAGAAAGATAGGAGAGGAGGTTAGGCAGGAGAAAACCATGCCGGCACAATAAATTAATGTAAACGTCAATGCTAACCCAATTTTTATTTCGTTGGTGCACATTTTCCCAGTGTTTGCGTGTTAGCCCATTCAAAGGTAGTCTGCTCTACCGCTACCTGTAAATTGCAACACCATTTACTACTGACGGTATCATTGAAAGAATCTTTATATTCGTGTGTACCATTCGGCATGGATTGTGTGCGTTAGTTTCTGTTCATGATACATCTGCGTATCGCAGTATAACATTGGCGAATGGTTCATATTCAGCAACATGTAATGACACTGAATATGGATGGTCAAAAGCTGTTGCATAAAGTGAACATTAACTTTTCACATCGAATTACGTGGGTTATTGGGGGAGATTTTGTATTGCCAGGTTCCTAATTTTGCGTATATATCCTAGCCATTGTAAATCCATTGAAATACTATATTCCTGAAAACTTTTTCAGAGGATTTCCAACAAAACATAATCCCTAGTACCCCTGATATTCTTGACTGGATTTTCTTTATTGGTCGGGATGTTATAGCGTCGTCCACTGTTGTGGTGATGTGGCATGTGGCCTCTCATTCCACAAAACATGCATGCAACCTCGATTAATGTCAGACACCCACTGGCCCACTACTGTGGCGGCGATGTGGCGTGTCAAAACATTATGCTGAAACATTGCATGTGGCGAACGTCAACATGATTTTAGTGAAGTTAGTTTCTGATATGGCGGCGGAGTGGCATCTGCTAGCATGGTAAATAAGCTTGTCGTGGTTTGCCTTACGCCACATTACATCCACATGATCTTTTGGCATGTTGTATGATGCCGCACCATCGCCACAACAGTGGGCCGTCTCGTGTCCGCGGTACGTTGTTCTAGAGTTTTTTTTTTCGATTACACGAGTGAATCCCGTAAATTTAATACACGTATCATGTGGACATTTGATTTAATTGGTTCCAAAATGGAATACCCCGTGATCCCGGCGATATAGGAAGTTACTGTGTTCGGCAAACATTTTCAGGTGACTAAGATCTTTCCGATGGTGGACATGTTCAGAGTTCAGCCACTAGGTGGCGTAAGTATACATATGAGATTTTTTATGAGCCATTTATATCTCATGAACCAGACATTCATGGGAAATACAGTCCTCAACAATGTTTTTTTCCCCGGTGGACAAGGCCTTCTACATGAAGAACAGGTTAATTGCGAATGCTCTTGTTACGCGACTCAATTGTATATGTGCTTTATCACAAGATCCTGACTTACTTGGAAAATACAGTCTTATATTATTATTTAGCTTTATTTAGGAGGCTTTCAGCCTTAGGCTGGTTCGCCTCCAATAAATACAGTCTTCTACATAGCTGCTAAGCTAACCAAGTCCTTTCAAATGATGGACAATACACTCTTATAAATTATCACCGACTTCGGTAATTTTTACCGAAATCTGAACAGCTGAACTTTTCGGTAAAATTTATGCAATTCAATTCAATTGCTTTTCAGCTACTTTGAAACTAAATCTCCACTAAAATGACAAGATTTGATAATTTAAACAAGGTTGAAAAAGTTTTGACATTATTTTCAAATTCAATAGCCTTTAAAATGAAAGTCAAAGTTTTGCAGAACGTTCAGCTGTTCTGATTTCGGTAAAATTTAACGAACACGGAAACAACATCTTAGTGTGTAAGTGTGTATGATACATGCACAAGCTCTTACGTACACTAGCGCAGTGTACGTAAGAGCTTGTGCATGTATCATATCTCAAGATTTTGGCCTTTTGAGAAATAACTGTTCACTGCTAAGTTGTTCAGATGGCCAAGGTCACTGCAAAGTTGTCCAAAAATATATGAAAACTTTCCCGAAGTCACCCATTCACGGATTTTTTATACGTTGTAGCAAGCGTGATTGACCATTTTATGGATAATCCGGATCATCTGGACAACTTGTTTGTGGCCTCCAGTGTGCATAATTTTGCTTCAATGCGACATTCAGTGAGATAACACATCAACAAGTGCTTGCCCAAAAAAAATGGAGCTCTAGGGCCAGTTTAATTTATTTGCCTATTTTACGGATGTTCCGGATCTTCCGGAGGACCAGTCTGTGATTATCAATATTATGGCCACAATATGAAATTAATTCGAAAAACACATCAACAAGTGTGTTCGCAAAAAAAAAGGAGCTCTAGAAACAGTTTAATTAATTGACCACTTTTACGCATGTTCCGGATCTTTTAATGGACCAGCCTTAGCCCTCCAGGGTACATATTTGGACCAAAACCCCATATTTTTACTTTAAACTCACCAATAAGTGCTTCCGCTAAAAACTGCGCACTTTTACGGATGTTACGGTGTCCCGCTGGAAGACACATTTAACCAAAAGCCATTGTTTACAAAAGCTGTTACGCCCTAATTCCAGCTCTATCAAGACATGAATAATGCTCGCGTAACATTTGAAAAGGGCCTATCAACTTTTGTAAATAATTTGCTAGGTCCTTTTCACGAGAACCGAAGTACGCCCACACAAACCAAGAGCACTATCGGGAAGGGGAGAATTTCCTCTGCCCGATGGTGTTGTTAGCTTGCGTGAGCGTATTCGGTTCGCGCGAAAAAGGCTTAACAAGTTTTGTGTACATAAGTTGATAGACCCGTTTCAGATGTTACGTGAGTATTATTCATGTGTTCATTTTTAGTAAACAGGGCCCTGCTGTTGTGTCACTTTTTGTCGAGTGAGTGAACTCAAATCCATCCGTGCACTCGTCTATAAGGCTGTCCACGAGACAGTTACGATCAGCTGACTTTTTTGTTAACCAAGAGCTTTTGACAGATCACAGTAGAACTGGCAGTTTATTCTCATATGAATTTCTGCTTTGTTTATGTTTACATTCAGCACCATTAACACCAGATCATTCACACACTCAAGATTTCTAGCTATCAGTTCCACTGAGAAACGTCTCTTGGATCAGTTTGACAGATAACATCAGGGGTGTGTGGATTCATGCAGAACATGCAGGGGTGAGTGAAATAGCTTGGGACTGCTTGGGACCCGAGTTGGGACCGTTGTTCTGGTACTGAGTGAGCCAAAAATAATAATGATTTTCTTCGGGACCCAGTGGTCTTAGAGCGAATCAAAACAAACATAGTGTAGTAATAGAATTTCAACTAGAATAGGGTACGTTAATCGTTTGCTTGGGACCAATAGGCTACTAGTTGCGAATTGATATGGTTCCACTGAATATTTTTCGTAGAAAAATATACTAAACTGATTTTAATAATGGTAGTTTTTGTAGATTTCAATACAAGATATTCATTGGGTTGGAATGTGAACAATGCACTTATTAATTGCAACGTATAATCCCTCCAATAAGCAGAAATGATTCTAAATAATAATCGTGTTTTTCTCAGATCCAAGTTATGGTACATGGGACAGATATGCGTAGAACGGCAGAAGATTTCTATAGGAATTACCATGTCAATGGTAGATTTCACCTTATCTAATGTTTATTGCTTATTCGGTATGAATTTTACGTGATATCAAATACCTACCTAAGTAGGAAGCAATTCTATGTTATCTGATGCAGTCAAATGATTTAATGACTTATCAGATATAATTTACAACCGGTACAGTAGGTACCGCACCAGGTGTTTAATGGTTTTTTTTCCAATTCATTTATCAATCGCGTTAGCTTTACGGAGCCGATATTTCATTGTTTGTAGTTTAACAAGAATAATTCAATACTACGTCTTGTAGGGGTGGACCGATTTCTCTTGGTTATAGTTTTGAATGGTTGTGGATAATTATTGATTTGTCTCAAGGCCACGAATTTCAATATGTATGTTCATTGATAGATATTTTACCCAGGTCTCTAACTAGTAATATCGGACAGAATCCAAAAGTCAATTGATTTTTCTTTTCTTTTGGGGGTTAGTGATATGAAAAGTTAATTTGAAATTCTTAATATCAACAATATTGTATTATTATGGAAACCTTTTACACTGCAGTACTATCGATCCAAGCACGGTAGTGAGAAATGCCAACGTACACCGATGGACGTCCAATCGTGCCACATGGCATCCATCCCCAGGACACAATGCCGACCTGAGTCTGCACACCGTTGGCGATGGTGTACAGTGGGCCGCCGGAATCTCCAGAGCAGGCAGAGATACCTCCGGTCAGTGGTCCAGTGCAGAGGTTGGATGGTCCCAGCGGACTGTTTCCTTCTCCTCCGTTGGCTTGCAGGCAAGTCTCGTAGTCGATGATTGGCTTGACGACCTTCTGCAGAATGGCTGGCATCGATGGATTGGCAGTGTTCGAAGTGCTTCCCCATCCGGCAAGAGTGGCCGGTCCTGGTTGGGGCTGATTTCCGATAGGCTGCAGCGTGGCGGGTTGGACGAAATCATTGAAGTTCAAGTATCCGACCAGGCGCATGACAGCCACATCGGAAGGATTAACTCCACCGAGGTATTCCGGATGAACAATGGATTGCTCGACGTTGACCAACTGACGGGTAGTTTCCGAGGCGGTGATATCATGCGATCCAGCCCATACGGCGAAGCGGGCATTCTCAGGCGATTCAGTGACACAATGAGCAGCGGTCAAGACCCAGCGCTGGTTGATAATGCTGCCACCGCAGATGTGAGCCGACAGAGTCAGGATCAAACGCTGAATTGAAACGATGCTCGGAAACTCATGGCGCAGAGCATTAATTCCACCAACAACACGTCCACCACGTGCTAGTTCGATGTAGTCCTTGCTAGGGGCAGCCGAAACCGCAGCAATCAAGCACACTAAAAGTCCGAACAGTTTCATTTTCGTAGATTAACTGTAGGCTATGACCCATAACCCAGCCTATTTATACCTTCCGGATGTTTTTTTTTTGTATTTCTACGCACATTTTGGGAAACTTTAATCGCTTCCGTTATCGTCTTTAAGCCGTCGTTATGTTACCAGCTGTCGATACGAAGGTGTTTGCTTATCTTTTGCTACAACCTGCGTAATGTTTGGGAATTTCACAGATTCAACCGATAACCATTCGGCAACACTTTATTGTATAACGGGTAGTCGGTGGTTTATCACTGTTATCAGAACTGGGCATTTCACTTTGATAAACGTTACAATTTAAACAGCAAAGATGTATGACACGGTGGCAAGCGTAATGCAATTAGACAATGTTTAAATGCCATGATAAGTTTTTGGGGATGGTCAGTCATCAAAGGCAAGCAGAAACTTGTGGTTAATCTTATCCAAAGAGAAACAATTTATTGCATACGAAACCTTTTACACGGCGTGGGCATCGATCCAATCACGGTAGTGAGAAATACCAACATAAACCGATGGACGACCAACCGATCCACATGGCATCCATCCCCAGGACACAATACCGACCTGAGTCTGTACGCCATTTTCAATTACGTACAGTGGGCCGCCGGAATCTCCGGAGCAAGCAGAGACACCTCCGGTCAGTGGTCCAGTGCAGACGTTGGATTCGCCCAACGGACTGGCACCCGGTCCTCCGTTGGCCTCCAGACAAGTTTCGTAGTCGATGATTGGCTTGACGACCTTCTGCAGGATGGCTGGCATTGATGGAACGGTAGTGCTGGAAGTGCTTCCCCATCCGGCAAGAGTAGCTGGTCCTGGTTGCGCGTGTGAGCCAAATGGCTGCAGAGTGGCGGCTTGAACGAAAGCGTTGAAGTTCAAGTAGCTGGTCAGGCGCATGACAGCCACATCGGATGGATTAACTCCACCGAGGTATTCCGGATGGACGATAGACTCATCCACATTGATCATCTGACGGTTAGTTTCCGTGGCGGTAATGTCGTGCGATCCAGCCCAAATGGCGAAACGGGCGGTCTCAGGCGATTCAGTAATACAATGAGCAGCGGTTAGGACCCAGCGTTCGTTGATGATGCTGCCACCGCAGATGTGAGCTGACAGGGTCAGGATCAAACGCTGAACCGAAACAATGCTCGGGAATTCATTGGGCAGAGCGTTGATTCCACCGACCACGCGTCCTCCGCGGGCTAGTTCGATGTAATCCTTTTCTAAAATGATGCATTGTTAATTCACTGCATACGCTTTCAGTCAGTAGCATGTTAACTTACGGGGAGCAGCCGCAACGGCGCCAACCAAGCACACCAAAAGTCCAAGAAGTTTCATTGTTGCAATAGAACTGCAGATCTCTCTTTTTAAGTCTGTATTTATACGATTTTCGAAATTGCATGATAATAGATTTAGATGAGATTGTTTTTTAATTGTAGACCTCCACTGCACTGATACCGTTGCAATTTTAGACCATCAGCAAGCTTATCAAATTGAAAAAAAAAAAAAACATTTACGTATGGATTGGGATTTTCACAGGTTGCTAATCGGTAACAATCACTCCAATAAAATACGTAACGGTTTGCTGTTTGTTGATTTGGGAGATTCTGGTGGAATTTTTTTGAAGTTTAGAATTTGTTACTAATTAAATTCATAAACCTTTCATAATTTAACTAAAGAATGATTATCATTATATCGGTTCGATTATCGGTCCGGTCTAGGAATTTTACGGGTTGGAAAATTTCTCGACTTCCCTGGACATAGAGTATGATTGGACTTGCCACACAATTACTGTGGACCCCCTGTGATCTTATCATTTATATGTTTATATGTTTTGTGGAAGCTGACTTTTGTGCTTAGATTATTATGTATAAACATCTTAACCAGATTTACAAACTCATGGTATGTGGAATTGAAGTGTGTGCTAGGGATTCGCTATCAGCTAGACTATCTACACCAAGGGAAAAGACAGCTGTTGATTATGAGCTAAGAGGAAGAGGAGACAATAGGGGGACTATTATGGATAAATTTTCTGTCGACCGTG
Organism: Ochlerotatus camptorhynchus; assembly: GCF_037179485.1. Lineage (NCBI taxonomy): Eukaryota > Metazoa > Arthropoda > Insecta > Diptera > Culicidae > Ochlerotatus > Ochlerotatus camptorhynchus. The sequence continues at coordinate 1,001,439 of NW_027040793.1, read as the reverse complement.
AACCAACACCTGATTGGTCGAGTGAACATATAAAAACGCAACAGGGAATCTAATTTCCTTGTATTTTGGCAGTCGACTGCGTCGCTCACAATGAAATAGTTTTTGCACGGTCGTTTCCGCGAGAGAAGAATGTGGATGATGGTTCCACCTCCTACCCCTACAAAGGTTTGAGCTGGACGATTTATCTTTAAGATAATTAAATATGACATTTTAATCAGGTTAGCAAACAAAATCGAACTGGTTTCAGTTACAGATATAAATTCCCTCTAGAGTTTACAGTTGCTTCACAGCGATATAAATGTGGAAAAGCTCAGGCGTCCACCTCTTAGTTTGCCTTTTTGTCCACCTAAAATATTCATAAGTATTACAAGCAATCAAGAGTTAATGAACAATCAACAAAGCATCCTATTACACTAGCAACCCCGCAACGCCAAATTGTATCTCAATTTCCTCCTGAATTTAAAACCCATGGCGATTTCTATCATCTGCTGATTCTATGGCGATTTCTAACATCTGCTGATTTAATTCCTTATTCAGAAAATGAGAGACAATGACAATTCTGCTCCCAGTCGTTGGTGAAAATAAGACATTGCAGTTTATTTTTGAGAAAATTGCTTTGTTAGGCCTAAACCAAATAAACCATGTAAAAAATCAAACCCCCCCTCCTCCCTAAAAATGTAAACCTAACAAATACGCATGAAGATTTCAGTGTAAGTGAATCTGTTTCTCCATGATGAAAAAATGAAGTGTTTCACACAGCAATCGAGTATTCTATATTTATTCTATAGAATTCATGATAGTATTCATGAAAACCATCCCACCGACTGTGACTACAAAGATGTTTTTGATAAAGACATAGCTAATTATAACAATATTAAGTTTAAATTGAGTAGAATTAATTGGCAATCAGTTTTGAGAAATCAAGAGAATGTCGATTGTGCACAACGTTGCCAGGTCATTTTCAGAAAAATCTGGACCTGTCAAAATATAAAATCTGGAAAAATCTGGAATGCTCCAAAAAATCTTGTTTGTAACATAATGCTATTTAAATCAAAGGGATCTGCCGATCTCCCGTAAAAATCGCTCAGTATGATCATCTGGAATTTTTTCAAAGTACCAGAATGTTTATGAATTCCAAGTTTTAAAAAATTATGAAATTATATAAAGCAAACTTGTAAGTATTGCTTAAATCATGCCAAAGTTAAGAAAAGTATTGACACAGTGTACCCATAAAGTTTAAATATCCATTACGCAGCATTTCAAAATTGAGTTAAACTGTAGAAAATGTTTTTAGGATTCTGAAGCAGCAAAGAATCAAGCAACTTTGATGGGATGATTTTTTTAAGCCAAGCTAAGCGATTTACCCAAGTAACCATAGGCACCTTATTTCGCCTTTTTGGCTATATACGGGCCTCATCAGAACTTACAAACATTGGTATAGCCGTTGTTTAGCTGTATATAGCCAAAAAGGCGAAATAACGTGCATATGGTTACTTGGGTAGTCCTTACTATTTGATGTTGTACCAGAATATGTCTTAAAGATTTTTTTAGTTCTAAATAATTCTAATATTACCCTGAGGTTTATCAGACTTAAAATTTTACTCTTGAAGTCATACAACTCACAACACCCGGTAGACCAGTAGGCAATTTTATTCTAAACTAAAATTCTCCTGACTGAAGTGAGAATAAAAGCCTAACATCGTGGTACTCACACACAGTTTACCTAAACTACGGGTAACTCCACATGACCAGTGTTGGAAAAGTTCGCGATATTTCACGAAGTTCACCAAGGGAAAAGTTCGCGAGTCATAGTGAATTTTCGTGAACTTTTCCATCACTGCACATGACCATTACAGATAATTATGCCAAAGAATAATTTTATTACATAACTAAATTTAAATTCTGAAAGCGTCATTTTTGAAGTCTCAGGATCTTGAAATGGTTCTAAATTCTGGAATATATATTTCCTGGGTCTCAGATCATTACATTTTTAGTTAGTCTGAATTTACTTGGAGCTCTTCACAGAATATCTTCGTCCTTTTTTCAGAGTTCAGTTTGAATCATCCTAGAATTTCAGCATACGTCTTTTCTGGATTCCCCTAAAGTAATCTTGATAGTATCCAAACCATTTCAGTAACATTCTATGAGTGCTTGGCATAATCTCTTGTAATCTCTTATAAATCGCTCTCTCATTCCACAGTTCCCTCAGACTGGTAATAATTTCCAAGAATCGGCATAATTTTGTCTCAATTTTTCTCTATGAAATTCCCTTGGAATATTCTTAATATGTATTGGTATGCTCTTCAGAATGACCGTCACATTCTTCTCAAACTTATCCTTTGAACTGCTTTGTAGGTAAGATAAGAATTGTTTTGAAATCCTCTTCAGTATTTCCTAAGTGCTCAAGTAATTTTCCAAAATGGCCCTGAAAGTCTCCCAAAAATTGCAAGATTTCTTAAAATTTGATAAAAATGAACAGAAAAATGGACAGAATCCCATTGAAATTATTTTCCCGATTCGTATCAGCATTCTCCTTAAGTTTCATCTTAAGAATTTTCTATGATTTCTCTTCCGAATTTGTAAAGTTTGTAAAAGACAATTGACACTGTTTTCAACCAGAGGTTGCACAGACTGCATACTCACATTTCACTGTAAACTATTTTCAGAATTACCTTACAATTCTGCAATCTAGGGCAATTCAGAATTCTTAGGTATTTTAGACTGCTAAGGTAGCTCAATATTCACAGGTTCTTTAATAAAAAATGCTAATAATTATAAGATTCCTTTAAAATTCTCCTAAAAAATCTACTTACTTATTCTCAAAAAAACATCACGAACATACTTCAAAGTCCTGGTGGTTGTCTAGATTCAAAGGCCTTGCTAATTTTTCAAAGCTCAATTTATTGTTTTCAATCCTGAACAGTTTTCGATTTCTATAAATTCCAAAATTAGGAAAACTCCTCCACATTGATTTATTTTTATTTTTATGAATCCAGGATTTAAAAAAAAAAAACAATTATAGCCAACATCTAAACAAAAGCTCAAAATAAAAAAAAAATATCTAGCTTGATATTTTTAAAATATTTGAAGATTTTTTTCAGCCATTGCAAACATGTTGTAACAATTCCATGTATGCTGTTGCACTAATGTCCAACGTTGATGGCCTTAAGTAATGAAAGTAGTAAGTTTGGCTTTATTTTATTTTTTATTAGAGGGTCCATAAATTGCAGTGATATTTTTAGAGCAACACATTTTAAAAATCTGGGAAAATCTGGAACATATTTAAAAAATCTGGAAATTACCATGATCTGTCTGTGTATCTGGCACGTCGACTGAAAATCTGGAAAATCCAGATAAATCTGGAATACTGGCAACGCTGATTGTGCAGTAGACGTTTTTTATAAAATTTTATTGGAAATTAAACAAGAGGAAATTCCTTTTAGGATGACCACGTAGTTATCGCTCCAAAAATCCGGTTTGGTTCAATAAGCAAATTATTAATTTGAAGAATCGGAAACAAAAGGCTGACAAAATATATAGAAAACAGAATAATCAGGGTAATTTGGAAAAGTATTTGAATATTTGTGACCAGCTTAATTTTGCTGTTTCTTCTGCACTTAATGAGTACAACATAAAAACTGAAAATGAAATTAAATCATGTCCAAGAAACTTTTTCAATTACGTTAAAACTAAAAAAATAATTCGTACAACTTTCCATCAAAAATGACTTTAGACGAAAAAGTAGGAAATAATTCAGAAGATACCGGGGAAATGTAGGTAATTTCGGCCTAAGTGCCCCTAATTTGGGCCCATACATAAATTCAGCAATCGACTAAATTTTCAATAGCAACCAAAAATATCCATTAGTAACGTCCCAATAACGCGTTCATCTAGATAAAATTGATAAATGGCAGATTTTTAGCGATGGGCCCAATCTTAGATTCATAGGCCAACATTTCCCCTGTAATCTTTTTGCAACATTTTTTCAAGAGACGTACCTACCATAGAGGTAAATCTAAGACCACTGGGTCCCGAAGAAAATCATTATTATTTTTGGCTCACTCAGTACCAGAACAACGGTCCCAAGCAGTCCCAAGCTATTTCACTCACCCCTGCATGTTCTGCATGAATCCACACACCCCTGATATTATCTGTCAAACTTTCATAGCGAATCAAAACAAACATAGTGTAGTAATAGAATTTCAACTAGAATAGGGTACGTTAATCGTTTGCTTGGGACCAATAGGCTACTAAGTGGTGAGCCAATTTAAAATCGTTAGTTTCGTATTGATTGTTGCTACTAGCTGATACAGCTGAATTAAATAGTCGAGAAAAGTGATTCATGTGCACTATTATAAAGCCTCTACTCAACGGTATTATTGTAGAAAGTCATGTATATTTGTTTAAGTCAGTTCAACGTGTTGACGTAGCGAAGATGGTAGTGTCAAGGTTTGCCAATACGGTCGTCTCGAGTTCGATTCCAGGTTCCGGTGCAGGGTAAATAATTTGGTGGTGCCCGGAAAAAATAACCATACAATTACCATAAAATATTATACATTCACAACACAATCTATTTCGAACAATTGGTCCTATTGTATGTATATCATACAAGTAAATTTAAAATATTGCTATTACAATAGATGTACGATACGTACCATATAGTATGAATTTTCAACAATAGAAAAACAATAAAATTAATGATAAATGACTCATGTTTGTTCGGGAAAAAGTGATTTTTTGTATGGTTAAGATACATAACAACCCCCTTGTCCTATTGTAGATTATCCAATTTACCACAGATCCTATTGTGGAAACAATAAATCCTATGGTTATTTTATCGTTGTGGGCAATACGATTTATTGTAAATGCAATAAATTATATTGTATGGTTACAATACATTTCATTGTACCTCTGTGGTTCTTTTTTTTACGGGTGTGCTTATAACTAATTTCGAATAATTTGATTCTCGCAGCAAAATAAACTCAATCAATTCCATCAACAAAACAAAAAACCGTAGATAATATTTAACTCGGCTTCAAGAGAAAGCTGTGTAGCCAATTATTGGATAATCAGGTAAAGGTTGAGTAAGCGCCTTTCAAGTTCACACACCACTAAACAGCAGGATAACAGCTGTATAGAAGCGTAAATAGATATGCAATAAGAGCTTGTTCCAACCGTCACAACAGCTAGAAGTAGCTAACTAAGTTCGCCAGATTTGCTTGTATAGAGATTGAGTAAAGGTTTCCTCATATCGTATAACATATGAATACAGCTTGAAGCTGAATAAATGAAATGAGTAAAGCGTTTACATTGCGAAAATTGTTAGTTGGGTATTTTAATTATTTGATGGCTTCTACACAACCAATCTTGCTGAATAGCATAAACATCAAAAGTGCTTTTTCAACAACTAAACAACCTGTACTCAACTAATAAACTGTGTTGGCGCTACTTTGGAAGCTATTTTACAGTCAACTAGGTTTATTTTTAGATGCGTGCAGTTTTACAGCTTTTACTCTGCTTCTTCGTGAAGTTGAATTAACTAGTCGAGAAAAATGATTCATGTGCACTATTATAAAGCCTCTACTCAGCGATCTTGTTGTAGAAGGGCATTTAAATTTGTTTACGTTAGTTCAAAGTGTTGGCGTACCGAAGTTGGTAGTATCAAGGTTCGCCAATACGGTCGTCTCGAGTTCGATTCCAGGTTTCGGTACAATGTAAAACATTTGGTGTGTGCTTATTATAACTAAGTTCGATTAATTTAATTCGCAGTAAAATAAACTTGATAAATTCCTCCAACAAAAAAAAAAAGCGTAACAATATTTAACCAGGCGTCAAGAGAAAACTGTGTAGTGATTATTGAATAATCGGGTAAAGATTGAGTAAGCGCCTTTTAAGTTCACACACAACTAAACAGCAGGATAACAGCTGTATAGAAGCGAAAATTACTTTGACCCGCTCTACCTACTTTTGGGTTCCTGCACTATAGTGCCGAGATGAGTGAAAAGAACTTAATTTTGGATACTTTTTTTCTGGCAGAGCGAGAAGCCGAGACGACCAACAAAAAGAATAATAATAAGCAATAGAATCTTTTGTCCGGCTGGCTTCTCGTATTCTCTCTGTGCGGGCCCTTAAGGTTCAATTTACTTTGATACATTTTTTAAAAATTCAAAAGCAGTTTTTTTCTACGCATTCTTTTAGATTGCAAAAAGCTCGCGTCATTTTGTGTAAAATGTCAAAAAGAATCGAATAGTGCGAGCTTTTTGCAATCTGAAATAATGCGTCGGAAAAAACTGCTTTTGAAATTTTCCAAAAAGCATCAAAGTAAATTGAACCTTAAGCTGGATTTAGACTAGGCAAGTCAAAATTTGATAAACTCAGTTGAATTCAATTAGCTTGAACCAGGCTCAACTTTTTTTCAATTCAAGTAAGTTGATCATGTCAGTTGAATGGCATGGTTTACACGTTCAATTTATTTGCGTTCAAGTCAGTTGAATTCAACTGACTTGATCAATTGACTTGCCCTGTCTAAACCCAGCTTTAAGCTTGCAATGATTTGTAATCTCACGCTAACAACTCGTACGATCCTGCTTTAATGGTAGATAAGCAAAAGGCGAGTTGAATTTGATAAACGTTATTATGGATAGTTACTTTCGAGTTTGAACACAAAGCTTATTCCTGTTAAATTTCAATTACCGAATTGATAACCGTAATTCTAAAGACTTGTTTATAAATTCAGACCAATTGAGTCTATTAGAGCATAAAATACAGACAGAAACTGCTTCAATTTTGGGCTTTGGTAAAGAAAAACATATCAAGAAGACTGACAACTATGCCTGAATTCAAGGGACAAATGCAGCGCTGCTCTTGAACGAAGGCATTGACTACCAAAGCTAACTCTTAGAAACTGTTCATAAACTACGCAGATCGATTTTGAGAGGTTTTCAACCCCTCCTTCACACCGCGTAGTCCATCACCAACCATCCTATTTGTTACAGTGACAAAAAAAAAACACAAACATAGTCCAGTACGTTTGATTGTACTCAATTTATTACCAGTCCATTAATAGACTAACAAAAATCCTTCTTAAATTCATGAATTCTCCTGAATCCAATCGTTGAAAGCGGAAACGCGGGAGGAAATCGATGGCACTCCCGGTATACCGCACGGGAAAACTTGCCAGGTTATGATACCAACAAGCACATGCTGTCCGTTGGTAACCTGTACTACTGGGCCACCGGCATCTCCGTTGCAGGCACCAATACCACCAGTAGCGGGTCCCAAGCAAACGTTTTCTGGAGTAATCGGCATGACTCCATATAACATTTGGGTGCAATTTTCATTGGGGAAGACTGAAACACGTGTTTGCTGCAGAATGGTTGGCGTGCCTGGCAACAGACCCATTGACGTTGACCCCCATCCGGCGAAGCGTACCACTCCGCTAGGAATAGAATTAGGTATTGGCATGACAACCGGTTGAATAAAACTGTTGAATCCGAAGGGAGATTGCAGACGAACCTAGAAATGAAGATAATTAAATGATCTTTCTTTGATTTTTATAGTCATTGCCTTACAATCGCCAAATCGTAAGGGGTTGGTGATCCGTCGTAATTCGGATGCATGGTGAACCACAACATGTTGACGGTCTGCTCGACCGGTTCAAATTGGTTTAAGTTCAGTTTACCGGCCTGAACACGGTGCCTACCGGCGGATTTTCCGAAAAAACATTGAGCTGCCGTTAGGACGTGGAAGTTGTTCAGAATGGTACCACCGCAAACGTGGGTCGAAATCGTCAGAAACAGTCGCTGGATCGATACTATGTACGGATACTCCCCGGCTAGGGCGTCTACGCCACCAACGATACGGCTATTCTTGCCATCTGTGGGAACAATGTCCTGGATATGCTTCAAATGTTTCAAAGTTTACGTTTGAGAATAACTTACCTGAATTGAGGGCCAAGGCGGTGGCCAAGCACAGGCACAGTACCACGACTTTGATCATCTTCCCGAGTGTGTGTTGTCTGCTGCGCTTCCCGAACCGAACTGAGAATAATCCCTTAAGACAGCTAACGAGGTAATATCATTCGGTTTGAAGGGGGTTATCTTATCATCATCCGGGGATGGTTCATCATCGGTTGTGACACTCTGCTGAACACGATTTAGATAACATTTTGGCTATTATTCAATGCGTTTTGGTTTGTTTCCTATCGATATCAATCCATGTCTGCGATTTGTAACGAGTTAATGAGTTTGTTATCTGTTCTTTCCATTTTATTATTGAAAAATTGGAAGATGAGTGCTTAGCGGAATGACTAACGTATACATTTATTATTTTCAAGTTTCGGTGTTATAACGTCAAGAATCCACCCAAGGTGAGGGGAAATCAGTGTATGCACAGAAGGTCCACTTCCGCAGGGGTTGACCGTCCACGATGGCATGGCTAGCAGGTTGAATGGTTGCCGTGCGGTGGCAATCATCACTGGACCACCTGAATCGCCAATGCATGTTCCGGTAGCAGTCGCACTGGTGTCGGTACAGATGGTGTCACCTGTTAGATAAGCTGCCAGGGATCCAAGACGCTGGTAGCATTGATTGTATGAAAGTATTGGAACGATGGCGGCCTTGAAAGGAAATGATGGGAAATTTACTACTTTTTTGCCCATGAACTTAGTAAATTCATTTTGTTACACAAAAATTGAGCTTATTTCATTGTAGGGGGAAGTACACACTGACAAATAGATAGAACTCTTCATTTTTGGTGATTGCACGCGCATTTAATTTCCAATTCAAATATAATTTGTTTGCAATTTACATACCGCAGCGGTGGTATACGATAGTTTTGACGTTTCTATTGAATCAATGTGCATTATTATCAATCCGCAAGCTTATGTTCCACGATCAGATTTATAATGGGTTTCGAGTCGTAATGAGTTTTCCTTGAACAGATTCTTAATCTGTTATTATATGAATGATATCTTAAAAACTGTTTAACGTCGCAGAGTTTTAAAAGTAAAAACTAAGAATTTAGAATTTCTGTATCTGGAATATTAAAATATTTTCGATTTCTAAATTAACTAGATCATCGATTCTCAACGTTCCACTACCGTGTGGAAAGCTAGCAGGGTGCCACTGAACCGAAGAAATCGGGAATTTTATTGAAATTTTTCAATGTTTTTCGAACTTATGGTTTGTTATTCACGGCTAGCTCAGTATAAGTTGGGTTTCTTTTCAGGGTCGGCTACATTCACTTGCTTCGGGAGGACATCACACATACAACCAATCAACATGAGAATAATAGGCGGAACAATACAGGACACCAAGACAGTCTCTCAAGAAAAAAAAGGCACAAACACAGAAAATAAGCTTATTCATTATATAATTTTCAATTTAAAAGATACATCATAAGGGGGGGGGGGGGGGTCGTTGCGGCCGATCAGGAAACGGTGGGGCCCATGCGTAGAGGGAGAGAGAGAAAGGGATTTTGTAGTTTGGTTACCTCTGATGATAGGGTGGTCAGCTACTCCAATCAGCACCCATGATCCTGGTCTCCATGGGGGGAACTCCGCCGATATGTTACCGAGGTCGTTGTGTAGATCCGTAGCTCGGCGTACCTTCTCGATGCTCCGACAGAGTAAGGTTTGAATAACCGACGTTCCACGCGCTCGCAGACGGGGCAGTAGCACATTGGATTTTGGGCACTGGCAAGCGGGGGCGGACCCGCCAGACCTTACCAGACCCTCACCGCCACAGCTTTGGCTACTGCTCGCCCGTTGCGTGTGTCGTAGCAATGGCGGATACTCGCTAGACACCAGCGCGGGACTCGCCGATCCCCAACTCACTTCTTCCTGGATCGTGGTTAGAGCGCACGTGGGAACTATTGTCACCGTCTCCGTTTGCGGGTATTTATATGTGGGGGGGGGTCTCCTTGGTACCACTTTCCACACGGTTTCTCCAAGGCCAACACTCGTCGGAGGTCTCTGCTGGAGGAATTGAACCCAGGCTTCGGTCTTCCAATACTTTCCTTTCGGCCTCAGGTGGACAAGCACTCTCTCCAAACCACTCTTTTACTTCGTTCTTCGTTTTTCTTTCTATACTCTCGATCCAAACTCTTGGACGGTCTACTACTTTCTGCCGGCTTTAGCAAAACTCCTTCATCATCTCCCCTCTCTCTCCCTTTTCTTCCTTTCTCTCTCTCTTTCTTACTCTCCTCTTCTAATTTTCCGGTGATCCGTGATGCCAACATTGGAGATGCATAAATGACATGTAATCGAACGGATAAGATGTGAGCCGTTTTCGAGGGGTTAGTAGATTTTAAACTAGGTAATATTAATGCGGACTTTGCCGTCTTTTGTTTTTTTATTTACATTTTTATTGTTTTTATTTATTTATTTATTTATTTATTCACAGTTATCTGCATGCAAAGATTTACAAACATTAATATAGTGGGCTGGGTAACTAATTGAACGGTTTATATTTATGTTAGGTATAATTTATTTACAAATGAAAATGTGCCAAGGGAAAATATTGAATTCAAATAATTATTTCTATATATATATATACTAACAAATCTAAACTAATGAAAAAAAGGACCTAACCCTAACCTCAACTAATCTCCTTATGTGCCTTGCCTTGAACCAGACTATTGTTCCCAAGTTGTTGGTAACAATCATCCCACCTCCCATAAAAAAATTACCAAACTAGCCTAGGTTGGTAATTTTTCGTGTCATGGATCGATGTTTCACGCAAACTATCAGTTCTGTGAGTATACAATTCTCCGGATCCTATGTTTTAATGATTTGTTTCTATTATAAATACTAACTGCATTCCAGATGCTCTCTTATAACTTCTATTTTTTTCGTTTGCTCGGTTATTCATTGATTTTGTTGTTTCATTTCCTGCAGTTCCTTGTTCGTTTTGTTTTTATTCAGTTTATAATGGAAGCTCTTTTCTTCTTATTAATAAACAATATTTATTCACTTATCTCAAACACACTCTCATTCAGACTCTCATTCAATTGGGTACCCTTCTCATTACATTCATTCAACACTCATGCTTTCCACAATCATTTCTTTATTAACCCTAACTCAACTTATTATTTTAATCTACTTTAATTATCCTAGAAGACTTGTACCATCTTCATAGATTTCCTATGTTAGAAGACTTCATCTGTCTTCTAAAAGATCGAAGAGGCTAAATAACTACCTCAACGATGATCACCTTGGTTTTGGTATTAATAAACAGGGATGTAAACAAAGTTAATCTTTCTCGTGGAAAGAAACAGTTTTTCGTCTGTTTTAAGTCTAGGGCCAAGCTGTTTTCGTCAAAACAGCTGGTCCCTCGGGTACCATAAAACAAGCATAATTATAGCATATCTATCTTCGAATTAGAGATTTGAGCCATTTAGCTACCTGTCAAACTTTTGCAGGTGAACGCACGGTTTCGAACACCTGTGAAAGGAAATCCGAAACAGAAACAAACAGAAAAGTTATTATGGTACGGCTAACAACGCATCGAGTTATCGGAGAACGAACAAATTTCTTTGAAAATTCTTATTTAGTTGGAGGAAGAATTATTGCTGCTCGTTGGAATTTTGTGGCTACGAAGCCGTGGGGCTATCTACGCTTTCTTCCAGTTTCATCGCTGCAATTGAGTTGTTTGGGAGAGGAAACGATTGTATACCAGACAAATTCTATTATTTTCTGCAGGCTGCACCGGCTGAGGTCAATGACCTAGAGAGATACAGGATATAGGTCGAGTTGGGGTTGGGTTCTGATTTCAGAGAGCGATGATCCTTCGCCGTAGGTGCTTATCAGTTGATGAAGTGAATTCTATCCGGGTTTCAAATGTACGGCTGGCCAAACACCTAATGATTTACCATCGAGATCTGTGATTTCATAGGACGATGAACCAATTTTCCGTACTATTTTAGCTGGTAGGTATTGAGGCCCATATTTAGCATTGTAGTTTTCAATAGCACTAGACTGCTTCATATTGCGCCTATAAACCATTTGACCTACTTCTAGTGCTTTTCCATACGCTCTATGACGAAGATCATATCGTTTAAGGCCTTCCTGATGGGCTTTTTGGAGATTTTCCTGAACTAATTTTTTAATATTACTAAATATTTCAGTCTGACGCTTTTCACGATCAGCTGTAGATAGTGGTGGGTCCTCATAGCCGTACTGATGGTCTGATCCCTTCAACAACATTTCGTATCCGTGCGTCGTGAAGAATGGAGTCAAGTCAGTCGCTGAATGCACCGAAGTGTTGAGCACTGTTTCTATTTCGGACAACTTGGTATCCCACAGTTTTTGATCGGTTTTAACGTAAGTTCGTATGGCTACGTTTACTGTTCTATTTACCCTCTCCACAGGGTTAGCCTGCGAGTGGTATTTAGAATTGAGCCAGTGCCTAATGTCGAACTGCGTACACATCAAGCGAAATTCTCGGGACAAAAAGCACGAAGCATTATCAGTAATCACCACTTCGGGGACTGAGTTACGGTAAAACCATTGATCCCTTAAAGCTTTGCAGAGGCTCTGACTATCTATCTTGCGGAAGGGGACTAGCATGATCCATTTGCTAAACAAATCGACGACGGACAAAATGTATTGATTCTGTTTTCGACTTCTGGGAAGTGGACCTATGAAGTCTAGGGCTATGATCTGCCATGGGTGAGTAGTGATCCGTTGCTCTCCTAACGAGGGTGCTAGGGCTATGTTGGGAGCCTTAGTTTCCTTGCATATGGTACATTTATTCACGTACTCCCGTACGTCAATTACCATCCTTGGCCAAAAGTAGCGCAAACGAATTCTGCTGAGAGTGCGGTCAGTTCCAGGATGCATGGAATTATCGTGACATTCTTTGATAATCCCAGCTCGATCGCTCGGTTGTGGAACTATTTTCCAATCGAATCGATCGTCATGCACATCACTGGGGTTTGATACGTATTTGAACAACACACCTTCACGTACCTGAAAATCGACATGTTCATCTGGTTGCTCAGAAACCTTTTCGAGCAAATTTTCATACCAAGCCTGAGCTGACTCAATTGGGTTTGGGTTCGGTTTGTTAGATATCATGGAAGTGGACGGGAAAACAGTAGCAACCGCATTTTCATCTCCTATAGCCACAGCACCTGGATCAGCAACAACAGCAGCAACACTGCGGGAGAGCGCGTCTGCCACAACATTCTCTTTGCCCCGCCGATGGCGTATAGTCATATCAAATTGTTGTAAATGCAGGCACCACCTACTACAACGAGATGCAGTTTTCCATTTAGCCGTCAGGATGTGTGTTAGGGCGGCGGAATCAGTGGTCACCGTAAAATGTGAGCCCTCGATATAGCCTCTGAAGGCTTCAATGGAAAGAAGAGCCGCTAGCGCTTCTTTTTCACAAGCATGATAATTTTTTTGCGGAGTTGTCAGCTTATGTGAATAGAAGGCTATCACCCTTTCAAAACTACCCTGAATCTGCGTAAGAATCCCGGCAACTGCCACGTCACTGGCATCTGTCTGTATAGTGAATTCTTGTGAGAAATCAGGGCAGGCGAGGATCGGTGCTGAAATAAGCTTCTCCTTGATTAAATTGAAGGCTTCTTCCGCGGCCTCAGTCCAGCTTAAAACCTTCGACTTGGTTTTCAGAAGGTCTGTTAATGCAGAGGTAACTCCACTGAAGTCGTCTATAAATCGGCGATAATAATTTGCCATCCCTAGGAACCTACGTAGTTTCGTGACCGATGTTGGTCTTTCGTAATCCACTATTGCTCGGACCTTTTCTGGGTTGGCCCGGAGGCCTTCTGTTGATAAAAGGTACCCTAGGAATGGCAATTCATTAACTCCGAATTTTGACTTTTCAATATTGATGGAAAGGTTGGCCTCTGTCAGACGCTTAGCTACTTCACGAAGGAGGTGCATGTGATGCTCGAACGTCTCCGATACGATGACTATATCGTCAAGGTATACGAAGACGTTCGGCTCTAACTCACCATGCCCAAGGACGCGGTCCATTAATCGTGATAAAGTAGCCGGGCTATTCACTAAGCCGAAAGGCAACCTCGTAAACTGAAACATTCCCTTGCCTTGAACACTAAATGCAGTATACCGCCTAGAACTTTTCTCCAAAGGAATTTGGAGAAAGGCTTCGGACAAGTCAATTGTACTCAGGTATTTGGCCCTGGGGAGTTGACCGAGAATCCGGCCTGGATGAGGCAAGGGATACGCATCACGAATCGTTCTTTCGTTTACTTTACGAGCATCTAAGCAGAGGCGAACCTTCCCAGTTGGTTTAATAACCGGTACAACATTCGAACACCAATCAGAGTGAGCCCTCTCGATTATACCAATCGATAACATTCGCTCTAATTCTGCCCCGACTTTTTGTTGTACCTTTGGGGAAAGTGTGTATGGATACTGTCGAACAGGAGGTTTTCCTTTCCATTCGTCCGCTATTTCAATATGGTGTTGGATTAGAGGTGTCATGGTCAACATATCTGAGCAAGCCCCTTGAAACAGCTTTTTAATTTCTTCAAGCTGGACGAGTTCAGAATCACTGAAAGTAATTTGATCTGATTCGACCCTGAGAAGAGTCTCTTCATCTACTGTGGCACAATCCTTAACGGTTGGCCAGATTCGAAATTTCCGCCAAAAGTCCATGCCGAGTATGCAGTCAGCCGACAAAGTTCTGACAACTAAGGTTTGAATTATCTTGATAAGCCCTGCAAAATTGAAAGGAATGGACAATTGACCTAGAACTTCTAATTCTGACCCATTTGCGGAACGAATCACTGTAGGACGGTCTAAAGCTTTAAGCTTCTGGTTGTTTAACTTGAGAAAGACTTTTTCACTGATTAGGGTGAGTTGGCTACCAGAGTCCAATAACCCTTTAGAAGGCATGCCGTAGATTTTGATTTTTGCATAAGGTCTGTTATCGTGGGTGTCGACTAAGGAAATGTTTAGAACCTGAGATTCCTCATCCGTATATAGATCTCTTTGAACAGGTTCCCAAAATTCCGGAGGATAGAAATCTGACGGCACTGGATTTACGCGGATGTGGTCGACGGTCTGCGATTTTGGACCGTCTGCAAGCCGTTTTTTCGGCAGTAGGGACAATTTTGAGTTTCAAATCCTTTGAATCCACAAACCAAGCAAAGGGAACCTTTGTAATTCCTACACTGTTCTAAAGAATGATTTGTTTGTCGACAACAAAGACATTCATAGCTACGAGGAGGTCGATGTGCTTCAATAAGGGTTTCTAATGTTCTTGTAGGTTTAGAAGGACCTTCCTTCGGATCAGGTTGCTTTGGGAGACCTGATGATGGAGGATTGTTCGGCTTTTTACCCTCCATTTCTTCCTTCTTTTTTTGATTTCCTTCTTTAGGTTTGTAATGATTTGATCCCTGCTGGTTTAATTTGAAAGGAGGACGGTTGTTGGAATTCCTGGGATCACCTCTTCCTGGTTGATATTCCGTAACTGCATTGGTGGATCTCTCATTTCCGAATACTTTAGCATACAGTGAAAAGTTTGACGCATCAATTACGTGCCCTGCTTCTAGAAGATCTGGAAGACTAAAGATTGGCTTCCAAAGAAGCGTTTTCTTATAGTCCGATCTCATATTCCTTTTGAGGATGTCCAGCTGTTCCACATCGCTCATGGGTACGATCATGGACCTAAACATTCTCTCCATATCATAATAATATTCCTGGAATGTTTCATTCCGCTGCTGGCGCCTTTGGTAAATCCTTGTCCGTACCAATGAATCTAATTCCGGATGAGCGAATGTTCTTCGAAGCTCGTGGACTAGATGTGTCCAGCTGGCCAGTCGTCCTGAGGAACGCATTGTCATATACCAGTTGAGTGCTGGCCCACAAAACAGATGAAACGCTGAATCAAATAGCTCAGCCTCAGAAGTCCGTTCTGATAAGGCTAGTTGCGAAACTAGACCCAAAAATTCATTGAGTTTGAGTCCCTGATCAGTACCCGCGTATTTCTCCAGTTTCCACTTCGAAACCGGTAACGATTTATGACTATAGTTACCTCGCGGAACGTCAACTGGAAAAGGGTAACAAGATGGTGGAGGTACCTGACTTTGTCCTGCTACAGGATAAGAAGAACCGACCTGAGATTGCTGAACATTCTCTCGGCTTATAACAGGCTGTGTAACCGGAGGCTGTATTGAGTAGGGAAATTGATTCCATATTGGCGCAATATACTGTCCAGTAGTGGTAACAGGAGCTGTGTATCCCTGTCCGATTGGTACCCCTGGATAATATCCCGGCCACGGTCCAGCTGTTGTCACCAAAGGATACCCTGCTGAAGTAACTGTCACGGACTGCGAAACATCCGGAACTGGTACTGGTCCAAAGTATGGGTTCGAATTGACCGAGGATACGACGCGAGGTATCGAGCTACTTGATGTTGAATTTGTGGAAAAACTGATCCTAGGAACCGAAGAAGACACCGGAGGAATTGTCCTCAAAGGATACCACCCTGTACTGACAACAGTCGGAACCGAATGTTTCGGAATAGTACCCGTATAGGTGGTGGTACAACTCGGTATTGTGTGGTTTGAACTAGTCGTGACCTGTGAAGTCTGATAATGATTCTCCCGGAAAGCAGATTGAACTTCCCTAAAACTCCGGAGTGAATAAAGTTCCTGCTCTAGTGTTATAAGTGCTTTCTTCACATCACCGGCCTGTATTCCTTCCGGATTATCAGGGTCCAACAAGCCTAACCTGAGTAAAGAATCCATAATCTCATTTTCTTCTCCGGTGAGGGGGTTTTTTTTTACATTCCCTACTGGTGACAAAACAGTAGTCTCCACCAATGGATTTCCTGTTTCATCAAAAAGGTTGCCCAAATCATTGTCCTCCAACTCGTTTGTTAGAACTGTCCGCTTTCCATAGAAATATCTATTCAACCGAGACAGAACCGCTTCTTGCATTCTACCGATTTCGATTCCATCCTCTGGGCTAATATAATCTTCTAAAAGAATCAACCGACTACCTATATGCAACAATCTAGACTGACATCTAGGTGGCACACCCTTGGATGAAATCCGAATCGTCTCATCGATCTCATTAAACTTTGCCACACAAACACGAAAGTCCATAACCGGATTTTGCTTGAGCGATTTTTTTGGATTTTCCTCTGATTTTTCATTCTTTAACGTCTCTCTTAGCGCTCTTCTTTTCCTTGAGATTGACTCGTTATTATTGAAAACAATATCCCTGACTTCAAGCTCAAAATCTAACTCATCTTCATTTAAATGATCTACCCGAATGTCACAATATAGTTGCTTTAACTTTTCAACGACTAAATCAAGTTCATTTGCCATTTCTACTGTTTATCAATAAGAAGAAAAGCTATATACAGAAAAAAATCAATTCAATTCAAATCACTTAATTACTAATAACTTCCGCTTAATTAACTAAATAGTTTTAATGCAATTTTCAGTTCAATTTAATTCCACTTAATCCTAAATTTCAATTCACTTATTCCTTGTTTTTCAATTCACTTATTTCTAATTATAAAATTCACTTATTTCTGAAATAAACCGTTAGCAATCAATGGAAAAATAGTAATATAAATTAGAGATCTTATGCGTCGTATTTACAATGGAAATGTTGACACAAAGTGGATCAAACAGAGTTTAATGCTTTCTCGTTGAACCAATACGCTAACGTAACAACACGATACAATCACGATGAATAGGAGGGAGAATCGTGAGTCTCCCGGAGCAAGTAGAAAAATGTTCTTGCAGCAAGAATATTTTTTTTTGTTTGGTGGGTTCGGGCCCCACGTTGGGCGCCAATTGTTATTCACGGCTAGCTCAGTATAAGTTGGGTTTCTTTTCAGGGTCGGCTACATTCACTTGCTTCGGGAGGACATCACACATACAACCAATCAACATGAGAATAATAGGCGGAACAATACAGGACACCAAGACAGTCTCTCAAGAAAAAAAAGGCACAAACACAGAAAATAAGCTTATTCATTATATAATTTTCAATTTAAAAGATACATCATAAGGGGGGGGGGGGGGTCGTTGCGGCCGATCAGGAAACGGTGGGGCCCATGCGTAGAGGGAGAGAGAGAAAGGGATTTTGTAGTTTGGTTACCTCTGATGATAGGGTGGTCAGCTACTCCAATCAGCACCCATGATCCTGGTCTCCATGGGGGGAACTCCGCCGATATGTTACCGAGGTCGTTGTGTAGATCCGTAGCTCGGCGTACCTTCTCGATGCTCCGACAGAGTAAGGTTTGAATAACCGACGTTCCACGCGCTCGCAGACGGGGCAGTAGCACATTGGATTTTGGGCACTGGCAAGCGGGGGCGGACCCGCCAGACCTTACCAGACCCTCACCGCCACAGCTTTGGCTACTGCTCGCCCGTTGCGTGTGTCGTAGCAATGGCGGATACTCGCTAGACACCAGCGCGGGACTCGCCGATCCCCAACTCACTTCTTCCTGGATCGTGGTTAGAGCGCACGTGGGAACTATTGTCACCGTCTCCGTTTGCGGGTATTTATATGTGGGGGGGGTCTCCTTGGTACCACTTTCCACACGGTTTCTCCAAGGCCAACACTCGTCGGAGGTCTCTGCTGGAGGAATTGAACCCAGGCTTCGGTCTTCCAATACTTTCCTTTCGGCCTCAGGTGGACAAGCACTCTCTCCAAACCACTCTTTTACTTCGTTCTTCGTTTTTCTTTCTATACTCTCGATCCAAACTCTTGGACGGTCTACTACTTTCTGCCGGCTTTAGCAAAACTCCTTCATCATCTCCCCTCTCTCTCCCTTTTCTTCCTTTCTCTCTCTCTTTCTTACTCTCCTCTTCTAATTTTCCGGTGATCCGTGATGCCAACATTGGAGATGCATAAATGACATGTAATCGAACGGATAAGATGTGAGCCGTTTTCGAGGGGTTAGTAGATTTTAAACTAGGTAATATTAATGCGGACTTTGCCGTCTTTTGTTTTTTTATTTACATTTTTATTGTTTTTATTTATTTATTTATTTATTTATTCACAGTTATCTGCATGCAAAGATTTACAAACATTAATATAGTGGGCTGGGTAACTAATTGAACGGTTTATATTTATGTTAGGTATAATTTATTTACAAATGAAAATGTGCCAAGGGAAAATATTGAATTCAAATAATTATTTCTATATATATATATACTAACAAATCTAAACTAATGAAAAAAAGGACCTAACCCTAACCTCAACTAATCTCCTTATGTGCCTTGCCTTGAACCAGACTATTGTTCCCAAGTTGTTGGTAACAGGTTATGGCGTCCTACTAATTAATATTTTAAGTTCGATGATAGGAACGAACACCCCTCGAACAAAAGTAGGGTATTTCGATGATGAGTACAGCTTTGAATGCGCTACTGACTCACACGCATACACGTAAGGAACAATCATCTTCTATTGTGCCGGAACCAAAAAGTAGGTAAAGCGGGTCAAAGTTGTTTTCATTTACTTGTGTGGAATTCGTTTGGAATTTTCCACTAGCTTTCTACCCAAAAGTAAGTTAGTTGTACCTAAACGTAAATATGTAAATATTATTATACTCAACGTTGGGTTCGCACACTTTACTACCTGTGGGCAGGCATGGAAAATCATTTGCATTCATTTCATACATTCATTTACATTCATTTGCCTCTAACTTTTTTCATCAACAGCGTTCCGCAAAAAACCACTCACGAACTAGAGCGGACAAAACTTGTTACGGTTTTTCAGTGAATGCAAAATACATTCACTGAAAACCAGTAGTGGCTTCTGTTAGCTCTGCTTCGTCATGCATAAGAGATACAGTTTGAATTGTTAACAAAAGTTGTAGCTAATAACAAAACCTACAAAAGCTCTGTACATCATTTTGCGAAATGCTGTTGAAGAAAAAAGTTAGAGGCAAATGAATGTAAATGAATGCACGAAATGAATGCAAATGATTTTCCATGCCTGCCTGTGGAGTGGTTTTGATCCTCCGTTTTTGACAACATTAGAAGGCGAAATGGAGACAAACTAGTCAAAAGTAGGTAAAAGTGAACGGCAGCCCTAAGTATGCACCGTTGGAATTGATAAAACGATCCATAAAATATTGAAATACGTTCCTTAAAAAATATCCAAATGATTTATGGATCCGGAGAAAACCCCTAAGAAAGTGTGAATGATTCATAAAAAAATCAATATGATCCTTATTTTATGAAAAATTTAGCAACACAGAACAATAAGCAATTGCACTAATTACCCATAAACATATTTCAAATGATCCATAACACTTTCAACAATGAACCATAAACTAACGAAGTTGATCAATAGAATATCAAGTTTGCGCATTCAAAAATATAGGCATATATTGTTCATGCTTTGGACACTATTTTTCTTAATCTGAACCATAAACTT
This sequence comes from Ochlerotatus camptorhynchus, assembly GCF_037179485.1. Lineage (NCBI taxonomy): Eukaryota > Metazoa > Arthropoda > Insecta > Diptera > Culicidae > Ochlerotatus > Ochlerotatus camptorhynchus. The sequence goes on along the minus strand of NW_027040793.1, from coordinate 981,035 downwards.
TAGAAAATAGTTCCATTACTGCGTAGCTACTCAGGTTTACTGTCTTCCCCGTGAATTTTTTGTGAACAGGGCGGAACGATCAGTGTACACTCGGCTGTTGACAGAAGCAGGCATTTCTCGATGTGTGTCACGTGATCGTCTGTTTACTCGGCAGCTACCATTGTGTGGTTCTCTTTATTTTTCTTCGTCAGCAGTTCTTTTGATCGATGCGTCATCGACTTTGTAAAGCAACCGTTTAGTGATTTTTTTATTATTATTATAGTCACTTTAACGCTCTTGGGTCATTTGTGACTTGTCCAGGGGTGAGATTTGAACTCGTGACTTTGGCGTGAGAGGTATGGATGCTAACCACTACGCCGGGGTCACCCCCAACCGTTTACCGTTTAGTGATGAGTGTTTGAGTACGACCACGTTTTGCGTCCATTGCTGCAATGGAAGCGCTCTGCCCCCGTTGACGAAACTGCCTTACAATGAAACCACTGGAAGTGGATTCCGTTCTAATGGAGGAGACTTATTGGATAGCGGAAGATAAAGTGTTTATTGTGTAGTACCTTTTGATTATAGTTTTAAGATGTATTGTACAGTGAACATGAATCCTCGGCTCTGTAAAGTTAATTCGATTGAGCCTTATAAAATAAATTAATAAACAACAGGAACGGAGCGACCAGCGAGCGTTAAGAATAAGCTTCTTAAAGAAGCTTCTAGCGGCGCCGGTAGTGTAGTGGTGACTGCCTTTCACTCCAAAAGGCCTGGGTTCAATCGGGATTTTCTGAGGCACGCACCACGCACTCAGTACGGAAAAAAGATCGATGGAAAACAAATCACGGAAAAATATAAAGAAGCTTCTAAAAGAGCTTCTTAAGAAGATTTTAAAAGAAGCATCCACAGGAAGCTTCTTAAGAAGATTATTATAGAACCTTCTTTTGGAAGTTAGTTCTAGACGCTTGTCCGTCGCACTGCACTTCTAACTAAAAAAAAACACAGACAGGACAGTCAATCTAAGTAGCTACGTAATGGAGTAACTTTTCAAGGTTTATGGAACAAAAAATTGTTTTCTAAACATGAACAATATACGTCTAATTTATGGATAATGCCTATCTTTGTAACTGTGCGAACTTGATTTTCTATGGATTAATTTCATTAGTTTAAGGTTGATTGCTGAATGTTTTATGGATCATTTGCAATATGTGTATGAGTTATTTGTTCAATTTCAAAATTTAGTGGTACATTTTTTAAATTATGTTGCTAAAATTTTACATAAAATATGGATCATAGTTATATTTTTTATGGGTCATTCACACATTTTTATGGATTTTCACTGGAGTTTTGTGGATCATTTGGGTGTTTCTTAAGGATCGTTTTAAAATTTGCTATGGATCATTTATTGGTTCTTACCGTGTACGAATGAGTTTTTTAACGTTTAATCGACTTAATCTGTCTGATGCTTTTTTTCTGTTTCTCCTTTTTTTTTGATTTCGTGTTCCGTTCGTCATACTACTCGCACTTACTTCTAATTTTTAATTGTTATTGTTAATATTCTCATATTTTTGAAGGGTACGAATTACTCATATCATTTAACCGATGGCTGTAGGATTGATCTCTTTCTATTTACCTTGTGTTTAAAACTAATAGAAAGTCTGACACCAAGGAAATCAAATACCTATTCAAAAAACATCGATTCAGTAATCCCAAATTGCGCGTGATACGGCCTACCGATAACTACCGATAAAAGTTTTGAGAACCTACTGATAATGAAAAAATAATCTGGCCACCCTGGAGCAAACAATCCTTTCCCACACGGTAAGAAAAAAGTACCCAACGGCCAGTTCACTTTTACTTACTATTGACTAGTTTGTCTCCTTTTCTCCTTCTAATGTTGTCAAACACGGAGGAGCAAAACCACCCAATAGGGGTAGTAAAGTGTGGGAACCCAACGTTGAGTATAATCATATTTACCTACTGTTGGGTACAACTAACTTACTTTTGGTTAAAAGGCCAGTGGAAAATTCCATACACGCTCGCTCAATGTTACTCAAAAGTGAGTAACTTCTACTCAGTTTGGTATTTTTGTACAAAATGTCAAAATCTGAGTAACATTGATTGAGCAAAGTGAGTAACTTCTCCTCTGTTTGTCTAAAAACATTGTTGACTCATTTCTGAGTAATCCTGCACAAATGTTACTCACCATGCTTATGTCAAATACTTGTAACAAAAGTGAAAATTTTTGTTGGTGATTAAACCTCGGATTAAATTTCCGATTTCCCTTTGAAGTTTTGAAAATTTAGAATAAAGAAATGAATCAGTGGCTGCAGAGGTAGATAAGGATTCGTTTCGTAAATTGGAAAGGTAAGAAAAATAAAGTATTTGAAAATAAAAGCACCTTATTCAATCTAATCAAAAAAGAATAGGCCTATCTAGGAAATGTTGATGTGGGATGTTACATTGGACGTAGTGGACAGCATAGAAATGCAGATGGAACATCAGCGGTTTCTGAAGGACATTGGGATCCCTGTGCTCACTCATATTGCCATGATAATGCCATGCAACATTTTTAGACATCGCTGAAGAGCTTCGGTCACCAGCCTCGTCGTTGCATTTAGAGAAGCCACATAAGACACCGAAAACGTTGTTTTTTTTTAAATATAAATGTACGTCTCCTCTTCTATATTTTAATAAAATTGTTTGTTCTATCGTTTTAATTTTTCATATTTTATCAATATAAAATGAATTAATTACTCATTTCGAAAAACGCTCAATTTTATATGAACTGAGTAACATTTACTCAGATATGCTTTTTTACCGCAAATCAGAACTGAGTACAAGTTACTCTGATTTTGACAAATGCTAGCATTACTCAAAAGTGAGTAACTATAGGTTTACTCACTTTAGAGTAGTTCCACTTTTACCGAAAGAGAGTAGATTTTTACTCACTTTTGAGTAACATTGAAGGAGCGTGTACGAACTGCACATAAGTAAATGAAAATTACTTTGACCCGCTTTACCTACTTCTGGGTTACTGCAGTATAGTGCCGAGATCAGTGAAAAGAACTTAATTTTGAGTTCTTTGTTCCAACCGTGCAGCATCCCCCCATATGTGGTGCCGCAGGTGGATTGAATCTTCATTGTGTGTTTGTCTTGGTGAACATGCTGCTTAGCTCCTGATTGATCGTTCGTATTTCCTCAGTTAGTTCTTTGTTTACTCCCACAAAATTGGTCCCATTGTCCGTGTAGATTTCACATGGAGCATCTCTACGGGCTACAAACTGTCGAATCTCCTTCTTGCACGAATCCGTCGACAAGATGGCTGCTATCTCTGATAGTCAAGCACGTGAAGAGAACGACCAACCGCTTTACTGGTCGACGCAATATTGTACACGTGTATGGCCCGAATTAATCAATTCCAATCATGCTAAACGGACGACAGAATGGCATTAATCTGGCTTTTGGAAGAGATCTAGGTACAAAACCGGAACAGCTTTGTACATACACTGTTTCCTCACTTGACGCCCAGCATCCTCTGCTTCGGCATACAGAACTTCTGCCTGATCTCATTTAACACCGGCTCGTGGTTCGCATGTTTAAACTTTCGGTGATACGAATCCAACAACAGTTTAGTGATACGACTTTCTCGCGGTAAGATAATTGGGTTTCTGGCATCGTGATTAATAAAGTCAGCTGCTTGGATGCGACCGTCAACACGGAGTTCGTTGGAATGAGTTTAGCAAGCGAGCTGGTTCGATCCAGGAGACGACATTTTACAGGAACTGACATAAGATTGGGCTTCAACACTGCAACTTCATCTAAGAATCCGTCGGACTGTGCCATCCCTCAAAAACACTGTTCAGCTTTCTGCAACTCGTCCCGTGACAATTCCTTCAGCTGCAATGGAGTTTTTTTTATACAACCGCATTCGGTTGTCGATGTATCGCAGAACGTATGCACACTTCGTATTAGCGACGTTCACCATCGGTTCAATGACAAGATGCTTGCTAACAAAGGCAGGACGAAGTTACACGGTTGTCGGTTCGATTTCGTCGTGTCAATCCATTCTTGCTCGTTGTCGTATAGGGACTAAGGTCCACGGAACAATCGGCTGTCAGGGTCGAAGGATGGTCCTTTTCCCCACTTTGTGGCTTCATCGGCCACTTTGAGCTTCGTTGGTATGCACCGGTATTCTTCTACCGACGATGAGCTGAGAATCTCGTTGACCCGAAACGCAACGATTTGCCGGTAGTTGCGTGCGTCCGACTTAATCCAGGTGTTGACTGTCGATGAACCACTCCAAAAACAGGTACGTTGAATCTTTAACGCATGCTTCTCCTCGATCGTTTTCCTCAGACGAGCTCCAAGTACCACCGCCAGCAGCTCCAAGCACGGTATTATTGGATGGGAGGCAACAATTGCCGAACCCCCAAACGGCCGAACCCAGCAGCGCAAAGCTTGTTTGCGTGCTGTCATAGCGAAAGCACAACTTACATGTCGTTTTAGTTTTTGTGGTGTAGCTACACCGGTGCTACACTGCCGTACACCGAAATATTTTAGGGTGTAGATATAGGATGCACCTTTGTTTACAAACAAATAATGTTGAGCTGTCAAAGACTCGCGCTTATTCCTGCTTACACTACACCAGTGCTACACCGCAAAAACGAAAACGACATTAAAATGAGAGACGCTTTTCGCACCGTCTACTGCGATCGCCCATTTTGCTGATTATCGTTTCTTCTCTCGTACTGTACACATGTGTTGAATAAATCAGTTTACTTTTATTATCAAACCATTATTATTGTTATTATTTAACCTGCTAGCTCAGCCCAATAGGTATAGATAGATATTGAAGTGATGTGACCTTCGTTTTTGGGGATACCAAGGAACATCTAACGTGACGTAGGTTTGTTCACTAGCATCAACGAAAATGTGGAGCTCCAGGGATCTGTAGCAATTGGAACTGGGAAATAGCAACGAGTGGCTTTGATAGTGTTCATCTTCCAGAGTACAGCAAGCCACTGTTTCCAACGACAGTAAATTTTCCAGGGAACTTTATCATCCCAGTCTATCTTGGACCTTTCCATGAATAACGAAAGCTGCCTTGGTGCCTATAGGGTCGTAGACGCTTATCGGTACTCTAAGCATTTTCCGTTTAGTGGGAACGACTTTTCCTGCTACTAGTTTCTGTAGTTCGTCTCGGAAGCATAGAGAAAACGAAAATACATCCTCGTCTAGAAACCAAACCAATCCCAGAATTTTTTCCTTCCCTGTATTTTTGTATGCTGCGAAACACTTAACCGAACTGGAAATCACTTCGCCGATTTTGTCGAGCACAAAACGGCTGTGCCAATTCCTTATTTGGAAACTAGCCTTTGAGTGGACCTCTGCCAACTCCAACGCCATTTCGATTGCTTCACCTTCCGTATCCAGACTGTCAAGGTAGTCGTCCAAGTGGTGATTGCGTTTAATCGCGGCTGCCGCCCTTGGGTGTTCGACTTCGTTTTCCGTAGCGTTTAAGCACCGAAAAACCGACATGAATGACCATAGCAAAAACAATAAAATTTCTGACCAATGCACACTACTGACATCTGGCTCCGTGTTCGTGGGAAATATTTAGCTAAGCCATGAACTCACATGCAAAACTTATGACTTGGTTCGTGTCTGATCTATTCTGGATAAATTATTTTTATCTAGATCAAAAAATCATATGGTTTTGACAGTTTGGATCACTGCAACATTTAAATCGGACGTTTACGATTTTCGGGCGTAAGTCAGGTTTGTCGGTGGTTTAAGTTCATTACGAACAGAGATTGTGCTGGGGAACATGATGCACCAAAGATTGCAACATTCATCAACATGACTTGGATCGGCATATCTGGGTAGTTTCTCCACAGGAACAACAAAGCACAACGGTCTTCCTCCCGGATTAGGTGGTGTAACATTTCTTTGATGTTTCCTGAAATGGCCACCTCACGTTCGCGGTATCGGAACGGCACACCAAGTAGAGATGTCAAAATATCTGGGCCCTTGTGTTCAGCGAAATGCCGTCTACCTTCGCTGCAGCGTCTCAGATTACACTAACTTTTCCCGGTTTTCTAGAATGTAGTACTACACCAAGAGGCAAGTACCAGGTTCTACGTATACCTTCTTTTAGCAGTACAATAATTGTTGACGAACGTTGTTATACAGCTACGGATCTTTTGACAACCGCTTCTATAAACACTTCAATCGCTTCTCTGCTTCTCCTGTCTTGAATTGCCGCTGGTTGTGCGTTGAGTCGTTTCTTGCAGGATCTTACGGGCCCGCTGTTTGGCGATACTGCAGAACGGCCTCAGGTGGTACACGTTGGCACCCATAGATAGCCCATCCAATATGGGTTTTCGTTGCGGTTGGCTCGTTTATTCGACCCTAAAGAAGCTTGAGCGTTGGCAGGAAACCACGGGTCGCGTCGAACGCCACGCGTCGAAATTTAATGACTGTTCGGGTAGGCCTAGATCCTCCGCGGTGTACGCTTCGCCGAGCTTGAATCGTTTGCTGCTTCCCACTACCGACGCGTCAAGCTTCACTCTACACGTGTCTGTTATTTGCTTTCTTACGCCAGCTGTCCACTGGATGCTCAGAGAATCTAGAACCTTAAAAATATTAGAACCTTAAAAAAAATTAGAACCATAAAAATATAACATGTCATGTTAACATGTTTAGAAAATGTCTCCATTTCTGGAACATTCAATGCACGCTCGTAGATAATTTTTCCAAGCTTGAGATCTCACAAACCTTACTGTTACACTTTTCTGAAATTTCTTGCTCATTATTCTTGAACAGTTGTCTAAGACCAGGTTCTTAAAATTTGTTTTCAATCATAGTCCCGACTACTAAAAAATGATAGTCCTTAATCTTGAATTCCTGTGCACGGAGTCTTGAAAATGTTCAATGGTTGATTCACTGAATTACTTCATAGGAAGGAACTCATTTTGGGATACCTTTGCAACAAAATCCATCTGGCATTCTCTTCTCATTATATTCATACCAATCAAGAGCCATGGTTTGTTGTTAAAATCTGAGATCTTCAAAATAAGTAATATTTGAAGTTAAAAATCTCGCTAAATTGAGGAATGCGAAAATTCTTAATTTTGAAAAAAAAAATCCTAGTCCGAGTACACTCAATTCTGTTTTCGAATTATTTACATGCTTCTTACATAAATTTCAAAGCGTAAATTGAAAAATTGTTGCGATCTGCCTGGTAAATTTTCCAAATTCTGAAAATTGATTTTGTTGTTCCTCCAGTTTGCCGCATTTATAATAAAATGCTGAAACATTTATCCATATCAACGTGATATCAATTGCTGGAATAAATCATACTGGTATTGTATTTTAAACATATTAAGCTGTTTATATGAACCTGGAAAAAACTGGGAAGTTAATATGAGTGGCCGCCCAGAGGAGAACACTCCCTCCTATTCTGCGCCGCGAGTGAGGTGAGGTGACTCGCTGTCACTAGTGAAGTGACAAAAGCAAGGTTGCAAAGACTCATTTCAGCTAAAACAATGTTTTTCTAAATTATGAAATAATTAGATGCCATGATCAATTTTTGAATTGGTAGGATACAAGAAGCGGTTGCAAAGAATGTGTTTGACATATTAAACCTGTTTATTTCACTTCATGAGAGTCACAATCAGCGATTTTTCACAAACTCACTCACTCACTCACTCACTCACTCAGCGTTCAGCAAATCGCTGATTGTGACTCATAGAAAGCAAAATTTACAGGTTTTATGTTTCCAACGCATACTTTGTAACCTGTTCTTGTAAGTTACAAGTAAAACATGGCATCATACCATCTTTTGGTTTTATTATTCCGAAAAACATTATTTTAGCTGAAATGAGTCTTTGCAACCTTGGACAAAAGTCACCGCGAGTGAAGCTACTCTCCGTGTAAATCAAATGGAGAGTCACCTCACTTGCGGTGACTATTGTCACCTCACTATAGTGACAGCGAGTCACCTTACCTCATGCAAGCGCGTTAAACCCTCGAATAACAAGAAGCAGTTTATTCGAAAAGTTGCGTCTGTTTGTCTGTGTTAACAGTGTTCGTACCTGTAATCCATTCGATTGACAGCATTCTGTGCCGTACGATGATAATCCATAGCCGACAATCGTTGCCACATTGGATGAAAGAATGCGTTGATCGAAAATGGGGATGGGTTGAACAGTTTCACTAAAAACCAACGCGCTCTTGAGTAATACCTAGAAGTGAAAAAAGAACAACAAACACAATCAGTCCATCAATCCAATATTCTGCCCCTTTCCGCTAGGCACACAAACCAACGCCAAGTCGTTTCCTCTCCGCCCGTGAACGTAATCCGGCTTGAGAGCTACCCGTTCGATGGTTTGGCCCTGTCGGTAGCCACAAACAACCAATAAACTGGCGATATCTTTTCCGAAAATGCAATGAGCGGAAGTTAGTAGCCAGTTTCCGTTTACAACCGTTCCTCCACACTGGTGGGTGTATGTCCACCAGCTCCACGAATTGGCTGACGGCATGCGCTGACGGATGGAACAAATGAAAGGAATTTCACCAGGGGCGATACCGATTCCACCAACGATTCGATTTTCTGCTAACAGAGGATAATAGGGTGACTGCCGGAAAAATCCACTGTCCAATTTCGTTGTCAAGAAGTAGCGCTCCTACGTACATACCTGATGTTGTCGAGTTCGGTTGAAAGAAGATGAAAACCAGGATCATGATTAAACGTCGCATCGTTCGGTAAATTGGGAGGTTTACTAGAGCAGTAGAACCGATGGATGGCATATGACTGGGTGAGACAAACAATGGATTTGGCGACTATAGTCGCGCAGAGAGTTCGTTGATGAATAGTCGTTGGACATCTATTGAAAGTGGAGCGATTGCATCATCGACATCGTCATCTCTGAATATATTGGACAGACTATGGGAGAATGCAATTACCCGCACAAATGTGGTAATTCAAGGTAGACTATAAAGGCGGGTCTGATTTATCGGCGGAAGAGACATATGCTTGCTGCTTATTTTTGAATGGATGGCTCGTGCACGCAAGCCATCTGATGGATGCTGATTGCTGCGGTGGTAAGCATTTCTACACATTATGATTTGTGTCGATTTAGTTTGTAATCTGATGGATCGGATTGTCGTGGAAGGTTAGTCGTGAGATTAGTTTGATTTGGAAAACGATTTGGTTGAGGTAATGGGCAGTGAGCAGTTGAGGTTGATATACCTACACTTAGACAAACTTATATAAGGTCAGAAGATCAGCGTCACATACGGTTTAGCGAACATTTCCAGGCTATATTTTGCAATGCAGATCTTAGTATGAACACAAACGATTGCTTTGATCTGTTTCCCGACATTTCGACAGTGATGTATGGATTTTTCATGGGATTTTAATCGTTGTCATGTTTGTATAGTCGGTAAACTGTCGATAAATTTAAATTGTACACAATTCCCGGATCTAGAACTTTGAGCTTTACATTATTTGTGCTTACAAGCAACACACTTAGATTCTGTTACAGGAGTTAGTATTTTTTGCTAGGTTTTTGAATTGATGTAAAAGTCGGTAAACATTCAAATGACCATTAGCCGCAAGGAATCAATTAAATCGACTAATTTTCTTTTTTATCATTAAGTTTAAGGATTAACATAACTAAGTATGTACAAATTCTGAAATTTTTTGCCAAGTTTGTTTAAGGTGATTGTATTTGGTGAGCTTGTCCCAGTTAAAAATAATCCGTTTGTTTCCTGTAGGGATAGCCTCGATTGCGCGTGATCTATTTTGCGGTATTAGTTAGAACATAAGAAAAGCTATACTGTCGGTAAGGTGTGCACCCGAGTGCAAGAATATAGTTGAGTCTTGTAGGGGGAAAACACATTACGATTTATTCCAGACAACTATTTTAGAAAATCGTAGCTGATAGATATTGGGTGGAACGTTTCGAAATGTTTAGAAAAAATAGGGCGCACGCTTGATCCAGTTTAGGATACATTATTGACTGCTTTCGAGAACGCAATTTCATTTGAACAGCTTGTTTAAACAGGGCTTAAACAATCGTCACTTTGGTCATAGGTTGTTATGATATTCTGAACAATGCGTAAAGAGCAAATTGAAACATTAAACGACGCGTGAAAGTGAATATTAATGAAGGTCCAAGTGCTTTTTCGTAGCCTTTAATTTTCTGATTTGAAAGATCATTGGTTGCATTGGCTTGCAAATGAGCAGAATACGTGGTCCCAGCCCAAGCAACAATTTTTGTTTTATTTAAGTTTTATAGCAGTTGATATAACCAAATTATAAAACCTTCACTGACGACCACATTGCTTTAACAATCTCCTGAGAACCGCAATACAGCCATGTCATGGCCAATTGGCCCAGTTTTAATGCAGTCATTAAAACTTGATATGCGAACTACTTTAGGAGCATAGGATTTATGTCAGTTTTATCACACTCTAGACGTGATTGTTAAAAATGAAAACATAAAACCTCCTCCAGGTCAGAAAGTTTTAACAGCCTTCTAATGACTACCATAAAACTATATTACAACCGCATAAATCGCTCCTGAAGAAGTTGATAAAACATGATACGCAAAACATTTTGACAACTTTGAAGGTTTTAAGTTGGGGTTTTTGGATGATAGTTAATATTGAGAAATATCTTATTGTGGTTTTATTCTTTCGATGTTTGATGTGAAATCATGATCCTTGTCAGTTGGTAATAATGGCTGATATTATTGTACATTGAAAATAAGACGACTTTATTATAATTTTAAACCAATCTGTATATGCTTCACAGCATGCCGTGCAATATTTATGGTGATTATTATACCAAATAGGAGCATAAATTTAGTGCGCCATATGAATACTAAAATATAGGGATATTTTTAATTTGTATGCATTAGCACCATGCATTAAAGAGTCATTCAAAGATTATCTATTTAGTACAAAACTGTTACTACTGTTGAGCAATAACCAGTCACATTTTATTTAATTATACATAGATGTATGAAAGTGTTTTATTGCCTATCAATTAAAGCGTAATTATTCATACTGTGTGAAATTTGTTCATACGGCGACATTTTTTTTCGTTATAACTTCCTACTCCTTAAAAATACCTCAATATAACATATTCTCCTAGATTGGAATTCTATAGCATAACATAAACCTAATGGTTGTATCTTAGCATTTCGTAGTCCAAATTGAGAGCGTTAAGTTATATTTAAGCTATATAACTAGCTTGCTGGTTTTATTCGGTACAGCGAATCAAAACAAAACAAAAACCATGACCACCTGTCAAAAAGTCAACATTCCAAGCGATCCTCCTATTTTCGCTTGTAATCAAGATGTAAGAAATGCTTATTGGATCCACTAAAAGCTTTTTCAATACAAGGTTTAAAGCCGTGATGTCAATACTGGCCATCTCCAAACGGATTTAGTGAAACTGTCGGCGTTGCTTTAAGAAGGGTTCGTGGATCTTTCGGAAGTGTATCGGAAAGCCGCTTGTTCAATATTTTTAAGAGCTCCTTCACCGCACTGTGCCTTATGTAGGGATCGTATAACTGTAGTTCCTCCAGGAGTTTCATATTGTCGATCGTCTCGTCTTCATCGTGTTCAGAAGCACTGAAGGGGTTTTCATTTCATATATCTGAATAGATTTGTTTTTTTATAATGACAAAACATTTCAGAGTATTTATTGTTGTAGCAGTATATTTCTTATCTGTGAATCTTAGGCCTCTGATAAAGATGATAGTTGTAATGAAGCTTTAATGAAGGTCTAAGACTGCTTCAAGTTTTATATCGGTCATAAAAAGTGTACCATAAAACATAATTGGATGTTTTGTTTTGGTTTTATTCTTCAGTTATAACCACCTTACAGCTACCGTTAAAACTATGAAGTCTGAGTTTTAATTTAGTAGTCATAAAACAGTTTTATAGACGACTTGACGGCCTGATTTTATGACAAGCACACAAAACCGTAATACAACCACAGGCTGGAAGGGATGCTATGATAAAACAATGATAAAATAAGAATAAATCTTCCAAGCATTTAGATTGTTACTTGGGAGGTCCATTCATATTAAAGAGATTTATGGTCAAATCGCTTGTTTATCGTGTATTTTGCGAAACTTGTCGTCATCATCGGTGCCGGTTTTCAATAGTTACAACAAATGGAGTAACGGTATTATGTGATAAAAGGTGCTCGGTGGTCTCAGAGCGACCGTTTTTGCTTACTGAGCAAAACATCATGAGTCTAATCAAAGTCATTCGTTTTATTTTATAATATGACTACATGGTAATAACAGCAACTCGATGATTAAAAGGAGTTCTTTTGCCTAGTGGAAAACGTTTTTGCTTACTGAGCAGAAGACCTTGGTTCAATCCCAAGCTCCTTTGCGTTATGGGATCGTTAGGACATAAGCTGAATCGTTTACCAAAACGAACCAGTCTCCAAACCCAATCCTCTTACCCAAAATCCTAGTGATTCTTCGTGAAAGTGCAGAGGACACCTCGGCTTCCATGAAAGCGAGTGTCACGTCAACACATTCCTACCCACTCCTTTCTTGACCTACGTTCAGGCGCGGCCGGCACTGGTATTGCCAAATTTATGGTCACCAGTTTTTGCACATCGATGATGATTGCTAGCCCCAAGCATCGTCTATTGGTTCTCTGCGTAATTACAGCTGATCTGGCAATAACAGAGTAGCAGCCGTGGGTGGTCAATCATGCTCATGCTTATGCTCACGATGCACATAAATGGAGCGTTATAAATCATGCACGTTTAGATTATACATCATGTAAAGTAAAATTGGATTTACAATGCATGAAATCGTTCAATTTGATATACAATGTCTCTTGCAAGTTCTTAGTGTACGTCGAAAGAAATATAAGAATTTTCTTCTTGATGTGTTTCCGTTGACCTTGTTTCCGTGCTGAGCACCAATGCTACCGACGCCAGGAAGGCAGCTCCCACACCAGGACGCTACCTATCGACCCATCAACTCATGGACCGGGGACCAACTAGTAATGGGCGATATAGGATCGAAACACAAAAGATCGATTCTTTTGGTTCGATTAATCCATTTTTTTTAATCGATCTCAAACACGACAAAAATCGACTAGATCGATCCTTTTCATTCGATTTTTGTACCGATCAAAAAAAAAATCAGTGCATTTGCATTTGCAATTCAATATTGATTTTTTTGTCTTCACCTTTGCACATCACTTGCCTTGAACATAAATTCTGCAAACAACCAGTGTGACAGTTCAATAGACAAGAACGAGAATCGTCATAGGGGCATATCGGCAGAATAACAAAATGTTCTTGCATCAGCCTGTTTTCCCACGTTCTGTCGATCCTTTTCAAGCATGGGAGAAAAAATATTGTAAATATCCCCATGTATACCCCATTGCTCGAGGCGATTTATCAAGTGTTCCGTCAGAGAGGCGTTGTTTCATTTGCTCACAAAAAAATCCGAAAATCGTCGATTTTTTGACGTGTTACTTGTATTTCCCCCCTTAAACTGGTGAAACCACACAAAATCTATATCGGCTCAATGCAAAACGCATGGCTCAATTAGCTTTTTTTGGATCCCGCTCGGATGAGATTTACTTACTTACTTACTTACTTACTTACTTACTTACTTACTTACTTACTTACTTAAGGGTCATGTGCACCACCAGCGGTGCAAAGGGCCAACGTGGAAGACTTCCGTCCTGGGCGGCTGCTCGCTTTTGCCTTGACCTGGGCCCAGGTCAAATTCCTATCGACTTGCTTAATTTCCTTATTGAGGCTCCGCCGCCATGAGCCCCTGGCTCTGCCTCTGCTGCGATGTCCTGCCGGATTCAGCAGGACATTGCAGCGCTTGCTTGCAGATTTCGTTTCCGCCCCGTCGAAGTGTGTGGCCGACCCACCTCCACTTTCGCTTTTGAATTTCTGTTGCTATCGGCTTTTGATGACATCGACGATGGAGCTCGGCATTCGAGATCCAGTTGTGAGGCCACCAGACACGAATTATATACCGCAGGCATCGATTGATGAAGACCTGCAGCTTTTAAGTGTTCTCCGCTGATACACACTACGTCTCGCTGGCGTATAACAACACAGATTTCACGTTCGAGTTGAAAATTCTGATTTTGGTGACCTATCTGGTTGGATCTCCATACGTTTCGTAAACTCGCAAAGGCAGCCCTAGCCTTCTTGATTCGTGCGCCTATGTCGCTCTTGGTCCCGCCGTCTGACGCTATTTGGCTGCCAAGATATTGGAAACTCTCGACCTTCTCCACTGCTTGCCCCGCTACCGTAAAGTTGGAAGGGTTGCCCGTGTTGATATCCAACGATTTGGTCTTGTTGACGTTGATGGTGAGACCCGCCGCAGAGGAGCGTTCGGCTAGGTCATTCAGCTTACTCTGCATATCAGAGCGCCGTTGTGCTAGTAGAGCAACATCATCAGCCAAATCGAAGTCGTTGAGATGCTCCATGGTGATAGGCTGCCAAAGCAGCCCACGGTTCGGTACACGGTCAATTGCACTTACCATGATCTCGTCGATTACGATGAGAAACACTAACGGTGATAGTATACATCCTTGTCTCACACCAGCGACTACCCGCATAGGGTCGGACAAGGCTCCGTTATGCAGAGCTCTGCACGTGAAAGCCTCATACTGCGCTTCGATGAGGTTGACGATTTTATCCGGGACTCCCTTGCGTCTCAGGGCGTCCCAGAGATTCTCGTGATTGAGACGGTCGAAAGTTTTTTCGTAGTCAATGAATACCAAATAAAGGGACTCTTAGAATTCATTGACCTGCTCCAGGATGATGCGGAGCGTGATAATATGGTCCACACAAGATCTTCCGGTACGGAATCCTGCCTGCTGTCGTTGGAGAGTCGCGTCGATCTTCTCCTGTATCCGATTCACGATAACTTTGCACAGAATTTTGAGAACAATACACAGTAACGTGATGCCTCGCCAATTGTCGCACACAGTCAGATCCCCCTTATTTGGGACCTTCACTAAGATGCCCTGCATCCAGTCGGCCGGAAAAGTCGCGGTGTCCCAGATATTACAGAATAGTTGATGCAAAATCTGTGCGGATAGCATGGGGTCAGCTTTGAGCATCTCCGCTGATATGCGATTGACCCCTGGAGCCTTGTTGGATTTCATGCTTCGGATAGCTGCTTCAATCTTCTGCAGTGATGGGGCCTCGGAATTGACGCGAGTGATGCGCCGCACCCTAGGCGGATCATGCCGTGATGTTGATGGCTGGTTGGCCGTCGAAACTTGAAGAAGTTGTTCGAAGTGCTCAAACCAGCGTTTCAGCTGGTCAGTGGGGTCGGTAAGCAATTATCCAGTCGTGTCCTTCACTGGCATCCTCGGGTTCATCCTTTCTCCACTCAGGCGTCGTGAGATATCGTAGAGGAGGCGTATATCGCCAGTGTTTGCGACTTTCTCTCCTTCGTCGGCCAGGGAGTTCACCCACGCTCGCTTGTCCCGTCTGCAAGAGCGCTTGACTTCCTTCTCTAAAGGGTGATACGGTCAAAATTTGGTCAAGGGAAAACGCGTGTAAATCGGTGAAATCGTTTATTTAAAAAATCAAATTAAATTTCTTTTTCAAGTTCAATTAGTATAAAATTCAGGAAAAATATTCAGTTAGGCTTCCGCTTTTCCAAATCCGAATTGCCGGGCCTTACGCTTGACCCCTGCCATCAGATTTTGTACAGCCACCTTGTCCACCTTCTTCGCCGCAGAAAGCCAGTTTGCCTTGAACTGCTGCTCGCCCTTAGCAGTTTTTTTGGTCTTCTTTAGGTTCCGCTTGACAATAGCCCAGTATTTCTCAATTGGGCGGAGCTCTGGCGTGTTGGGAGGGTTCTTGTCCTTGGGAACCACCTGCACGTTGTTGGCGGCGTACCACTCCATGGCCTTTTTACCGTAATGGCAAGATGCCAAATCCGGCCAAAACAGTACGGAACAACCGTGTTTCTTCAGGAAAGGCAGCAGACGTTTATTCAAACACTCTTTCACGTAAATTTCTTGGTTGACAGTCCCAGAAGCTATGAAAATGCTGCTTTTCAAGCCACAGGTACAGATGGCTTGCCAAACCAGATATTTCTTTGCGAACTTTGACAGTTTCATGTGCTTGAAAACATCTGCTACCTTTCCCCTTCCTTTTGCCGTATAAAACTCCTGTCCCGGAAGCTGCTTGTAGTCGGCTTTGACGTAGGTTTCGTCGTCCATTACCACGCAGTCAAACTTCGTCAGCATCGTCGTGTACAGCCTCCGGGATCGCGCTTTGGCCGTCGTATTTTGTTTATCATCGCGGTTTGGAGTCACTACCTTCTTGTAAGTCGATAGTCCGGCTCGTTTTTTGGCTCGATGCACGGTTGTAGACGATACACCCAGCTTATTTGCGGCATCTCGGAGAGAGAGGTTAGGGTTTCGCTTGAAACTACCGGCAACTCTCTTTGTCGTCTCAGCGGCTTCCGGTTTTCGATTTCCCCCCGATCCAGACTTCCTGGCTGTTGACAAACGTTCCCCAAAGACTTTAATTACATTTGTAACGGTTGATTTGGCAACTTTTAGCGATTTTGCCAACTTTGCGTGCGAGTAGCTCGGATTTTCGCGATGCGCGAGCAAAATTTTGATACGCTGCTCTTCTTGCTTGGACGGCATTTTGACAACTGAAGAGTGAATTCCAAAATCAAAATAGGAGCAACATTCTACACACACACACCTTCAAATGAGGGGTGTTCAGGTTTTTTAAATGCAAAATTGAAAGAAATACGTCAAGTTGATATTGACCAAATTTTGACCGTATCACCCTTTAGAGCCGAGTACCGTTGACGGGCTTCGTTCTTGGCTCCTCTGGTTCTCGCCCGGTCTATCGCGACTTTTGCTTCTCTACGCTCCTCAATCTTCCGCCAGGTTTCATCTGTGATCCACTCTTTCCTCTGGGTGCGCAGCTCACCCAAGTTATTCTCGCTTGTTTCTATAAAGGCATTCTTGATGGCCGTCCATTGTTCTTCTACGCTGCCATCTTCTGGAACGTCCGCAGCTCGAGTCTCAAGTTCTTCAACAAAAGACCTTTTTACCGCTGGGTCTTCAAGTCGGCGTGTGTTGAACCGCCGCCCGAGTCTCTCCTCCCGTCGCTGGATCCGCGCCATGCGTAGGCGGATTTCGCCGATCAGAAAGTGATGGTCAGACGCGATGTCAGCGCTGAGTTTATTCCGGAAATCAAGAAGGCTCCGTCCTCATTTTTGGCTGATGCAGATGTGGTCGATCTGATTTTCGGTATGTCCATCACGGGAAACCCACGTGACTTTGTGCACTGGCCGATGGGGGAAGAGTGAGCCTCCGATCACCATGTCGTTATTCCCACAAAATTCTGCAAACAGCTCACCGTTCTCGCTCATTTCGCCGAGACCATGGCGTCCCACGACACGCTCATAGTCCGTGTTGTCGGAGCCGACCTTCGCATTGAAGTCGCCAGTGTAGATCTTGATGTCACCCTTTGGAACCTTATCCACGACGGCATTCAGTTGACTGTAAAAACTCTCCTTGTCCTGTAGCTCGGCAGCATCGGTTGGCGCATAACATTGGATTACGGTAAGGTTACGAATCCGTGTTCTAAATCTGGCTACGATTATCCTCTCATTTACAGGCTCCCACTTGATGAGCGCAGCACTTGCCTGGACGCTAAGTAGGAGACCAACTCCACGATGGCGGGGAGCGTTTTCACCTCGAATACCAGAGTATAGTAGTACCTGTCCCGACGGCAGTTGTGTTCTCCAAAGTTTGGCCAACGAACTTCACTCAGTCCCAGGATTGCTAGCTTCATGCGTCGCGCCTCGTTGGCGAGTTGTGCCAGTTTACCCTGCTGGGCAAACGTCAATGCATTCCATGATCCAATTCGTGTCCGTTGTTTTGCGCTAAAAGTCGTTGCCCTTAAATCAGTTCGATGTCTTTCTCTGTTGGTTTCTGTAACAATTGTAAAGGTTTCAGAGACAGTTGGTGGTTAGCCTAAGGTCTCCTATCCGCCGTGATGGGGCTGCCATCTTAGGTGCAGCTTCCGGGGAAGAGCATTTCTTATTCAGCCGCTGGATGCCAGTCAGACGCTGTTTGAGCCGCACCTCCATGGTGAGCAGACGCTCGGGTTGGCGAAGCATTTCCTCTATCACCGTGCTATGGTTACCGCGCCAGTGTTCACGTCGCACCTCCTCAGTCTGCTATTGTCGGATTGACAACATTGCCCAGGCTACGCCAACCAGCTGTGTCCATGCAGTCTTTTGTGATCATATGACTCGTGGAGGCGTGAGGTAGGAACTTGTGAGGACCAGAGCTAGGTATATCGCTCCTTCCAGATTGTCACTCACCATTTTGTAGCCCATCGGATGAGATTTGGGATATCTCAATTAAGTACTTTCCGTACTTACCTGCTTTTACACTCCGACTATCTAATCGTTTTGTTTCATGTGTTTATTTTTCGTTTTTTAAAATCGTTCATTTAATACCAATAAAACGAATATTATAACCTATTAATTCAAAATCACTCGCCTAATCAAGTATCCTGAGCAAATTATATTATATAACCCATTAAAATAAAAAATATTATAACCTATTAATTCAAAATCACTCGCCTAATCAAGTATCCTGAGCAAAAACTTCCACATGTCAAATTAAATCAACATAGTAATTAACTATATTCTCATCACGTAGGTATGTTACACTCACAACTTTTACTGCGTACGTACTACACAATTTATTTCTAAATGATATCAATGATCACACTAAATGACTATTATAATTGAAATGTCATAACAAGATAGCTTATGAAACGTAATATCAACTTGAGACTGAACTGAACATTAATCTGCACCAACTTTCATATGATCCGTTATTTTTGAAACATTTTTGTGCCATTTTGAAAAATGAATCGATCCAAAAGATCGATTAAAAACATCGATTCAAAATGATTGATTAAATCGGTGAACCGATAATTAAAAAAAAAAAAATGAATCGATTCGATTAGATCGATTCTTGCCTCAAGATCGCCCGAAGCTAGGACCAACGGCTTTACTTCCCGTGATCAGAGATGTTATGCCTCAGAACATCCCGGCGGCGCCGACTGGGATCACGCTTACCACTACACCACCGACGCCGCTATACGAATAATTACACCATAAGTAACATTCAGATTTTTTTTTTCTCTGGAAGCTAAACTTTTCTAATCTGGATAATGTACCAACATTCAACTGCAACGACAGTTTACAGTTTGAAAAACCACAACATACGATTAATACTTCCTGAAAATGGCAGTTACCTCTGCCGATACGTCGGGAAACCAATTTCGTAACGTGGGTGGATCACCGTTTCGTGCGGCGTTACGGTTTCAGCTCTACTACCGAACCCTAGTCCCACCCAACTTTAAACTAGGGAAACAGCCTTCCCAAAAACTCGATGGTTATTTTCGGCAGAGTTCTATAAACATCTAAGAAGTTTAGAACCCTGATAATTCTTTTGAGTATCAAAGCTTTGTAATATTTTCAGACCAAATTCGGGAACGTTAGATTTTTCTTCTTCAAAATATAACTTTTTGTATTTTTAGTCTCAGATTGATGAAAATATTTCCATTTCTGTTTATTTTTTGCTAAAATTAGGATCACAACGATTTTTATAAGCTAAAATTTTTTGAAAAAAATGTCATAGTCTAAGACTCTGAACAAATGTCAAAGCCTAGGGGCCTCCCTTAACTCAGTCGGTAAAGGCACAGCTACAAAGCAAAACCATGCTGGAGGTGGCTGGATTTGGTTCCCTGTCCGGTCTAGGATTTTTTCTGGTTGGAAAATGTCTTGAGTTCCCTGGGCATAGAGTGTGATTGTTCTTGCCACATAATTATACTAATGCAAAAATGGTACAGGCATCGAAAGCTCTCAAAGCGGTCACGATCACTTCCCAAAATTCGGCCTAATGACCATTTTCATGACTCCCGAAATTCCTCAGAAACGTGACTTTGGAAAACTTCTTTTCTACTGAGTTAGGTGGCCAAATATATTTCTCCCCTTAAGCTATGTGTGTGTATCAGGAGGTACGGTGTGCATGACGTTGCAGTCATGCGAATACGATCGATCCTGATTATGCCTCTTGGGCCACTTAAGGAGGTTTGCTTCAGCTGCAATGGAGAAGCAACACTTAGAAATACCTAATCTTTCACGTGACGGAATCCATCTTTGAAATAAAGGATGATACGTAAACAAACATGTCATGTAAAATTAAGTGCTCCGAAACTGAAAAGTTCGAAAGTACGTTTGATTGAGGTGAATTCCGCGTCGATTATGACTCAATTTTATTTTAAAATTGACGCTCGTATATGTCAGTGTCAGAGCACCTAAATTTACATTCATTTTTCTAAGTGTGTAGTTATATACTTACAGTTATTGTTAGTTAAGTTGTGTCGTTATAATTTAGGATTTTCGTAGTTATGAAATAAAGATTATTGAAACCACTTAAATATGTTTTTAGTTTAAGACGTGGGACTTCTTTCCCTAGTAATCTTGTGAACAGTACTGAAATTGGTTAGAAAATCCTGGACATGTCATGTCATATTTATTGTGTCTGGAATCCTCCGTATTGTTCCATTGTTCACATATTTTTATTTTTATCCAACTCAAAACAATTACCGCTTTCATCCGTTATGAAATTTTAATAATTCATTCATCGATTAAGTAGATCCGATAGTTGGTTAATAAGGCTGGGGCACCAAAATATTGTTATTGGCATTATTTCCACCTGGTGGTCCTCCGGCTATGTCGTTCAAACTATTCTGATGCACCGGACTGTACGGCATGGGTTGATACCGGCTTCTCAATTCCTCCGAACTTTTGCCGTTGCTGTCACTAGACGATGCCCAGTGAGCATCCTCTTGAAAAAGCTATAAATTCGGGACGAAAAGGGCAAACACAACAGCATCCACTTTAGCGAATTCCACACTTCATATTACGGTCGACAAGACCCTTACCCGAAGAAGTTCATTCCTGTTGAGATACTGGGCCGTTTCGTCATTACGAGTGCGCTGGGATGGGGCGCATTCTTATGGTGCCGAGAGGAAATCGAGAAAATATGCTTCAATGAAACTTGAACAGACGAGCGCCTAGTTGGACTTACCGATTTTTGCGACCAGAATAGATGCCACCAACAGTAGAAGTACCACGCGGAGGGTTCTTGCTATAATTTCCATTTTAATTGGACGAGTCAAACGAACGAAAATAGAATAAACGTCTTGACGGGAGAAGCTACCAGAACGTAGTGATGAAGCTGCTGTGCCGGACGTTAAATTTTAATATTTTTATAATGAAGAGAAGCTGCTTCTTCAGCGTTGGGTCTTCTTACTATTCGGTGACGTTAGTTTCAATGAGATAACGGGCGCATCTAGAAGAGTTTGTTCTTGAAGGCAGAGACGGTTACGAATTTGCACAGATTTGTGGCTTGAAAATGGGTCATCAAAGCAAAACACATCAACAGTTGTGTTCTTAAAGTATACGTTTATTCCTCCAAAATTATCTTATCAGGCAGTGTTTACCAATTTTGCCTGTTTTAATATTACCTTTAAATGTTGATAATGACCTTAAAACGCAATTGATGAAGATGTACGTGTAGCATTAAAAAAAAAGTAATGAAGTTAATCACATTCTGCTTTTGAAGTCAATGAAGGCAGTATTTTGTTTCACTTCAGTCACGCTAGATGACAGAGTCCGCGTTGCCTATACGACATTGTTGGAAACAGGAGCGGGCTTGGCCGGTGCGAAATCGTGCACCTGCTCGGACGAATTGGACTCGATCGAGTTCGAGTTCGACTCGGAAGAGCTTTGGTTGTTGAAATTGAGGATCTTTGGAATGATATTGTTTGCTTCCTCACTGGAGGCACTGCTGGATTCGGATGAGAAACGGGCATTGCGGTTCAGTTGCTGTGAAAAAAAGAAAAGAAAGCTCTTGAATAGAGATTTTCATTGGAATACCCAACTAGCAGACTAACCTGAATCATGGTTCCTCGAATGCTACGGGCATTAGCCGCCTGGAAGGCAGCCGCCAGGTCACGGTTGATTTGCTCCAACGGAGTATTGCCAACGCGAATGTAGACAGGGACGTATCCATCTTTCTTGGGAAGATCCTGATACTTGGCGGGCTTAGAATCTGCAAAAATGGAATCGAAACTACAATAGTTACAGCCGGAAAATTTCCATCCCCCACGTAAAGGAAAACATCAACGCCGAGCATTAAGTTTTACGGCTCTGGTATGGCTTTTTATTGAAGTCTCTTGTTCAGTACAGAAATGTGTAACGAGAAAATAAAACATTAGTTAACGTCTCTAAAAGTGGGGTAACTGTATCGCTGGTAGCTCCGGTTACCGAACCCTCTCGCTTGGCTAGCCTTGGGCGGCGGCGGCTTTCAATGCTGCTACTGCCGCTGCGTGCGCTTCGTCGGACGCCGATACTGAAGCCGAATGGGAATGGGAATGGGAATGGGATGTGGAATTGCTCGAGGTGTTGGCACCTACTCCGTCGTCGGCTTGCAATGACTGAAAGATTGGGAGATCAAAAATTTGAATCCTGGGTATTCATGGGAGAAACAAGCGATGATGGCTCAAACCTTGGTAAGCTCGGCTCGGCTGATGCGCAGGACCGGTTCATTGAAGGCAGCTGCTAGAGCTGGATTGATATCGGCCAACGGTTCATCACCGTATCGGATGTACACTGGGATGTAGCCTTCCCGGGGTTCCAGAATCTGGTACTTGGGAGCGGCAGCTGTAATATGGGCAGTCAAAGAAAAGAATAGTACGATTGAAGGTCGTTCAACTCAGCCAATGTATGTGTACAGGTGATAAGAGAAGAAAGATGCTTACTTTCGAATCCACACAGGGTTTGCGGAATGCTATGTACAGGAAGTGCTGGCATGCAGTAGATGTGCTTGGAAGATAGGTTTCACACGATCGGTGATTCGGAAACTGATGACGACATGCAATCGGAATACGGTAATAGGTACATGCAGATAGTTGGTGCTTTGGATGGTTTATAGACAATTTGAGGTGATTGTATGTGTTTAGAGTTATAGGTGGTTTATTTACAAATATTTACATTGACATGGGTTTTCCATTGATTGGAACTCATTAAATCTGGAACCTACTCCAGGAACCGGTGCCTGTAACTGTTCGGTATAAACATATGCGTATTTTATAAATAGTAGAGATTAGGAGAAACGTGCATGAACATATTGATTACTATGGTTAATAATAATGAGTGTTTATGAGTGTGAGGTAGTTAGAATTTATGGTCGTGTGTGTGGTGTGTGACTTCAAAGTATAATCAGTGTCTTATCGAATGTTATTCAGTGGTCTGTGGATTGCAGTGGATTGTATCATACATCTAGGTTTTTTAAAAATTCTCTTGTTTGTTTTTGAGTGATATTGAAGCAAGATGAGCAACTTTGAAGTGAAGTCACAACGAGAAATTCACCGTTCCGAAAAAAAATAATTTTTTGATTTTTCTAAAAATATTGGAAAAAGATGTCAAAAATCTAAAAAAATCAATTTTTTTTTCAAATTTTTCAAAGTAAATTCACGAGCAAAAACAATTTTTATAAGTCATCATGGCATAAAGTTGGACTCAAAAAACAACAAAACATCAACTTTTCGGTTTTGCTGAGGGTCCAATTTTTTACATGATGAGATAATTTTTTTTACAATGATTTTTCCCAATTTTTTTTAGAAAAATAATAACGTGCTGGAAAAAAAATATTCTCGGGGCGGTAAACTTCCCCTTAAAGCCAGGTTTACAGGTTCAGTTTTTTTTAAGGAAAATACGAAGGTTTTTTTATAAAACATCAAAGTGAGTTTTGGAAAGAACTCTTAGTGATTTTAGACTTTAACTTCATGTTACTTGTGTAAGTCCAGAATATTTTTTTTTTAAATAGCTCTGTGGAAATATTCCAAATCAATTGTAAAGAGGATCCCAAATTCAGTGAAAAATACCAAGTAAATCGAATTTTGAGCGTACATATCCAAAAAAAATCTGATGATTATTCAAAGCTAATTTCAAGGATAATTCCAAAGGCTTCATTAACCGAATTTCTAGAGAATTTTAAGGAAACTTCTAATTAAAATTGCAGAAGAATTTAGAGATAAATTTGAACAAAATTTAAAGACAGTTCCTCTTTAAATTATCTGGGAATTCATAAGAAAAATCCCAGAATTAGAAGAATGAAGTCTCAGCCATTTGATTAATATATTTTTTTCTATTTTTGGAACTTGAAAACTTCTCACTTTCCTTAATCTTCTCCATAATCCCCCATCCATGTCCGCAATGAGATGGGGGATTATGGAAAAGATAAAACACCTCAAACCATGCAGATTTTTCTATTTTTTAAATTTTTTTAGTCACTAGCGCTCTTGGGTCATTCGTGACTTGTCCCGTGGTGAGATTTGAACTCGAGACTATGGCGTGAAAGGTATGGATGCTAACCACTATGCTGAAGTCACCCCCATTTTTCTAAATCCATGATCATTTAATTTTCTTAGCATGAAGTCTTTAAAAATCAAAACCTCAGGATTTCATTTTTTCCCATTCCTTGAATTTTGAGCTTTTGTTTCTCAGGTTTTAAAGCATGCTATAAGTCTAAATTGTGGTCTACAGAACCTTCATAAAACCACAATTGCTACTTGGGTTGTGTCCAATTGTGGAAAAATTGAATTTTTGTATAATTTCCTCCATAAAAAATTTGAAAATCTTCTGCAGAATACTCTCTGCAATGCTTCTCATATTATTAATAATTCTAGCAATTTTCTGAAACATACTCCTAAAAAAAATCACTTTAAGTTCTCTTCAGCATGCACTTGGTATTCTCATGAAATTATCATGGAATTATAATAGGAATTTCTTGTTAGTTCTGCTCAGAGTCCCCATTAATTCTTTGAAATGCTCCTCCTTATGCCCTTGGAAATCTAATTTTAATTTTCTGAAATTATCACCGCAATATCCTTGGAATACTCCTCAGAATACCTTAGAAATGTTCCTCTCGAACTGTTTTCTTGGAATTTTCGTTGGAATTACCTTGAAAATTTCATTAAAACTCTTTTGAAATACTCCTAAGAAATATTATTTTCAGTATTATTTTTCTAGAAAAGGAAATCCACAAATAAAATTTATTGCATGGTAATTTGTTTTATACAACTTAATATGTTGATTAATTGTATGTTCATGATCCAAAGTTTTAAAAGTCAATGATGGTGTATATAACTTTAAATCCAATTGTTCAGAGAGTCCGAAAATTTTCGAAAAACTTCAAAGATCTGGATCTTGGAAATTGCACCCCAGAATTATGAAACAAATTCTTAGCCTATGCATGAAAATGTATTCATAACCATTTAAAAATAAATGCAATCAATATTTTACATACAAAATTTCTATTTTTTAATATTCTTATATTTTAATTAAACAGTATTTTTAATAAACTAAAAAACTATCAATATTGTACATGCAAAATCTCAATTTTTAATAATTATTATATTTTAATTAAACAGTTTTTTTAATAAGCTTTCATTTGATGTTTTAAACTTTGAAATCGGCTCAGTATAATTTTTCGAAAAAAAATACATTTTTGATTTTTTGGACCACTCTAATGACAAAATAAAAGAATACGGGTGAAAAAACTACCACTTTTTACGAAATTCTGAGAACGGTTTTCTTGGTTTGCAGATAGACGACTCAGAATTTCGTAAAAAAGTTGTAGTTTTTTTTTTCACCCGTATTCTTTTATTTTGTCATTAGAGTGGTCCAAAAAATCAAAAATTTATTCAAAAAAAAAAAAATCATACCTTTTGAACCATTGGGCCGATTTCGAAGGTCGAAACATCAAATGAAAACCAATAAAAAAAACTGTTTAATTAAAATATAATAATTATTGAAAATTGAGATTTTGCAGGTTAAATATTGATAGCTTTTTAGCTTATTAAAAATACTGTTCAATTAAAATATAATTATATTAAAAAAATAGAGATTTTGTATGTAAAATATTGATTGCATTTATTTTTAAATGGTTTTCATGGTTTGTAAATAGAGGCCTCAGAATATCGTTATAAATACATTTACATACACAGGCTAAGTAAGAATATGTTTCATAATTCTGGGGTGCAATTTCCAAGATCCCAGATCTTTAAAGTTTTTGAAAATTTTCGAACTTTTTTAACAATTGAATTTAAAGTAATATACACCATCATAGACTTTTTTTTTTGGATCGTGAACATACAATTAATCAATATATTAAGAAACATAATTCAACAACTCAATAGAACTAATAGTTTGTGAATTCCCTGATTGATGGACAAATTCGCTGATATTTCCAGTTTTTTCCAGTTATTTTTAAATTCCCTGACAATTCCAGGTTTTACAGTTTTTTTAGGTACTTGCCAACCTGGTTCAAATATGCTCAGTGAGGCCTTTTTGAGTCATCCGTAAATTATGTAAGGGATTTTGAGTGCTTAATAAACCCCCTCTCCCTTGTTAGACACAGTAAGATTTTACCACCCTCCCTCCTAAAATCTTAGTGAGATTTAAAACGTTGGATATTAAGTTGGAATCATTTTTAGATAAATTGAGGACTTTTTCATATGCTAATTCAATAAATGTTCAGGTTTTTAGGCAAACAAATTAGTAAGTTCAAATTAGTATCGCCTGACTATTAGTTCTTATGTAAGAAAATGTAAACCCCTCCCTCCATTTTTAGACACCCTTCCCCCATATTTACTAACATAATTTGTGGAAATCGATGAAATTGACGATTTTTTGTGTTCCCGATAACGGTAACAATACATCATTAATACAGGCAATCATCAACTGCAAGAATGATGAAACCATCGTTCAATTATTGCATGGTTCTTTAGCTGAATTTCTACGATCCAGTATTGATTAGTGTTTTGTACATGCTGCTAACTTTGGGTACAAACATTGAAAGCTTCATCAAATCAAGCAAACATTGCAACTCCACCCACCAGAGAGAAAGCTTTCATCGTTGCCGACCGGCCGGCATAGTGCATCAGCGAATAATTGTACAAGCCTCCAATAAATATTAAAATCAATGAACCGAACAAGAGATACCTCGCAATCATTCCTCTTTTTCATTTGGCATCAGGTGTTTTCCATTGCACTCGTTGAAAATATGAAGAAGTAATGAACAATAATTGATAGTCAGTAAACAGAGAAAGGAAAAGTTCTTTTGCGGTGATTGCAAATTGCAACAGACGGAGAATGTGCGAGTTTTCACTGCTGTTGTTTTGATTAGAATTACGTGCGTAAGTAATTATGATAATTAGTGCTCCGCCATGCAGAGGATCGTTCTCCAAGTTTGTTTGAATTATTTGAATAATAATATCGGTATGGCTGTTGCAGAAACACCTCAAGCAACACAAAAAGGCATTCTAAGATAAAAAAAAAACGCGTATAAAGGTTGTCCCCATCATTACACTTTGTGGAAATGGAACATGTAACAAAATTATGAAAGATTTTGACCGTTAATAACTCAGCGGCCCCTGGACCGATTTCAATAATTTTATCACCAATCGGTAAGAAATATGTCTACGTATCTGTTAAATTTAAGACTTCATCATTATTCAAAGTGTCACTGTTGAAAATTGCTCGAATGTGCAACTGTTGCTATGATTATTAAAATTATCACCGATTGCCTGGGAAAAGCAATTTCCCTAACACAGATTTCAAAGTTGAAGTCCATCCGGTCTCGCCAAACGGTGTTTATTCAATCACCACGTGGTGAGTGGTGGTGTTCTCCAATACACAATAAAAGGCTGTCTGCAAGCAGCAAGCGTGCATAGAAGGAAGAAGAAGCCGCACCGCTATTGATCGGAATCAGTAGCTCTTCGTGAGTCGCTGTGGGCCATTTATGTCAAGCGCGTCATACTGAAGAATATAAACAGAGAGAACCCCTCTCAAGTTCCTATTCATACACAAAACCCAAGCTCCTGCTGCAGTTTACAAATAAGATTTATTATATAAGACCACACAGTCCTACGTCACCATTGCGTACAACCCCATAGGGCTGTTCCTTGTAGTTTTTCTCACGCATTGATGAGTTTTGAAAGCAATAGCCCATCATAAATCCGTCTTCTGTAACGCCTTCATTGTAATTTTTTTTCTTGATTTGTTTTCCATCGATCTTGTTTCCGTGCTTAGCACCAACACCATGAAAGACCAGGGAGGCAGCTCCTACACCTGGACCCTTCCTATCGACCCATCAACTCATGAACCGGGGACCAATGGCTTTACTTCCCTGTTATGCCTCAGAATATCCCGGTGGCACCGACTGGGATTGAACCCAGGCCTGCTGGGGTGAGAGGTAATCACGTTTACCACTACACCACCGGCGCTGCTATGGTAATAATCTAAAAGATGGTGCACAGCTCCGTATAATTGCGTTATCCCGTATTATCTTTCGCGTCCACCGTCCAACCGACTTCGATAATGAACCGCGAACGAACAACATTTCACGGTTAACCGCCTACGGGTGCGGAATAATTCAAACATCTTTCAGGTGAGACCAACCCAAACGACCAAAACCGATCGCATTTCATCGTGCTTCATCAATCGCATGC
Organism: Ochlerotatus camptorhynchus; assembly: GCF_037179485.1. Classification (NCBI taxonomy): domain Eukaryota; kingdom Metazoa; phylum Arthropoda; class Insecta; order Diptera; family Culicidae; genus Ochlerotatus; species Ochlerotatus camptorhynchus. The sequence goes on along the minus strand of NW_027040793.1, from coordinate 952,381 downwards.
TAAAACCGCACCAACCTTGCGGAATTCCCGCTGGAAGGTCTATCTGGAACATAAGCGGTTCTTCTCCGGGAGTAGTTCAAATAAATCCAATATCGTAAGCATCGCGTAGGCTCCAATCCAATCGTTGCTGGGTAGCCCATGAACAATGGCTGTCTAATTTATCGTTTCAACTGGAATTTGCTTGTAAAAGCGGAAATTAAGTTGCCCGGCGAAGCTGACTACTAGCTTACAACCTGAAAGCCGTGGCGTGGCCTGGCCTTGAGGTGAAGTTCTCCCATTCAGTTTAGTACTTTTATAGCGCCCCAATGCGGAGTAAGGCGTTGTACACACGTTCGAAGAATACAAATTGAATTTCACCTCCAGTTCGAATTGCGCACCGCCGTCGTCGTCGTTATGACAGATTGCTCGCGCTTTCCTATACTACCTGCCACCGGTACCTGTTCCAGAGCGGGCAATTCAACTGGAACATATTTGCATTCGAACGATTCGTAATCAAACTGCTCCAGCCCACGGTACCGCTAGCAACCGATTTGTATAATAAAAATAAACATGTGTGGAAGCATGGGCAGGAGGCAGGCGTGGAACCAGCTTCTGGGAATGCTTTCGGTGTTATTCATCGGTTGATTAAAATTTGAATAAGTTTAATTGTTTCCGCCATCGCCACTGCCCTGTTGCACTTAGTCATATCACGACTGATATGGCAATGTTGCGCATTTTCTAAGTGTCGTTCAAGAACGATAGTCTGTGGGAAAAACAACCGCCCTTTAGAATGAGAAGCCTGCCAAACCGGTTTCGGTCGATCAGTGGAATAGTTGCAGTTTGCGGTCAGTTCATTGGTGTGGCTTTTACCGCTTTAATCACTTTAAACTGTTTCGACGAAAGTTTGTCATCGATTGCAATTGTTTTCAATGTTTTTTTTTTGTAAAATAAAGCTGATGAAACCCGATGTTTCGCAAAATGTTTATTAACATCCTTAAGCTTACTGACATCAGATCTTCATCATTTCTAAGTGCAATTTGATAACAATTTGTTTTCTCTAATTGAAAAATAATTGTGTAGAAACCGAAAAAATAAATAAACAAAAATACAAATTGATGTGTTGTCCAGCATTTGGAATACAAATTCTTTTGCTTTTCTTCTAAATATTTATTATTAAGACTTATCTATAACACCAATCAAGAATGCTGAAGTTATAATTCCGAATTATTAAACTATGAAATTTTGAAAATGTTTGCCAATCCTGGATTTCAACCCACTGTAAAGATCTTAAGGATTATCGAATTATAGTTTTATCGTCAAAAGCTTAAAAATACAAACCATAATTATGCTAATCAACTCAGATGAGTGATTTGGATTGCAATGATTATTTTTGAAGCTTTGAAATGCTTTTAAAATTAATGCTACGCATTGGAGGTTAACACAAATTCCCATAATTAACCCAATAATTTGGCATCCATTATCCAGTGGCAATCCATTCCAAGGCATATTAAAAAAAACTCCTGAAAAAATGGTACGATTCCAGTCATCCTCTATTAGCTCATGGAGATGGATACTGTAGTTATCCTGCCGACTAGCCATTCAATCGTGAAACACGAAATTGATATCAATCCGCGCGAAGATCCCTCATTTACTTTTTCCCACCTGACGGATCGACACCATATCATTTACGTGTCATCCCCATTTATTTGATTTATAATTGACCTCAATGATGCTGTCGTTTCCAGCCAACCCACACTTTCGCAGCGAACTAGTTATTATACAGGATATAATGAAGAATTTCCCCCTGCTCCGAAGCCCTCTTGCTCTTTTACCCTATGCGTTGAAGTGCCTATCTTTGCGATGATAGCATCCTTGGTGAGTAGGCACAAATTAGCCAAAACCTCGCAGAACGTTTAAGACAACCAGGAACAACAGAGAGGCAGCAGGAGCACCACCCTTAAAGTCAGGCAGCTGTGATGGGAATCAATCAAAACATAATATGATTCCTCTTCACAGCATCTTCCTTTCCTATCTGGATGGGAGGCGGATGTTTATTCGGGCATCAAAATATATCTACCTACTCACTCCAGTCAGGTTCGCAATAACCCTCGACGTCTGTGCTCAATCACCTCCGAAATGCGATCGCATGATGCTGAAGATGTTTTCGGTGGATGAAAAAAAAAACCTTACATTCCAACCGAAACTTCCTGAATGAATCATACACAAAATGAAGGCTCCTTTCCGATTGAGCTATTAGAGTTGTTTGTGGGGGGCGCGGTAGAGGAAGGCATTACCAGAGGAATATGTACGAATCACGATTCAGATTTGACCTCTGATACGGGACTCATCGGATGGTACGGTGGGACGTGTGAGTAACATGACTCGACTAAGTCGTTATTTGGCAGCAACTTTTTTTTATGCGAATCAATGAGTTATCAGTCAGATAATTTTATAGCTAATTAGACGGTCTTTACGAGTAACAAATAGCTATCGTTGAGAAGAAATCTACACATCGGACTGAACGGGAACTGGGTTTCAAGCAGGCTTCCATTGGCACTCAACAAAGAGTACACATTGAAACTGGAAATATCAACTAATTGAGATGACCTTTCGAGCCCATTCCAAAATAGTTGACCCAGAACTTTGACAATTAGGTAATTGCCGATAATTGTTACCCTTTCGCAGCAATCATCAACCTGAAGCGCCTCCTAATGAGGGTCCAATTAATACAGCAAAATGAACCACACCTTCAATGAAGCATAGCTCTTCATCGAAACAGGTATGATGGCTGCATTCCCTCCCCCGGGAACAGGATTCCATTAGCTTTCAAGCAGTGTCATGCTGTCACGATCGATGCTCACCGATGAAGTAATAAAATTGAACAAAATCGCATTTGAAATTCATGAAATCCATCAGGTGTGCGTCATCGACCGTCCTCGTCGACGGATAATTTTCATTCAACTTAACTGCCCTGGAGCAACAATGATACGTCTACCTAGTCTCATACAACAGCCCAAGGGAAGTGGATGCTGGATGGATGGTACACATTATATTTGCCAGTAAAGGTAAACTCGACCAGTTCCATTTCCTGCGTACGGTTGTGCTCCCCGTCATCGTTCGCTGATCTCCCACTACATCAACAGCAGCAATCCGAACTGCTGTTGAACCTTCATTCAAGTTCAAGAATTGCTCAAGACGCTCCAGATTGAACACCAGAAGAAATTTAATACAAACACCTCTTCCCATTATTCCACTCCCCCCCCCCCCCCCCCCATCCCAGCCACCACGCCAATCTCAGCCAGGTCTTACAGAGGAGGCACCTTCTCTGGGTCTCTCTTTAGGCTTTGTGTCGGCAAATTGATGTATGGGTAGGCCAACTTCCTTTGCTCGCCTCGCTTAGCTTCTGCTAGGCTGCTGGTGGCGAGGTCGAATCAACAACATACATGTTTCCTGAGCTAATGCTTGCCATGCTACCTTGTTTGGTCTGTACGAATGTATCAAACATGCTGCTGCACAGAAGGATGATGATGATGATGATGATGATGGCAGAATGCGGGAAGACGAATGCTAAGGTGAAGGTTAAACATTTACGAGCCCCGAGCCGGCCGGGAAAAAAGAGAGATAGTTTTGCGCGTATCCACAATACTGCAACAATCGACCAACAGTGAGTGAGTGAGGCGGATTATGCTGGCTGTAGAAGCATCAGAGTACCCCCTACAATAGCCATAAGTGGCTTGATTTCCAATGAAGCGTTTGTCTAAAGTGGTCGCGCAAGCGTTTGCATGTGGCGTGTGTGGGATGATTGATTTGATTTTCGTCGAGTGCGTCAGCCAGGCAGGGTTGAATGCAGATGGGGGTTCAGGCGTGGTACGGCATCATAAAGTTGTATTGGCAACAGAGCAGCAATTCATAAAGAAATGTAAATTGGTAAGCTTTTGGGACGGTTCTTTTTAAACAACAACTGCGCATGGAAGACTTCTTTAAACTTGAAAACGTTACAAGCATACCGCTAGTGAGAAAGACGAAACAGGTCTGTTTTTGGATCGACGACATGGGATCAAATACAACCCAACGCCATTATCACCCATATTTATTTCATACTTAATCGCCATACATACGATGCCACCGGTATAGAATGTGTGCTTAGTGGCCTCAAACAAGCTTGCACATGCTCATTAAAGCTAAAATGCTATTTTTCGGATTTATGAATCTATGAAATATTTTAATGATAATTTTTGTTTACAAGATGCAAGAAGAGAAGGTAAAGTGTGTGTATGACACATAAAACCTGTGAATTTAACTTTCAGAGGGTCATAATAGCGATTAGCTGTAACGGTGAGCAACGCGATGGGCGAGCAATCAGCGATCATAAAATCGCTAGTTGTGACCTTCTGAAAACAAAATGGACAAATTCTATATGTCATACACAAACTTTACCACCTATTCTTGCTTCTTACAAATACAAATTTTCATAATTGTCTCTCATAGTTTCATAATTACGAAAAAAAAATATAATTTTAGCTGTAATCAGCAATTGCAAGCTTTGCCTCAAAAACTGAATCTGGAACGCTGAGCTCCATCATCTGAATGGTGAGCTTCATCCGGTAGAGATGCGTGTCTGACGGTTCGGCCGTCCTATTATGGGCAATTCGAAATCAGCAGGATTTTGTGGTGCGTATCAAGAAAACAGCTGGTAAATTTTGTTTTCTCAATCGTAAAAAGGAAATCAAATTAAAGCTTAAATACCGGGGGAGCATTTAAATACTTTCAGCGAAGAGTTGGGTTGGGTTGGCAAAAACAGTAATTGTCTGATGAAGCTGTTGCAATACAAATCCATACATGAAAAACATATTTTATTTGACAGATGGACTCTTATTCTATACGATGCTGCTTGAAATCATGCTTGATAGAGAAAATTTTTCAATAATGTCGTTGCTTCTTAGTAGAAGAAATTTAAGTTTTTATTTATTTTGAAATGGTAAGTTAAATTAAGGGGTTACGCCTACCTGCAAACTTTTAAAAAATCGATATTTTTTATTGTCCTTATCGAAAGTATATAAAGTCAAGAATATTTCCTCAAAAGATCAAGTTGATCCGATGCAAAATTGTTAAGGTTATGCGACGTACAAAAATATTCACTTATAGTGGACTAAACCCAACTTGAAACTTTAAACGCGATTATCTCGGAATCATATTTTCAAAACCGGTGCCAAAAATTTCTCGAAATGTATACATTCGATTCGTCCGATTCGTTTTGATTTCTGTTCAGTACTATTTTGTGCAGTCCACGATCGTTCTGATTTCATCTATCATTTAGTTTCGATTTTTTACAGCCGATCAAAGACAAATTTTAAGGATCAAAAATCGGCACTTCAACTTTGCAAGGCCGCCATTTTGTCAAAAAAATTAAAAAAAAAAAACCGAACGATCAAGGACTAGTTTAACACATGCTCAACGATTTGGCATGGTTTTTTTTCTTTTATTTCAGATGATTACATCACAAACCGCAGTTGGCACCGCAAAAAGCGTTTTTTAGAACATCGTCCACGGGGAGCAGCCGTGCGGGGCACCAGGACCTCGTTTTTACAGCATCGACTGATAAATGTACCATTTAATGTGTGTTCAATAAATGGCAGAAATCCAATTTCCAATATGTTGCGTCGTTTTCGAGAAAAAAAATTCAAACTTTCGCTTTTTTTCGGTCTTGCAGGTAGGCGTAACCTCTTAAGCTAAAAATTAACTGATCCGTGATCCGTCATACTTCGAAGAACCTTCTTATCACAATTATGGATAAGTATCCAAATAGAGTAATCTATTTATTCGATCTTGTATCTTTACCTCTTATCATCATCATCACAAGAGCATAAAATTACTGACTGCTTGGGCTGAGTGCTAAAGAACTACACTGTTCAATTCATTGCTCTATCCAGACCGTTTGTACCGAACGGTAAAGGACAAGGCAGTGAAAGAGCCAACAAAAACATTCAGTCACTCACGAACAGGTGACTCACACCGCTTGCCTTCGCTCATACAGCATGTAATCGACAAAGAAAATATATGCTCAGTCACTCAGAACAAGGATTGGATACCATCACGGAAGAATAAGCGTGCTGACTGAGTTCTCTGCTGTCAGTGACTTGTTTACTTCTCAATCATTCAGACTCTCGCGAGGTAGTGAATGATGAGGCGGATGGCTGTTCATATTCATATGAAAATGACTCATTGAACCTGACTGCTTTGCGCACTGATCATCACGCAGGGGTGGATCCTCCTCAGAGCAGAAAAGAGAAAAGTAACATTCCAACTTCACTCAGTTTTCAATACCATGCGCTCTCTCCGCTGAGCTTCGACTTTTTTCTTTAAGGCTAAATAAGGTATTTTTTTTGTTAGTTTTTGTTAGAATATTAGAATAAATGCTATCACTTCGGATTTTCAGTATAACATTTCTGTTTTATTTTCGAACATTTTCAGCCCAAAATATTATTTTTTCACTATTATTTCCGCCCTTTTATTGAAACCAAATGTTTTACTTTGCGAGGCTGAGATCTCGAAGACTATTCAATAAATTTAGCTGATTTTTCTGTCCGCGATGTAAAAATAATTATCTCAAATCTAATTTTCGAATTTCTTGGATATTTCAACTTTCCGATGTTTAACGCGTATTTGAGTAACGATTTATCGATCTTTTTATTTGGAACGCCACCATTTTGGTAATTTTACGAATTTCGAAAAAAAAAATCTATGTTAGATTTCAGAGATTAACGAGCCGATGGCTGAAAGTCTCTTACTAATTATTTCTTTTCTCTGAGTGCTGACAACGCTGTACCGCAACCGACTTCGCATCTGCCTGGCTGCAGGGCTGCCAACAGGGGTCGGAATGTTTAGAAAATAAAGTTGAAATTTTGAATCAGATTAGAATCATATTAAAAAAACGTAGTAATTGCATTTATTCTAATGTTCTAAAAAAATTAACAAAAAATACCCTTTTTTTAGAGATCTCAACAGGTGTCTCCTCTTAAAACTGAGGACGGCACTTTAGATGGCCTCATAATTTTCTAAAAGCTGTGGAAAACACATTTTGTTCCTCTTTTTCGAAACTTGTTGGGTTGATTGAATTTGTTGATGCGATGAGTCTAGGCATGCATTCTCTTGGTTTTCATAGCAGTGTTCAAGCAAACGTCGCTGAGTTAACTTGTAAGGTACGTGTCATTGGATCACAGAGTCCTTGATTCCAATCCCGGTTGATTTTTTTATTTGTCTTTTGTTACTTTTCTACCTCATTCGCCACTTCTTATTTAAAGAGCACATTGAGGAAAGTAGCTTTACGTAAGCGCACCACTCTTTCTCCGTGTTGTTTTGTTTTTGCTCCAATGTGAACGTATTTTTATAAAGCTGTGCAATCGTTCTTTTCAATTTAATTAGCTGTACAGTTTACTCTTAGCGCTCAATTTGTGAGGAAATAACACCCTTGATCATCAGGTTGGTAAATTATGTCCTGGAGCGCTGAGTTTTGGTTAACGGTGCCATCTTCATGTAAAAAAAGGCATGGACTTCCCCCTGACGCTAATCGGTAAAGGTATCTGTTCTGTTGCAATCAAATTGTGTTTTATTTAAAAATGAAAATATTCTGTTAAAGGTTATCCACTATAATTTGTTATTTGTTTTCTGGAAATCTGTGTTTAGCGGAATAACCAAACTGCTCGTAATTTGAAACGGTTTCATGTGTGACAACTGTTATCAAGTGCCAATATTCTAAGGTTTAATCATTTTGCATCAAAAAGTATAGTTTGCATTTACTAAGCATAAATTTGATTTACATCACTTCAGAATTTACATTAAATATAAAACATAATAACCTATAGATGGGTTGTTGATTGCTGGTGAAACTTGCTGTTCCGCATGACCAATTTTAGTAACGGGTGTTCAATAAAAAATGAGAATGATTTCAGTGCCATCTAGCGCACTTGTGAGAGCAAGGCGACTAAGTTGCGTCGTACGGCTGACCCCCCCCCCCTTCTCCAATATTCATTGACATTTTTTGAAGAATAAACATTATGTTTTTAATAAAAAATACTGAATTCGTCGAAAAAAAAAATTTTTTTACTAGCTACATGACTGAAAAAAATCTCATTTTTTGTTGAACATCCGTTACTAATCAAATTTAAAGGTGGTCACTGAATTCAAGAATTTTTTTACGGTTGCCTGGTTTTAAATAAACAGTTAAATATGGTATACCGGCATGATTGATTTTAGCAATTGATGTTACTGGAAAAAATTCCGACATTTTATTTTAAATGTAGAAAACTGAAGATCCCTCCCTCTATTAAGCAACAAAGTCAATTTCCAGAATTTGAAAACTGCCAAGGTATAAAAATTAGCATCATTAAGCATAAATCCAATATGTCAAATAGTCGTAAATTTAGCTTAGTTACATGTAAATTATGACAACGGCCCTAAACAGAAAAAAATGGTTGAATATTACATCCAAACAGCTGCACATAGGTCATTCCGCTGGTTGTGTTGTATTGCGCTATACGATGTACACATTTTCTGCCAACATAATTTCATCCATGGATGTAGAATTGTATGCATTTTTTGCTATTAAATCAATACTTCATGCATGGGCTTGCATTACGTTAATACTCGCCTGTTTGCTGTGTGGGCTCGTATCTCGAGAGCCTGGCCATATAGAAATTTGCTGTTTTGAGCAAAGTTGTGCAGGTGATCAAGTCCTTTTAGATGGTGGCCCTTTTAGTTCAAAACACGCTCACTACGTGGCGCTAGTGTGCAAGTAAATTTCTTGTATAAGCTGTATCTCGAGAACCTGGCCATATAGAAGGTTACTGTCTTCAGCAAAGTTGTTCAGGTGACTAAGTCCTTTCGGATGATCGTCATATTATTTCAGAACTCTCACACTACGCGGCGCTAGTGTACACATGAACTTCCTTAATATGTAATGTCTCCAAAGCTTGTCCATATAAGATGTTGCTGTGCAATGTTAGAACAGGAACCGGAAAAGGGATGACGTGTAGAGGCCAAAAATCGATGCCAGACGCCATTTTGGAATCCAATATGGCGACCATCGTGTCAAGAAAAACTGTCAAATACCCTACCATATGGGTATTTCCGGATAGGGAACGACGTGTAGAGGCCGAAAATCGATGCAAGACGCCATTTTGGAATCCAAGATGGTTGCCATCGTTTCAAGAAAAACTGTCAAATACCCAACAACATGGGTATTTTCGGATAGGAGATGACGTGTAGAGACCGGAAATCGATGTCAGATGCCATTTTGTAATCCAAGATGGCGACCATAGGTTCAAGAAAAACTGTCAAATACCCTACAATATGGATATTTTTGGAAGGAGACGACGTGTAGAGGCCGGAAATAGATGCCAGACGACATCAAGATGGTGGCCATCGGGTCAAGAAAAACTGTCAAATACTCTACAATATGAGTATTTCCGGAAAGGAAACGACGTGTAGAGGCCAGAAATCGATGCCAGATGCCATTTTGAAATCCAAGATGGCGGCCATCAGTTTAAGAAAAACTGTCAAATACACTACAATGTGGGAATTTCCGAAAATGGACGACGTGTAGAGGTCAGATATAGATTCCAGACGCTATTTTGGAATCCAATATGGCGGCAACATGTTTTCCATGGTCACTATAGCCGATCGAACTCCAGACGAAACTAGAACCGATGGATTCCAAAATAGCGTCTGGAATGTATATCTGACCTTTACACGTCGTCCCTTTTCGGAAATTCCCACATTGTAGGATATTTGACAGTTTTTCTTAAAACCGATGGCCGCCATCTTGGTTTTTAAAATGGCGTCTGTTATCGGTTTCCGGCCTCTACACGTCCGGAAATACCCATATTGTAGGGTATTTGACAGTTTTTATTGAACCAATGGCCGTCATCTTGAATTTCAGTTGTTCTTGACCCGATGGCCGCCATCTTGGATTACAAAATGGCATCTGACATCGATTGCCGGTCTCTACATGTCATCTCCTATCCGAAAATACCCATGTTGTAGGGTATTTGACAGTTTTTCTTGAACTGATGGCAACCATCTTGGATTCCAAAATGGCGTCTGACATCGATTTCCGGCCTCTACACGTCGTTCGCTATCAGGAAATATCCATATTGTAGGGTATTTGACAGTTTTTCTTGACACGATGGTCGCCATCTTGGATTCCAAAATGGCGTCTGGCATCGATTTCTGGCCTCTACACGTCGTTCCCTCTCTGGAAATACCCGTATTATAGGGTATTTGACAGTATTTCTTGACCCGATGGCCGCTATCTTGGATTCCAAAATGACGTCTGGCAACGATTTCCGGCCTTTACACGTCATCCCCTTTCCAAAAATATCCATATTGTACGGTATTTGACAATTTTTCTTGAACCGATGGCCGCCATCTTGGATTCCAAAATGGCATCTGACATCGATTTCCGGTTCCTGTTCTCACATTGCACAGTAACATCTTATATGGACAAGTTTTGGAGTCATAACATATTAAGGAAGTTCATGTGCACACTAGCGCCACGAAGTGTGAGGGTTCTGAAATAATATGACCATCATCCGAAAGGACTTAGTGACCTGAACAATTTTTCTCCAGACAGTAACCTTCTATATGGCCAGGTTCTCGAGATGCAGCTTATACAGGAAATTTACTTGCACACTAGCGCCGCGTAGTGAGCGTGTTCTGAACTAATATGAACATCATTCGAAAGGACTTGCTCACCTGCACAACTTTGCTGAAAACAGCAACTTTCTATATGGCCAGGCTCTCGAGATACAGTTTATATAAGAATTGCACATGCACACTAGCGCTGCGTAGTGAGAGAGTTCCGAACTAATATGGCCACCATCCAAAAGGACTTGATCACCTACACAACTTTGCTGAAAACATCAACTTTCTATATGGCCAGGCTCTCGAGATACGGTTTATATAGGAATTGCACATGCACACTAGCGCTGCGTAGTGAGACAGTTTTGAACGAATATGGCCACCATCCGAAAGGACTTGGTCACCTGAACAACTTTGCTGAAGACAGTAACTTTCTATATGGTCAAGATCACGAAATATTCTATGTTGGAAATATGATCCATATATTATAGCGCCCGTCATAAGTAACATAAAAGTGAAGCGCCTCTAGCGGCGTAGTTCCCAATTTAACCTGAATCCAATGGCACAGGCTTGTTGGTCTAACCCAGTACAGCAAGTTTGTCGAAGACAGTATAGCTTTATGTATTGAAACAAATGAGATAATCCACTACAGCCCCCATTAGTGAAAATCCCATAAGCTGTGGGTATCCTTATTCGCGGATAGCCCGGCAATAAGGATCCGGCAATAAGAGATACCGGCAATAAGGAATCCGGCAATAAGGATTCCTGACTGTACTCTGATTTCAAGTGTGGCGTATTTTAAAGATCACAGATTTAAAAAAAAGTCACGACCCTTGAACTTGTACAACATTTTAAGATTCTGACAATCTGAAGCTATATAATTATGATGAGAATGCCAAATGAGTTTAGATTAATTCTGGGGATCATAAAAAAATTCTGGGGAGAATTTCAATGGAATTTCGAGAAGCATTTCAAGAAAATTGTAAGCAGAACTACACGTTAATTCTAGGATAGTTCTGAAGAAACTTCTATGGGATGGCTCCGTCATATTGGTTAACATCCATACCTCTTATGTCAATGTCAGGAGTTCAAATCTCATCCCCGGATATGTCACGAATGACCCAAAAATGTTAAAATGACTATAATAAAAAATAGTACAAAAAACTATTATGGGATTGTAAATAGTTCTCTAGGGTAAGTAAATAAAAAGGAATTTTAAGAAGCATTGCAAGAGGATTCATAAGGGGATTTAAAAAGAATTATTCTCTTGATAAATTTAATAATTATATGACTACATTCCTCAAACTACATGTAATAATGACCTACTCTTTTAAATGTTGATCGATCGATTAATCAAAGTAAAATTCTGAGTAGAGCTGCAACGAAATACACTGAAGTCTTTTTTTACACGGTTTTTTTTACGCTGTTTTTTTTTACACGGTTTTTCGCGATTTACACGGTACGTTTTTAACGATTTCTCGACAACGATACAACCTATCGACTTGATTCCAATCACATTATCCGTTTCAAGCTATAGGTAATCGAAAGGCATACTTAGAAAAAATCACAATTTTTGGTGTAAAAGCAGACATTTTTTAAATATGTCTATATGTCATGCTATAATTACAAATGCCATCAAAATCCGATTTTTTAAAAACATTTAAGCATGTGAAAAATCAAAATCTCCGTGTAAAAAAAAAGACCTGAGTGTATTCTATGGGAATCTTATTCATATTATAGTTAAACAAATCTTTGCAGAATTCAAGCTAGTTTGAAGATAGTTTCAAGAGAACTCCTAAAAGAATTTTATATTTTTTTGTTTAAAAGAAACATGAAAAAGTTTGGGAGGATTTTTTTTTAATTTCGGGCACATTTTCAAAGAAACTCTGAGTAGTGTTCCAGGAGATGCTGAAGATATTTCCAAGAAAATTATTAAGAGAGTTTCAAGAGAATTCCATGAGATGCTCGTCAAGAGCATTTTGAGAATCATTTCAAGGAAATTCTGAGGAAAATTTCTATGGAATTTTGACATCAAATCCATTAAGAATTTTTTTTGAATCTAAATTTATTTATTTATTTATTCGTCAATCAATCAAATCGTAGACTACATATTAATATTAGGACTTATGTTCTATGAATTCGCAGGGTTCTGAAATATATTTTTAATTCCGTTGAGGGCATATTTAGGTCACTCATTTCACAATGATGATTCTAAACAGCCATCATCTGATTTAAGGTTCAAATTTAGCGTAATTGGTCCGATGGCAATCTACTGCGAACAACTGTCCATTGCGTAATTGTCGGGAAGGTGCATACAAATTTAACCTTGACAATAGATCAGCAGAGTCAATGCGTTGCGAAATGATATTGTTTATTAAAGAAATCTTTGCGTAATCCCGCCGTTATTTCAATGTTTGAATGCTGATCAGCAAGCAACGTGCTTCATATGACGGGAGAGGAAAAGCCGTCCAACCTAACTTACGTAGTGCATATAATAAAAATTGCTTTTGGATTGACTCTATTCGTTCTTCATGCTTTTTCATATAGGGTGAACAAACAACGCTACAATATTCTAAAATTGACCTCACATAAGCAACGTAAAGTGATTTTATTGTATAAGGATCTTTAAAGTGGATACCGAAACGTTTTATAAAATTAAGCATATAGCCTGCTCTATGTATTATTGTGTTATAATGGTCCACAAATGTCAATTTAGAATCTAGAATATCACCTAAATCTCTTACATTTTCACATTTTTGAACATTTTCATTACCTAATGTAATACAAAGATTTTTATTGTTTAGTTTTCTACTGTACGTTATAAGATTACATTTTTTAATATTAAGTTTTTTTTGGAGGAAATTCCTAAAATGTTCTGCACAAAAACGGACTTTAATAGAGAAACTTTCTATGGATTACCAGAACAGAATCATAAGATTATTAAGGGGAATCCTGAATGTTAAAATAATTCTGTTGAAATGATCATTAATATTCAAAACAAATGTGCAAACACATACGTTTCAAAGAAATAATTTAAATCCTTTAATTCTGTCGAACCTATTAATGGAATCCCTTTATGAAGGGCTTTGAGTGGGTTGATGTTTTCCTTTAAATTCCGTTATAATTGCTTATCTTTTGACAGATACGCGTATTTCATCTACTACTTGCAGATTTCATCAGTGCCAAGTGGTGTTGGTGTACTTGGCACTGATGAAGTCTGCAAGTAGTAGACGAAATACGCGTATCATGAGCTGATGGGTCGATAGGTAGGGTCCAGGTGTGGAAGCTGCCTTCCTGGCGTAAGTACCATTGGTACTCAGTACGGAAAACAAGATCAACGGAAAACAAATCGAGAAAAAAAAAGATTTTGGAGCTAGATTCAAAATTTGAAAAGGAATATTAGTGACATCGAACTTTAAATATTTAGTAACAAAAATTATATGTTAAAGTTCCATTCAAATTCCCGGTTCTCCCGGTTTTCCCGGTTCAGAGGCCACATTGAAATTCGGGCTGCATACTTGGGGCATCCAGAACCTACACCCTACCTGGTCAAGGCAACTGAAGGCACTCAATCGACATACCATTATTACTCTTCAAGCTGCAGAAAGTAGGAATGGAAGCCGGACTTTTGAACTGGCAAGCAAATTGAAAATTTTACGCTTTCAAAATAAACTTTCAAAACCAATTTTAGTCATCTCTGGGGTCCCCTAGGGATCTAATTTAGGCCCACTTCTATTATTTTGTACGTAAACGAAATTTCCTTCCTACTTAAGAACATAACGGACGACATAAATTCTTCATAATAGCATAAATCTACGCCAATTCATGGTAAAAAAATGTATCGCAATAACGTTTAGTAGAAAATTTCGAACCCCTTGCATAAAAATACATTTAGGAATCGAAATAGTAGACAAATGAAAAATTGTAAGGGACTGAGGCGTAATTCATTTAAAGAACATTATAACACTATCATAAGTAAATCAAATAGCATGCTGGGTTTCCTTAAGAGGTTCAGTTACAATTTTCAGGACCCATACACTATAAAATTACTGTAGACTACAAATGTAAGACCTATTCTGGAATTCTGCCACATAGTATGGAGCTCACACGCTGCCTTACACGAAGAACGCATTGAATGTGTCCAAAAGCAATTTTTTGTATGCTCCTTGACTGCATTTCCTCTACCATCCTATAAAGCACGCTGCATGCTCATAAGCTTACAAACGCGTGAATTTGCAATGCTTTTCTTCATCAATGACATTATTTCTCATCGCATAGAATCTGCAGTAATACTTTCTCAACTAAATTTCTAAGCGCTTTATGACCTCTGAGAACTCGAAAATAATTCAATTAAAACACATGCAGAACAAAATAAGCAAAAACTGGCCCCACCAATCGAATATATATGAAATAAATTGCGTTGAAATTAACACAAACTATTCCACAAATGGTTTGGATGATATCCCGAACACGTCGTTTAGCTCTCTTTTATGGTTTTTTTTATTAGGATGTCCACAAACAAAATAAAAACTCGACTAAGTAGTGTACGTTGTTTGTTATAAATAAATAAATAAATCGAGATGAAAAATCATATAGAATTCATCAAATCAAATGGATGTTACGTGAAATCCAGATTAATATCATAAATTTTATTGTTGGATAAAAAGCATGTGCGTTTCCAACGGAATGGAAAATATTATCGGATTAGCTTAGTTGCGTAAAGGATGTCAACGTTATATGATCACCAATATCTCATAAATTTTAAATTAAAACTGCGTGATATTTGAGTAACGTTGTTGAATTGGCTTGAGATTGATTTACAAACTTCGTGTATTCATAGAATAACGAAATTTACAGAACTTAGTAATCCGAAATTCAGTATTATATATTTATTATCTATATCAATTTTGCGGAAATCACCATTTTATAGAATATCATAATAACACTGCGACATCTAAATAACAGCTACACTGATTCACACATATACCGCATCATAAAAAAGCAATTGGTTCTTCGAGTCTCTCATGTACTGATGTGAGTGGTCATACCATTCTTCTATTAAGAAGCTCCCGTATCTCATTACCGTCGACAAACAGGTTCCCGTAAATGGCATGTTTTCGTTTTCATTATCAAGAACCGGATAATTAGATTACCGGTTAATTACACGTGTTCGCAGAACACTGTGCACACTTTTTTTTTATGTGCTTGCAAGTAGCAATCAAGCAACGGGCTCTGTTTTGCAGTCATTTGCACTGTCTGCCTGTTGGGAGCGTCTCAAGGAAAAAAGAAAACTTTTGCTCTGGCTAAAAGTTTCGCACTTCGCATTCGCCACAAAACGATAAAGTGATATGTCGTTCGGTCTCGGTGCTCCCCTTTTTCTTACGCATATGTATAGTACGAACCAAATTGCAATTAACCGTAAGCATATTTTTTGTTCATGACCGTTTCGACTGTTGTTTCAGTCTCTTTCTCGGTGCTTTGATTTAGTGGAAGAAGATAGTCAAAAACATAAAACATACGTCCAAGCCAAGCCGATGAATTCCACGGTGTCTATCTCTGTGCTACGGCCGAAGCTATGATGGGGAACACAACTTTTGGCCACATATGCAACAACTAAAGCGTGAGCATTCGGTCGGAATTCTGATCCATCATGTTTTTCCACGCTTTGTTTCTGTTGTGGGTTTGGACTTTTTGTTGTTTTCGGGGAACGCAGGGAATGGAAGCAACTGAAAAACAACTGTTTCTGGCACTACTCAAAACTCGCAAACATAGTCTTTGTATTATTTCTCTGATCTGATGCTTTTGTTTTACTTTGTGTGCACTGATTTTGGTTGTATGGTTAAATTTAATGAAGGCTTAAACTGCTTTTGGATTGGCGCTTAACTTGGCGAGGCCATGATGATGGTTTTGGAAGACGACGACCACGTGCGTTGGGAGATTGTTTTTTTTTATTTAACATTTTCTGGGAGAATCTCCGGTAAACCGTTATAGCTCAAACGAGTTCTATGTAATGTGCGGGAATTGATTTGAACATATTTCAAATTAAATCTGTCAACATCACTAGCAATTACGTTCCACATTTCATTTCAGTCGTTGTTCCATTGCAATAACATTGGTTAGTCTAAACTGTACAAATGTTTATTTTATGTTTTCACCTAATTACATCACACGAATATCACATGCACGAAGGCAGTAGCAGCCATAAACACACGCAGAGTGGATGCAATTTTAATTAACTCGGACCGGATCGGATGATTTAAAGTGGTTGTATGGTACACAGTATGTATGCGAGAGGTGTAGAGATAGAAGTACAATTAGCATGCAAGAAAATCATAAAACCACAATTGATATGTACATTGATCTACCATTTAGATGCTGCCGTCCGCCGCCGGCACCACCGGCTGTGATGATGTGCCACTGACTGTCTGTGAAACTTCGGTGTTGTGTGAAGGAGCATGTACCTATGGGGAAAAGCAGCTTCCTCGGCAGGCAGCTGTAAGAGTGCCCTGCCGAACCTTTAAGCCTGCAGAGGAAAGCAATGGGATGACGAGCTTCGTGGAAACCATTTATGCCGGGGGGAAAAGTAGGATAAGTGATGTAGTTATTACAATTTTACTCCCTCCACTGGTCGGAGAAGTACCAACGGTACATGATTAATGGGATTTTCTGGGGAATTCGGTGCTCATTAGGAAAGAGCTGCATCAATTTTTTGATTTAAGTTATGCCTTAAACGTTCAGAATTGAAAGGGAAGTAATGCCGTTGGATCCGGCCCATGTGTTGACCAGTTCGATAGGTTCCAGGTGTGGAAGTTAATCATCTACGAAGTTCAGACTTAAGAAAAATTGTTCAAGTAATCAAAGTGCGGAACTAATAAGAGTTCTTCCCCTACGTGGCACAAGTGCACATGTGAAGTTCCAGTTCATGAGTGAAAACTGACCAACCAAGATGGATAAATTCGCATGCTTAAATGTTTATAAATGTTTGGATTATGGTATTTTTTTTTCCTTGATTTGTTTTCCGTCGATCTTGATCTCCCTGCTGAGCAACAATGCTACCGACGCCAGGGAGGCAGCTCCCACATATGGAGCCTACCTATCGACCCATCAACTCATGAACCGGGACCAACGGCTGTACTTAGGCGTGATCAGAGATGTTATGCATCAGAATAACCCGGCGGCGCCGACTGGGATCGAACCCAAGTCTGCTGGGATGAGTGGTAATCACGCTTACGACTACACCACCGGCGCCGCTAACTTGGATTATGGTAGTTTATGCTACTAGGATCAATATATAGGGAATGGCCTAAGTGCCCCTAATTTGGGCCATAAATTCAAAAATCGACTAAATTTTCAATAGCGACCAAAAATATCCATTAGTGACAACCGCACAGTGGGACGATTTCAAAAAATAGTGGGACAACGCTATTTGCGACGAAACTATTGAGTGTAGCATTTTGATGTATTTTAGAATGTTTCTTCATTTTTTGAGAAGCAAACATTTTTGATTAAGGGGGGTATACACTAAGATTTAAAAAATAGCTTTTTTATGTCTTGTTGAAATTGATGAACATATATGGAAAAATTGTAAATGAAGTCATTTTAAGAAACTTTGTGCAAGACGTCAATTTTCTATCTCTCAAGTGGATGATGTTATAGGGTGAAAATGGAGTACTAACGCTAGTACCTCATTTTTATCATACATTTTTATTTTGAATTTTGAAATTTTTTCAATGATCTACAAAGTTGTAAGTGCTCTAAAAATACACATTTTTGCTTAATAAAGCAAATCGATATCTCTTCATGTAAAGTATTTACACACGTATTTAGTGTTTTTCAACATTAACTTTAAAGGGGTGTATCTTGCAAGTAAGCAGGTATTAGCAGCTAAACTTGACGTAATTTCGTTCAGCAACTTATACCCTACTGTTACATATACAATTCATAGGGGGATCCAAGGGGATGCCAAATAAATTTTCAAATATAGTACCTCAATGTTTTGTTACGTTTTTCTGTTTTCGTGACAATTTTTCCAAGTATGTACATTAGAGTGGGTTGTCGCTTCGACAAAGTTGTTTGTGTATAGTATTCTCAATCTAAATCCGAGTTTTGATGAAATTTGAGCAATATTTTGATTTTTGGTAAGCAAATGAATACGATCGTTCCGTTTCCCATACAAAATTTAAAATAATCCCGCAAATCAAGATTATAATAAAGCTCGTTCAAATTTTGCAAAGTTGTTCGGGACCATTGAAAAAGCATTGAAAGAGCAGTGGGAAACCCACTCTAATGTAAACACTTGGAAAAATGGTAACTTTTTATAAAATTAATTATGCATCCCCTTGGATCCCTTTTGAATTGTATATGTAACAGTAAACTACAAAACAACGTTGAGATTAGCTGCTAATACCTGCTAACATGCAAGATACACCCTCTTACTGATAGCGTTGAAACATTATAAAAAGGGACTTAAATCCTTAAAACAAAGAGTTAGCGACTTATTTTTTGCAGCAAAAATGTGCAGCTTTAGAGTACTTTCAACTTTGTATAACATTGAACAAATTGTTAAATTCAAACTAAAAAGTTATGGAACAAAAAGGTTTTTAAGGGGGTACTACCGTTTGTACTCCATTTTTGCTCTATAACCTCGTCCACATGAGAGATGGAAAATTGACGTCTTAGACAAAGTTCCTTAAATGACTTCATCTACAATGTTTCCATAGATGACCATCAATTTCAACAAGACATAAACAAGTTATTTTTATCTTAGTGTATACCCCCCTTAAGCAAAAAATGTCACCACTGCAATAAAGTTTTTAAAAATTGAAGAAACATTCTAGAAGACATCAAAATGCTGCACTCAATAGTTTCGTCGCAAATGGCCATGTGCTTCTTTTTTTTTGATATCGTGCCACTTTGAACCAGTGTAAAATTAAAACCCATTTCTGATCGATTGGAAGTTGTTTCATCTAAATCGGTCAAGAAATGATGAAATAGGAGCAATATCTATGTTCTGGGCGATATGCAGCGATATACAGCCTAGTCGGTAAAGGCATGGTATTACCAAGTCGGTCGGGTCGAGGGAATCTTTCGGTTAAAAATTTCTCGACATCCCTTGACAGAGAGTATCTTTGTTCTTACCACACAATATACACATTTATGCATTGATATTGGCATCGAAAGCTCTCTGTGTGGAAGTGCATTTAGAACACTAAGTTGAGAGCACGTAATAAGCTAATATGCGATAAGCAATAATATTGAAATGTGAATTAGAAGAAGAAGAAGAAGACGCATGTGTTAAGCTTGACACCTCATATGTTTTCAAGGTTAAAGAATTTACTGATGGATTTTGGTTAGCTCACTGGAGAATTCTTCATTAGTCCGAATTGTAAAGAATGAGAGATTTATTTAAGAAATTGTTTTAAGAAATATTGAACTTGAAACTAATGTGCTCCAGAGAAAATTGTTGCAAATCTTTATTTAAATTATTATTATTGAGATAATTTATGATTATGAAATTCAATTGATTCTGAAGCCTTAACATTTATTTAGAGCCTTAGACAAAGACATTTTTCTGAGATTTATGACTCATATCATCCTGATCCTAGATTAAGAAAACCAAAAACAGAATCGCATATATTTGTTAACATTCTGGAACTGAGAAAAATCCTCTAAATGAGCGATTTTGAAAATTTTTCAAGATCATTTATTTGAACAAAACAATCATTATAATCGGCCCTGGAAAATTTGCAAGGCTCTGAGACTTGGAAACATTTACAGGAATCAATTAATTTAAAGAATAATCCATAGAATTCTGACTCAAATACCCATGGAATTTTGAGGAGAACTTATGTAAGAATGTCAGCGTAAATTTCAAAGAAATGCTGAAAAGGATTCCTTCAAAATTCATGGAAATATTCTATGTAGTTTTGCTCAGAATTCCAACTTAATTCTGAGATGATGTCCGAAGGAACTCTGCGACGAATTCCAACAGATTTCAGGGGAGGATAAGGGATGTTTTGAACTGAATTGGTAGCAAGAGCTTTGAGTGTGTTGGTATATTTCCTTTAAATTCCGTTATAATTGCTTATCTTTTGACAGATACGCGTATTTCGTCTACTACTTGCAGACTTCATCAGTAGTAGACGAAATACGCGTATCTGTCAAATTATAAGTAATTTTATTTGAACTAATAGGAAATAAGCCAACACACTCAAAGCTCTTCTTAAAGGGATTCCGTTAAGAGGTTCGACAAATTAAAAAGATTGAATTGATTTGTTATTTTTGAAATAATTCCAAGGGAGTTGTGAGGAGAACTTCAAGGAGGGATTTTGAGGAAAACAACGGGGTAATTTTAACGAATATCCCCATTGGCGTAACTACAGGGGAGCTAGAAGGGGGTTTAGACTCCTAGGATTAATGTAGCCCACTCTTGAATTGTTACCACAAATACACATTTTCCTTACTAGATGTGTAGTTGTTCGCTAATTGCCTTATTGAGCAATTCGAAAAATAAGTTTAGCTCCCCCTAGGATTTTTACTAAGTTAAGCCAGTGAGTATCCCTAGAGAATTATTATGAGAATTCAAAGAGAAATGTAAACATAATTTAGGGGAACATAATTCAAGGGAATTTCGATAAATATACCAAAAGAATAATGAACTGAGGTTACCCAACATACATTGAAAGTTTAACAAGAGCTTCATGTTCATGCAAAACTCAGTTTCTTCAGCATTTTTTTTAGCTTATTCAGCTTTTAATCAGTTCAAATTGTTTGTTGGGTAATTTCAACAAAAGGAGCAAAATTAAGAAGATATTCTCTGGAAAGTTTCAAGAAAATTCCAAAGGAGTTCTGAGGAGAATACCAAGATTTTTCTCAGAGAGACTTCTGAAGGAATTCTTAGAAGAGTTTTTCTAAGTGTTCGAAGAAAATGCTGAGATGAATTCCAAAGTGAACCGCATGGTATTTCGTGTAGAGTTTTCTGGTAGTTTAATGAACAACGCCATGATAATTTTGCATGGTATCTGAATCTAATATTATGGGAGTTCAGAAAATAACTGCATGATTATTTTAATTTGAAACCGCAAACAAATTAATTCCCGGAAATTGTTTGGATATGTTTCGATGTTCACTTTACTTTACTATTTACTATGTTTACTTTAAGAATCATGCACATTACATCCGGATTAGAGCAGGGATATATACTTTGAATTTCCGGTTTTTCCCGGTTTTCCAGATAAATTGTCTGGTTTCCCGGTTCGCTGGCCATCCGCAAGGCCTTCTACATGGTGGACAGATTAGTTAAAAATTCACTCACGGTGCTGGTGTTCATATGAGCAACCAAAATGGACTATACCTAGAGATTCCTGCCACCTGGGAAGTTGCTGTCGAGATATTAGTTTAAAATTCACAGCACACACTGAAAGTCAAACATACATATTCACCATCCAGAAGGCCTTGGTAACTTTAACCTTATTTCCGGTGACCAGGCATGGAAAATCATTTGCATTCATTTCGTGCATTCATTTACATTCATTTGCTCCTAATTTTTTTCATCAACAGAATTCCGCAAAATGATGTTAGAGCTTTTGTAGTTTTTGTTAGTAACTACAATTTTTGTTAACAACTCAAATCCGTATCACTTATGTATGACGAACCAGAGCGAACAGAAGCCACTACTGTTTTTCAGTGAATGTATTTTACATTCACTGAAAAACAGCAACAAGTTCTGCCCGCTCTAATTTGTGATGCATAAGAGATACAGATTTGAGTTATGGGCGAAAGTTGTAGCTAATAACAAAACCTACTAAAGCTTTATACATTATTTTGCGGAATTCTGTTGATGAAAAAAGTTAGAGGCTAATGAATGTAAATGATTGCATGAAATGAATGTAAATGATTTTCCATGCATGCCGGTGACAAAGAGTCCGGATTTTGGATATAGTAAACTTAGATTTTTCTAATGGATGCAAACCCCACTTAGTGGCAGATTTTTGAACGAATCTACCCATTTTTTGAAGATACCAGGTTGCTCAGAAATTATTCAAAAGACGTCCAAGTGATGATCTCCAAAATATCCTCAACATATTTGTATTAGACTTCAGCGTAATCAGGTATCATTCCGAAGATCTTCAACTGGCCAACAATTCTAATCACATTTCCAAAATATTTTTAAAGATTCCAGGTTGCTCAGAACTTATTTAAAATAACACTAAGTGATAAGATATCATCTTGAAAACTTCAGGATGTTTTGTTGTTCTCTTAATTTCAGATTGATCAGATATCATTCTAAAGATATCCAAGTATTCTATAATCCATACAGTATCTCTTAGATTTAGGAAGCCTTATACCCTATTTAGTAAAGGCACGGTATTACCAAGCCGGAGGCGGTGGATACGACTCCCGAGCCGGTCGAGGGAATCTTTCGGGTAGGAAATTTTCTCTACTTCCTTGGGCATAGAGTATCATTGTGCTTGTCACACAATATACAAATTGATGCATTGGTATCGACATCGAATGCTCTCAATTAATAACTGTGGAAGTGCATTTACAACACTAAGTTGAGAGCACGCAATAAGGTAATATGCGATAAGCAATAATTTTGAAATGCGAAAAAAGAAGAAGAAGATCTCTCAGATTGTCTCTCTTATGAAACACGGCAGCTTGGAAATGATTCCTCTTTCATGTTTTTTTAAGATCTCCAGCAAATCGTCTGGATATTTTTTCAAGGCATCAGGTTGATCAGGTACTAGGGCTTAGATCTAAGTTTGGGCCTTCTAAGCACAGCCCTCCCCTTGCTCCTATTTTTTGAGTCAATTTTTATCACGAAATGGAATGTTTGCACTGCAGATGACTTCTAAATTTATTAACCTTTCCGTACGTACCGTAATACTTGATAAAGAGGATCAAATTGTTGAGGTATTTAAAAAAATCTAACACTGCTTCTTGACCTCAAACTCGGCCTATGGATTCTAAATTCGACCTATTGCATTGAAACGCCATTCAAATTTGAATTCACTTCGGCCTATAGGATGAAGATAAAAATTGATTCGGTAGAAGCGCTTCTTTTTTTTTTGAGAATAATGGGTGCAAACATTCATGACTTCGTTCGGTAGCTTTTTAACTAAAGTATCGTACCAAACGCATAATTGACTTGTTAACTCTGAAATCATGGATTTATTTGAAGTTTTCTGCTCGATAGGCCCAAAATGGGTCATTAGGCAGAAGTAGGTCTCTATCCTATTGTACTAAAGATCTCAAACTGTTCATCAATTCAAATCACACATCTCGGATATTCTCTGATGATGCAAGGTAACTCCAAAAATATTCCAAAGACCATCAGGGGTTCAGAGGTCTTTGTTTTCCTGGATTCTAGTTGATTTAGTTGATCAACCTTCCAATAATTTCACAAAACCGTACTTCCAAATCCTTCTTATTCATCTTAGAGGTGGATGTTTAAGTTATACATTCATGCAATGTAGTTTCGTAGAGGTTTTCAAAAAAGGGCTCACACAATCACAAAATTGGGTACTGTATTGATGACTTTTTAAAGATTTTTAATAATAAAATAATTGCACTGAAAAAAAGTTCAAAATTTTTATTAAATGTTCCTGCTCAAAGAGTTTTGTACATTTTAAGTGTCCGAGGTTTAATCGATTAATTTTTATTCTCAAACTATAAAAAAAAAATCGAACAAGGACATTTTGAGATATTAAAGTTTATAACACTTTTTGTATATTTTTCCTAGAATGAATATACTTTTCTCAATCATTTTGTCTCAGATGTCATTTCGATTAGAAGTGATGTTTTCATACTACGACTTATTGAAAAATGTCAAATACGCAATTTAAAAAACTGAGAGATCCAAATTGGCCGAATTTTAGCAATAATGTGAATGATTGCCTAATTTGGATTATCACTACATAATCTCATTATAAGATTAATTTTTCATAAATACTAAAAAAATCGGAACCAAACTTCCTGAATTTCTGTGATTCATCTGTAGACAAACCGTGACCCACCGGTGGGTCGATTCATAGATTTAAAAACGTCGGAATAGATAGTTTTCAGTTTCTTGTGAAAATCAATGTGAAAATATCACACATCAAGGATTATCAAAAGCCTCAAGGTAGCAAAATTACACATTTTGACAGATGCAGAAAGGGTGAGTTTTGATTAATTAAACAAAATAATAAAATCAAGTTGCAAAACTACACCAGTAGCGCACGTGTCACACATATTTATTTTAAATTATTTAGGTCACAATCGAGTTGCTGCAATTGCTGCTGTTTTCATGTTGCACTGACGAACCTAACCGTATCGCTAAATGCTTCAACATTTAATATCGGTGCTAAGTCCCCAACGATCGATTAGCTTCGTTATTAGCGATTTGCTAATAAGCGAAAGTGTGTCCACCACGAACTGGTTGCATTGTCTCATCACTTCCCACAAACGTCAAGATTTTCGTTTTCATCCAGATGCGCTACAGAATCACAAAATAGCAACTAATGTCTCCACTCATCGGCAGGAAGTGTATTAGAACCTATTTTCAATCCGGTTCACGGTTTCCACTTTTCCCATGACGTTAATCCTACTCATTGTTTTCCAATACATTCATCATCGTTTACATTTGGCTCCCCGGTTTTTTTTTGTGGGACCCGCCGGAGGCCAGCCTCAGTAAATTAATAAAAACACCACTCTCGAAACCGTTAATCTTTCCGGCCTTCTTCTTGTGATGGGATTGACACTAAACACGACACTTTCTTGGCAGGTCTTTTATATTATTTTTTTGTGTGTGTTCAATTCGCGAACACGTCCGGCACATACAATACGCTTTTTACGATAGCTTCTTTCTTTTTCATTACTGATTTTTGGGGGTACGTAGATGGGGGGTCCCATGGAAACTCGCTCTCTCTAGCTTCCTCCGAAAACACCAAGATATCACTTTTGAACAGTCAGTGGCAACCCAATCACCGGCAATCACTGCGGACCCGCGCTCCCCCCTGTGAGGGGCAGGTTAGCTTCAACACAGAAAGATGGATAATTCGCACTTACCGCTATTCTCGACCATCAAAGCAATGACCAAAACTGCGAAGATTAGGCACTTCATTTTTTTTTTCTCTTTGCTCGTCTTCGCTTTGTTACAGCGCGGAAAGTGTTGACTGAAAGCTTTCGAAATTTCTTCTGGCACACACTTCAAACAAGATTCACTGGTAGCACTTTTTGCGAGGGCGAACTCTTCCTATTACTTCTTCGGAGGTCGTTGGCTGGGAGAATATCGCGCCAGATCCGTTCAATGTCACGTTCACGGCTCAATGATTGATCGAGCACTGATTGCAGCTGCCTTTAAATGATCTCTCTCGCTCTGGGCTGGCAATTTCTGTCAGGTAGGACTGGACTCGGCACTCGTCGCAAGACCGGCACAAGTTCGCTGCTGAATGAGTCAGTAGTCCCGGGTGGTGTGGCGGATCAAGTTTGTGTGAAACACACCGTGTGCAGCAGAAGTGGATATATCTGGAGGGCGCGCGCAGGTTTCAGCTCAAGTTTGCGAAATTAACTACAACGGACGGACGGATGAAAGGGTGGACGGAGACGCACCAAGAGAACTGAATTACGAAGAGGATCTGCGCTCTTTTGCTCTTTATGTGTTTATCCTTCTTGCCTTGTCGCTTTCCAGCTTGTTGGCAAGGATGGCTCTCTATACTTGCACGCGCGATCGCGAATCTGAAGGGAGAAAAGTGTTCTGAGCTGCGGATCAGTCAATCAGGGACTGAGGTTTTCTGCGGAGATCGCGTTGGTTTTATAAAGATATTTGAAAATTGGCGCTGCGTTGCTCCACCACATGGGGAAGAAGCACAACCCGAAAGAGAAGAGCTTTCGGATATAATTTCATGTACCGGTACCATTGTGGTGCGCATTGATTCGGACAGAGCACAAAGATGAGCGAGGGAAACCCGGAGAATGCGTGCGATCAACATCGCGATGCTGGCTGCTATATTATTTTTTTTAGTTAGAGCGATGAGATTTCGCTTTCTATGAGTAGACTCGGAAAATGGAAATTAGCGAATCTGTGCGGCTTTAATGGACGAGCCTCAATTTGGCGTGATTATTTGATTAGTGGTGAGCCGGATAGAGTATTTGCCTCTGTGCATGATTCATTACTGAAAGTAAGTCGGTTAGATGTTTGGCATTGGTGAATTGGAACTGTATGATGGTTCATGGTTCAAGAAGAAACCTTTTATAAATTCTGAATCAAATTTGATACGTGTGTGTCATCGGCATGATCAATCAGAGTAAACATTTCTATTATTTTCCTAACAAGTACGCAGGTGCCAATGAGAAATATAATACCTAAAGTTTTAATTTCCCGAGAGACTCTTTCGGTAAGAAGATAATTGAATTATCCCATTCCTTCGTTCGAATTCATATTGTACCCGGAGCAGAAGGCATAACTTTTTGTTTTATTCCTGAAGAAAAATGGTCAAGTGTCAGTCTCTAATGTGTACCATCTGCCAAGTGGTCAGACACAGCAGACAGGTATTTTCTTCCTTACCAAAGCATTCCTAATTGATGATAGCAGTTGCTTCTAAATATGTGGCATCATTTTTTTTCTTTTAACTGACGTGCCTTTCTTGGGATGATTTTAACGGTAGCTCAGAGCACTGTTGACTGTTATGAGGAAGTGTTGTTTGAAATTCAATAATTTATATAAATTAGAAATAGTCCCTACTGAGCAGTTCCACGTCAAATGACGGATCGATCAGACGCGATTTTTTCCGATATCCATGAAACTTGTTTGTTATTATCGCAGTAAAAAGGTTATAGGCTATTTTAGGAAAAAACGTCGATTTGGCTTAACTGATCGTTGATTTGTCGTAACTGGTAGCTCGCATACGTATACTAGCACCACTTTCAGACAGGGGAAAATTTCTATAAGTATCATGACAGGTAACGATGACACCCATTTGTTTATACGAAAGGAACGTCGTGAAATCTCAACCAACAATTCTAAAAGACGGATCAACTTTTGTAATCAAATCTTGTAATGATCTTTTCTCGATTTGCTCACCTTGCCAAATCAACTACACCGTCGGCTAGGGAAAATTCTCTCCCATTCGATGGTGGAATTGATTTGCGTTGGTGTGCTTCAATTTGTAAGATAAGATCATTACATATTTGCTGATCCACCATTTAGGATTGTTGGTTGATAAATCTGTTCGAAAATCGTATGATCAAAAATCATTAATGGTGATTCCTTGAAGAGCCCACAAATCGCCTGATGATGGCTGAAATTCCCTATCACTTCAAGTGTTCTAGAGAACAAATTTCAGACACAGCTGTGACATCACTCATGAAATTGGAACTCCCTGTCTGCTGCATCAAATGTGAAGTTCCAGTTTCATTGTTGTATGTTTTGTGGCAGCTGTGCTCTTGAAATTTTGAGGTTATAGTATAGCGCATTAAACACATTATAGGAAGTACGGAAACGCATATGCCACGAATGGGAAGTCTCCGATATTTCCAAGGTCATTACTAATTTCCATCGCTATCTCAACAGACTTCCTCAATATCAGGCATCCAGTGAAGATCAGCATCGATGGCACCTATCGTTTGGTCTTGGGTTTGGTCACGTTTGGCCATCAATTCTGTTGCCAAATCTCCGGGCAAATATTGTTTCATTCCAGAGTCTGAACATGAACTTTCTGAGCACGAAGTGTTTAGAATCGTATTAATAAGCTTATAAATGGCTCTTTTTATGGTCGATTTCTCAATATTTAGGTGGTGAAAAGTTGAATCTCTCACTATGATGTGCTCGTTCCCACGCTGCTGGCGTGCAAAAGAACCAGTACTTAGTTACTAACGGATTTGCACACTACATGGCATATACAATCGACTCAAATTTAAGATAAATTACTCAAACTCTAGAAAACGTAGTTTACTTGTAAAATGAGTAAAATTTTCTGAGTCTCATAAATCTTTACGAATATGACAAAAATCAACGAAAAATTTACTCATTTTAGAAGTACACACTAAAAGAAGAAATCACATGTCCAATGGAAAATATTCATTGGAATTGTACCACAAAGTCACATGAACCTTATGTGTCAAATGACATTTAAGTGATTTATCATATAGAACTCCTTTCCCTTCTCGCGATCCAAACAATTGTGATCCGCTTACCTCGAGAAGACCGCGAGTAATCGGTCCAATACTTTAATTTTAGATTTAAGACATATATAATGTATAAAGAAAATTATAACTTGGCTCTGTAAAGTTTATTCAATCGAGCCTGTACAAATAAAGTAATTAACAAAACAAAACCATATAGAACTCATGTTATGTGAAATTCAGATAGATATCATTGGTTTTGTTAATGGAAACATATGATGTGCATCCCAATAGAAACTACATGAAAACTTTTTTTCCGTGTACTAATTTCATATGTACATCGAGATGTTGCTCATATTAGAAAACAAATTTCTGTAAAAGCTTGGGAAGTGTTGCTCTGAGTTAACTACGTTTTTAAGAATATGAGTGAACTAATCTTAAATTTGAGTTGACCTCATTTGTCGTGTAATCGTAATTATTTTTTTTATTAATTGCTTTAAACGTTTACGGCATTCCCAATTCCAATTAGGTTCAATTCATTAAAAGCAGGTCATTTTTGCTCGAACATGACTTTTACAGACATTTCAAATTTCGTATCTATTTCATGACCAACCTACCCTACCCCCTTCCTTCTTGATCACACGCAAAACTTCTGCTAATTTTATGCAGCCCAATTACAGACATTTGTAAAATTCACAGACATTTTTAGCAGACTTCTGAGAAAAGATCTGGCATCTCTGCTACTGTTCAGTGTACTCAACAGATGGCGGTAATGTTTCAGCGACGATGTTTTACAGTGAAAAATATTTAATGTGTTATGGCTGTTTGTCTGTGGTCATCCTGAAAAATCCCTAGACCGGACCGGGAATCGAACCCATTCGCCTCCAGCATGGTTTTGCATTGTAGCTGTGTCTTACCCAACTGAGCTACAGGAGAGGAAATGGACCAGGAAATGAAAGATTATATTACTCTTCTTTTTCCTTTATTTAACGTCGGTCTCTGTTCCGCAATCTAGTGCCAATCACCGACGGACATCGATTGCCATCCATTGACGGCAATCGAATGTGCAGGAAGGCAGCTTCCACACCTGCGTAGGATATCGCACCCATTCAACACACATGGGCCGGGACCAACGGCTTTACTTCCCTTCCGAAGGAAGACGTGACCAGAGATTTTTATGCCTCAGAAAAATCCCACCGACCTCGGCTGGGATTGAACCCAGACCCATCGGGGTGTTAGAAAGCAGTCACGCTTACCACTACACCACCGGCGCCGGCTAGATTATATTACTGATTTGCGTGAAAAGTATGCAGAATTTGCAATGTTTCACGACATTAAAACAAATTCTGTAATTTTGTAATTTTTATGTTAGCATATTTTTCGAACAAAGTTTGTTTTCCCAAAATGCGTTGCGGCTAGAAAATCATCTCATTAAGGTTTTATACAAAAATATGCATCCTGAAAAACTTGCTTGTACGCTGCAGTCCATTGAAAGAATAGCCATTACATTAGTTGAATGAAACATATGCAATGTAATAAATCCAGCCTTACTTTCGATGTAAGAGAAAATAGTTTTGCGTGCAATAATGTTGTTGTTTTTTTTTATTATTGAATTAAACAATCTAATCTAACACCAACACGGCCAGTTCTTGAAAGCATCCTGGAAAATGATATCTTTATACCTACATCATTTTTCTTGTCTATTTCATATATGTTTCCCATCGAAAATGTGTCACACATATCAAAAGGGTCAGGTCTACTGTGCAGCATTTAAGGGGCAAGATGATTTAGAAAACATCGGGTACCGTACGTTCCGTACGATTTTGGTAATTATATGATTGGTTGGTCGTTGGAAGCATCAAAGCTAGAAAGAGTAAGTGATGCTCCATTTTCTTCTGATGGTTGGGGCATGAGCACTAACTCTTGTCCTAGCCTTTTATGACTTATGGCTTTTGCGCCATTAAAGGGTGATACGGTCAAAATTTGGTCAAGGGAAAACGCGTGTAAATCGGTGAAATCGTTTATTTAAAAAATCAAATTAAATTTATTTTTCAAGTTCAATTAGTATAAAATTCAGGAAAAATATTCAGTTAGGCTTCCGCTTTTCCAAATCCGAATTGCCGGGCCTTACGCTTGACCCCTGCCATTAGATTTTGTACAGCCACCTTGTCCACCTTCTTCGCCGCAGAAAGCCAGTTTGCATTGAACTGCTGCGCGCCCTTAGCAGTTTTTTTGGTCTTCTTTAGGTTCCGCTTGACAATAGCCCAGTATTTCTCAATTGGGCGGAGCTCTGGCGTGTTGGGAGGGTTCTTGTCCTTGGGAACCACCTGCACGTTGTTGGCGACGTACCACTCCATGGCCTTTTAACCGTAATGGCAAGATGCCAAATCCGGCCAAAACAGTACGGAACAACCGTGTTTCTTCAGGAAAGGCAGCAGACGTTTATTCAAACACCCTTTCACGTAAATTTCTTGGTTGACAGTCCCGGAAGCTATGAAAATGCTGCTTTTCAAGCCACAGGTACAGATGGCTTGCCAAACCAGATATTTCTTTGCGAACTTTGACAGTTTCATGTTGAAGTAATGAAATTGGGTTGTTAGCGGAATGCTAAATAAAACAGCAAAAGGGTTATCTTCCATTTAATTCCACTTAATTTTGGTATCCATGACAGATACGTATTTCGACTACAATGTGCAGTCTTCATCAGTGTCATTCCCACTAAAGAACTTATCAAAATCTAACCCCCTTAAGTACTCATCCCCTAGGTAAAAAAGTCAAGATCATAGGTATAAAAATGAAACTACAATGTGTTGAATCGGAACCTACCTAACTAATAAAAACCAAAGATTTAAGTAAGCTAAAGGAGAAAAATTTATACAACTCTCTAATAAGGAAATTCCCCAAAGGCTTGGTAGCCATCATAATGAAGTAATGAAATTGGGTTGTTAGCGGAATGCTAAATAAAACAGCAAAAGGGTTATCTTCCATTTAATTCCACTTAATTTTGGTATCCATGACAGATACGTATTTCGACTACAATGTGCAGTCCTCATCAGTGTCAGTGTCAGATCTTATTCCAGTAACGCACCACAAAAAGGTGATCTCCTAACATTACATAAAAATTTACAAAATGGAATGAACTCACCAAGTTTAGCCAACTGAAGCCTGACATGTGTTGATGTAGAAGTCCAAATTGTAGACGAAGCTTGATGAAGATCAACACGAACTAGT
Source organism: Ochlerotatus camptorhynchus (assembly GCF_037179485.1). Taxonomy (NCBI): domain Eukaryota; kingdom Metazoa; phylum Arthropoda; class Insecta; order Diptera; family Culicidae; genus Ochlerotatus; species Ochlerotatus camptorhynchus. The sequence continues at coordinate 920,428 of NW_027040793.1, read as the reverse complement.
CCGGTTTATGGTAGTTGCGCGGAATGTCTTCCTCCGATTTGAGATAAACAAATGTTCGGATGTATGTAGTCGATTTTTGATGTGCATTGGCAAGCCTTTTCGTGGCCAATAGTCAGTTTCAACGCTGCGACTAAACGAATGATGGAACTAATGATGGGACGAATGTTGGGACGCCTCCTGGAGGTTCTACTTGGTTTCAGAACAGCTTCTCAGCGGCAAATAATAGGGACCTAGAATGAGGAACTAGAAATTGTCTCCTGGGTCTGGTTATGGCCAGATCAGCAACCGATTATATATAAACAAAAACTCCACGAAAAAAAAAAAACAAACACATGCACAGCCTACTCTCGATTATTGAATTAAACAACATGAAGAAACTCGTAGCCCTACGTCAATAATTCGGTCGAGCTGCAAATTAATCTTTTTTTTTCTTGATTTGTTTTCCGTCGGTCTTGTTTTCCGTACTGAGTACCAATGCTACCAACGCCAGAGAGGCAGCTTCCACACCTGAACCCTACCTATCGACTCATGGACCGGGGATCAACGGCTTTACTTCCCTTCCGAAGGAAGCCGTGATAAGAGATTTTATGCCTCAGAAAAGCCCAGGCCCTTTGGAGTGAGAGCCAGTCATGCTTACCACTACACCACCGATGCAACTGAGCTTAAAGCTGAAATAGGTTTTATTATAAGGATTAGAAGAGTTTTTCCATCACTCTCCTTTGGCAGCCAGAGAGATTTTTCAAACCGAGAGTTATCTTCCGTCACTCTTTCAAGATTTTGCTAGATTTAGGAATTCCATTGTTCTGACCCTTTCTGACAGTGACCCGATACTGGATACCGTATATATTTTCCCAGAAAAGGAATAAGCAATTATCCTATAACTTTGTCTCAAACGTCATTTCGATTGGAATGGTCAAACATATGCACCACTGTGCTGTGGAGTTTTGGTGATTATAAAAATTGAGAGCCGAGTAGAGTAGTGGTTGAAAAACTATCCCATTTGATATTATTTATTGTACTGCAATCGCAGTTTTCTCGCTTGACCATTCGACGCAACAGCTGGATTGATCAGATGATGAACTGTGAACCGTATAGTTTTAAATTAAAATCAATCAGTTTAATAATATTTTGGATTGATACATTCTAATGCTAATGTACAGTCAACTTTCGCTTGTTGGGCTAAACCTGTAGCCCACTTAGTGAAAGACTTTCGTTAGTTGTACTAAGCTGTCAAGCTGAAAATTGGTTGAGGGATACACCGATTGTTTATTCTCATCACAATCCTTTAGCAACTATCTAAATTGTTCATACACGAGTCCTTCGAAAAAAGAAATAGCACTGTAAAAAATGACGTTTGACTTCGACCAACTAACGGGAGCCCAACTAAAACGTAGCCCACCTAAACATAGGCCAACGAGCGAAATTTGACTGTACTTTGATATGCCTCGTGTTTCAATCCTGTATTACCATTTGATCACTGAATTTGAATTTCCAATTTGCATTACCATTATTCTATATGATTCATTGATTCATCGATGAGTGGCTGTGTAAATTAGCTATGGTTTGTTGGGTAAATCAAGGGAAATTAATCAAACTGATTATAGCTCAATGCATGGCACGCGACTTTGACAGGCAAAGAAAAATAGAGTGGCTGATCCAATATTGGCTGTATTAACCGTAGACTCACCATATTCAATTATAAATCCAAGGTACAGCTATTAAATGAAAGCCTGATCTCATTTCGTATTATTCGATTAAGTGGCAACCACAATCAAACTCAACATTTACGCAAAAAAATTGAGAGAATTTTTAGCCATAAAAATCCTATTCCCAGGAATCGAACCCGCGACCTATGGCGTGCTATGTCTATGCTAGGAGTCTAGTTTTGAATCGATAAATCATGTAATTGCTAGTTGCTAGTTGCGGCAATAATTCAATTCACTTTAGCTTGAGGAATGCTGACCAAGAATGGAATTATTGGAACGTAATCATTACAACTAATTCACATACATTGTACCATGCAGAGCTGATATTAATCTTAATAAAAAAAATATATGGACATTAGAGGGCTTCAGGCGTACACAAGAAACGTCACCCTATCAATAATAACAGAGCCGACAGTAAAGCTTGAATTTAATGCAAATACTAAACGCCGCTGTTGAACTATTACCATATGTGAGTCATTCTACAAGCATCCAGTTCCGCAGTGCAGGCTTATTGATGGAAACCATAGCCATGCATGTATCAACAACAACGAATTTGATATCGACTCCTACCCCTTCAAAACATCAAATTTCACAGATTGAATTTGAGATGCTCAAAATAATACATTAAATTTAACAATTCCTGTGACAAATTCACAATTGAGCCTTTAGCGCAAAAACCACCTGTGGGCGAAATATCATCATCGGATCGGAAATTTGCCATCAAGTTACAAATTGCCATGTCGCACCATGTGCATCACACATTCATAGGTCACAGAATCGGAATCAGAGTAGCACAACGAAAAGGGCTCGTTTTCACCCCTTGCGGACCTTACCGCAGCGTGTCGACAGAAAGGTGTTGAGGGTCATAAGGGTGGACCTTGTCATCACCCGTGTACCTACAATTTACGTGTCAGTTCGATTTCCAACTGAAATTGGTTGACTTCCGTTGTCGTATTGAAGGGTAATAAATTTTACTACTTCGTGAATTTCCATTATACTGCCCACACCATTCAACCACCACCCACGCTTGTAATGAGATCGTTATTTTTCGATTGCAGTTCATCGGACCACATCCAATCATAAATGCATCGAAGGATCATCGTTAGGGAATCGTCTCAGTCGGTTTGGAATTATGTTCCACCCAGGTGGGATTCAATAATACCACCTGCTTCGGAAATCCTGCAACCGCTCGGTGGTTCCTTCTGTGCTCGGTGCGGGACAGAATATAATTTTCCAACCACGGAAACTTATTTCTTTGTTCCTTTCCGCCCACCATCCCGACCCACACCAATGGAGAAAGAAGAGCGAACAAAAAAAAACTATCTCGTTGAACTAAATTGAAATCGAAGGCGAACAGCCGCACACCATGGGAAAGCGACAGAGGAAATAAAATTGTTACATGAGATGAAAAATGTGTCCGCTATTATGGCTCCCGCAAAGTCTTGCACGACGAGGACGATTTAGGAGGTCGGTGTTGTCGCCATACTGTTTCCAGGAGCAGGTCGTTGTACGTGTTTTTTAGTCTTGCCTTTGTCAAGGTGTCTTTTACCTACGTTCGATAGGTTATGGCAAGGGTGCATCTCGGGGAGTGAACTTTCCGGTGTCTTCTTAAATTTACGCTTGGCTTTTATCGTAATGCGAAGCCCCAACTATCTATTCATTTATGGATTCAATTTGGAGCGAAATTTAGAGCGACGTATTTTATCGTGGAGCTCTATTATTGGATGATAGCCAGAATTTATAATGCAATTGCAAACACTTTCGGTTTTATACCGAGATTGAATTGAATGTTTTATTTAGAGACTATATATGTAAACGGCTAAGAAATATTTTTTTGAATGCTGATGATCTTGCGTCTTTCTTTTACCAATATTTAATTTATACATACTTATAAAAAACTAGAATGATTCTATTATAGCATCTGGAAAAAATAAGCAAATTTCAGACTTTACTTCTCAGACTTTCATGAAATTTTGCTTAGGGCAATGAAGAAAGTTAGTGCTGAAATTCTTCTAATTTAATAAAAATGACGTCTGAGACAAAGTTGCAAGGAACTGGAATGCATTTTAAAAAAATATACAAGCTGACCAAAAATCACAAAACTTTACGTTAATTTAAGATTTTTATTCTTACGTTTGTAAAACACTTTAAAAATTACAAAAATGCTAGAACATGAACTTTTAGTATTTAATACCAGAAACCATTGTGCGTTGTGTCCAATATCAGAAAAGTTAGCCATTTTTGAAAAGCTTTCAAATAAATAAGTATAAAATCTTAAAAATGTACTTTTTTGTTAGTGTTATTTTGTTTATTTCAGTTTTTTTTTTTAATTTTTTGATCAAATTTGTGATTTTTTTCAGCGTGAATTTTTTTCTGAAAAGGCAATCCTGTTTCCTATAATTTTTGTTTTTGAAATAATTTCGATTAAAAGCCCCGGTTCGTGCAATGCATGATTCAAAATATCAAAGCGCCGCCGGTGGTGTAGTGGTAAGCGTGACTACCTCTCACCCCAAAAGGCCTGGGTTCAATCCCAGTCGGCGTCTCCGGGATGTTCTGTGAGGCATAAAGTCTCTGATCTCTGATATAAAAAAAAATTATTGGAAATTTTGCGGGAGTCAAAATGGACAAATTTCAGCACAAACTTGGTTCATGGCCCCTAGCGAACCATTATGCGAAGTTTCACAAATTTCAGGGGGTAAAGTAAAGACGATACGTTAGTTGGTGTGGATACACAGCAAAAAATTAATTCTAATATCACATCAAAGTGGATGCAGTTCAATCGTGTAAAAAATATGGTGTAATATTATTTGCCAAAAAGGACAAAATTATCATTCATGCAGTACATGAACTGATATTGCGCTGCTTTTATTGCATATGTTTATTTTTGAGGCCATAAACATTACATGAGATTTTCGACATGATAGAAGCAACAATCAATACGAAACTAACGATTTTAAATTGGCTCACCACTTTAGTAGCCTATTGGTCCCAAGCAAACGATTAACGTACCCTATTCTAGTCGAAATTCTAGTACTACGCAATGTTTGTTTTGATTCGCTATGAAAGTTTGACAGATAAAATGAGGGATTATTGGTTTTTCCTATGTTTCGAGGGGTGATTCGACAAGCTTGGGACCGAAGATAGTACCAGAGGTGAGCCAAAAAGTTGAGCACGTTTCTTCGGGACCTACTTGTCTTAGAGTTACCTCTATGATAGAAGTGCATCCTCTTGGATGTAATATTAAAATTTATTTTTGGCTGTGTACACATTCTTGCTACACGCTTATTCTAGTCAACTCAAAATTGAGTCGAATGTACTCATCTCAGCGGCAAGTCGGGCTACTTAAAATTGAGTAGCCTTATGTTGACTCACTTTTGAGTAAGCGACGTTCTCACGTAGATTTAGTCAAATCCACTCGGCGGTATTTTCAGTTGCGGGGAGGGTTTTTGTTTTGTTTTTTATTCAAGGAAATGGAAATTGCCTGCTCCGGATTCATTCTACCGGAGCAGAAAATGGTTCAACACCGTTTCCCTAAGCAATTCGTACTTACCTGAATCCATTTCAGTCGGTTTTGAGTAACATTTCTTACGAGGTTTCCTCCGACATGACGGGCATTTTTTCCAAGGCCAGAATTTGACATTTCTCGTTTACTCAATTTTGACAACTCGATACATCGGACGAAAGTGAGTACGATCGACTCACCTGGTGAGTAAGCAGAAGTTAGCGTGTACAGTTCTTTTATTGCTTCAGCGAAACAAATACTTTACTTATTCTGTACTGTACCTGAACGAAGGTAACCTTTTGCTGCAATGTTATTACCTTTTAAAAGCTGAAGACTTTAGTATGCAACATTAGACTGATGCAAATTTTGAAATTTTCGCTCCACAACGGTTCCAAATTGGGACCTGATTAGCCTCCACAAATTTGAGCTCATTTAGTAAGAAACTGACTTGGCACAAACCATTTGAAGTTTCTATGGGAATTACTATGGAGAAACCATAATTTCAATTCATATCTGTCTCAAAATTCACCAGTTCACTCTACTTTAAAAAGGATAGCTGAGCTTGTTGACAATTTTCTCAGTAACAACTTTGTTGAAGACCAGTTTTCGATCAAATGTAAGGAACAAAAAATATTAATGATTCAAGTCACTGATGTCTTATGATTATGCTCAATCATCTGTTCAGCAGGCAACATTGGTGTTTATGGCGCGTAGAATAGAGGACAAAAATCATGGCTACTATGTCACACTGCAGAATACAGTGTTGCCCACAATACAGTTGCTTAATCTTGCCATAAGATTATCAATCTCTTAAACAATTAATAACTATTTAATTTGACGTTTAGTTGAAAAACGATTTTCTGCAAAGTTGTAGCTGATAAAAATTCCCATGAGAATAGCAATAGAATTTTTTAATAGTACAATATGTAAAAAGGCTAGAAGACAATGAACAAAAAGTTTTGTTTTTCCATAGTAATTTCCATATAAACTTCAAATGGTTTGTGCCAACTCAGTTTCTTATCAAATGAGTTTAAACTTTCGGAGGCTAATTAGGACCCGCTTTGAAACCGTTTGAACACTGTGGAGCGAAAATTTCAAATTTTGCATCAGTCTAATGCAAAATCCTATCAAGAAGATTCCCTTTTACTTCAGCGTGAACTTGCCACTAGTCCCGTATGAGAACCGTTAACTAATTGATTAATGATCGTTAAATTGTGCATCGTTGAATCATTCGTTGATTGTATTTATTTATTTATATATTTATTGTTTAGTAAATCATCGGACAAACAGTCTTAATGAATATCTAAATTATGTTCAATCTTCTTACTCTATTTACAATTTGAGGCGTGGACATACCAAAACTGAACGCGGATTCAACCGATGCGAACAAACGAACCATTGCAGATATAGGCTGGTTATAACCATACAGTGTACGATGAAATGCCGGCTGCATCAGGGACCACTGACGTAATATCCTACCTGTAGCACGGAAGTCAAGGAGCGATAGAAGATAGGAGCAATCGACGTCACCATTGAGTAATTTAACGACAATCGTAGCTTGTTGTAATTTTCGTCTTCGATTAAGCGTTTCAAGGCCAAGCAGACGGCATCTAGCGGAATACGCTGGAAGGTTAGACTGATCACGCCATGGTAGATTCTTGAGAGCAAGCCGTATGAACCTTAAGCTCCATGTAACGTCGTTTGGAGCCCATACGAATCAAGTGTTTTCTAGAATCGGTAGCACGATGGACCAATATAGCGCTTTTAGACAGTGTGGATCCGTGAAGTCCTTGCCAATTTTGGAGACAAAGCCAAGTTGACGGTCTGCCTTGGAAATAATCGATGCGTAATGGGAATGGAAGGAGAGCTTCGAATCCAACACAACACCAAGATGGGTCACATGATCCACCCTATCAAGCACAGTATCATCGATGTGGTATTCATAAATTATCGGGGCTTTGGAACGATGGAAGGTCATCACGTGGCCCCGATGCTGATGATAAGTTTATTCAAGCGACACCAGTGAACAAACATGTAGAGCAACATTTGCAAGTGAAGACAATCCTCGATGCAGCGTACCACCAACAATCAATTCGAAACTAACGTTTTTAAATTGGCTCACTACTTGACTAGCCTATTGGTCCCAAGCAAATCGATTAACGTACCCCATTCTAGTCGAAATTCTAGTACTACACTATGTTTGTTTTGATTCGCTATGAAAGTTTGACAGATAAAATGAGGGGCTCGTGGATTTTCCTATGTTTCGAGAGGTGCATCGATTAGCTTGGGACCGAAGAAAGTACCAGAGCTGAGCCAAAAAGTTGAGCTCGTTTCTTCGGGACCTTCTAGTCTTAGAGTTACCTCTATGGTACCGCCACATATATATTTAGATCATCAGCATATATGAGCTTGCATCTATAGCCAATTGAAGATGCAAGGTCATTGAAGAATAAGACAAATAGTAGCAGCCTCAAATTGCTTCCATGTGGGACGCCGGACGTGCTAGCAATTGGCGATGAAACACAAGATCCGTGCTTAATATGCAGCACCCTGAAAACTATGACACCCTGAAAACTATGACACCAGACTATTCGAGGCTCCCAATAGTGATAATTTCCTGAGTAACATTTTGTGATCGATTTTGTCGAAAGCTGCCTCAGGTCCGTATAGATTACGTTTACCTGCACTTTTTCTTCCATAGCCGTAAAACAGGTGGTAGTTAGATCCAAGAAATTAGTAACTACGGACCTGCCGGGAATGAATCCGTGTTGATTGGTCGAGATGTGGTTCTTTGTAGCACGCAGAATATGATCGCTGACGATGATCTCGAATAGCTTCGAAGCGGCAGAAAGGCTGGTTATCCCACGGTAGTTTCTGACATCTCGCCGGTCACCGCTTTTGTGCACAGGAAACATATAGGACAGTTTCCAGCTCATGGGAAATTCTCCTTGCTCGAATGAGTCGTTGAAAATGAAGGCTAACGACTTAGCTACTGCGTTTGCACAGCGACGGAAAACAACAGCAGGAATTCTATCCGGGCCAGGAGCAAATGAACTCTTCAATTTTTTTTCACGGACCGATAATCTTTGCAAGCAACATTTCTAACGTGTCCAGATCCACTGCGTCCAGCGATATGTTTGACGCAGCCAGTTCGGCCTCGGTTTATGATTATGTATAAGGATTAATTCTACTATGATATAATGTTTAATGAGCGTTGAATGATAATTACTTCAATGAATGAAATTATCACCTCTTTGTCTGAAAAAAAAAAAAAAAATACAATAGGACCTTTTATGGAATATAAAAATTGTGAAAGTTGTCACTGACTGTCTACTGAAATTGTATTTAGAAACAAAGTCGAGTTGAATGATACAGAGTTGATGTTTTCAACGACGTCTTTTTGATTTTAACACTTTGATTCAGTTTAGTGTAGCTGTTGATCGACAAAATCAGAGCTATTTCTACGGTTATTCGACTTTATGTCAAGTCATGTTAAATCGTTTGAAAAAACTAGAAGATTAAAAAAAAAATTCCTTACCATCGAGACTTTCAGACATGGGCTGGTTCGTCTCAGAATCAGAAGCTATTTAGAAAAAAATATAATATGATACACATGATGCTGTTTGTGAGAAAGTTTGACGAAAAGCTACGGAAACCAGTGCGATCCAATGATAAAATTTTCAATTCACATTTCAAATTGCTTCTTGAGAATTGTAATTTTGAACCTCAGTGTGGTCAGGTTTACAAATAAACGGAAAATATCTCTAAAAAAGTGATCATACTTCCCAGATACTGTGTCTAGGATCTCGAAAAGTTGTGTGTATCTAAATTGATGATATGATGATAGATGATAGAACTACCCACTCATTGTAACAAGACAACTGTCGGTAGACTGTGGACTATCCTCGCTGTTCGAGTAGATCCAATTTAATAACCTATAATTGTACTCAACCTGCCATTGCTAGAAGGGCCAAAAACGGTTTGGGTGAATCCGTGGGCAAAATTGCCCACGTGCATCCACGGTATAAATGAGAATCTTCTTTCAACAACAGGATCACACAACCGGTAAAAAAAACAGGCCATACAACAGGAAGATGTCCCAATGAGTTGGTAGAAGAGCCCGCCCTATTCTCACGAAATGTTAAAGACAGGGAGTTAGCATTTCCACTCTCCCCATCAATTTCGCTTCAACCGGGTGCTCTGGGGTACCCTCCCGCAACCAACATATAATGTTTCATATAATAATGGAATGAAAGTTAAGAGAAAAATTAAGGAAAGATCTCAACAGATATGTTGCAAAGAAATTCACGATAATTTCGAAGTGCTCCCATAAATATGCTGCCGCAACTTCTTCAACCGGTGTTAAAAACAGCACTCTCGCCTTTCCGTTTCTCACACAGCAGCGTAAACTCCAATAAACTACGAAACACACTCTTGCTGCTCCAGATAGAGGGATCTCAGCAGAGAAAAAAGGAACTGCGTCCACTTTCCATCACCAATCACTTGCGACACAACGACTTCAGTTCGCCAGTACACAGTCTGCAAGACGCAGCAGCAGCTCCTCACCGGCTGAATCAACTCGCGACCAATGCCGAAACCAGAACAAAAAAATAAAAGTTGTGTGCATCTCAATTATCTTGAAACTCTACAAATATAGGATTTTCCCAAGAATGTCTTTTTTCCGTGTTGTGTATTTTGATCACTGCAACCAGTACTTAGATCTATTGTGATACATTCCCCGTTTTAATATTGCTTTATCAACATGTTGTATCACCATTTTGTGAAGCGACCGACATAGACTGACCGAAAACATTTTCCTAGTCAGGTATTACATTTCGAATGAATTGCACTTCTTGGCTGGAACTAAATACCAAATATCAAAGGGTTCTGTTTTCGCTGCACACATATTTTGGTCTTCATTTATGTTAGAAGTTGAACATGGAAAGTGTGTTTTCATCATTATCCCTAACGTTTCCTCCACTGATCCAGTAAACGTGCCGTCCTCTTTTTTAAGAGTTCCTAGGCCATTTGAACTTTCTGCAATCTAGCAGCAATTGGAGTATTTTCAATGTTTTCACATGTATGCCTCCAATACATTCTTTTTGATCTTCTAATTTCCCTATTATAAGCTGTAAGGGCTTCTCTACATTGATCCCATTGCTTTGTTATTTTTGCCCGGTTAAATAGTTTCTGGGCTTTCTTTCGAAGTTGCTGTAAGGTTTTATTCCACCATGGTACATCTCTATTGGTTGAACGTTCCTTTGCAGGACAGCTATCGTAATAAACCTGTTGTATTAAGCCAGAGAGCTGTTGAGAATTGTTCTCAAGTTCAATGTATGTTTTTGAACATCCTCTCAAGCTGTTTACTCCAACTTTAAGTTTTGATTTATACTGATCCCAGTTAGTTTTCCTGGAATCTCTTATTTTTTCAATGAGCTGTTGATTTACTTCCTAATCAAATACGATTTGCTTGTGATCGGATAAAGATTCTTCGGTAGATACATGCCTATTCTTAATTTTCTCTTAAATAAAAAAAAAAAAAAAAAAAAAAATATATATTCTTAATTTTATCAGAAATAGAAAGACTGCACAATTTTTTTAACTAGTTCGTTTATTTGGAAGGCTCAATCGCGTTAGCTTTACGGAGCCGCTAGTTCATTGTTCTTTGTTTGTAACAAAATTCTCTTAATTCTATGTCTAGTAGGAGTTGGGCCGAATACTCGTGGCTTACTCGAGGTTAGAGAGGTACATTGTTGAAGGATAGGATCAGAGGAGGAGCTTGGGGGTAAGGTTTCGTTGTCTCATCAGAACGTTGTTGCCAGTATGAACGGTAGTGCGGTTCTAGTTTCGTCTGGGGTTCGACCGGCTATGGTGACCAGTGGGCGACGATGAGACTCATCGAGACTTGGGATTGCACAATGTTATGTCAAGAACTTCTTGCCTAATTGCATTTATTTAAGTTATATAAACCCCCTTATTACATATATATATTCCATACTTTGAGATAAAGTCTAAAAGGTACTCACCTCTGTTGTTGATGTCTGTACTCGCCCACAACGTATGGTGGGCATTCGCTTCGCATCTAATTACACAGTACCAAACAAATCTTGCAACCTCTGGTGGCGGTACATCTACCATGTCGCTAGGGGAGTAAGCTGAGGTAACATAAATTTCTGTTTTTCCGTGGGTCGTTGGAACCTCTAACATGATAACTGCGATGACAACAATAATAAACAGTAATAATAATAATATATATTTCCATTTCTTAAATTACTAAAATCAGTCTACAGCTATCCCCCGAAGAACGCATTACCCACTGAGTTGCATCCACCGGCTTTTTCTCGACTGGGTTTCAACTAGTCGGTCTGGTTTTTTGAATGTGAGTAGGGTCAATGGAGTACTAGTCACTCGCAGAAAATCAGAGCGCTTGGTTGAAAACCCACTGAGATAAAGCGGTGGGTGCAACTTAGTGGGTAACGCGTTCTTCGGGGGAAAGCTGTGCTTTTAAATTATAATGTGGATTATCTTTATGCAAAAATGTCATTAAAATCATCTTAGTTTTTCCTCAAAGTCCATCTTTGCGGGTTTTCTGGTATTTTCTTATTGATTTCTTCATAAATCACATGGAATTCTGTGCACTTATCTTTGAATTTCTTATGATTCTCGTAAAATTACGTTGGAATTTCCAATCGTATTCCCTTGAAATTTTGTTTCGACTTTCTCTTTACATTCCCGTGCAATTCTCCATTTATTTTCTTTTAACATCTATGGAATTCTTCTCAGCATTCCTTTCGAGTACTCATTGGAATTCATGTGGAATTATCCACAACATTCCCATCGAGTTCTCTTGATATTCTTAGTAATAACTGCCTTGGAATTTCTTTTAGAACATACTAGGAGTTCATTTCATTAGAATTAGTATTCACCTCATAGTTATGTTGGAACTACCTTGGAGATTCCATAAGAATACTTAACTCTGAATGTTAAGATTCACCTAACATTTTCCTCATTATTCTCCTTCAATTTTTCTTAGCATTTCCTAATTGCATCATGCTTGGAACTCCCGTGGAATTTTTCCCAAGGAATGCCCCTAGAATTCTCTTCAAGATCTTATTTACGATTCTCCTACCTTGGAATAAATTCCTTAAAATTAATTGGATGGTCTCTTCGTAATTTTTTTAGAACTCTCCTTAAGTTTAAACAGGAATCCGACACACTACAATGTTTCCAGCTATATTTTAAGCATTACCGCAAAATACATAGTGGAAAAGTTACTTTGTTTAAATGAATCGATTCTGAAAAAAAAACTGAATAATAGATTCTTGGAAAAAACTGAACGATGAAGCCCTTTATAGATTGTCGTTCACTTTTTGTATGAACTGAATATGTGTCAAAATCAAGATAATTTAATTTTTCTATAATTTCTATATGGCGATTTGAGTTTTTGTAGATTAAAAGATAGCATGTTGATATATCCAGATATTTGCAGTTTCGTTAACAGGTTACTGTTTAAGCCGATCAAAATTCGTCCCTTGTGCTAAATAACCTTAGAAATTAATCATAACGGTTGAAGGAGTTGCACACATAAATGCTTCTTTTCAAACCATCTGAACAATTTTCAACCGAGCTATCACTTACCAAGCTACCAGCCATACACTTTACCACCAGCTTCCAATATCAATCGGAAAGGCTTCTCATTTTTTTCTTCTCCTTTAGCGTATCTACCGAACAAAACAGCCGGAGCCGAGCTCCTACTCGGGTAGATCAACAAAAAATCTAAACAATTTTAATTGTTCTCTGCATCCCTTGGTCGATCTGCACTCCGTCGTCATCATTGTTGATATGGTAAATCACCCAATAGTGGAGGAACTAAATTGTTTTATTTATATAAAATGAAATAAGCATTCCTCTCATATGAGCCATCCAACTTGTTGGTTTTCTGCTCTATTTTATGGGAAAAACGTGCATTTTTCATATAATTTTATTAATAAATTCTCCTCCATCTATAGGAACTGCTTACCCATAGTTGTGGTATTTGACACTTGCTGATTCTATAGCTGCGGTGCCGACTGTATAATGTCTCGCTGCCTCTATTTTAGACTGCGACAATGAACCTACACCTTTCAATACTATATATTGTACTTGAAAGATCGGAGCACAAGCGTTAACAGTGCCAAATGCGCTCTAGATTTTCGTAACAGGCACAATACTTATTTACATTGAAAAAGGTGCGGCACGTCTAAATCTAAATTTTAACAAATTTAACGATTGAATCCTTTTAAAGCGTGCTATAAAAGAATAAGAATCCATTAAAAATACATGTCGTACCACACAGCAAAAAATAAATTTTAATATTACATTCAAGATGATCAATCATGTCGAAAATCTCATGTAATTTTTATGGCCACAAAAGAAAATGCAGTAAAAGCAGCGTATTGCCAGTATATATTAATGATAGTTTTGTCCTTTTTGGCAAGTATTTTTTTGAAACGAGTATTTCGAGTATTTTTTGAAACGATTGAAATGCATCCACTTTGATGTGATATCAAAATTAATTTTTTGCTGTGCATTGCACCGAAAATCATTATAAATTCTAGCAGGGCAACTTTAGGGCAACCCACAACTATTGGAGTGTTTACCTTAGTGGGTTTTTCTGTTCATCTTTCTTTCCATTTTTCAGAAGCGAGAGAGAGACGCGTGTCTGCGCTGAAGTTTTTCTGCGGTCATTGCGAAGCCTCCCCGGAGTCTCACGGTGCGCAATTTTCCTCCCTTGTGTCTTGGTCCATAATTGCTCTCTTTCTTGGTCTCTAGCGAGTCTTATTTGTTTGTACGTTAACCTACGATCGTGTGGCCGCTGTAGAGTGCGGAAGGGTAGACCAGAGCACAACCGACTTGGATTGGACTGCGGAGATGGACTGTCCGTCTTGTCTCGGTTTCTAGGTTATTTAACTCCAGCAGAGACAGCACCGGCACCGTCAGTGGCTTTGTTTTAGGCTATTTGAAGAATTCTCGTACAAGGCGCTCATTTCGAGGTCACATGTCCGTCCGGCGGCGTGGCCAACAGCCCAGCAAAATGGCAGTAATGGCCGTAAATAAATAACGATTATATACATCTAGTGCGATGTGATTCGCGCGCACCAGGAAAATCTCATTAAACGGGCATAACTGTCGCGGCGGCGACGGCGGCACTACTCTGGCCAGAGCCCGGCGTTTGATTGTGACGATGATACGTGGAGGCTTCGGTTGCGTGTGGTAAAGCTATGTATACAAATTTAGCTCACTTCGCAGTTTAATGATTGATGGGATACTTGGGATTTTCATTTTTATCTAAAGATGCCACAACCAAAAACAATCCACGCAAGGAGGTTCTGCAGTGTACCTCGAATGAGGTGCAATTACAGAAATTGTGGAGCTTTCTCCTGTTATGGTGTTGATGGTAGAGCTTTGACATTACTTGTTGAACCATTTTTAAGAGATCACTTTCGATTGATTTTTGTTCTCTTTTGATCTTGTTTAGTACCAATGCTACCGACGCCAGGAAGGCAGTTCTCGCACGTGGACCTTACCTATCGACCCATCACAACTCATGGACCGGGGACCAACGGCTTTACTTCCCTTTTGAATGAAGGCATGAGCAGAGATTGTATGCCTTAGAACATCCCGGAGGCGCCAACTGGGATTGAACCCAGGCCTTTTGGGGTGAGAGGCAATCACGCTTACCACTACATTACCGGCGCCGCTATATAAACGTTCAATAAAGACCGTTGTTTCCGTCGTGGATCGTGTTTTGAAGACTTCAGTTCAGATCCAAAGTTGAAAAATTTGAAATACATCAGGAAGGTTTTGCTTTAACGTTCAGAATTAATTGTCAATGGGGCCTTCAAGCAGTGAAACTCTAATTCTGCTTTTAAAAGAAGCAGAATTAAGATGATTTTATGAAGTCCAAAATCGTGAAAGTATTTCAAAGTTTCAATTATTTTTCTAGTACGAACAGAAAGTTTTGAACGCTTTTGTAATGTATTTGATATCAAATGATCTTAGAAATTATGAATTCAAAATTTTCGATCTACAATAAGTGAAGCAAAAATAACAAGGCATAATTTTGAATAAGAATGATATTCTTAATTGGATCATTTAAGGTTCTTTTACTAAAGAATTGAAGTACAACGGGATACACTTACAGTTCGATTCAGCCACCTCTAGGTTTTATGATTGATTTGAGACTTTTTGGGACAACACCTGATGTTAGGGAATTTCGTTTATTACTGCCAAGTTCTAAATTGATTGATGAGCGCTTTAGTAGAATAATTGTATACCTTTTTCGCAGATTTTTCCTTTCTTTTGTAACACTTTCACTTTCACTAATTCACTTTCACTAATTAACTTTCACAAATTCACTAGTCTATGACTAGACACTGAAGAAGTTTGCAAGTAGTAAACGAAATACATATCTGTTATAGTTCAAAGTGATAGTGAAAGTGAATTAGGGAAAGAGAATTAGGGAAAGTGAAAGTGTTGTAAAACTGGTAGAATTATAATAAAAAACCGACGATAAAGGTATACTGCCAAGTTGCCTTGAATTTATCAATTCCCATTGGTTTGTAATTCTTAAATCTATAATCCATAATGCCTCAAATTGAATATTCCAATGGATTCGTATCCTGTGAAGTGGCACAACGTTTTTCATGTGGATGTTTGTAATTCCAAACTTAGTTTAATTATTGTTCGGTAAATTTTGAGCGTCCCAGTTTGCTACCCATTTTTGAGTAGTTATGAAATAGCATGTTGGATGATACTGCCCTGAAATAAAAATCTGCATCAGCTATTTTGGCCAACTTTGTAATCACAATCAAATACCCTGTGTTCTAGGGCTTGAACTAAGAATGTTTTTGAATGCAAAGTATCTTCAAGATTCTGGAACGAAACAAAAATATTCAAAATATTGGACTTTGAAACATTTTTATGATAATTTTTGACTCAAATCAAATAGAATAGGAAAATTGATATGACTTTCGATGTTGCGATCGTGGAAAAAAAAAATCAGGATTCAGGATTAGTATTTTCGATAATTTTCAATGATATTTAACTCAGAACTTCAAATGAATTTTGAGAAGAGTTTACAAGGAATTCTTTGATTATTCGATTATCTATGTATGCTATGTATGCGGATTACTTTAAGGTAATTGTGAAGTGAACTTTAGTTAAATGCTTGGGAGAACTTGAAGTTATGCGTAGAATTTCATCGTTTATCTGATGAAAAATTCAGAGCCTAATCCTGATGAATATTCCAAGGGAATTAAAAAAAAAAGGATTATCACTTAACACAATTTTTTGTGAATTTTACTGAGTATCCAAAGAGAATTAGAATAGAACTCGAAAAAGGTACGCACGCATAAGCCGCTGTAACTTTTTAACCATGACACCACACATCATTGGGGAATCCCTTAGCTCAGTCGGTAAAGGCGCAGCTATAAAGCAAGACCATGCTGGAGGTGACTGCGTTCGATTCCCGGTCCGGTCTAGGATTTTTTCGGGTTGGAAAATTTCTCGACTTCCCTCGGCATAGAAGTATGATTAGTCTTGCCACACAATTATACCAATGCAACAATGGTACAGGCATCGAAAGCTCTCAGTTAATACATGTGGAAGTGCATATAAAACACTAAGTTGAGAGCACGCAATTAGCTAATATGCGATAAGAAATAAGCTTGAAATGAAAGGAAGAAGAATGGTCTCATATTCCGTTAGCAAATTGATTTAGATTTTTTTTTAAATAAGTACAAATTTGCTAATTTTTTGTTTTGGTATTGTATAACATTTTTTAGTGAAGGTAGATAGACCAATCATGGCTATAAGTTCATGTTATGGTGTGCTCTAATTATTGAATATGGGATTTCCATGGGCCATAATTGGAGCACACCGTCAGCGTTGCCAAGTCATTTTCAGAAAAATCTGGACCAGTTAAAATATAAAATCTTTAAGAATCTCGAATGCTCCAAAAATTCTGTTTTTAACATAATGCTGTTGAAATCAAAGTGATGTGCCAATCTCCCGTAAAAATCGGTCAGTATGATCATCTAGAATTGATATAAATTACTAGAATGGTTCTGAATTACATGAATTACATTACAATTATATAAAGCAAGTAACTTGTTAGCATTGCTAAATCATCCAAAAGTTGAAAAATATTGACACATTGTCCCCAAAAAGTTTAAATATCCATTACGCAGCAGTTCAAAAAATGAATTACATGTGGGTAAAATACTGCAGAAATATTTTTAGAATTGTTTTTTAAACTGTAACTTTTTTAAAAAGAATGAGAAGCAAAGAATTGAGCAAAGTTGTGGGATAGATTTTTTTAACTAATAGTCTATGTAGTTTGATGCAGTACCAGAATATGAAGATTTTATTAGTTCTAAATAATTCTAATATTACCTTGAGGTTGTCAGATTTACAATTTAATTCTTCACATCATGCAACACACAACACCCAATAGACAAGTAGGCCATTTTATTTTGAAGCAAAATTCACCTGGCTGAAGTGAGAATCAAAACCTAACATCGTGGTACTCACACAAAGTTTACCTTAACTACGGGTAACTCCACTATTCACGCATGACCATTGCGAATAATTTTATGCCAAAGAATAATTTTATTATATTACTAGTATGAAAGTCTGATAGCGTCATTTTTAAAGCCTCTGAAGTCTGTTAGTCTGAATTTTCTTGGAACTCTTCGCCCTTTTTTCTAGTTCCATTGGAATGATCCTAGAGTTTCATCATACTTATTTTCTGGATTACCCTAAAATAATCTTGATAATATCCAAACTTTTCCACTAACATTCTAAGAGTTCACAGCATTACTTCTTGTAATATCTTATAAATTTCTCTCTTATTCCTCAATTCCCTCAAACTGGTATTAATTCCCAGGAATTGGCATAATTTTGTGCCTTTTTTTTCTACGAAATTTTTAGAATATTCTTAATAATTTCCTTGGTGCACTCTTCAGAATGACCGTCACACTCTTCTCAGACCCATCCGATAATTCCCTTTGAACGGCTTCGTAGGTAAGGTCAGAATTATTTTGAAATCCTCTTCAGTTTTTCCTAAGTACTCAAGTACTTTGCCAAAATGGTCTTGAAAGTCTCCCAGAAATTGCGCATTCCGTTAAAATGTCTTAAAATTTTATTAAAATGAATCTCCATAGAAAAATTGGACAGAATTCCATTCAAATTATTCTAACGATTCGTATCAGCATGCTCCTCAAGTTTCATCATAAAAAAATCTTTGATTTCTCTTCTTGTATTTCCTATATTCACAAAATCTCCATGCAATTGTCATCAGATTTGACAAGACAATTGACATTGTCTTCAACCAGAGGTTGCACAGACTGAATATTTAACACTAGACAACGGATAATACACCACACCACACAGGGAAATTCGATGTTTTTCGATCGAATCGAACGCTCGCTTCGTTGCACTCACAATACGCCTGAACGACGGGTGACGCCGCGCGACCACGAAGCCCACAAAGATGGATGGAAGTAGCAAGTTTGGATTTTATTTTTTTTACTAGAGGGTAAATCAATTGCTGTGATATTTTTAAAGTAACATGTTTAAAAATCTGGAAAAATCAGGAACATATTTTAAAAATCTGGAAACATACGTGGTCTGCCTGTGTATTTATCTGGCAAGACGACTAAAAATCTGGAAAATCCAGATGGAATACTGGCATCGTTGCACACCATACTAGGAATGCATAGTCATTAGGGTGGTTCCATATATTGATTTTGCTCCACCAAGCTAATCGTTTTCAAATCAGGTCCTGATAATTCTCCCAAAATTTGAGCTCAACAATCGAACAGTAGTGGTAGTTTTGAACGATGAACCGTCATAACAGAACACTTCGGTATAGTTATAATTAACTTGTTCCGATGAAACCAGACAACAAAGAGGTTTAGAACATTTTGCAGGTGGTGGCAGTCAATGCTTGTTGGGATTACGAATCCAGAATTTGAGCACGTCCGTCAAATCAAAATGATCCAAAATTTTCAGAACAATTACAAAATGATCTTGACTTTTTTTTACCTAGGGGATGAGTACTTAAGGGGGTTAGATTTTGATAAGTTCTTTAGTGGGAATGACACTGATGAAGACTGCACATTGTAGTCGAAATACGTATCTGTCATGGATACCAAAAGTAATTAAGTGGAATTAAATGGAAGATAACCCCTTTTTTTGCTGTTAGCAATTTTAGTTAGGAAAGGATCAGGAATAACAATAGGGAGAAAAGTCAAATTTTAGTTAGATACCCAAATGACACAGCAGTACAGTCAAACGAATTAATGCTCAATGGAACTGCTTTTAAAACTAGTGAATATATTAAGTATTTAGGAGTTTGTCTGACAGCAACCCTAAACAGGAAATTGACCAATAGGCATAGATCTATAAACGCTTTGAAAACCTCAAGATTAGTAGATTTTTGTACAAGATTTCATCCAAGTTGGGAATTAGGAAAGCTTATATATACTACAGTTTTAGCGCCAACTTTATTATACGGAACTAAGGTGGCGGTATTAACAAAGAAAAACAGGGTGGCACTAGCAAACTACAAAAAAGTTAGTCTAAGGAAAAAATTTAAGAGCAGTAAAAAACCAAGTAAAATGAAATGTAATGCAAGAAAAATTTTAGCAGGGAAAACAATAAATAGACGAGTTAGGGTAGGCAGAATAAGTTGTTTTGGACATATCAGAAGAAGAGAGATGAATTATCCGCTGCAATTAGCGTATAGATTCAAATTCAAAAAGAAAAAAGAGGTTAGACCAAGCCTTACTTGGGGGAAATCATTAAATCAGGACTTTGATAGATATGAAGAACTTGGTATTGAATATTGGAAAAAACTAGCTAAGGACAAAGAAAAATTAAAAAAGAAAGCGGAAGAAATTCATAAGAATGAGGATAGTGAAATTTTAGATGGTGTATCAACAGAGGAAGGAAAAGGAAGTTATAAACACTGGAAGAAAAAAGGATAATACAGAGAAAGTGTAAGAAGGACTAATGCAAAAAAAAAAAAAACACTAGGCCTGGTTGTATTTCTTTTTCGTTTGCATGCATTCCGGATGGTGAGCGAACATGAAGAAGAATAAGAAGATGGCTTTATCACAGAGCCCCGTATCAGAACGAGTGTATTATTGAACGACATGGTCTACGATTCAAGATTGGTTTCTGTAATTATACGTATCACGAAATTCATCGAAATGTAAGTATTATTGACAATAAACATAACAATCGACTTGTATATACATTGAAATACATAAATAAAAGGGAAGGTACGGTCCAACAGGGCACCCGATTGAAATGATTTGGACGGGGAGAGTGAGAATGCCAACTCCCTGTTGATAACATTTCGTGGGTAAAGAGCGGGCTCTTCTCCCCACTCATTGGAGCATCTTCCTGTTTGGGCGCTTGTATTTTTGACCAATTGACTGATCAAGCTGCTGGAAGGAGATTCTTTATTTTTCCGTAGATGCGTATAGGCGACTTTGCCTATCGATCTACCCAATCCGTTTTTGGCCCGTCATACAGCGACATGTTGAGGACAATCAGAGGTTATTAAGCTTGATCAAGACAAACAGTGAAAAGAGCCCACTGCTTTCGGACTTAGTTTCCGTGCTACAATGGGTGGTAAGCCACTATCATCATCATCATCATCATCATCATCATATTTTAGTCGCATGCTTTGTTAATGGCTTTACAAACGATGTATTCATTCATTAGTGCATAGTGATTACCGTTTTCGCTTTCTAAGTAGAAGGTCGCGAGTTCAATCCGATCCTCAACCCTTATATTATTTATGTTATACGCCTCACGACAACTAATTCATCGATCTATGTGGTTAAAACAATAATCCATTTCCTTAAAAATTGGAAAGATGAAGACGTCACGTTGATCTCATTTAAAACAACGATCAATGAATTAATCATTCCCCCAGGACCTTGATGTAGCTACATACTTAGAAATACCTAATCTTACACGTTACAGAATCCATCTTTGACATAAAGAATGAGACGTAAACAAACATGTTCTGTAAAATTAAGTGCTCCGAGACTGTAATGTTCGGTACTCGACGAAAAATAAGTTTGATTGAGCTGAATTTTGCGTCTATTATGACTCAATTTTATGTCAAAATTGACGCTCGTATATGTCAGCCTCAGAGCACCTAAATTAAAATTATTTTTTCTTAGTGTGTAGAGTTGCAATTGAGAGTGCTGATAGGTATTAAATTTAAATCTTTTATTGATTTGGCATTTGGCTCATATAGCAAGGTGACAAGAGGCTGGTGATCTAAAGGTACATGGTTCGAATCAAAATTATGTCAAACAGTAACGTAACGAGTGTGACCTGCCTTCTTCAATGAAGTGGAATGGGACCATATCCTCTGAACCACAAGCCATATGTGACATGTTTGCCTCGAAGTTTTCTAGGATTTTCTCCAACAAATTGCCATCCGATAGACAGATATCATCAGCATCTAGTAACTCATTGTCGTCAGGGCTAGCTATGCCTGAATTCACTGTCAACAATGATGCGATTATGGCAGTTGCACGTAAACTAAAAGTGTCAACGTGCTTAGGTCCCAATGGAATTCCGTCGGTGTTTTTGAAGAACTGCATTGACAGCTTGCTCGAGCCACTTCAAGTGATCTTCAGCTTGTCGCTTTCATCCGGAGTGTTTCCGTCCTGCTGGAAACGTGCATACATGTTCCCTGTACACAAAAACGGCGATAGGAAGAATGTTGATAATTATTGAGGAATATCTTCGTTATGCGCTGTTTCCAAACTCTTTGAGCTTGTTGTGATGGACCAATTATTCTTTCATTACAAGCAATTTTAAGCCCAGACCAGCATGGTTTCATTCCCGGTCGTTCAACCGCGTCAAACCTTTTATGTCTCACTTCTTACGTAACCGACAGTATGCTTGAACGAGCACAAACGGATGTACTATATTTGGACTTATCCGCAGCATTCGATAAGGTCAACCATCAAATTGCTGTAGCGAAGCTTGAAAAGCTTGAAATTCATGGAACTCTTTTGGATTGGTTCCAGTCCTGCTTGAACGGTCGTCGCTCGCAAGTAGTCATCGGCGAATCCACTTCAGCTTCATTTCCAATCACGTCAGGGATTCTGCAGGGAAGTCATCTTGGACCACTCATCTTCCTTTTATACCTCAACAATGTCAATGCAGTGCTGGATGGACCAAGGCTTTCTTTTGCTGATGACTTCAAGCTATATTTCAAGATTCGTTCTGAGACTGACACTCAGTTTCTACAACAACAACTTGATGCATTCGCTCATTGGTGCCAGATGAATCGTACGTCCGTAAATCCTGAAAAATGCTCAGTTATTACGTTTTCTCCACTGAAAGATACAAAACTCCACGATTATTAATTTTCTAGAGTACCACTGGTAAGAGTGAACGAAATCAAGGACTTGGGAATTATCCTCAACTCACAGTTGACCTTCAAGCACCACGTGTCGTTCGTAGTGAATAAAGCTTCAAAATCTCTAGGCTTTATATTCCGGCTAACAAAAGAGTTCACGGACATTTACTGTCTAAAGGCGCTCTACTGTACATTAGTTCGGTCGATATTGGAGTACTGTTCGACTGTTTGGAGCCCTCACTACCAAAATGGAATTGAGAGATTAGAATCAGTGCAACGGCGAAGAGATTAATCAAATGCAGTTGAATAAAATCGTCAAGAACTCGTTTTTTTTTCAATATGCAATTGTTTGCTGGAAGTTTTCGTGCACGAAAGAGTCTATAAAAAAGTAAATGTATTTTCATTCACCCCTAAATCAAACTTTTGTGTTCATCTTGCTTTCAAATGGGCTTTCTTACTGAAATTCCTAATTTAAACGCTATCCTTCTTTTATTTGATATTAACAGTTAAGTTGACAGTGGTTTTTATATCTGTTATCAGTTCCATATTGATAAAAACAATTATTTTAAACTAGTTACTATGCACTGATCTTCAATTGGGCGAATGCTAGAGCAACGGTGAATGGTAATACATCTACCCTATACTCGTTGTAGAACGTTACTTTTCCAACCTTTATCAGAAGAACTTTATGCCTTGTTCGAATTATTTTCTTATTGTATGCTTTTTCGCTTCTGTAGCGACCGTTTTGTCGGTTCTCAAAACAGTGTTTTAGATGATACTATATGATCCAGAGGCAAACCAGCGTTTAGGCTGAAAACCTGCTCAATAAAGGAACAAACAAAAAATATGGTACTATATGTCCAGGGAGTGTTCGGACCGGTAATCGAATCTGCCACCTCCGGCTTGGTAACACCGTGATAGCCTTGTCACATACTATAACTCCCTAGTCTGAACATTGCACCAAACTCACTCAAAAATATTAAATAGACACATAGGCACACTACTGCACATTCATTTACAAAATCATAAATTATGAAAGCGCATCTTCAAATTGCAATCTCGTGAGAGATCATCATAAATCCTATCGTATACACATATCCCCGCTGCATTTACTCTACTGAATTTTATAGACTGCCACTGCACTAGATACATGCTATTCACATATTGCAAGTATCTTTACAGTGCAAAAAAAAACTGTTTCTACAAACAACGCGCTTCTCTGCACAGACAGTAGCACCAAATTGGAATTGATGATGATATTGTTCCATCACACAGCGCGCGCAGCAGCCCGGGTGTCACTCATTCACTCACTCACTAGTTGCCTTATGTCTGTCATTTGCATAATGTGGGTGTCAAGCGCTCTACTGCTCTATAATGCGTGTTGCATGTAGGTATATTGCTTCTGCTACTGCCGCTGTAGAACCAAACGACTCATAATCTGTGATTATTGTCTATTTCAAACGACGCTCCGGGCTATTCAGTTTATATTTTCCCTTTAGGAAAAGTTGCATTTTTCGAGTTGAAGTTTACATTCTGAAGCACCGTGCCGTCCTATCGACCAGAACTATCGTCATGAAGACGCAAGTCGTTGCTATAAAACAGTGCGTTCATGCTACCGTAAATGTGCGTTATTAGCAATAAACTTAGTGGAGCCGAGATTGATGTGAACGACAGTCGTATGTAGCAGGATATACGTCCCATTGCTTGACTTTTAACGTGGCCGTAAAGACCGTAAATACCAATCTGCGAGTGTACGAGAGACGGCACACTCTGGCATATGGTTTGGCACCCATGAACTGCTTTTTTTTCTATTTTGCACAATCGCGCACCCAACATTGCGACTAGTTTAGAGGATCCATCCAGGAAGAGCTGATGTTCCGTTTATCTTGACCATAGACTATAGTAAGAGTGCGAGTACGATAGTGCTGAGC
The DNA here is from genome assembly GCF_037179485.1 of Ochlerotatus camptorhynchus. Lineage (NCBI taxonomy): Eukaryota > Metazoa > Arthropoda > Insecta > Diptera > Culicidae > Ochlerotatus > Ochlerotatus camptorhynchus. Next base: position 895,849 of record NW_027040793.1, on the reverse strand, counting down.
CAGAACTTATGGTGAGATAGCTCGTAAACATGTCACTTTTATTCAATTTGACCGACTCACTGGTGCACTGCGTGAGCCAAGCCTCGCGTTCCAGCAGCAGCGGTAGTAGTCGTCTATGGTTATTGGGCAGATCACGCACACTTGATGAGAAAATATGTGCTCTATGCTAACGATGCATATTAGCAGGTCGATTCCGTGTTATACTTTTATCAAGTCTCCATCGCGTGGGTATGTTTGTTTAGATCACTTTAAGCTGCACTTAACGGTGATTCTATATGCAGTCCACCGTGAAGCAATTTTGAATGACTTTCGATTTCCTGGGCTGAAGAATAGGTAATGATGTCATACATACAGCTCAACCAGTTGATTTCAAGCGTAACTATTCAAATCGACGTATCTGTTTTTTGTAACCACTTCAATAGACGATTTTTTTAATTGCTAACTCACTCAAGCAAACAAACACCATCATCAGGTAGGGGAATATTTCCCTTGATAGCTGGTGTTGTTAGTTCCTGAGAGTGAGCTATCAGTTGCCACAAATCGTCGATTGATGTGATTGTTTACAAACTCATCTGATTTTGTCGTCGATTTGAATAGTTATGCTTGATTTAAGTAATATCAACAATAAATTCGATTAAATTGGCTCACTACTTGACTAGCCTATTGGTCCCAAGCAAACGATTAACGTATCCCATTCTAGTCGAAATTCTAGTTTTGTTTTGATTTGCTCTGAAAGTTTGACAGATAAAATGAGGGGTTCATGGATTTTCTTATGTTTCGAGGGGTGCATCGATTAGCTTGGGACCGAAGATAGTACCAGAGCTGAGCCAAAAAGTTGAGCACGTATCTTCGGGACCTTCTGGTCTTAGAGTTACCTCTCTGGTAATATGCCCTCTGTAATTCGAGTCAATCTGCTACCGAGAAAGTACAGGGGAATTTGAACGAGCATTTCAAATGAAACCTGAGCAGATTTCCAAACAAATTTTAGCGACTATTTCAAGGGAACTCGGAACCCGATAAAAAATAATCTTACTTGAACTCCAAGGGAATTCCAAGAGAATTATGTGTACTTAGAGTTCGAAGGTAATACACAGTTCTATAGCAATTCATAGGAATAATTTCGGCAGCATTAAAAGTCAGGGTGTAATTTTGAGGGGATAACCCATGGAATAGGAGTAGTGATAGTTTTGAGTTGAATTCCACGATAGTTCGACTCAAAACTTCTGAGGAGAGTTCTGAGGATGACAACTCCAAACAAGAATTCCATGTAAATTTTCATAAGAAATCAAACAGAATGTCGATCCTAGGAAAGATCCAAAGATATTTTAAGAGATAATTTTAATTCTGAGGAATCTTATTCCATTCAAAAAACATCTGAGAACGTTCTTGTGAAAGTCTTTGGAATTTTTGGGGAGAATTCTCAGAGAATTTCAGAAGACTGTTTAGGAAATGCTGAAGGAAATTTTCAGGAGAACCTCATTGAATCTCTGGGAGCATTGTAGAGGATTTCATCCGAATTTTGGAAAAATAATAAGTTCATCTCAATCAAACGTAATTTAGAACTTTTCAGTTTCGGAGCACTTAATTTTACATGACATGTTTGTTAACGTCTCATCCTTTATGTCAAATATGGATTCCATCACGTGTAAGATTAGGTAATAGGTAATACCTAATCTTACACGTGACGGAATCCATATTTGGCATAAAGGAAGAGACGTAAACAAACATGTCATGTAAAATTAAGTGCTCCGAGACTGAAAAGTTCTAAATTACGTTTGATTGAGATGAATTTTGCGTCTATTATGACTCAATTACACATACTTAAATTTACATAATTTTTACTAAGTGTGTACTTAAACATATGTGTAGAATTCCAAGTGAATTCTGAGCAGAATTCCAATGACATTATGCAGATAATTATGTGGCTTGTGGTGTACTGAGGAAATGCTAAAAAATAATCCATGGCTATAAAGGGTGATACGGTCAAAATTTGGTCAATATAAACTTGACGTATTTCTTTCAATTTTGCATTTAAAAAACCTGAACACCCCTCATTTTGAAGGTGTGTGTGTGTAGAATGTTGCTCCTATTTTGATTTTGGAATTCACTCTTCAGTTGTCAAAATGCCGTCCAAGCAAGAAGAGCAGCGTATCAAAATTTTGCTCGCGCATCGCGAAAATCCGAGCTACTCGCACGCAAAGTTGGCAAAATCGCTAAAAGTTGCCAAATCAACCGTTACAAATGTAATTAAAGTGTTTGGGGAACGTTTGTCGACAGCCAGGAAGTCTGGATCGGGGGGAAATCGAAAACCGGAAGCCGCTGAGACGACAAAGAGAGTTGCCGGTAGTTTCAAGCGAAACCCTAACCTCTCTCTCCGAGATGCCGCAAATAAGCTGGGTGTATCGTCTACAACCGTGCATCGAGCCGAAAAACGAGCCGGACTATCGACTTACAAGAAGGTAGTGACTCCAAATCGCGATGATAAACAAAATACGACGGCCAAAGCGCGATCCTGGAGGCTGTACACGACGATGCTGACGAAGTTTGACTGCGTGGTAATGGACGACGAAACCTACGTCAAAGCCGACTACAAGCAGCTTCCGGGACAGGAGTTTTATACGGCAAAAGGAAGGGGAAAGGTAGCAGATGTTTTCAAGCACATGAAACTGTCAAAGTTCGCAAAGAAATATCTGGTTTGGCAAGCCATCTGTACCTGTGGCTTGAAAAGCAGCATTTTCATAGCTTCCGGGACTGTCAACCAAGAAATTTACGTGAAAGAGTGTTTGAATAAACGTCTGCTGCCTTTCCTGAAGAAACACGGTTGTTCCGTACTGTTTTGGCCGGATTTGGCATCTTGCCATTACGGTAAAAAGGCCATGGAGTGGTACGCCGCCAACAACGTGCAGGTGGTTCCCAAGGACAAGAACCCTCCCAACACGCCAGAGCTCCGCCCAATTGAGAAATACTGGGCTATTGTCAAGCGGAACCTAAAGAAGACCAAAAAAACTGCTAAGGGCGAGCAGCAGTTCAAGGCAAACTGGCTTTCTGCGGCGAAGAAGGTGGACAAGGTGGCTGTACAAAATCTGATGGCAGGGGTCAAGCGTAAGGCCCGGCAATTCGGATTTGGAAAAGCGGAAGCCTAACTGAATATTTTTCCTGAATTTTATACTAATTGAACTTGAAAAAGAAATTTAATTTGATTTTTTAAATAAACGATTTCACCGATTTACACGCGTTTTCCCTTGACCAAATTTTGACCGTATCACCCTTTATTTAGGAGAATTTTGCAGAAAAGATCATTCGAGAATGCTTATGAATTTACAAGAGAAAAATTGCCCTTCATTTTCGAATCCTGGCGCTAAATTTTATCAATTAGGGATGGAGCATTGTTGGTTCTTCAAGGGCGTAACTGACCCTCACTATGGCGCTGATTCAGTATTTTTATTGCTAATTTTGGCACATTTTAGAGAAGATCAAGTCTGACCGATTCGACATTTGGCGTGGAACTGCTCTCCTGTAGAATTATCCAAAAAACTTCCGTTAAAATGTCTTCAGTATTCACTTGGAATTAACCGGGAATATTCTTCGCATTTGCCATGAAATACTTTTTAAAATTTAATTACGTAGAATTGTAATCAAAACTACCATAAATTTATCCTAAGAATTCCCCTAAAGTTCTCTTCTTAATTCTATAAGAAGTCTCTTTAGAATACCCTAGCACAGTGATTGTCAAACTGTTGTCGACCCACTTTGAAAAATCCCTTAAGCCCGTGACCCTCCCATATTGAAAACAGATGTAGTAAGCAGTGTTGGCAAAATCAGAAATCAATTGATATTTTTCCGCTCTCATGCGTTCGCAATATCACGCGTGATAATAGAACAAAATATCATGCTTGATATTGATTTTACAAGCTCCTTTGATATTGCGAGACTATTCACAACATGCAAAAATCAAGCTAAGGGTTGACTCGACACAAAAATGATTCCATTGCACATCGTTTTCTTAGAAAGAGAAAGCATAGTTTGCTATCTCTTTTTAATCTTCATCGATGGCAGACGCGAAGGGACTGCTGCAAGCCGTTATGGAAGCTTCGGTTGCACTCGGGTGTTAGCGTTAGCGTTAGCGTTAGCGTTAGCGTTGTTATGATATACTTCGTAGATTGGATACTAGCGACACTCACGTCTCTTCTGGAATTCTCAGTTAGACTACTTTCAGGAATAATGCTGGGGAGTAAACATTGGTTCCAATCTAAACAAGAGTAACAGAAGCATGACTGTCGCTATTCCCGGCCGCGCCCATCTTTACCATAACTAGGGATAGGGAAGGAAATGTTGATGTAGTAGTTCGGTTAGGATTCACCTCAAGTTGGCGATGCAACCAAAAGTATGTATTGTTTATTTGCTGTTTATTTAATCTCTCGATAGCCGGCTATCGAAAGAACATATTCATTTTGTTTAGTGATCATGAATTTTAAGAGTCATGACGGAGAGCTTGGGATTAAACCCATGATTTTCTGCTCAGTAAGCAAAAACGATCCCTCCAGGGTCATCGAGCATCTCAGAACCATAACGCTTCGCAAAAATACAGGACTACATTTTCGCCTGATATGCAAATAGTTTCCGAGGTTAATGTTCAATATCAAATATACAAATGATGGTGGCGATTTATTGTGCTGTGGAAGAGCTTGGGGTTAAATCCATGATTTTCTGCTCAGTAAGCAAAATCGATCCCTCCAGGGTCATCGAGCATCTCATAATCCAGAGCGCTTCGCATCAAAGTACGAATATATGGATAAAATATCTATTATTGAATAACTATTATTTACGATAATTACATAAAAGAAATAAAATATAAACTACAAACAAAACGTGACTACTAAAATCTCAAAAAGATATTCTCACAATATATTTCACGCAACCAGGAATCTCAAAACCATTAGACGCTATAATGAAACTCTGCACATGTTAGACACAAAAAGAGGCCAAAAAGCAAGCGTCCGACACACAAAACACGCCAAATCCACTTGCAGTCACAATCAACGATTCTACGAATCGCGAGCGCTCACGAATCATAAAACCGCTGACTGCGACACTCTGAAAGCGAAATTGACAGGCTCTATGCGTTAAACACCCACCCTCCAATATCCTCCTGCATCCAACAACACAAATCTCCATTACAACATCTAACGCATTCAAAACTCCGAAAATCACGCATCTATAGCAAGTGAGTGGAAGCAACCCTACATGCAACCATTCTTCATGATAAACTTTTTCTGCCTATCTTTCTATTAAGCCTGTGGACATGCGTTAGCTTCGAAACTTCTAACCAAACTGGAAAAATTTTCAGATCACAAAAAAAACATGAAAAAAACTTTCAAAGGTTATTACAAGTAAAATAAATTTTGATTATTTTACGCAAAAACGAGCAAGTAATATTAAATCTCTTTTATTGTATGCTAATGCTAATTGACTGTAACAAAAATAATATGCTTTAATAAAATAAAATGTTAATAAATTATATACAAAATTTACTAGAAGATTGGTGAGAAGTTTCTAATAAGCCCTCCCAGTTCCTCTGTATACAGAACAAATCTGATACTATAATCAGAATTGCTCAGTCTGCATGAAGCAGCCGATTTCATCAAGGAAGTTCTATTAACAACCAAGAATTAATAGTTTGAGGCAAATATAAAGAAAATAAACATAACCCTTTGCTTCAGTACCGTCAACCTCCATGTCCATGGGGAGGGGAAGCTTCGGTTGCATTCGGGTGTAAAGCAAAAATCATTAAACTCAATCTCACCCCAGTTTGGTGAGATTTGCAGTTGGTGAGTTTTGTTAGCTTGATATTCCGAGCTGCGATATCACAGCTTGCAAAATCAACCGCAGTTGTTTCCATGTTGATTTTTGTCTAAGAAAATCAAGCGTGATCTTGGGCGTTGGTGAGATTTGATTTTTTAATATTTTCCCAACACTGGTAGTAAGGCCGTTAAGATTACTGAAAAATAGATTGTTCAATGTATGTATAGGATTTGGTTCCACGCATGTACCGCATTTCAATGATTACTTTCATTTCGATTTGACCAAAGGAACAATGTTATTAACAGAGGTTGATTATCCGTCTTCTTAGAAATGCCGTATTCGAGCTCACTGAGTCGCTTCATTACCGATGTGTACATTGTTTCGAATCTAATTAATCTTCTCAACTAGGGCCAAAAAATGTCCAATCCATTAGGAGAACAAATGCTTCCAGCTGCTCGCCTTTTGACACTAGAAACCACATTCACCGTAATCGTTAACAAACACTGTAAGGTGTAGGGAAAGCACAATATTTATCTATCAATTCTTGCAATTCAAACCGAGCCTGAAGCTTTCCTCCCATTCTTCGGTCGGGACATCTTTGGTTCAATTTCCTGTCTGTTTTTGTGTTGATTTAATTTCCTTTCAGCGAGCAATCCACTTCCCGCTTGTGATGGTATTCGATAGCGCTGGGTGGTCTCTTTCTTTGATGGTCTTTGTTCTTCGATTAAATAGAGCTGAAATCTATTTCGAGCGGTTCCTTTATAGCTGCCACCGCCGAAAGCTTCACCTTGTAAATTTAATTGTATTGAAAACAGAAAGCTTCCCACCTGGCAGCCATTCTCGGTCCTGTTCAAAGTGATATCAATATACGTTGAGTGCACACGGTGGGTTCGAGTTAGCCCGGTAGCAAACCACCACGTTATGATATAGGAAATTTCCCGAGCAGAACTCATCTGAACCCAGTGTACCTAAGTGCTAGCAAAGCTTGACTGATGATGACATGCCTCTTCACTACAATCTTTCTCTGGCCACCCACAGCTGTCGAACTCGGCGTAAATGTTTGTTGCCATCATCAGAAAATGGAGCCAAAGTGATGATGAAAAAGCAATAAGGATATGATTCACAAACAGGCTCCTCCTGGGTCCTGGGGAGTAAGTACTACTACATGGTGGATGCAGCAGTAAAATTACTGAGGTTTCCGGAAAGAGCAAGCTAGGAAGTATAGACGAAGGACATTTTTGCCAACGTATGCTTCTATACACTCTTGCACACTCGGCATCCAGGCTTTGCCAAAAGAATTCCTTCAACGACTGTGATTGTGCCCCTGTCAGGAGGTTTTTTTAGATACACCATCTCGCATAACAGGTTGTGATTTTCAATCCCTGGCGGCCCTTATGGAAGCAGGGTAGACCAATATTTATGAGCGCAAAGAAGTCGGACTGAAGCCACCTTTTTATGCAAGTAGCATGGAATTATGTACGTACACAAATACACGGGTGTAAAGATGCCGCAAAAATCGAAAGGAGCAGAGAGGACCTAATGCATTATGGTGTTGATATGGGGCAGACGTGGTTGCTCCTCCCGATGCTGGGGCAGGAGGATTAGCAGAAGATGTCAAAGGAGGATTCAACTTTTCGGAAATGTTCTTGGTTAACCGCAGGGACCGAGCTTTCAAGGGGCAGGTCGGAGAGAACCGGAAGGAAAAACAATTTTGCTTGCTCCGGAAACTAACACAACCCATATCGTCGTCTGGATCCAGTGATAGGTGGCATACAGAAGCAGCAGTAGCAGTTGGTAGAGGGAACATTTATGCAAATAAAATTACAGCTGCGGTGAGCGATGCAGGTTCAGCACCAACGCCGGAAAGTTTCCATCTTTAAGTGAAACTCTCATGATGTAGATCATGCAAATATAGCAACTTACTGAGATGTTTGACTTGACTGGGCGGGAAACTTTTGGGGTCAGTAGATAACAAGTGAAAAGTGTAGACGAAAAGTATCAGCCAGCACCCAGCAGGGACTACAAAATGTTGAACAACGTCCTTCTTTGGAGGGTGTTGCAAACGAACGATCGATCATTCAGGAGATTTGTTCGTGGTCTGGTGGGTGTTGCTGACAAAAAAAAGTTTGCTCTTAGACTGCGTTTGATTGATTGATTAAATTGTGATACCTGGAAGGAGGGTAAAAGTCAATTTCATTCTAATGACGGAAAGTTTCCCGAAAATTAGATCGATGACGATGTCATTTATCTTGACCATGTATTGTTTGCTGGAGGGTGGCTATCGAGAAACGTGCATTCATTTGTCTTGCGATGTTTGGAGACAATTTGAAGTTGTTACATAATTTTGGACGCTTTTGTTGAATGCAAAATTATTCACATTAACGGAGAAAATCAATTCATATTAGCGCAAATCTCTCTTGTGTGAAATTTGAGCTGCTGAATCTCGAATGTTGACATCATTCGTTGATGTCATCTGAATCTTATCTCAAGAAAGCACTGAAGCGGTGTTGAAGATAACTCCTTTGACAATTTGTCAAATTATTTTTAAAAGGAAGGCTAAATTAAATTACATACGAAAATGCTGTTAAAAATCAAAAAATAATAATTTCGGGAAGTCTGAAGAAGATTACAAATAAACTCTTTTTTTTTGAAGATTAATGAAACTCCACAAGTTGTCTCAAACGAATAAGTATAGGCATCTCTTAGAGAATTTCTAAGAAAATATAAAAAAGCGATAGGAATATCTATGGAATTCTAGGTTGATAAAAATGAAACTCATAATACTTATAAACAATTCTTATAATGGCATATTGGACAATGTTTTGATTATAAGAGAGTTACAAAGGAGTTAGCAACGAAGCCCTTCCTTTTTCCACGTTTATTTTATAGTTGCTTCTCGAAGTGTAATTCACATCAGAATTTTCCAGAGAAATCTGAATATAAGTCTAATGAAAGATTATATCTTTAGTCACATCAATGGAATTATAATGGATCTAACAGCGGGGGAACTTCGTAGAGAATTCAAAATATTTTTCAAAGAAACCTTTAAACCAGAGTGTCTTACGTTGTGTAAAATAAGTTGATTAAATCGGTGCTCACCAAGAGAGATGCATCCATTCGTAGACTGAGAGAGCAACCGTAAAATAAAGGCGAGAGAAAAATAATAGATCACAGAGTAGGCTGCGTGTCTCCCTCAATTTGCTTTCTCATTGTGAACGTTGTGGAGTAAAGTAGAGAGGGCTTAGGAAAAAATCCAATACAAACTGTCTTGGAAACCAATGCTAGGTGGTTTTTAGCAACATTGCCAATGCAATCAAGATAGGCGCTCCTCGTTTCGCTTGGCTCAAAACCAGCTCATCGATATAAATCTGCTGTTCTCAAATTATTATTAGAAGAATGTATCATCTTGCCATAATACCAGATAGCCACAATAAACGTTAGCTATAATTTTGTTGATTTTTTTTGTTTCAAATCCCATTTAAATACTCATAAATAATTTTTCTCTTGGAGTTGACTAATGCTTTATATCATTTGCTGTTCTTTGACAAATAAAATCTGTACCTTATTACGCTTTTTTTTCTTTTACTTCTACTACTATCACTTTCATTTTCACCAATTCACAATCTACTCTCATTATTGACTTTAACTATTTACTTTCACCATAACATAGAAATGAAAACTGTAACAGATAGCTATTTCGTTTACTACTTGCAAACCGCTTCAGTGTCTAGTCATATAGTTTATATCATAACAATAAAACTACAAGGGACAGCTTTGACGCAATGATGACGTAGTACTGCGTGGTATGATATATTAAATACTTTTGTTAACTGCAGCAGGAGCTTGTGTTTTGTGTAGGAATAGGAATTTGAGCGGAGTTCTCTCTGTTTATACTCTTTAGTATGACTATGATTGGCCTGAAAAGAATCTTTTGATATGAATTTTAGTTGGGACAAGTTCAGAACATTAACTCTTTTGGAAAATGTTGGTGGTCCTGAAAACGGCCGATGGTAGTACAGGCTTAAAGCCTTTGGAAGATGATGATGACGTGTAGGCAGCTGCGTATTCAGTGACGGCATCACCGATCACATTTTCTCGGCACACCTTCAGTACACCTCGGGTTTCCTCGTACATCAGACCGGAGATTAGCTTGACACTACCACGTCGAGCTAGACGACGACTTGGATGTTATCACACGATGACACTTACTTGGTGACTCCTTTACCAAATCCTTTGCCACCCTTGCCACGACCAGTCATGCCTTCTAGTTGTTTATCGTTGAACGGGTGTATCGCAACTAATGCGAAGGCGCAGTTAGCTACCTGTTACATAACATCCAAAAATCAACATTCGGAAGCAAGCGTAGCCATATTTCTGATCGATTGGTGATAAAATTATTGAAATTGGATCAGGGGCAACTGAGGGCCTCCCTTATCTCAGTCGGTAAAGGCGCAGCTACAAAGCAACACCATGCTGGAGGTGGCTGGGTTCGATTCCCGGACTTCTCTGGGCATAGAAGTATGATTGGACTTGCCACAAAATCATATCAATGCGAAAATGGTACAGGCATCGAAAGCTCTCAATTAATAACTGTGGAAGTGCATCTAGAACACTAAGTTGAGAGCACGCAATAAGCTAATATGCGATATGCAATAAGCTTGAAATGCGAAGAAGAAGAAAGAAGCTGAGTTAATAACGTTCAAAATCTTTCACAATTTTGTTTCATGTTCCATTTTCGGTTTTCACAAAGTGTACCTCCATTTAGAAATCACAGGCGTAGTCCTACGCAGGCATGGAAAATCATTTGCATTCATTTCGTGCATTCATTTACATTCATTTGGTCCTAACTTTTTTCATGAACAGAATTCCGCAAAATAGTTTATGGAACATAAATAGGTTTTGTTATTAACTACAACTTTTGTTAACAACTCAAATCCGTATCTCTTATGTATGACGAACCAGAGCGAACAGAAGCCACTACTGTTTTTCAGTGAATGTACTAAAATACAGTAACAACTTCTGCCCGTTCTAATTCGTGATGCATATGAGATACAGATTTGAATAATGGGCAAAAGTTGTAGCTAATAAGAAAACTTACTAAAGCTTTATACATCATTTTGCGGAATGCTGTTGATGAAAAAAGCTAGAGGCAATTGAATGTAAATGATTGCATGAAATGAATGTGAATAATTTTCCATGCCTGGTCCTACGTCAAAAAAAAAAATCGATCAGCATTGACCCAACAGTTGCTGTAAGGATTCGCCCTCGGCTTTTAACTATTTTAGACGTAACATTTTATAACATTCGGTAGTTGACGTGTGCCTAGTTCATCTTATTTCTTTTGTTTTGTATATTCCGTACGAATATTGCTGTTTTTTTTAGTTTATTGACTCTCAAACCAAGATCACAAAGATTTTTAATTCATTTGAGGAAAATCGAAATTTGCAATATGCTGCAATATAAAGTAGGATATGCCTTCAGTTTAATGGAAAATTAATGTGTTTTCTTCATTTTTGGTAGATACCTTGTGTTTATGATCGACAAACGTTCATTTAATATTCATAAGGTGTCGATTTTACCCCGATGAGATGTGTTGGTATTACCCCAACAGGGTGTCGATCTTACCCACACGCCAGAAAACGTATAAATTATTATTTTTTTATAAAAAATCAAGCTTTGTCAAAATATGTAATCGTAAGATCTCGTGGAATGATGCATTCTTCTTTAGTCAAAGAAATATTCTGTAACGTTTGTAGGTTGATAAATAATGTAAACATAATGCATTGTGAACATCGTTAGGGTGTCGGTTTTACCCGGATTTCCCATAATTAAAAATACGTTTTAGGAAAAATATAATGATTGGGATTTCGTATTGAATAACATTAATTCTATTTTTATGGTTTCCTCTGTCTTGGTTTATAGACAAAGGAAAAAATGTGCTTTTATATTTTTCCCTGAAAATTTATATTTTATTTCACAACATATAAAAAAATGGGAATTTGCTCAATACTTATATGTGACTAGACGATCATGCATTGTGATCATCCTACAGTTGCTATAGTTTTGGCCCCCTCCCATGGTGCAATGCTTTCGGGCGGTTCCGGGGAGGGCAAGGGCCAAGAGCACAGGGTAAGGTTGAGTAGGTCGGGAGCGCTACTTCTCCCATCCCCACACCCTGAGTTATCTTCTAAGGTGTCTGGGAGCAGATTCCCCCCTGCATAAAAAAAATATCAGTAGCTATAAATCAATGGAGACGCATTTAAACTTGCAGTGATTCATTTATGTTTGGTCTAACACGTGAGCATTCAGAGAGGTCTTTTTTTTATCTCTGGTGAGCAAATGATCGTTTTTTTCCTTCATTTTATTTTCCATCGATCTTATTTTCTGTGCTGGGCACCAATGCTACCGACGCCAGGGAGGCAGCTCCCACACCTGAACTCTACCACCTATCGACCCATCAACTCATGAACCGGGGACCAACGGCTTTACTCCGTGATCAGACATGTTATGCCTCAGAACATCCCGGCGGCGCAGACTGAGACAACCCTGGTCTGCTGGGGTGAGAGGTAATCACGCTTACCACTAAACCACGGGCGCTGCTTACAGCCAATGATCCTGATCTGATAAAAAAAAATGGGCCGTGAATCATTCGCCCTCCATACTGATCTGAATCTTTAAAACGGATCGGGATCTGATTGGTCAAAGAAGTGCTTAGAAAAACTTCAAGAGGAAGTCAGTATACATTGTCAGTAGACAGAAGTTAGTGGAACTCTCAGGATAAATCGCAAGAATTTTCCACTGGCAGTTACGAGAAACTCGAGGATGTAAAAAAAAAATAATCAGAAATTAGAGTGATCTTTTTGTGAAAGTAGTAAGATACATACATGCTACTACGTACAAACTGGAGCTAGCTTCCGAGGAGAGAAGGGTGAACATTCCGGGAAGGGTGGAAGAGTCTTGTGGGGAAGAGTCAGAAAATACTTAGTTGTTGGGGAAGAGGGGGGGGGTCGTAGGGGGTGTTGTATTCTAATTTTCTTACTACGCCACTGACTAACGCACATCCAATAGAGTTAAGTAACGTAAGTCTAGAGCCAAACAACCCCATATTGTAGAATTAACTCCTTTAGGTTGATTCTTAACTTTAACAACCCTCTCATCACCCAACACTTTTTGTGGCAGAAATTCCTCTCCTTAGATTTTGCACGGATCCATGGCATCGCATCTTCAGATTAGAAGAACACTGATATGCTTTTGATCCATCATCACTCATCACTCGGCAGATGCTGAAAGGAGAACAAAGTGAAGAAAATGTCTGCCTTAAATAGCGTAGGCCTGAAACCACTCCTAAGCCACGTTATGTCCTCTGCAGTCTTCTCACTTTCAAGGCTGTCTTCGCTCATCCCCTTATACTAATGATGAACAACAGCGGCAAACGGCAGAAGAAAACAAAAGCAAAAAATAGCACATCTGAAGCTCATTACAAAGTCTTCATTATCTAGACATACCCACGAGCTTCTTCCCCTGCTGTAGAAACGAACCATCGTAGTACTAGAACGCTGAACCTTGAACATTCGCTGCTATGTGTCACAGAGATTAGGCACAAAGCTTTCTGCTGATGCCAGCGATTTTTGTTTTCCACTTCCTATGCCTTCCAGCGCCATTCGGAGCTCATGCTCACATTAATGCTTACTGGAACAATTTCGAAAGAGATTATTCCACCACCACAAATTATGTCTACTGAGTCTGTAGTCTTAAGTTTGGTCGACAGAGCGGCGACTTAGGCTGGATATTGTGGGTAACTAACAGTAATTTGATTTAGGAACCGTGTGACGCACTGAGGGGGTGAATTTGGAGGAATAATCGATCCAAAATTAGCCTACCACAGAACAAAACAACGAAGTGTGCACTGCACAACAAGACAAAAAAAAAATCGCAATAAACAAGCGTAAAATAATAGCTTCTCATGAAAGCAAAAAAACCAACGATGATGACTAAGACGAAGGCATGCATCCGCCAAAAGGAAAAGGAAGTGAAACGTTAAAATCCAGAGACTGGTTTCTGATTAAGATTTAATGTGCTCTTTTCCTCCAAACCCCCTCACCCCATCCTGAAGCAGAAAAAGAAGCATTATCATCATCATCGTCGTCGAAGTCGATGTCATCTTCTGACTCTTGCATGCATTGCAAAAAGGTGTGTGCAGTTCAAGATGATGCATAACTGGAACCACTATGCAAACGTTACGGGAGGAACATGCTCTCTTGTGATCTGACATTTGTTTGAACAGCACATATGCAGAGAATGCTGACGGAACTGCTGAACTAAACCTAAAGAATAACATGCATAAAACAGACGACCGAAACAGAAAAAAAAGTCGAATCAACCTATGTCACCGCTTTTGCTGCTGCGGCCGAATTCCGTTCAAAGGATTTTCTCCGGACCGGCTGGTTTGAGTTCTAATTACAAGGAACGACGACACAGCTCTCTCGGAAATTAATCATATTTGCCTAAAATGGAAATGGATCCTGGTGCTTCCTAACGAAATACCGATTGGGTGTCTCGAGAGTTTCCGGTGCTATGGAAGGTTTTAGCACAGGGGTTTTCATACTTTTTTTTAGTTGTGGAGCACTGCTTGGAAGATAATTTCCTGGTTGGTTCCCATTTTGAATACAGAACAGTGAATTATTTCAAATATCTCAGTATGAGAAACTTTTTTTTTAAATATCATTGAATCCTAATTCTCACAGTGTCATCTCTGTTCAGTAACACCAACATGGGACAAGAAATAGGAGTCTGTATGTGTTCCAAGTTTGTATGATTAGATCAACTTTGTGGAATGAGCCTCGGTAGCTTTGTGGCTGCCGTCTCTGCTTGCTGGGCAGAAAGTCGTGAGTTTATTTCCAGGAATTATCCTCTTTATGAAATGTGTCACTAAGTCTAATTCCATCGCCATTTGCTTTAAATAAACACTGATCGCTTCACTTATCACAGTGAATCTTGATTTAGAGGTGGTAAATGCCATGAAAATGTTATGGGAAAAATATTGTAACATTAGTTTCCCCCATACGATTTAGAGGTTATGTACATCCCTGCAGCAACAATGTACATCCATATACATAGGGGCTGTTCATAAACTACGTGAAAAGTTTAGGGGGGGGGGTTGACAATTATCCACGGCCCATGCAAATTAAAAAAAAAATGTATGGATAATTGTCTACGCAGGAACAGGGGGGGGGGGTTCAATCATCCGTCTACGTAGTTAATGGACAGTAGACTGATGCAAAATTTAAAATTTTCGCTCCACTGTGCTCAAACGGTTCCAAATTGGGCCCTTATTAGCCTCCCAAAATTTGAACTCATTTAGTGAGAAACTGACTTGGCACAAACAATTTGAAGTTAATATGTGAATTACTATGGAGAAGCCATTTGTTCAGTTCATATCGATCTCAAAATTCACCAGTTCACTATACTTTAAAAAAGATAGCTGAACGTATTTAAAATTTTCTCAGCTACAACTTTGTTCAAGAC
The DNA here is from genome assembly GCF_037179485.1 of Ochlerotatus camptorhynchus. NCBI lineage: Eukaryota > Metazoa > Arthropoda > Insecta > Diptera > Culicidae > Ochlerotatus > Ochlerotatus camptorhynchus. The sequence goes on along the minus strand of NW_027040793.1, from coordinate 880,522 downwards.
TACTTTTCGATCAAATGTAAGGAACAAAAATTATTAATGATTCAAGTCACTGATGTCTTATGATTATGCTCAATCAACTGTTCAGCAGGCAACATTTGCGTTCATAGCGCGTAGAATAGAGGACAAAAATCATGGCTACTATGTCACACAGCAGAATACAGTGTTGCCCACATTACAGTTGCTTAATCTTGCCATAAGATTATCAATCTCTTAAACAATTAATAACTATTTAATTTGACGTATGGCTGAAAAACGATTTTCTGCAAAGTTGTAGCTGATAAAAATTCCCATAAGAATAGCAATAGAATTTTTTAGCAGTACAGTATGTAAAAAGGCTAGAAGACAATGAACAATAAGTTTTGTTTTCCCATAGTCATTTCCATATAAACTTCAAATGGTTTGTGCCAAGTCAGTTTCTTATCAAATTAGTTTAAACTTTCGGAGGCTAATCAGGACCCAATTTGAAACCGTTTGAACACTGTGGAGCGAAAATTTCAAATTTTGAATCAGTCTAATGGATAGCCCTATATAGCCTCCGACCTTAAAATAACCCCACTAACACAATTAATTCAGCTTGGAGGATGTGGTTGCTGCCATTATTGATCTATCGATAGTACCAGTGAATTTATGAACATTGAACATTGATGATGGAAATCTAATCCCTTCCTTTTTATTAAAAAAAAAATTCAATATTTTCTTCGTAATGCAATTGTCTTGGGCCGGTAATCCACCAGGGGGCGACCCCAGTGTAGTATTTAGTATCCATACCTCTCACTCCATAGCCACGAATTCAAATCTGAGATGATCCCCGGACAAGTCACGAATGATCTAAGAGCGTTAAAGTGTCTAAAAAATTGGTGGGGTTGTGTACAAGACACGACCGCATGGTTGACGTAGACTACGTTAAGCTGTTTAGTGAAATTCTCGTGCATTTTTCTAGATATTGATTTAAAATACAAAATCATATGTACACATTTTGGATTTCCTACTTAGTTAAACTTGGTTAAATTCAGGACCTCATAAAAATGCGAATACATGTTCTATTACATTTGGTTCCTAAATTACAATCAGATATGAGTAAGGCTTTCTTCAGGTGATTCATTGAAGCGTCCAACAATAACCGTCATGATAGCTGATGTTCCCTATCACTTCAAGATTTCTAGGACATAAATCTTGGACGGATGTGACATCACTCATGAAATTGAAACTCCTTGTGTACTGGACTGCAACAAACGTGAAGTTCCAGTTTCTTTGCTATAAGTTTTGTGAGAGCTGATATCTGTACTCTTGAAATTTTTATGTGGTAATGAGATTGTTCAGAAATAAGGTTTCCTCAGCGATTCAACTTCAAAACGCTAAAAATAAATGCACACACAAAAACGGAGTGTACAATTTTGCACCAATGTTATGCAACATTTCATAGTTGATTGGGATGATATCAATTAGCCATGAATCCTTCCAATAAGTTCTCGGTACATCTTTTATCTACCGATTGAATAAATAAAAAAAAAATACTAAAGCTGTGGTTCATTTGGAAAATGTTCACTTAGATTTGGCACTTCGAAAATAAATTAAGATGTTCGAAAATCCCTCTGTTGTTGATCGGCCGATTTTAGAGAAAGCGTCTGTCAAAATTGATTCCTTGTCTGTCAGAAATAAGTCTGCTGGAACAGCAGGTTGATTTGAAAATTTGCCATCTGTCAAATTTAATAAAATTTCATCAAATGGAACACATCCTTAGGCTGTGTTCCATTTGGTGAATTTTCACTTAAATCTGACACTTCGAAAATAGATTAAGATGTTCGAAAATCCCTCTGTTGTTGATCGGCCGATTTTTGAGAAGGTGTGCGTCAAAATCGATTCCTTGTCTGTCAGAAATGAGTCTGGTACAATAGCAGGTTTATTTAAAAATTTTCCTTCCGTCAAATTTAAGTAAAAATTCGCCAAATGGAACACATCCGTGTTTGTCGTATTAGATGCTAGATAAAAACTTCTTTTATCGATATGTGTGCTGAAAATACCTGGGCCGAGTGGATTCAAGGAGAAAGTCGACGAAGAGAATCTTGTTAGTGTTACTTAGGACCTAATTCAGCTTGAATTGTTTCGCTTAGCTGTAGCAATGTAAACAGCAAATCGATGAAGAGAATCGAAGATTACAAGTAGGCCCTTTTGAACGCTCACTGTCGAATTTCAGAACCTAGCACTGACAAAACCTCGACGGTACCTCTATTTATGCTAAGAGATAAGCATTGCAAGTCCCTCCTACTTGAAGAATAATGCAATCGAACGGCTGGCTATGCCTCGCCCCTTTGCTGATAGTTGTATAAATGCTGGGGTTGCATAAACTGTTCTATATCATAATTTTCCAAGTAGGAGGGACTTTCATAGCTAATCTTAAACCATAAATAGAAGAACCGTCTGAAAAAGAAAACTGTAGTCTGTGTAGGAAAATCCTTTTTATCACCACAGAAACACCCCGTTCCCGTTTTCTTATGCAAAATAATGAATGTGCGTTCACAAAACGCACGAAATATTAAAAAAAAACATATTTAGATTTTTTTTAATTCAATCAGTAGATTAAAGATGTACCGAGGGATTTCAAGCTAAAATGTTCTGATCGCGAAATATTGACGAACAATACCAAAATTTCGCATAAATGTCCAACCCGTTTAATGTGGTGTGATGTAGATTTTCAGTGTTGCTCAATGATTAGGGAACTTTCATAAATAACGTAGTAGTTGAGGGAGAAGAGAGGTTTCAGAAGTTGGGACCGACCATGTATTAGGTGTATTGCAAAACACGCTCCGTGGGGGAAGGGGGGTTAATTGGTAAAAAAATACACGTAATTTATGGTGTCGCAATGGGCGAGTTAAATTTAACTCGTAGTTAAAAGTGACAGATGAGTTATCGAATAACCCTGCTATACAAGCGTGGTTATTTCGTACCGACTAGAAGTTAAATTTTGGTAACCGTGGCTGAGTTCTGTTTGAAAGCTGATCAATTTCCGGGATTTTCGAACATTGAAAATAACTTTCGAAATGTCACGTTTAACCACGAGTTAAATTTAACTCGGCAATTGGTACACAGTCCAAGAAGTATTTCTTGATTACTTTTTTGAAGGTACGTATCAGCTTTTGTAAACAACGCATTTGATCGTCGATTTGGCGTAACTGGTAGCTCACCCACGCATGCTAACACTACCATTAGATAGAGGAAATTTTCCCCTACCTGATATAGTGGTGTTTGTATCTGGGGGGAGCTATCAATTATGCCGAACCGACTATAATATACGTTGTTTACAAAAGCTGATACGTCCCTTCGAAAAAGTAATCGAGATTTGTAGTTGTCATTCAGGCAAGGAGCGCTTGCACCATCGAGGCGACGCCGCTACTAGTGATCTCGACGGGAACGACGCGCAAAGTTCGAGGTGCAAAACTCGACAGGAACCACCTTCTTACTGCTACTACCTGTTACCTGCTAGACGGAGACGAGCCAGCCAACGGCTGAAAGTCTCCTTAATAAAGATTTAAAAAAAAAAAAAATGTTACCTGCTACCTGCTTACCCGCCGTCCGAAGCGAAAATGAGTTGAGGCACATTAGCAGCGCTGTTTTATAACTTTTCAGATTCAAGCAGCACGATGTGCAACCAAATAGTACTCGATTATCACGACTGGGTTTGGGGAGGACGTTTATTTCATGTAAACAGTGATAAAATTATCACTTTTTATTTGTACATTTTTAAAACAATTTTTTTATGAAAAATTGAAAAAAGCTTTTGTTATAACAGCTTACGAAAGTTATTTCCTATCGATTGGTGTATTTGGATTTTAATTTCATCTATAAATGACAAAATTATTAGCGTTCAAAACCTTACACCTTTTCGTGACGGTCGCAATTTTAGATTTTCGATTTACTCCCAGTACCTTCCCGTAAGACGTAGTCTACGTCAAAAAATCAGCTAAATTAACAATTCTTTAAATCTCAATCTCATTATTTTATAATAATTTATGTCATTCCTGACTTGACATATTGGACAGTGTTGCCATTTTGGATTTTGAATCAGCTTACCCGAGGTTAGAGAGGTACATTGTCGAAGGATAGGTTCAGGGGAGGAGCTTGGGGGTATCTTAAAGATGCTACTAGTAGCATAAAAATCCCCTTTCCCTAGTTTTAGATATAGAAATTACGCATTACGTATTTTTCAGTGAAAATCGTTTATAACTTTTCAACAAAATATGTGCCATTAAAATTTAAGAATGGATCCACAACATTTTACGTGAATCAATGTTTTAAAAGTTACTGTTGAAAAACCGATTTTATTAGAGCCACCCTAAGTTACTTATTAAAAATCAGTATTAATTGTGAACCATTAGTGATAGAACATTGCTTTCTTGAGGAAAATTGTTTCAAAAAACTTGTTCTACAACTTTGTTCAACATTATGCTGGTCTATCTTGAATAACTAAACAGTTGATATTTGGAACTCATCAGCTGTAAGGACCACTCTAATGTATTGCACATCAAAAGATAGGCCAACCCTAATAAAAATACCATAAACCAACAATAACCCTAATGATAGAACTATTCCACAAATGGATTGGATGATACCCCTAACTCGTCGTTAAGCAAAATAACCATAACAATTTTATTAAGGAAAATAAATAACATATTTTTCCGGAAGATACTTTATACATAAAGCTAATATTTTAGGCACAAACAATTTATTTTACCTAAATACGGATCTAGACTACTGTTGTTTGATGTTAAGGATTCAAACCAAGGTTGCAAAGACTCATTTCAACTTAAATAATGTTTTTCGGAATAATAAAACCAAAAGATGGTATGATGGCATGTTTTACTTGTAACTTACAAGAAGAGGTTACAAAGTATGCGTTGGAAACATAAAACCTGTAAATTTTGCTTTCTATGAGTCACAATCAGCGATTTGCTGATCGCTGAGTGAGTGAGTGAGTGAGTGAGTGAGTTTGTGAAAAATCGCTGATTGTGACTCTCATGAAGTGAAATAAACAGGTTAAATATGTCAAACACATTCTTTGCAACCTCTTCTTGTATCCTACCAATTCAAAATTTGATCATGGCATCTAATTATTTCATAATTTAGAAAAACATTGTTTTAGCTGAAATGAGTCTTTGCAACCTTGATTCAAACATATTTTGTGGCATCAAGTTGATGAATAACACCTGGTGTGATATGGTGGATGTCACCCTCATTCCTATTTTCTACGATTTTTTAACTACAGTAAAACATTCAAACCCACTCATATATTTATTTTTTTAAATAACACAAACGCGTCAAACTTCAAGCATAGCAAATTAACGACACTAAATACCTCGTCGAAACCAATAGATATAATTTATAAATCATTCAATGAAATTGTCGCATTGCAGATCACAAATAATTTTTGAAAAAAGTAGCGTCTTTTCATTCGACTCAACTGAGGGCACATATTATCTGGAACAGCTTCAGACACAATGGTAGTCGTTAATTTAAGAGACAAAAATGAGCAGCGATTTTTTACTTTTTGTTTGTGAATTACTCTGGGTTTCGTTCTCGAATATCTGTTCGACTTCCAATGGCATCAACGATAATAGAGCTCTGTATTGGATATTCAGTTACGGGGCCACCAATTTTGCATTATATACCGCAGGCATCTGTATAGGAGGCCCTGAAGATTTTGATGGTATTTTGTGAACAAAATTCTACATTGAAATTGAAGTTCATTTTCGTCTGGCCATGTAGTATTTAGGTATGAGAGGTGATGCATAAAATGGTTAAAAAAATATGCTACATCATTTAAACATGGCCTCTATCAGGGTTGTTACAGATATTCACAGTGAACTCTATGCAGTTAATATAGTATAATAAATGACATGCTAAAAACTGAAACACGAACGATAACATGGATTTCGGATTCTTAGTCACATCAAAGTTCCCATCATGTAGACCAAAACAAATTTTAAAACTTTTATTAAATAAAACATCCTTTCTTTGTGCTTCCGCATCGTTTCTCACAGTTCGTTTCCCGAATGCATAATATATTCAATTCCAGCATTCTCTCTCTCTCTCTCTCTCTCTCTCTCGCTCGTTCGCCCTCAAACTTGCGTAGAAAGTCGCAAAATCAATAACCTAGTTGCTAAAGATCATCGTCTCGTGATAACAGTCACGCTTTGGCGTAGTTTCTTTTTACCTCTCTCGAATGTATGATTGTTTGCGTTAATCTAAGATTCACATATCACTAATAAAATTCAACAGAAGAAAAACAATACAATCATAACCGCCTCTAAGAATGATATAACCTGCATATGAGTTCTTTTTTTTAAAGATTTAAATTGTTTCAGTACCTACAAGTTACAAATCCATTTAATGATCATCGGGCCCGATTATGACGGCTGCGCTTTGAGTGCCACATTACCCATAACTCATGCTCAACTTGACCTAGTTTCGCGTTTCGACAGTAATGAATGAGTTCGATATTTATTCGATAACTAATTTGAACTATTACTTCCGAAAATTAATTATGTACACGATTTATTTAGAATAACGCTTTCTCCCACCCTCAGCTACCATTCCGGTCTGGTCTAGTCTCTTCGTGGTCCGTTTCGGTACAGCTCGTTATCCTCGCTATAACGGACGCGCTGCTCGTGAAACTGTGGTTTAACTCATGGATTTTAACCAGCAGCGAGCGCACGTTCAATATATCATTCAAATTTTCCAAACACGCCAACTTCCGCTACGGCAATTAATTAATTTGGTGTATTGAACACATTTATTATGGTAATATGTATGCTTTTAAAATTGGAAAAAATCTTCCATTCAGTTATCCTTCGTTATATTTAGGAGAAATATGGGTGCGTGAATGAATGTTCCATGAAACGATGAACGCACGCGTAGCTAATGATGATTTATGCCTTATGCGTCTGGTTATGATGCCGCCATGGGTGGGTGGGAGCTCGGTTTCGCTCCAGCAGCGAGCGAATATTTATCTTGATGGTGTGATAATGAGGCGCAAGCTGGGTAACTAGGAAAACAATCCCTCCAGCAGATGAATCGAGATGCACAGGAAAAAACGCATTATCTTAAACTTTAGTCAAACGGATGTGGTGATCTGTTCCACCACCTGAATAGGCCGGGTCGGTCGGCAAAAGTTTACCCCGTTGGCGGTGGTCCAGTGGCAGTGGTTCCAGTGACAATCGGCTGGTCCCCGATGACTGTGCGCTAGGCCCTCCGGAACGCTCCGGCTCCGGGAGGGATTGTTCTGCAGTCCGTTGGCGCAGATGTAGCCGGGCGGTGGTGGGTGAACTGCGGCCACCGATGGAGCACGGCGATGGGATGGTGTGTTCCGCTGGGGTGGGTTGTGGACTTCGCATCTGTGAATTATTGTGGATTGTAGTGGATTATCGGTTGAAACATAAATGTTGAATAGATGAATGTTGGAGCAACTGGCTTCGATTATCTGATTTGATGTATAATTAGTAGATCTATATATTTCCTTGCAGGGCATTGTAACCGGCCATTTGTCATTGTTTCGCAGATACTAAATCATACTGATGTGACTTTAGTGGCGTACTTTTCAACATGAGCCTAAAGCAAATGGCTTAGACTTATACCTACGTCTATCTAATGACAGTAATTTATCTGATGCTTGAAAATAACAGGTCAAGTCATTTTGAATGTTTGAATGATAATTTTTCTTATGTGCATTAGAGTGATGTAACATTTGAAATTTTTGCTCTACAGTGCTCAAACGGTTAGAAATCGGGTCTTGACCATGCTCGCAAAATTGATCTAATTTACTAACTGTGCACAAACCATTTGAAGTTTACATAAAAATTACTGTGGGAATTTTTTGGACAAATATTTCTAACAGTACACCAGATTTAAAACATTTTATAAATGCTGTGCTGGTATGAAATGTTTTCAGCTACAACTTAGCAGAGTTGCATTGTGAAATTACTAGTAGTTTTAAAAATTGAGTCGAAGGAACACGTGAACATTTTACACACTCACCTCAACAACCCACATCTTTCGTACCGAGCCATCGGAAAGATGTTGGGAATCCAACAATCTACTGTTTCTCGTGTCGCAAAACGTTTCGAAGCACTTCAATCGTCTCAAAAATATGGTGTAATATTGCTTTCCAAAAAAAAACAAAATGATCATTAATACAGTGCATGAACTGACATTACGCTGCTTATACTGCATTTGTTTATTTTTGTGGCCATAAAAATACATGAGACATGATTGTAGTGCATCCTCTTGGATGTAATATTAAAAATTATATATTACTGTGCAGCAAGTAAAAGTGTTCCGTACTGCTTTGAACATCACAAGTAAATGGTTGCTACTTTGACAAAACCACACTGCTGTATCATGGACGATGAAAGCGGAGTTCAAACAAATTCCGCGAAACCAGTGTGTTAGTTAGTTTATTATCTTTATTAAGGAGACTTTCAGCCGAACGCTGGTTCGTCTCCGGGAAACCAGTATGTGACTACGAAATACAAGTTCTTTGTCTCATAGTCCCTCAGGAAACAGCAAGTTTCGAAGTTCCCCAAGAAATTCATGATTTGGCAGGCGATTTGTTCGTGCAAAAAACGGAGCAAACCTTTTGTAACAACTTAAACCGTAAATGGCCAAGTCTACATGAATGAGTGCCTGAAGAAACAACTGCTTCCATTTCTCAAATAACACAACGTTCTTACAATTTTTTGGCCAGATCTAGCCTCTTGTCACTACTCCAAGGATGTTCTGGAGTGGTACAAAACGAATGGGGTAAATTTCGTGTCGAAGGATCTCAATCCCTCAAATACACCGGAGTTGTTGTCGATCGAAATATGCTGGGCTATAATGAAGCACGAACTCCGTAAGCATCCTAAAGTTGTCACTACGGACCAGAAAATGTTGAAATCATGGTTGAAACAGAAAAATTTGTCGATTTAACCGTGGGTGGAATTAAGAAGAAATTTCGAGCATTTGGATTTGGTGAAGAAATAGAGTGAATTAAACATACGTAAACAAAATTTTTATATAGTATTGAATTCCCTGAAAATTTCATGCCAGTCGGTTGAGAGACTTATTTTTGGCGAGTACTTTTAAGCAGTGTTGGGAAAATATCAAAAAAATCAAATCTCACCATTGCCCAAGATCACGCTTGATTTTCATAGACAAAAATCAACAAGCAAACAACTGGGGTTGATTTTGCAAGCTGTGATATCGCAGTTCGGAATATCAAGCTAACAACAGCTGCAAATCTCAACAAACTGTGGTGAGATGAAGTTTCATGATTTTTGCTTTGCACCCGAACCCAACCGAAACTTATAAAACCGCTGTCAGCAGTCCACTCGTGTCTCCCATCGGTGAAGAGTAAAAAGAGATAGCAAACTATACTTTCTCTTTCTAAGAAAACGATGTGCAACGGACGATGAGTAAACTCTTAGCTTGATTTGACTCAATATCAAAGGAGCTTGTAAAATCAATATCAAGTATGATATTTTGTTCCAATATCACGCGTGATATTGAGAGCGTATGAAAGCGGAAAAATATCATTTGGTTGATGATTTTGCCAGCCCTGCTTCTAAGTGATACAATATAACTGTGGAAACCCTTTATTATTAATTTACGCAATGCATATTTTTGTTTGGATCATAACGTATACATATAGGGTTTTTGATCTAATTTCATTGCCACTAAGCACAACCCGCGCTTTTCCTCTTTTTTTGTTGAACGGGTTTAAACAAAAAATGGAATATTTCTGTCAAATATGACTTCTAAATTGATTCACCTTTACATACGTACCGTTGGATTTGATAAAGAGTCACATTTTTTTTAAGGCGTTGTTTTAAATCTAATACTGCTTCTTGATTCTAAATTCGTTCTACGAGTTCTACTAACGCATTGAAATGCCATTAGATTTTATTCGTCCTGCGGATAAACGTAGAAAAAGAGGATTCGCGCTTCTTTTGTTTTGAGAACAATAAGCGTAAACATTCATACAATGCGCTCTAACAGGATTTATGTTTTAGCTAATGAACGAACGCATCGGAACAAACCTATTATTGATTATTGCATGATGAAATCATTGATATTATTGGTCTTTTCTGATTGATAGAACGGAAATGGGTGATTACGACGAAGTAGTGCTCTACCCTACTGAAAAAAAAAACAATATAGATACAACGAAAAATGGAAAAGTTACAGACAATTGTTGATGTCCGTTGAATAGCTTGAACAGTCCTTAGTCATGAAAATTTGCATATACAGTTTGGTCGAAAAAGGGTGGGATCATGTCCTAAGAGGCGGGAGGTTTTGTTTTGAAACTTTATAAAAATTATATATATTTAAAAAAATATTAGTAAAAGTAAAGTTTTCTTTTGAATAGAATTCTGATGAATTCTTTTTTGTGTGACTTTCCTATTCTACGGTCAAACACAGGGGGTAAGGAGTAGGGAGTCATGCACATTTAGCAGGCAGTGGATGTAAGCGCAAAATTTTGGAAGAATAAAATCCATTTATGATTTTGTTTTCTATTTTTAGGTGTGTATTTCTTTCAGTGTACTTTTTTTTAATATTTTCTATTTATAGTAAACACAGTTCTCAACTCTTTGTCTCTTGGAGGCAACTAAATGGTTACTAATATTTCTTTTGTGCGTCCCCGTCCATGTCAATTCCATGCGTTCATTGTGAGCTGGGTAGTGCGGAGTTAATCGATTTTATTTTGCAAGTCAATGGAAAATTGCTTGAAAATTTTCTCAAGTGTTGAATTTGTTTTGCTATTTCTCAGTTCATTCCCACAAAAAGCTCTGAGCCAGGAGTGCTCGAGCCCTCATAATAAAGTCTGTTTAAAGTTCTAATAAAGCTGTTTCGCCAACGTATGTTTTATTGTGATTGAGAACCCAGCTGAGCAATAAAAACTGTGCGCTCTCGTTACGTAGCCTGTTGGTTTCTACTGTTGAGCTTACAATCAAAAATATGTTACGAAAAATAATTGTTGTTTTTTATGAGATAACAACATTTTGTAATGGATAAGAAGAGTAATTCGTTTTGAGGCTTCTGAAAGTTTGGGTCCCGTTTGACAGATTGTAAGGGTTGTAATTTAGGAACATACACACATTTTAATTTCTTCAAATTAAAACTAGAGTACGGGTAAAACTTGTCTGCAATAAGCATAAAACCTAAAAATACTTTTTTTTCTGATATTGTGAACGGTGGATAAAAATGCTAAGATGTTTTATGTGAGACTTTTCAGTCCTGCAGTGAATTAATGGAACTGCTCTGAAGTTCTCTGATCTTCCTAAAAGTACTTGCAACTTCCTTGAAAATAATGAAATTACCTAAAAGTTTAAAAACTTCTCTGATAATCTTTGGATTTCCCAGAAGATCTCTGATCTGAAAAGACGAACCAGTCCTCTTTCTAATAATGAAAATAATAATCTCGAAACTTCTCTTAGAAGTTGAACACCTTGAAGTTCTTTGATTTCCCTAATATTCTCTGATTTCCCCTTATATTCCCGAAACTACTCTGAAGCTCTCGCAATTCTCCAGAAGTTTTTGGTACTGTCTTGAAATAAATGGAACTGACCTAAAAGTCTTGAAACTTCCCTGAAAATCTCTGGAATTCTGTAAACATGTAAACACATGTTTGAAGTTTTCTTAACTTCGAACGAGTTATGAACCTCGTTTGAATTCCCAGTACTTCTTAAAATTCCCCGACATTTTCCTGAAATGCATGGAACTGACATTAATTTATCGAAACTAACGTTTAATACCCAACCGTCTGGACTTTCCTGAAGCAATTGAGACTGCTCTTGAGATCTCTGTGCTTATCTGCAAATCTCTAGACGTAGCTTCTTTGAGTTTCTTGACTTACCTTAAGTTCTCTGAACATCCCTGAAGTTCTTAGACCTTTCAAAAGTTTCTGCAGTTTCTCTAAATCTCATGGAACCACGTTGATGTTATGGACGCTGCTCTTAAGGTGCCGAATTTTTAATTACGTTATCAGAACTTCTGTTATCATCTCGCAGTCTGTTCATGAAACTTCCCCGAAATGCTCGGTATTTAATTCATAATTCTTCAGAACATCTTGATAATTCCTAAAATAAATCTTTCTCTGTACTTCTGTGATTTCTCGAAGCTTCTGTGACCAGGGTTTGAAACTGTTGACATTTTTACTACACTCGCTTCGTTGTCGTGCGCGACAGTCTATTTGTATTCGTACTCTAATGCTCTATCGTCGTCTTTCTCACACAACACAAACGGTAGAACAACTTTTGAGCAAAAAGAAAATTATAAAATAACTATCATATGACATATTGGATTTCGTTCTTATTCCTCAATTTGGTGTAAATTAAACTATTTATGATCAGAAATGATATTACTAGGACATCGTTGCTTGCTATCTTGAGAATTCACACAAGCACACCATCAGTAGCTTTTATTATGAGAAAAACTAAAATACATACAATCGTGGCGGTCTTTGGAGAGCAATGACATTTATATAAGGTCTGGGCCAACAGGCAGCTTGCTGGTGTTAGAAGCAAAAATGTTGTAAACATTGCTGAACATCTCCGAACAGATAGAAATACGTCACTGCCAACATACTGAGAACAGATAGAAATACGTCACTGCCAACAGCTGTTTCGTGTAAAAAGATAAACATTGCAATAAAATACGAACACCACTAAACATTTGCACATTTCACTAACACCAATAAGCCCTTTGGCCCAGACCTTATATAAACGTCATTGTTTGGAGAGAGCCTGTCATATGACATTTTAGTTTGGCACTGTAATTTGATAGCTTGTTTTGCAAATGTCGGAAGCAAAGGCAGTCGATTATCACAGAAAATGACCACTTACAAGACTGTCTGTGACGTTAACGATTTTTTTTATTAAGTTCTCTGAGCTTCCTTGATGATCTATGGAATATCGTTAATATTTGGAGCATCTATGTAGAAGCTGTTTTCTGGAATTATTGGAACTGCCTTAAATTGCTCGAAATTGACCTGTAAAACCCAAAAGTTCTCTAAAATTTCCGCAGTTTCCCTGGAACTACTCTGAAGTTCTCATAATTGCCCCGACGTTCGTGTAACTTCCTTTAAGATCTTTAATCTCAACTGAGGTTTTGGCTACTTTAGTAAAGTTCCTGGAATTTTCCTGCAATGTATGGAACTGCCATGACGCTCTTTGATCTTCACTAATGTTTTCGACATTATCTTAAAATCTATGGAACCTAAGATAAAGGATCTTAAAACTTCCCTGTAGTTCAGGACGATCTTTTAGCTTTCGGGACAACTCGGAAGTTTTCTTAACATCGTTGAAATTTTTGAACTTTCTATGAAAATTTCTGAACTCCTTGAAGGTATTTTTTCTAATGTTCATGGAATTAGGGTAAGTGCGCCAGTTTTGGCACTAGTGCTCCAGTAGTTGACCTAAATCAAATTTTAAGTAATTTTTCTTGGTTTTATTTGCGTAGATATATGGCAAAATATATGTTCTAACCAATGCTGAGATTTGTCATAGTCATTGACAGACTTTCGCACGATATTGACAAAAATGTTTTTCACATAGTCACTGACAGACTTGATCCTCGAAAAACCTTCGTCATAATCTCATTAATTTTTAACCTGGTAACAAAAAGTTTAATTTCATGCATTCTGTGTCACATTAATGTTATCCTGCTTCAGGACGTAGATGCTTGGTCACTTTTAACGCTCCATGTAATTGTGTTACTCAAGTCATTTAATTTCGTTACAAATTTAGTTAATAAAAAAATACACATGTTTGTCACTGACAGCATTGTCATTGACAATTGACATGGTTTACGTTGACAATGACTGTTAGCTCAAATGAGTAACCAAAGCAGAATTCTCAATATCACCGTGTATTGTCAAGATTTTGCAGCACTGGTTCTAAGCTTGTAGGGAAATAAATTTGGCAAAGACTAATACAATGTGAAATTGAAGATAGAGGATGAGAGAATTGCTAAGGCCAAATACTGGCACACTTACCCTTACATAAAGTTATCAATATTTTCCTGAAGCTATAGTCTTCTTCTTCTTATTCGCATTTCAAGCTTATTGCTTAGCGCATTATAGCTTATTGCTTGCTTTCAACTTAGTGTTCTAAATGCACTTTCACAGTTATTAATTGAGAGCTTTCGATGCCATATATTGTGTGGCAAGCACAATTATACCAACAATCAATACGAAACTAACGATTTTAAATTGGCTCACCACTTTAGTAGCCTATTGGTCCCAAGCAAACGATTAACGTACCCTATTCTAGTTGAAATTCTATTACTACACTATGTTTGTTTTGATTCGCTATGAAAGTTTGACAGATAACATCAGGGGTGTGTGGATTCATGCAGAACATGCAGGGGTGAGTGAAATAGCTTGGGACTGCTTGGGACCGTTGTTCTGGTACTGAGTGAGCCAAAAATAATAATGATTTTCTTCGGGACCCAGTGGTCTTAGAGTTACCTCTATGATTATACTCTATGCCCAGAGAAGTCGAGAAAATTTCCAACCCGAAAGATTCCCTCGACCGGACCGGGAATCGAACCCGCCGCCTCCAGTTTGGTAATACCGCGCCTTTACTGACTAGGCTATGAGGCTCCCAGCTATCGTAATTTTTCTGACAATAATGGGACTCCCAATAATGGACGTGTTCTTGAAATATATGGAAGATTACTGCAATTTTTTAAAAGTAATCAAGCGGGCCTGAAGTTTCCAAAATTTTACTGAAGTTTTTTGAACTTCATGTTCATAGAACTGCCCTCAGAAGTTCTCAGAACTTTCCCGAAGCTTTCTGTCCAACCCTATGAACAGGCATGGAAAATCATTTGCATTCATTTCGTGCATTCATTTACATTCATTTACCTCTAACTTTTTTCATCAATAGCATTCCGCAAAATGATGTACATAGCTTTTGTAGGTTTTGTTATTAGCTACAACTGTTAAAAAGTCAAATACGTATCTTTGATGCATGACCTGCAATTTTCTGGAGTTTTTCAAAGTTCTTGTTAAATTTCTGAAATGTTTTTGATGTTAATGGAACTGTCGTAAAGTTCTCTGTTCTTCATTTTATTCCACGAATTTTTTTTAAGGCGATGGAACTGTCCTGAAATTCATGGAACTTACCCTTAAAGATCTTTAATCTTCCCCAACGAGCAGTTCCAGGACGAAAACAAAAAAAAAATGGATTTTTGAATCAACCTTCTTTGATTTGTGTGAAATTTTGCGTAATGTTATGAGCATTGATTCACATTGGGGCATTTTGGATATTTTAAAATTTTCAAAATGGCATCCTTGAAATTGAAATAAAAAATGTAGCACAGGAACGACATTTTTGATCGAAATGCCGTCTGAGATCGAAATAGAAAAATAATCTATTTCTAGGACAAGTAAGCCAAAGATGTTCTTTATTGAATTTAAGTAAAAATAAAAAAAAAGATGTTATGAACCTAAATGTCTCCAAATGCCCTTGCCCATTTTTTAATAAAAAAATATAAAAAAAAAGTTTATGAAAAATGCAAACTTTTTGAATGTTCAAAAGTATGGACACTTGAAAACTGACAAAACCGTACACCAAGAATTTTGGTCAAATTTTTGACCTTCAAAAACGCCATTTCAAAATCATTACAAAATCCAAAATGGCGGAATTTTAGCAAAAATGCGAATCATTGCCAATAACAAATAATTATGCAAAATTTCCTGCACATCGGAGAAGATCGTATTCTGGAGTTCTGGGCTTTCCTGTACCAGAACTTTGTTTGTTTTTATGTTGTCTCATATAAGCGCACAGTAATGAATGGGCGTCCAAAAATTGCCAAATGAATTTTGGTGCACAGCTTTTAAATGAGTTGCGTCTGTGGATCAATATTTCCGTGGCCAGTTAGCTTTGATAAAATAAACAAAATAGTCGATTTTTAGAGCTGGTTACTAATAGAAAACATGAGTAACCACCATGACAGGCCTGTTCGGGAGACAAGTTGGTTCGATATCATGGTAGTGTTGTTAAATTTTCATGGAGTACGATCTGTAGATAGGTAAATTTGTTTCCAGTGCGTTAATGGTTAATTTCCTCTACACATTTCAAAAAATGCCTACAAATTCGGGGATAGATCCGTAGTTAATCTAAAAATCCGTAAAACTGACCACACTGGGTCCAGGTATGGGAGACAATTTCCTGATATCGGTGATAGACACTCGTTTGTGGAACAAAAACCGTCGAAAAAAAAACATGAAGAAGTCTACAATTCGATTAAATCTAAACAAATGTAGTTGTCACAATACTCTTATCTTGGATTCAAGCTTCTGACGAAACAATTTGTTGGAAAAAATGTTCGCGCTACTCTTGCATACGCCTACTTGGTCTGGCAAAAAAAGAAAAAAAAAACGAACATGAATTGGAAAGTTGAATAAGCAGAACATTATATGTTATCGTATGTTCCGCACTGTTGCACTCATTGATGTGTTGTGTTGATGCGTTGGTCTGTTCATCGCCTGAAGATATGCATCAATGTTTCTCACCTTACCCAGCTTACCGCAGCGGTAAGGTATCTACACTGAAAACGAATCTTACTCAGAGAGTGAGTCACTTTTACTCATTCGTATGGATACATTTCTAAAAGCGTTGGTCACTCAGCACAGGTTTGAACGTTTCTTCAAACGAATGAGTAAAAATGACTCACTCTCTGAGTAAGATTCGTTTTCAGTGTAGGCGAATAGGCGGGCAAGTGTTATCGCATCATATCGCTATAAACCTGTGGAAAGCCATATAACTTCATCTAGGTGCTAAACTGGGTTGGTTTGTGCATCGATCATCAATCATTGTACATTGACAATCACTTTAATACGGTGGTATAATCTAGTATCAATTTTTTTTAAATTCGATAAACATTGTGCAAAATTAGATTATCTCTGCACTTTTTCCGTCACTCAGTATATGTATTCTGGAATTTTTCAGGGTAGTGGTCGCAATGTCCTTTCATTATACACAGTTAGAGTTATAGAAGCTACTCACGTTTGTCACACGTACGCTATCGCCGTGTTTAGTTGTTTTTTATTTACCTCGGGTATTAACCTCATAATTTTCTTATGATTGGGTTTTTATGGGATACATATCTCAAAGCTTTTGCAATCCTTTTCTGCACAAACCGCCCATGTTATTGTACGATATGTAAGATCAACTTTATAATCACTTTGAAAATTGCTTAATGAAAGAAGAAAGCGTGAAACTTCACGCGATGAGCTCAATTTTTCGTATTACACTTTAATCCGCTACGATCAAAGCTTTCGTGCATGCATAATTTTACCGAAACAGGAACCCAGAACTTGTGAGCTTTCATTATCCGGTATTATTAAACCGTTACCGCTACGCTAAGCTTTCCCATGGTTAACCCGGGTTAAATATGTATCTCCACTAGATAAGGACACATTTTTGCTCATACTCGCTCGAGCTCTCGATGCTCTGCTTCCTCGCCAGGCTACATGCGTTTCAACGGCGGCTTGCAGGCAGAAAGGCTTAATCCACTTTCCGCACACCCAAAACTGGTGCGTCAAACCCGGTGGCGATGTTTTCGCATAATTTGGCCATCATTAGCAGCATCCCTTGGTCGGAAATCCCACAGAAATAAGATGCTAGTGGGTCGTTTCTCCACTTGGTGGTCGGAAGGGGAAGGGGGTGTTGGGGGTTTATTCAAAAGTTTCATGGTAAATACAGTATTGACTCGATTTGGCCAGCCTCTTTTTTGACAATTTTTTTCTAACCCGTAACCCATGCACCAAAGCATACCCTAAACACCCATCTTTAAGATGATTTGGAACTACGGTTATGTGAAATTATTGAAAGATAAATGTCTGATGCGCGGAGGGGCTGACAAAATCGAGCCATTACTGTATCTCATAGCATTCCGGAAAACTCGGCATGTGGTTGCTGTATTGTTTGGAATGCTGTGTGTCTTTGCTTCTAGCAAGAAAAGCCCGGTACCTTAATTTGATTATGCTAGACTCACTCCTCCACCGGAGGCATCGAAAATTCAATAATCGAATTTACTTTGGTAACTTAAAATTGAAAATCAACTAGTTCATTGCGATTGGTCATAGTCATCATCGTCATCGCTTTTCCAAATGAATGACTCTTACCATGTGCGGGGGAGATAACGGGAAGGATGCTTACCTCGAGTAGCATCGGCTTGGTGGATAATCGGCGGCATACTGACTGCCGGGCTGCTGTCGACATGATTGCTGTTCTCGGTCCTCGTTGGTTACGATTGGTGTTTGGAAGGCAAATGAAAGACTCTTGTGCAGGCGGCCGTGGTGGTGGTGGGACTGGCCGGTACTCTGGCAGTATGGGCTGTGATAGTTGTAATTGGCCGTATTGGATGTGCCCCTTTCGAGGCCAGCTGCGCCATTTCCGAGCAGGCCAGGGCCACCGTTCATGAATTGACTCGAGAGACAACGTTGTGGTGGTTGCTGCTGCTGGCCTCCATATCCTGTACCTTGTTGGGACGCCGCCATCGGGTGGCAACCACTGGACAGATTCGTACTGTGCGTGTTTGGATACCACTGATTGTTGAAACGCTGCGATGATGAAAAGCTACGATTCAGCATGTGCTGACAGTCGCTCGATGAAGTGGGTGCCGTACAACGGGATGTTATTGATCTGCGGAGGGAGGGTGGTGAAGTTGGGTGAGTTTGTTTTCGTTGTTGTAACATCATGACTCATGACTATAGATTGGCAGCATTTTGAATAATTAATTGTTGTGTTGAGAGAGCTCTTAACCCGGAATAGATTCAGTTTATTGGATATGATGCGGTACAGGATATACGTAATCAA
Organism: Ochlerotatus camptorhynchus; assembly: GCF_037179485.1. Lineage (NCBI taxonomy): Eukaryota > Metazoa > Arthropoda > Insecta > Diptera > Culicidae > Ochlerotatus > Ochlerotatus camptorhynchus. The sequence continues at coordinate 861,662 of NW_027040793.1, read as the reverse complement.
TTAAAGATAAACACACAGTTATTACTAACAATCAAACAAATCGGAATAAATTTGTGGTCTGAGTATCCATAATCATTATGACTGGCTAAAAGCTACATAAGCCCATTTTTGACATTAGCAAATACAGTCAACTCTCCTTATCTCCAAGCAAAATTCGTTAGTGTGCATAAATCATAGATAAAGCTAGTTATCTAGTTTCGAAGAGCCTGTCGAGATATGTAGAGTTGACACGAACAAGTTCATCCTGCTTACTATATATCACACCTACCCATTGGTCGAGTACTTCATGTTCTTCCCGTCCGGATGGCCGACGAAAAAAAGAATTATCGCCGAGATGGCTGCACTCGCTGCACAGATGTAGTACCCGGCTCGACCGTACCGGTGTGATGAGTCGTTTAGGAAAGCACACAACGGAACTCCAAATAGCACCGGCAGTGATTCAGCACTCTTGATAAATCCCCACGACTTGGAGAAGTACTTGCCCCGGATTCGTTCGATGGCCAGCATTTTCAGCGTGTACCGGTAGCCACCCAATCCGAGACCGTATGCCCAAGCAGAGAAACATAGACCACGATAGTCAGCCACGGCCGAGAGGACCAACAGCGAAAGGGATATTAGTGTAACACAGCCCTAGGATAATGGGAAGGTGGATGTGAGAAGCAAAAATTAGAATTCATGATTTACATGCATTTCCCTCAGGCGTGCCTACCTGACAGACATATTGACGAGATATTCGAATTTTTTTGAAGGAGATTTCCAGAGTTTTGTTGATGGACGATCCACTGAATACAACGCCCAGTGCAATCGACAGCCCTAGGAACGTTTGCAGCAGAACCAAATCCTGCATGTCGTATCCTTCGGTGAATCCGTGCAGTGACTAAAAGATAAAAAGGAATAGAGAGAGAGAGAGAAAGTGAAATGCAAATGAACGCGTATTAAGGATGGAATTTCTCATTAAGTGGAGCCCAACGTGCAGCTAATGGGATTTTCTGCTGTTCAACCACTTGAAATCATTCCCAAGCGTTGCGTCTGTTGGTGTGATAATCTCTAAATGAGCTTAAAACTGGAATAAATTCAGGAATTAGATTATGTGGATTTTCTTGCTGTGTGTGTGTGTGTGTGTGGGGAAGCGTGATGAGTTTAATGAAAAAAAATGGCCATGATGCGCAAATGAAAAAAAAAATACAATCCGTCTGAGCAAAATAGGTCAAATGATGAAAGCCATTAAACTTTTTTGCACTTCACATGGGATGGGGTGGTGATATGGAAGCGAATAAATCTCCTTCATGGAGGCACTTTTCGAGGGTGCGTAAATTAAATCAGCCGTGCACTTTTTGCGAGCGTGGTTGGGAATTGATATGATTTAGGCTGCCATGATAACGTGAGGTCATTAAATCGGGCATCCGTTGTAGTAAATCTTGTTCAATTGGGGGAACGATATGCGATTATGAAGTTTGATGAACTATTACATAATCTTATTATATAATTAAATTAAATTATGAATCGTATTTTTTGCTATTATTGCCAATGGAAATGGCAAAACATTTTTTATCGCTATAATGAAATACTATAATTGACCATCGAAGGGATGCACGTATCCTATAGCACTTCTCTAGGTTTGAGGGTTGAATTTCAAGTAGATTGTGAGCGAAAAAGCTTCATATTTTGCGTTCAATATTTGAATCTAGGTGTGGGGTCTCTGATGGACTAGTGGGTTTAATTCTCTGTCCGATCGAAGCTATTTTCGGGCTGGATTGCTGCCACTCACTTGCTATAAAACAATGTTTTTCGGAATTATAAAATCGTTAGATGATATAATTAAAATTAGTACTGGTAAGTTACAAGACGAGGTTGTAAACTATGCTTTTGACACATGAAATCTGTCAATTTTACTTTCAGAGTGTCACAATCAGTGATTTTACGATTCGTGAGCGCTCACTCTGAGTGAACGCTCACGAATCATAAAATTGCCAATTGTGACGCTCTGAAAGTGAAATTGACAGGTTTTATAATTAAAACACATGCTTTTTAATCTCTTATTGTAACTTACTAGTACCGAATATTATTAAAACATCCAGTAATTTCATTATTCCGAAAAACCATTTTTTATAGCAGGTGAGTGGAAGCAACTCTGTTTCGGATTGGACATTTTCTCTAATTCCGTGGGCTGTGCCACTGTGAAAGTTATCTGATATGATGTGCCATATGGATATCGTAGAACAAGGTAGTCCTTAATTTGCACTGTTATAGTTGATTTAATGATCCATACAAATTGGAAATAGAAACATAGGGAATATGGTAGGAAACAGTTCGTTTTGAGATTTTCTAAGCCTCCACAGAAAACAAAAATCTGAATATTAATTGTGATGTAGACATTCATTCACGTAAACATGTATTTCATTTCACGCAAACGAGCCACTTGTAAGCAAACTTTCATGCAACTTTTCAAAACTTGAACTGTATGTGCAAAATAATATTCAATGTTTCAACAGTTGTTTGAAAGATCTTTAAGAAACAGTATTTTGATGAAACACTAATTGTTTGCGAAATGAGCGTCAAACAACTCAGCTTGACCATTAGCAATTTTAATGAAACTGTCAACAACATGTCTTTGATTTAGGTTATTATGTTTTTTTTCCACAGGTCAAGAGACTATTTCGCCAAAAAATGGCATTAACATGAAATGTAAGGGTTGATTTCTCACATCCTCTACAGTTTTTCATATAGCAAATGTAATTACCGTTCTTACAGTGAAGTGCTGCGTACAAGCAAGTTTTTCTTAAATGAATATTTTTGTATAAAACCTTCACGAAAATTTCCAAATTATTTAAAAACCTTCCGTCGACTACATTACAGAATCTGTTAATGCGATGTAACATTTTAAATTCTGCAAGCTTTTTATGCAAATCTGTAAAAAAAATATTGAATTCCCCAGTTGAGTATATTTAATATTTTCAGCTCCATAACAGTTCGACCAATCTTCTTGGTGTGAAAAGGTAAGTTTTAATGAATTTAATATTCATTTTTTTAAACCCTTTTTTATAGATGGATAATCACGATTTACTTATAAAAAAGGGTACATTCATGAGCAAACAAAATTAGTCAATACTATTTTCCGAAATATCTCGAAAACGACTACATTTAGGAAACTGCTCACCAAGAGCGTCTTGATTAGATATGATCTAAAGAATCGTATTTTATTCTTATAATGTGCTTTTTAATATTAATACATTAAATTGAAAAAAAAAAACTACAATGAACAGTCCTATAGGGTTGTACGCAATGGTGACGTAGGACTACGTAGTCTTATATAATAAATCTTATTTGTTAACTGCAACAGGAGCTTGTGTTTTGTGTAAGAATAGGAATTTGAGCGGGGTCTCTCTGTTTATACTCTTTAGTATGACGCGCTTGATATAGATGGCCCACAGTGGCTCACGAAGAGCTACTGATTCTGATCAATAGCGGTGTGGCTTCTATGAATGCTCCACGCGGTGATTGAATACACACCGTTTGGTGAGACCGGATGGAATTCAACTTTGAAATCTGTGTTAGGGAAATCACTTTTCGCAGCCAATCGGAGATAGTTTTAATTATCATAGCAACAGTTGCACATTCGTGCAATTTTCAATAGTCATATTTTGAAAATTGATAAAGTCTTAATTTTAACATATTCGTTTAAAAAATCCTATCTATTGCCGTATTAACAATTAAAATCCATCATTTTTGGATCAAAATAAGACCACTTTCATGCCGCGACCGACTTTGGCTTTGAAATTGCACCCCTAATGTTGCCTTCAAGAACATGGTATGTTAGATTAAAACAAATCTAGATAAAGCTGGAAATAGGCGTAAACAATTACATCGCACGATGATTTTTAGGAATTCAAGGCACGCCCACGCAAACCAACATTACCGTTGGGTAGAGGAAGTCTTATCCTACCTGATGTTGATTTGCGTGTTCGAGCTTTGACTTTCAAGACATCATCGAAAGAAGTAATTGTTTACAAAAGCTGTTACGCTCTAATTCCAGCTCTTTTTTGATATGGGAACTGACATCCGATGACGCTTGACCAATGTCCAAAAAATACTCTTTTACAAATTTATGGTGGTCCTGAAAAAGGACCATTTTATCGTGATGGTTGAGTAATACTGAGCTATTAGGGTGTTAAACACAGATGAGGCTGGTGAGCTGTATGTTGTTTGGAATGAGGGTGACGCGCTTGGCATAGATGGCCCACAGCGACTCACGAAGAGCTACTGATTCCGATCAAAAGCAGTGCGCCTTCTTCCTCCTTCTATGGATGCTCATGTGAACTGCAGCTCGCTGCTTGCAGCCAGCCTTTCGTTGTGTACTGGAGAACAATGTTCAACGCCACGCGCCGAAAGCACTGCTGCTGCTGTTGCTGATGATGATACCGACGACTGAACACCACAACACACGGTGATTGGAACTGAATCCGATCAGCGGTTGAGACCAGCTAGCTGCTTGTGGGGAATAAACACCGTTTAATGAGACCGGATGGAAATCAACTATGAGATCTGTGTTAGGGAAATAACTTTTCGCAGGCAATCGGTGATAATTTTAATTATCATAGCAATAGTTGCACATTCTTGTTGTTTTCAATTGTGGCATTTTGAAGAATGATAAAGTGTTAATTTGAAATATTTCTGTAAATATAAATAATAAATGATAATAAATATAATTTTAAGATGCGTAGAAATATTTTGGATCGAATGGTGATAAAATTATTAAAGTGGTCCGGAGGCAGTTGAGTTAATAACGTTAAAAATCTTTCATAATTTTGTTACTTGTTCCATTTTTTGTTTTCACAAAGTGTACCCCCATATAGAAATCACAGACGAAGTCCTACGTCAAAAAAACATGAAAATGCAGGAACCTTTTAAATTAAAGTTTCTTTATCTGAGAACAACTTTTATTATTCTTCTTATGGCTTAAAGTCTTTTCGAAAAAATAAAAATATATGTTGGAGCGATAAGAAATTTGAATAGCAAATTTTATTGTGGATTTTTGAATCATCATATGTTAGGGCAGGATCGTGGTTTTCCGGCGGGGTATTTCGGGATCACATACGGACACTAGTCACCAAAATAAAGAACGGCAAAATTGGCGGAGTTGGCACTCAAGATCACCAAAACTTTATTTAATTGGAAAAAAAACGATCGTTATTTCTTGGCTGTTGGAACTTTACTAACTAAATTTTATTCCTTTACATTGTCTATTGAGACGTAGGTTAACGTTGTGTTGGAAGCATTTCATCTTCAAAACTTGCATACAATATTGGCAGTGCAGAACTAGAACTGCCAGCACTACCTGCCGTTATCGGGCAACAATCAGTTTGAGAACTGTCATCATATTTTTAAAGTAAATATTTTTTTTCTATAATGCTTGATTAATGCCTACAACTTCTTATCAGACAAAACACACCCAAATATTTTTTTCCTTAACCTGTGCAAAATACATAATCTCCTATACCGTTAAAATTAGACTATTTGTGTGCAATATTTTGGCTTTTTCTGGCTGATTTCACCTGGAAATGCTACTAAACCAGTCCTTCTTTATTAATCTCCAACCGTGATTGCTTTCAAGCCTTTTATAGTTCCTCTGTAAATTTTGATCTGACCATGATGCAAGAAATCCATGGAATACCACACACTTAGATTTTTTTTGCCGACATGGGCACCACCGAGCAGTTCGGCATTTTATTTTGCTGGAAATTCAGCAAAAAATATGTTTGTTAGCTGAGATCTCGGCGAAATTCCCGTTTGTTAGCTGAATCTCGGCAAGTTTTTCACTGAGATCCAGCAAAATAAAATGCCGAGCTGCTCGGTGGTGCCCACCTCGGCGAAAAAATCTAAGTGTGCAGATCACCATCGGTCGATGGTTGTTCCCTCAATTTTTGCAATCAAGTACCACCATGTAAGTAACGATAAAATATTTTTCACAGATGGGTCAACCATGAATGCTTCCACTGGATTTGGTGTATTTAATCAATTTCATAGCGCCTCTTATAAACTTCAAAAACCATGCTCAGTATACGTTGCGGAACTCGCAGCTATATTTTACGTAGTAGAGCGAATTGCCTCACTACCTTCTGACCATTATTTCATTTTTACGGATAGTCTTAGCTCATTGGAGGCTATTCGTTCAATGAGACCGATGAACCACTCCTCGTATTTTCTGCCTGAAATACGATCTAAACTGAGTGCTTTATCTAACTGCTCCTATACTATCACCTTAGCTTGGGTCCCATCTCATTGCTCAATTCCGGGTAATGAGAAAGCGGACTCATTGGCTAAGGTGGGCGCAATGGAAGGCCATATTTTTGAGCGACAAATCGCCTTCAACGAATTTTTCTCCATTGCTCGTCAGCAAGTCCTCATCAGTTGGCAACACAAATGGAATGATGGTGAATTGGGAAGATGGTTACATTCTATTCTCCCACAGGTGTCGAACAAACCATGGTTCAAAGGGATGGACATGAGCCGCGACTTTATACGCGTTATATAATATATATATGATATATATCAAGGCTTATGTCCAATCACTGCTCGTTAGACTCGCATTTCTATAGAATTGGGCTCTCAGGCAGCAATTTATGTGCGTGTGGCAGTGGTTATCACGATATCGAGCATGTTGTTTGGTCATGTACCTTACACCGTGTTGCCAGATCTGAGTTATCCACATCCCTCAGGGCCCGAGGAAAACAACCCGCGATACCCGTTAGAGATGTCTTGGCGAGCTGAGACCTCGATTATTTGAATTTAATTTATGTGTTTTTAAAACGGATAGATTTGAGAATTTAGTAGTTAGTGTCATCTTGTGTTCTCCCAAGTTGTTAGCTGCCCATCGGTGTACCCCCATGTTTGTCTTTTTCATCAGAGTGTCACCTAGTTCGAGATCAAGAGCACATTGCTCTCCAAACCTTGTGTTCACAATCCCTACCCTGCCATCCATTTGTTACAATTTGTTACCCCTAACCTCGAGATAGCCGCGAGTAATCGGCCCCCGCTTTACTAACGTTAGTTTTAAGCAATTTTGTTGTCCAAACAATGAATATCGGCTCCACAAAGCTACAGAAAATGAGCCTGAAAAAAAACGAATTATTTAAAAAAAAAATGCTACCAAACCGAGCGTCAGTTTTGCCGTGAGATGACAATATGACGTAAATCATTTTAGTAGTTCAGATTACAGTTACTTTTGATTAACCACGCAATGATTGCGAAAGTTTTCAAAATTATTATTGGACCTGTTGAATATTATCTTAACAAAGCTAGCAATATGAACGTTGATGTTTAAAAAAGCTTTCAGTTTATCAGCACTTATGTATGACGGACGGTACTTCCCAAGCAACATTTTAAGTTCATACAACTACTACTTACTAATTCATGCAAAGCTACTATAAATCAATATTCATAAAACCCTGGTGAAGGCTACTTTGCCATTGATGTATCCACCAAAACCTCATTAAGACTAGAATCTGTCTAGTTGGCCCATCCTGGAGAAGGTTCTGAAGGGTATATTTTCGAAGCTCTTCAAGATTGATTTACTGCAAAATGGTTGTACGACGAACGTATTGAGAATCATTTGAAACCCGTATTAAAGCTACAATAAAAGCTATTTGGTAACAATAAAACCTTTTTCCTGAGTCCACTAGAAAAATCACCAATCAATAGAGAAAATTTTCATAATTACCATCCGATCTTAACAACATTATTTAAATATAAACTGATCATATAAAAATCCTATTGAATTACCGAAATTATTAAAATTGTTCTGATAAAGTGGTCTAGTGCCATATTAAATATCATGTGAAATGTACTTGAAACATCGAAAAAACAAAAGTCAGTCCTCGGAAAACGTCGATGTTACATATTATTTTTAATAGAAAAAAAATCTTCAGATTGATAACTAAGCTCAGCCCGCAATGGCTTTTATGAAGAAAACTTGCTGACTGAATTGTTTTTATCTAAAGCCATTTTGCTTGATCCTAACCCGTTCAGATTTATGGCAGCATTAATGGAGGCAAAGCTGCCTGCAAACAGTTAAACGTCAAAGTTTGTTTATCTTTCGATAGTTGCGTTGTGCGATCATTGCAACGAGGTTTTACTCCAGTGTTCTTCCAGGCGATTTTCTCCCGCTGGATTGGAAGCAGTTATTCAGGAAGTATGCGGTACTGTGTTGCAACATTTCGCATATATAATGGAACAGCTGGAAGCTCATTCGTTCCCGTAGAAGATCCCCTTCTTCCGGATCGTTCCCGAAGTGCACCATCAAACGATGCAGTTTAAATTAAGCACGCTTGAATTTTGACCTTTTCACTGAATAACTGAGAGGCATCCAGCAGCTGGATAAGAAATGCTTATACCCGGAAGCTAAGCCCTGGGGTAATGTGAAGTGATTTTCTTCAACGTAGACAGCGCTGAAATAATCGATTCATCAATTGATATTCAACTGGCCTTTGCGCACAAGGAGTAATTGGCTTCAGTCTTTCTGGATATTAAGGGCGCATTTGATTCAGTTTCCATAAACATATTGTCAGATAGTCTGCACAGCAGTGGATTACCCGGTATTTTAAATAATTTCTTACATAATTTGCTGTCAGAAAAACAAATGGCCTTCAATCTAGGTCAACTGACAACTGCTAGAATTAGCTACATGGGCTTGCTCCAAGGTTCATGTTTAAGTCCCTTACTTTATAATTTATGTGTCAAAGATATTGATAACTGCTTAGATCATCGATGCACGCTTCGACAACTTGCAGACGATGCCGTGGTTTCCCTGCGAGGTCCACGAGCGGAAATCTTGCAAAGACCATTGCAAAATTCCCTAGATAATCTGTCCTTCTGGGCCAGAAATTAGGGGATCGAGTTTTCACCGCCAAAATCTGAAATCGTAATGTTTACAAGTAAGCGGTTTCCAGCCCAACTGCGTCTAAATCTTTTGAGCAAGAAAAAGCCCCTAATTATATTGGAACGTATTCAATATCGTTGTTTACGTATTGCCCTAGGCTGTATGCATTCAACACACAATATGAGTCTAGAGGTTCTAGCGGGCGTAAAACCGCTGCAGAACCGTTTCTGGGAGCTCTCATTAAGAGTATTGATCAAATGTAGTGTCAGTAATATCCTTGTGATTGAAAACTTCGAAACAATGCTCGAATTGAGCATCCAGTCTAGATTCGTGCGAATCTATCTTAATTATATGTCATCGGATATTAGCCTTCCTTGCTATAACCCCTCTCGTGTATGCTTTACTAACTACAGTTCCCCCATTGACTATGATCTCTCCATGAAACAGGCTATTCAAGGAGTTCCAGATCAACTTCGACCTATCTCAATTCCCCGCATTTTTGCTGAAAAGTACCAACAAGTCAATTGCAATAGAAGATTTTTCACTGATGGATCCACTGGCTTCGGTGTCTTAAATGAATACTCAACCGCCTTCCGGAAACTTCAGGAGCCTTGTTTCGTTTATGTTGCTGAGTTAGCAGCAATCAACTTCGCATAGGGGATGATTTCCGTCATGCCCACAGACCATTACTTCATCTTCTCGGTCTCAGTTCGATTAAGGCTATTCGGTAGGCACATTTCTTTCAAAGGTAAGGGAGCATATGAGTTTGCTGGTCGAAATATCATAAAGGATTACCTTTGTATGGGTCCCCTCACATTGCTCAATCCCAGGTAATGAGAAGGCAGACGCAAAGGTGGGTGCACAACAAGACGAGATTTATGATAGAAGAAATTCACATGATGAATTTTTTCTCTTGGGTTGTGGTTGCATTCCATTACTCCAAATGTTTCTTCGAGAGCGTGGTTCAAAGGTCTGGATGTAAATCGGGTATTCTTTCACGTGATGTCAAGACTTGTGTCCAACCACTACTCGCTAGATGCACATCTATACAGAATAAATTTCGTTGACAGCAATATATGTAGGTGCAGAACAGGTTATGATGACATCGATCACGCAGTTTGGTATTGCCCGGGTAATGACGCCTCCAGAGCACGAATATTGGATACCCTAGTGACCCGTGGTAGACAACCCTTCCGTGAAGTAAGAGATGTACTGGGAACCCGTGATCTTCCCTACATGTAGGTGATCTACGATTTCCTTTGTTTGTCTGATGTGACCATCCCCTCCTTTCCTCACATTTTCCAGTCATTGTGTCCCTGTCTTATTATCCACCTGTTTCTGTGCTACTTACCCCTGCCCAGCCAGCATTTGATCAACCGTTCGAGAGTAGTATCTGAAGGAGGCTTCAAAAACCTGTTTCCTACCTAGTTCCTTCCGTGAGTAATTGGTACCCAATACTAGATTACTGCTGTTTAAAATGTTAATTCAAAAATTACCGATTTTTGTCTCCGCAAAGTGTCACACACGACTGAGCGTAGTAAATAAACAAACTAGTTAAAAAAAATAATAGTCAATTTAGAAAAATAATAAAAACAAATAAGTTTTTAGGTATGAAATTTAATAACAAATATTTTATAAAAAAGCTTGATTGCCATGGTTCAAATTTCAGATCAATATTTGTTAGTCGTGGTCCAAATATATTATGAATCTATTTAGGTGACTTAGTGATTAAAGGATAGAGGGATTTAATATGTATTTAAATCAGAGATGTTTGAAACTTTCTTCAGTTTGTAAATTACCTATAAATATCGAAAACAAAATCTGTTTCCTGGACAATTTATTTCCGAAACATAATTGAGGAGGTCAAAAGGAAAGGGTGAGAAACATAAATGGAGACAATTTTAAGCTAATATGAGCCATACACACTTATCAACAATTCACTCAACCGGGAAATGTAAGATCTATTGCTGATTTGCATGAAAGTATGCATAATTTGCTATGTTTTGCGACATGAACTGTGGTGGTCGTCGGAAGGATTAAAAAAAAACCTTTAAATTTTTATATCTGTTTATTTTTTGAACGAAATTTTTTTTTCCCCAAATGCATTGCGTATAGACAATTATCTTGTGATCTCAAAAAACCGTTGGTTACATTAAAATAAGGATTTTTCACTACTTAAATTAACTCACCCGCCATCTCCAAGAAAAGCTAGTGAGTAACGCCCATAATCTGAAGTCACACCGTTTGGGTTATAAACGAGTATGATACATTACGTTGTTTTTTATGTGTATCATAGTTAACTGAAATTTAAGCTTGTTTTTTGAACTTTTCATTAGGAGACTGATGATACCCTGAGGCATTTTAATGGTAACGTAATCCATACTGATGAAATATCAGTCTATCATGCGGAAAATCCTAAAATACTTCTTTTCCCATTGTTGATTGATTATCATCCATCCCGAATTGATTTACCATTCATACCCATTTTGAATGATGTTCAATTATTATCCACAATTCAAAAGCCAAATTTAAACAAAATTCTCCGAATGACAAAAGCCGTTGCTCGTCTGTCGTCGAATCCAATCGTTTCCTACTCAGTGCGACCCTCTCAATCAGGGCAGGTTTAATTTTCAGCCAAGTCACCAGATTCCAACATTTCATCAATCAACTTGCCCTTGAGAGCCCTCGCGTGTCAACACGCCTCAAAAAGACACTTGACACGAATGACGAAAAAAAGGAAATCAAGCTTTACCGAGTTCTTCCACAAGTACGCGCCCATCGTCATTACTTCTCGTTTTCATCTTCCATCCCTCCCCTGGGCCTACGCTCATACAGAAATAACCACGTTTTCGATTTTTCCGAAACTTCCGGTCGTTAGTGAATCTCGGTACATACCTCCTATTCACCAGGATGGAAGGACGAGGCCATACACACTCATATTGTTACTACGAGTGTAATCTCGGAAGTCTTGCTATACTTTTTGCCAGATTGGCACATCCCACTCCTGCCATACATAGACATATTGCTGTCTGTGGGTTTACTTACACTTCACTGGAAATCTAAGAAATTCGAAAATTGTACTGCCATGTGCCTAGATACTTACCAGAAAAAAGACAGGAGAGTAGATGCCGAACGCGGCCACAGCTGCCGATATCGAGAGCATCCGCACCGGGGTGAGCTTCAGCGGGGTAAAGTCCAGAAACGGAGGCTTCGGAGTGCGGACGTGGGTTTTCTTCTCTTTTACCTGGATGGTTGCGGAGAGTAAAATAAAACCGAAAAAGACCAAAGCTTTAAATATATTGCATGGAAATTGGGGCGTTCTTGTGATCCGGCTGGAATGGTGGGATTAGTGGGGAAAGTTGAAGATGGAAACGGACCAGAATGGTTTAAGGAAATATTATCATTCGTAAGAAGTTGATCTATGATTTAATGCTCGGATGGTCAGGTTATCCATTTATCGATGTCAAGTTGTGGGCTTTGAAGCGGACTAGTGAGGCGTTCAGTTTAAAAACCGTGACATGTTCTTTGAATTGACGATCCGTGAAATTTCAGACGTTCATATTTCTAAAACAATAGTTTGCGATGAGATGCATTCTTTGAGTATTTATATAACCCGTTACGTGGATAGATCACCTCTACGGAAGCATGTATTTTATATAAAATCACAGTCTTTCTGTAAATAAACTTATATAAAAAATTCTCCAAAATAATACAAATAGTGTTATTTTTCCATTATTTGATGAAATACGTTAATATTGTTTATTTCATTAGGTGAGATGTTTATTTAAAGTTTCTTGACTTTCTCAGCTGATTGAAAACCCAATAAAAAATTGCTGACACCAATAAAATAATCTCTGCGTTCGTCACGAGAATTTCAGGAAAAAATATCAAATTATAGGGTGACAGGTTGACAGGGGGCCTCCCTTAGCTCAGTCGGTAAAGGCGCAGCTACAAAGCAAGACCATGCTGGAGGTGGCTGGGTTCGATTCCCGGTCCGGTCTAGGAATTTTTCGGGTTGGAAAATTTCTCGACTTCCCTGGGCATAGAAGTATGATTGGACTTGCCACACAATTGTAAACCAATGCAAAAATGGTACAGGCATCGAAAGCTCTCAATTAATAACTGTGGAAGTGCATCTAGAACACTAAGTTGAGAGCACGCAATAAGCTAATATGCGATATGCAATAAGCTTGAAATGCGAAGAAGAAGAAGAAGAAGAAGAAGAAGAAGGTTTTTACAGTAATGAAACTTCTTACCATCTTTACCGTTGAATTTCTATTTTACTCCACCTCTTGTCTACTTTACCCCCATTCCCAAAAGAAAATTAAACATGAAATCGTTTGTGGTTTTAAATTAAAAATGTAGGATTTGATATTTCTATGCAAGTTAAACTAACGTTATGTAAAACGAGATTCCCATAATACACTAATTTCCTAAATAAACAACATCAATTTCTTCAGGGTGCCCATTCTACACCCAACCAACACCCCTACTGAGAGTTCTGGCCCATATTACGAGCATCCGGAAATGTTCGGGGCCCACAGGGAAGTGGTTAGATTCTGACTGTGATGATGATGATCATTGGTGACCTCAGCGGGGTGAAGTGCTACAAATGTGCTCTCTCTATTGTGGTTAGTCATGAAACTAACCACTGCACTACTACAATACCGAAAAAAAAACTTTTTGTTATAGTTGGAGATGCTGAGCGACAAATATCAGACTTAAAGTGTTAATTTTATACGATAGATGAGAAGATGAAAGTATAGAGTAGAAAGTGAGCACCGAAATCCCCTGTTGGGGAGGGATGGACTGGATTCCCAGTCCAGTCTAGGGACCTTTCGGGTTGGAAAATTCCCTGGGCATAGAGTATGATTGTACTTGCCAAACAATTATACTAATGCAAAAATGGTACAGGTATCGAAAGCTCTGATTTAATAACTGTGGAAGTGCATCTAGAACACTAAGTTGAGAGCACGTAATAAGCTAATATGCAATAAGCAATAAGCTTAAAATGCCTAGAAGAAGAAGCAGATGAATCTATCTTAAAGTTCTCGAAGTTTCCCTGAAGTTCTTAGCAATTCCCAATCGTTATCTGAACTTCTATGAAGTTTCCAGAGTTTTCTTGCAGTTTTTTTTAACTTCTGTGAAGTCTCGAAGTTTTCTTGATCCCTTTTAACTTCCCTGGAGTAATTTCTGTTTCTCTGAAATTTTCAAAACTTACTGAAGGTTCCTTCTTTTTTCCTGAAGTTAGATCGAAATAATTAATGTAGTCCTTAGAATTTCAATGGAGTTCTCGGAATGTTTCGGAAGTTCATGGAACTGCTCCTAAATTATCGCAACAATTTATTCATTATCCTAATACTCCTAGACTTTCTTGATGTTATTAAAACTGCCCAAAAGATTTATGAACTTGGGTAGGTTCTCTAGACTTCCCTGAATTTCTCAGATTTTTTTTAATTCCCGCAATTTGCCATAATTTTCCTAAAAACTCGTGAAACTTCCCCTAAAAGATTTTATTTTACCTGAACTGTTCGAAAATCCACTGAAGGTTTTTGGTATTTTTTTAAGTTGCCTATATTTTGAAATGTTCCGGAAATTTTCCTGATTCTGTCCTAAAACTTCCCTGAAGACCCTGAAATGTTCCTGTAGTTTTCGGATCATTCCTCAAATTGTTGGAATGTGTCATTTTTCCTCGAAACTCCTTGAAAATTCCTGAAAGTTATCTGAAGTTAATGGGACTGCTCGGAACCCAACAAATATTGAATGCTTAAAAAGAGCTTATTCAGGCAAAAATTCGCATCATCAGCAAAAAAAAAAAAAAAAAAACTGTCTTATTCAGCTATTAATCATCGCAAATTGTTTGTTAAAAAGTTCTCTGTACATCCTCGAAGTACATGAAACTTATCTGCATATAATGATACTACCTTAAAATCTCTAATCTGAACTTTCTTGATGATTTGGGAACATCTTAAAAGTTCTCGCTATTTTCTTGAAATTAATTGAACTGTTTTGAAGTTCTTTGATCTTCTCTGAAATTCCTGCATTTTATTAAAGTTCTCTAAGCTACCATGAAAATCACGAAGCTTCCCTTAAAATGTTCTCACTATTTTCTTATGTTCATATCAGTGTCTGTTTTTATTATTTACCATCACACGCAAGGAGTAGCGCATCAACCCAGTGTAGATGAATTGCGTTCGTTTTGAATTCTTCGCTGTGAAGTACGAGTGAAACGAACAAATGAGTTCATTATACATCAACGAATACGCGTTTGTTGATATTCACCAATGCTTGATTATCCAACCCAAAATTTTCAAAATCAGAGGCTATCATCAAAAGCAAAATAATCAAATTCATTGTGGGCATGGATTATTTTGAATATTGTCGATTCCAGAGCCTAAAACCTCGATATTATCAGAAATTCAGCATAAGGCAATAATTTTCTATGAATATGTGTATAAAAACCAACACAACACGTTCTACAGCGCTGTATTTGTATAATATGAACATAATCATTTTGCATTTGATCCTCAAAATCATCCCCACCAAGATGAATATGAATATTGATATTGACAACAACACAGGCGATAATAAACTTCCAGCCTCGAATGAACAAAAACAAATGTTGACTTCGATACTCAGAGGTTGCCTTGATCAAGAGAATGTTTTTATGTCAAAATTCAAATTCATGCAGGTAGTTGGTCTATCTGTTAAGGTTGTCTTCATGTTCAGCTATGTTGAGTGTATAAGGAATGATTTTTATCAGCACTGGTTCATATAACTTCCCTAACGAGTCCGAAACTTTCTTTAAACTCCTTGGAACCTTGTAGAAGTTTCAGAATATACCGGAATTCTTCAGAATAAATGGAATTGTTCCAAAAACATCTAAACATTCCTGAAGTATACTGGTCTTCAGTAAAGTTTCCAAAATGTTACTGATCTTTTCTTAAGTTCTCTGAAGTTTTTTGGACATTTCTGAAATTCGTGGAACTTCATCAGGATTCTCGAAATTTTTCAGAAACCATTGGATATGTCTTGAATTCAGTTGAACCTACCCTTACTGTTGTGGACTTTCATAAAGTATTTGGAATTTGCTTGAAATCATTGGAACCTCCCTTAACATCTCTGAAACTCTTTGAAGATCGATCTCTAGACCTAGGCTCTCTGAACTAGTTGGAACTTCTTTAAAGCATGAGCAAAAACAAAAGTTCTCTCTGCTTATCTGAAGTTCTCTTGACGTCTCTAAAATTTTGTGGATATCCCTGAAGTTATTTAAACTTCATTAAAGTGCCTGCAGTTTTCCTGAAGCTAAAGGGGCCACCTTGAAGTTCCCAAATGTTCCAGAAGTTATCGGAGCTTCACTTATATTCATGCAGTTTGTTTATGAAACTTCCCTAAAATTCAATTATCGGAATTTTTCTCGGTATTCTCCCGAAATTGCTGCAATTGCCCTGAAATTAATGGAACTGCCCTAAAGATCTCTAAACTCACCTGAAGTTCTAAGGACCTCCGTGAATTTCTGGGATCTTCTATGATGTTTTCGAAATTTTTCATATGTTTACTAAACCTTCCTCAAGTTCTTTGAAATATCCTTAAATTTTTGGAACATATTGAAGAATCTTTTAAATTTGTCAAACCTCTTAACGGATTCCCTTTATGAAGAGCTTTGAGTGTGTTGGTTTATTTCATTTAAATTCCGTTATATTTGCTTATCTTTTGACAGATACGCGTATTTCGTGTACTACTTGCAGACTTCATCAGTGCCAAGTACTCACCAAGTGGTGTTGAGTACTTGGCACTAATGAAGTCTGAAAGTAGTAGACGCAATACGCGTATCTGTCAAATGATAAGCAATTATAACGGAATTTAAAGGAAATAAACCAACACACTCAAAGCTTTACATATTGAAGGTTTCAGCTATTTTCCTGAAATTATTGGAACCATCCTAAAGTTCTCGAAATTTTCCTAATGTTCTCGAAACTTCCCTGAAGTTCCCTAAGTTTTCTTAATATTCATGGAAGTGCCCCAAGGTTTATTGAAAAGTTTTTGCAGTTTTCCTGAAGTTAAAAAAAGTCTTTCCCGAAATCTTTGGGACTTTCATGAAGCTATAGGATTTTCTCGGAAGTTTTTTTGAAATATCATTAAATATTTGGAACTTGTTATAGGTTCTCGCTATTTTCCTTAAAACATTGGAACTGTCCTAAAGTTTTTGAAATTTTCCTAAAATTCCTGAAACTCCCCTGAAGTTCTAGCAATTTTTCTTATATTCATGGATTACTGAAAAGTTTTTGCAGCGTTCCTAAAGTTAATGGAACTGCCTCGGTGGTCTTCACGGATGTACGGAGCACGAATTTCCTGAAATCTTTGGGACTGTCATGAAGCTATAAGAAATTGGATCGCATATGCACATGAGGTGGGTCTAATAAAACCAAACTAACGGGTGTTCAATAAAAAATGAGAATCATTGAATGAATGAATGAATACCGTCCAGCGCCTTGTGAGAGCATCGAGGCTAAGTTGCGTCGTACGGCTGACCAAGGCCCCTTCTCCAATATTCATTTACGTTTTTTTGAAGAATAAATATTTTTTTAATAAAAAATGCTGAATTCGCTGAATTTTTTTTTTTTACTAGCTAATGACTGAAAAAATCTCATTTTTTATTGAACACCCGTTATTTGTATCTGATGGGCGCATCCAATTTTATTTATGCGCTCACATATTTTAACGCACAATTTATCATTTTGTTCGACCATTTGCCACAGAGATGGCGCTATTCCGCTGGTAGGAAGTGATAAAAATCCTCTTATAGAAATTGAGAGAAGTGAGAATAATTCGCTTTCGGTGCATATTCAGGTGAAACAAAGTGAACGATAACCTAAAGAAATTAATGAGGGGCTTACTTTGTCGTTCAGTTTTTTTTCCCGGAAATTATTGTTAAACAAGCTACAAATAAATAAACATGATTTTTCCCCATACAATTTTACCTGCTTTACTACCAGTCCCCAGAGAGCCTCTCTCTCACGAGCTCAATCTCTCAACATGCCATGTATTTTGTTGACACTCGATTTGTGATTTCCCTTTCACAGATTACAAAATAGAGTACCTGACACTACAAAACATGTCTGGTACCTCTATATATGCATTTGCTTTAACATTTGAAGTCCCTCCTTACTAGAATAAATTTGAGAGTATTGCAATCGAACAGAAATTCAATCACCTTTATGTTTTGTGTGCTTCTCAAATTCAACTAGGGTTTGAAATCAAAAACAATATTCTAACTCTGTTGATTAATTAATCTTCGCCGGTTAATGAATGGCACCAAGAAATGTGCAAAATATTGCGATGCAATCAATTATTATTTTGCACCTAAATCGAATCAAAAATACAAGTCATTGAAATGCTAGCTTCTAGCAAGGGTTGCAAGATAATTTAGGAACAAATCCCTGCTGCCGAATTGTATTTTGTTTTCTCCGCCTATCTCTCCCTCTGAGTATTTCTAATTGGCGTTGACGGGGACTCTGTAGCTCTTTACTCCTATGAGAAAATCCATAAGCAAACGTCAGACTGTGCGTGAAACATGGCGGACTTTGTACTATCCTTTCACTCCACCGAAAATTCCCATAAGAAACTATCTAAATTTGCTGGAAGAGCAAATTTTTCGACGGTGCCGTCAACGCCAATACAGCCATGGTAAAAACTCCGAACAGTTTTGCCTACACACACACCACTAAGAGCATTGAATTTTACTCTTCGTGTCAGTGCTCGACACCAAACCCGTGCCTGTGACCGTGAATAATTTTTTGCACCAGTGTATGATGCTTCGGCAAACACTGGAGCCGAGTGTTTTCGATTTCGGTCGGCTAACAAGATGCGGAGCCAGTAAAAGATAGAATGCGAACCTTCTTGAGCGCGTTATTTTTATTTACATGAATTGTGGATTGTTGTGACCGCCATATTTCGACTATGATTCAATCAGTTGAAATTTTTTTCTGTTGGAGATTGACTCTATTCGTATTAGAAAAATCGTTAAAATAGATAAAAGAAATCCAATAAATTCCAGTGGGTGAATGACACTTCTAACACGCTACTCGGAGGTGGGTGATTTGTATATTTTTAGATAATCCTGATAGATTGTCCATTGAGCTCATAAGATTCATAAGACTGCATTATGCTTTTTAGCCAAAAGAAACCGAAATTAATTTCATAGATTTACCTTACACGCAGGCAAAAGAACGTAAGAATTTCATGAGAAAAACTTATGAATTTTAGCCATAAGAAATGAGTGTGAATTTCATTGATTTGCCTTATGAAAAATAATGTTGACAAAAAATAATAAATCAGAGCAGACTGGAACCGAACCATGGACGTTGGGATTACGGGGTCCGTGTGTTTACCACTCGGTTTTCAACGCTTAGGAAAATGAAATGGTTAAAGGCGTATGAGAGCTATCCCATGTTACTTGGAAATCATTAATAAGTCACGCTTATGAAATTCACATATCAGGCATAACATTTGATAACGGCACAAAAACATTTATAAAGAAACTTTCTAATGCCCTTAATACTCGAAACAAACTACGCCCACTCAAACCAATACCACTTTCGGAAAGGTGATATTTGCCCCTATCTGATTATGTTGTTGGTTTGCGTGGGCGTACTTTGGTTCGCGTGTAAAGGGCCTTAGATAGTTTGTTTACAAATGCTGTTGTGCCGTTATCAAAGGTTATGCCTGATATGTTGTTCATAAGTCGAGCCTGATGAAATTCTTAGGTCTATTTGCCTCAGTGTATGAAAAACTATGTTGACAAAAATTAAAAAGGGGGGGCAGGGGCAAGACTACACACTTAGAAATAACTACTTTCACGCGAGACGTAATCCATATTGGACATAAATCATGGAACGTAAACTTGCATTTCATGTAACATTAAGTGTTTTTAAACCGAAACATATGCATCAACGAAAAGAACGTTTGATTGGATTGATTTTCACGTTTCTTTCAAATAATTCTTATGTCAAAAGAGCCGCTTACATGTATTGGTCTCAGGGAACCGAAATTTACATGACTTTTTCGTAGTGTCTAGAGTCGAACCATATTGTGAAATCTAAGGTATTTTCACGTGAGAAATGCTTTAAATATATATTATCAGTTTCCGCTTCACCGAAGCTTGAAAGAAAGACGAATGATGCGACGGAAGAGAAACACAAATGATTGAAAATTTGTTTGTTATCGTTGACTGAGGTGCTAGAATGCTATAAAGCTGCTCGAATTCATCAGAAAAATAAAGTTAGCATTCTCTTCGTTGCACCGATTTTGTCGATTTAAGATGATACATATTGTGACGCCTTGATTGATATCATTCAGACATTGCCGGACTTCTATTTATGAACAAAAATTGAACATTTTAGTCGAAATTTAAATTCGTAAGCAGGGTCAGATCTCACCATACACACTTAGAAAAAATCATGTAAATTTAGGTGCTCTGAGAGTAACATATACGAGCGTCAATTTAGACATAAATTTGAGTCATAACAGACGCGAAATATAGCTCAATCAAACGTACTTTTCATCGAGCAACGAACTTTTCAATCTCGGAGCACTTAATATTACATTGCATGTTTGTTTGAGTCACATCTTTTATGTCAAAGACCAATTCCGTCATGTGTAAAATTAGTTATTTCTAAGTAAGTAGGTGGATAAATTCAGCCTTTTTAGCATTTTGAAGCACTGTGCGTTGTGCAATGATTTAAAAAAATCTGGTCCCCCAGAAACCCACATCAGCTAGGCCAATGTCTTTCATGTTGCTTAACCCTCTACTACCAATTTTTTTTCAATATGCATGCTTTCTTTCGGAAGGCCAAACGAAACTCAATATGAATTTTTTTTTTGGATTTTGGAAGTGTGAACGAATCAGTGTATTACAAAATTTTGACCAGACGATGCCTATGGCTGCACTTCACACGGGTTTTCTACAATCCTCTGCCAAGAAAGAGGGTTGCTGAAGCCGCCACCATTGGTGGTGTCAGCACTATAGCCTACAGTTTTTATGTTATGTTTATACGTGCTTTAACGACACGTTTGCGTAAAAAAAATTATGTATTATCATTCATAAATGTAAATTTTTCATGATTAGCATGCCGAATTTAATAAAAATACTACAATACACATTTCATTCCTAAATGCACGCATGTGATGAACATAAACTCATTATTATCTTGTAGCGCAACAAACAAATCGAACATTTATGTGACCGGAGCTTAATTACTCAATGCTTGCATCAGCTGTCTAAGATTGAAAGATAATCGAACCAAGAGCCAAAAACTTTGGCTTCAAGCAAAATGTTGGTGAATGCCCGAGTAAAGTCTGAGATCAAATTGAAATCTTAATTTGATTACACAGGTTGCTGTCGTTTTGGTCGTTTTAACGGTTAAAATATTAAGCAAATATTATTAATTGAAAGCAGAACAATCTTCCTGTGACATCACATTGAAAACTATTTCTGCTATCAGTGAGAGCAAACTGAAAACTCAATTTGATATTAACTTTTCCTGTTGATACCAAAACAAGTATTCAATTTGACGTTTTGCTAAGGCAATGAAAACAAACCAGCAACAACATATTTTTGAAGAGCTAATGTACAGCAAAATGAAAACAAAATATGGTATCGTATATGTCAATTGCGTAAACTGAAACAAATTATGATTTCAGTTTGATGTTGATATCAAAACTTGATTTCAATTTGCTGTCATTTTGATGCTGGACTTTGCTCGGGTGACGTTTCTGCCGCCGGAGTGGTTTTCTATGGACACTCACACCATCAAAGCATGCTGCTTATTAAACTGCAGGCAAAGCTTGCCTTCTACCGCTAGGTGTGATAGTGTTCACAAAAATAATATGAAGCCTCTCTTGGATCCGAAGTTTCACTTTTGTTCTGTGCAAATGTGGTTGCATTCTTGTAAGGGGGAGGGGAGATGTTGATTCCCTACCGATAGAATGAAACGCAGATTTAGAAAAATTTAGCTTGTCTAGAGGAGTTTTTAAAATAATGTTTCTTTTTCAGTTTTCTCACGAACGATTGAACTAATTTTAACCAAACTTGATCGGCTGAAACTAGATCTCACGAGGAAATTCTGGTCCAAATTTCTGTGCTTTTTAAAAATATGTACATTTAAAATTTCATTGCGATGACATTTTTTTTTAAGTTAAATGCATTGTTGGATGACATATTTTTTACTGAAAGTCATAGAACATATTTTTTTACCTGACTTCACAGAATGATTTTGTGACCAATTTAGTCCATGTAAATTATACTGGCCCACATTTACATGGGGGAAAATTTCTATGATTTTTTTTCAACGGGCCAATCCCTAGGTTTGTGCCATTATTTGAGAAAACCACTCTCTGAAAATTTCAACTCATTCGAAAGAAATACGTGCTGGTGCTTTTAATTTAAAATTCATATAGTGATATTGGTTGAAATGTATAGAAAAATAACATTCCTTCACTCTTTCGTGCATAGAACTGGTCTTGCAAACTCGATAAAGCTCAGAATATTCAAATTGTGTATCTTTCCAACCATTGATACAACAATTGTAAAATCATAAATTATATATGCTCCAGCCCTTTAAATTTACCCCGCCAAAAGCGAGGGGACGACTCTATCTACGATGCAGAAAAGATTTTGTTTTGCTGTGGCTAGCTGCGCGCACGCTGAGTAGATAGAAAGAAGATTGATGACGATTCTGAAGATTTCCTGCAATAAGATGATGCACGATGCAAGTAGATGCGACAAATGAAAGAAGATTTTTCGAAGATTGATTCGCTAGTGTGAGATTTGTTGAGCGTCTGAACTTGAGATTTAGATGTGTCGCCCCCCCTAGGCCAAAAGGAGGGCTTCACTGAGACAAATAAACATAAAAATTTCATAAGACTCGAATTATGAACGACATATATGAATTACATAAGCGTGACTTTTGAATGAACATAACATGAGGTAGCTCTCATGCGCCTTTATCCGTTTCATTTTCCTAAGCGTTGAAAGACGAGTAGTCACCAAACGGGCCCCGTAATCTCAACGTCCATGGTTCGGTTCCAGTCTGCTCTAATTTATTTTTTTTTTCAACATTATTTTTACCTTATGATCATACTGATCAATAAAATCCATACTGATTTATTGTGGCTAAAATTCATAAGTGTTACTTACGGAATTCTTACGTTCATTTGCCTGCGTGTTGGGAATCATATTGGGTTTGCCTTCGCTGAGGCAAGGAAGGAAGTTTCATAGGTGGCAGTGAATGCTCGATACTTCCTTAAATTGACTAAAAAGGTTTTCTTTGGGGTACAATTCAAAGAATTTTACGTATCAGTCAAATGTGGTCGTATGGGCAGGCATATTCAAGTAGCGATTAAAAAGCGACAGCAGAAAGTATGTTTTCTGGGGCCTCCCTTAGCTCAGTCGGTAAAGGCGCAGCTAAAAAGTAAGACCATGCTGAAGGTGGCTGGGTTCGATTCCCGGTCCGGTCTAGGAATTTTTCGGGTTGGAAAATTTCTCGATTTCCCTGGGCATAGAAGTATGATTGGACTTGCCACACAATTATATCAATGCAAAAATGGTACAGGCATCGAAAGCTCTCAATTAATAACTGTGGAAGTGCATGAACACTAAGTTGAGAGCACGCAATAAGCTAAAATGCGATATGCAATAAGCTTGAAATGCGAAGAAGAAGAAGAAGAAGAGAGTATGTTTTAGTTAGTCCTTCCTAGAAATATCTTCCAAACTTTAACAAATATTGATTCAACATTGCTTCTACAGCTCTATCATGGACTATTCTTTGTAACTTCATAGCCCTGGAGAGGACATCCATGACCCTTAAAACTTCTCCAACGGCCATCCCATCTCTCCGTCGGTCGATCGTGTTTGATTGCCAGCTTAAATTGAATGGACACGTTCTACGGAACCGCTGATTCGAGAGTTTATTCCCACTTTTGGTAGTACATTCCTGTGATCGAAATGGCTGTGAACTGTCTGTGGTCCACCCGGAGTCATCGGTGCGGAAAACTTTGTCTTCTTCTACATGCTTGGTATATAGGGCTTCGATTGATTTTTGCTCTCGATTGCTGACGACAACGATGATGATGATGACGATGGTAGTACGGTCCGAAATAATTTTGCTAGAGATTAGTGCTAGTACAATTGGTTTTCGGACGTTGGTCGTCTGGAAGCAAGGATATGATTGTGCTTGTGCAATACTTGTACGACCAAGCGACTAATAATAATCATATCTTTAGTGTCATCGATGATGGCGGTAGCCAGACGACGGACGCCGATGTTGCAAAAATGAGGCTATAAAATTAATTTTATGATCTGCCGGGATAATGTTCGCAAACAATGTGACAGTTAAGTGTGTGGAATTTTGCAGATGGGAGAAGCCTTCCATTAGGATAGTGCTAAGGGGGTTTTCCTGTCTGGTGCACACTTATGAATTGCAGTTAAAATCCATCGGAGTGACTGACGTCTTTCTGTTACTACAGGAAACTGAAGACATAAACGGAAGGAGATACTGATAGCATGAATTCGATTTTGGCATTGCTTTCCGTCGCTTTTTTAATCGCACAAAGCTACAAGCCATAACCGGAACGACGTAACTGCAATGGTTTGGTGGAACAGATTAAAGTGAACGAATTGGTCTCGTTATGACGGTAATGAGGTACATTTTATATTGGTTGGTTTATGGTAGTTGCAATCCGGATGTGATGACATAAAATGCAGAAAATTAATAAATTTTCAATTTGCCAACAACTATAAATCTGCACTCAAAACAGGAAACCTTACTCCCTCACCTCCCGTGCAGCGTTCATTTTCCAAGTCCATCCGTGAGGTAGATCAAGAAATTGGACCGCAGCTACCATCATCGCGAAAAGACATTAGTAAGTCCCATAAATAACCGGTTCAACTGAATAAAAGACCCGAAATAAACCCCACAACTCAACATCCTGCCCGCCATCACTACTGGGAGTCGTGGCTCTGATTGCTCACGTTGTGGACCTATAAATTTAGCAGCTCACGAACAAAATTATTGTCAACCTTAATTACCTTCTTCCTTTGGTTTTTCAGATGCAGAATAGCCCGGCGCTGCGGATGATAGAGGGATGCCGGTCGGTAGAGTAGTCCCATGAAGAAGCTAAACGAAACCAGCCCGGTGACGGCTTGCAGGCCCAGGCGCCAGCCCATTTTCCTGTGGGAGGATTTTTTTGCAAAAGTTAGTGAACCGATGATTGTGATGATGATGATGATGATGATGATGATGATGGCACGTAGGTAGCAACTACTCTGCCATCAGTTTGAAACATTCGAATGAACAAAAACCTCGAAAATAATGGTTGTGCTTTTGGGCAAATGTACTAAGAACGGAATGGAAAGTGGACAATGGTGGTGTCAGGTCAGTGGACCGGATCAAAGCGTGGATGAAGTAAAAGTTTCACCATCACCGGAACTGACTGCTACCGGGACGGAGCGTGGAAAAAAAGTTCTCGCCGTTGACCAAGGCAAATGATCACGATGAAAATGATGTCGTTTCAATGTTTTGGCATAATTTATGCCTCGGTCTCTGCCAGCAGGCGTCACCAACATGAGATGGGCGTAAATTTATGCATGCAACCTCGGCTGGCTGGTTCGGTGGTGTAAAAAAGGGGAAACTTATGCGATAATGAAAATGGAGTAACGGGTAAACAGAAATCCTCTAGGGATGGACCCGGTACGTGCTATGTTCACACTGCTTACGACAAGTTTGTCGGAAGTGTGATAACATTTTTGTTTGTGGCATGGCAGATGGTTATTCTTGACGGTATGAGCTGAAATTTTTCAAAAACAGTAGGGAAATTACGGTGTATGGGAAAAAACACTATCCAGTTATAACATAATGTGCGAATGAGACGAATTGGGTTTTCTGGAGACATGTTTGGAAGATCATGTATGTGAAGGAGATTAGTTAGTATATAAGTACAGTATCGCTCAAAACATTTTGAAAAGCAGATCTCTTGGGGGTGATGCATATATTATGTCATACTCTAAGGGGGAAGGAGAGGTCTAGGATTTTGTGACAAGTAATGCATTAGGAATAGGAAAAACGTGACGAAAAGGGGTACGGGGACGGAATTATCTTTTTTTCTCAATTTAATTAAATTATGGTCCCTTCGTTTAATTGGAAATAATTATTCTCACAAATTTTCTTGGTGTTTCGATTTAAATTAAACGTTTTGTGAGGAAAAAATATGAGAACTGCTTCGAACGCTGCAGGTGTTCATCAACTATTGCCTGCGGCATATAATTCGTGCCTGGTGGTCTCACATCTGGATCTCGTATGCTGAGCTGCATCTCCGATGTCATCAGAAGCCGATATCAACTAACATTCGAGAACATAAGTGGAGGTGGGTCAGCCGCACTCTACGAAGAGGATCTGCAAGCAACCGCAGGGTTGGAACCTGGCAGGACATCACAGCAGAGGCAGGCCCTCAGGATGGCGCAACCTCATCAAGGAAATAAAGTATGCCGATAGGAATTCGCCATGGGCCCAGGGTAAAGCAAAAGTAAACAGCCGTTCAGGATGGATTGTCTTTCACAATGGACCTTTGCACCACTATCAGGGTTCTTCATTTTTGAAACTAAATGAAGTTGATTTTTGTCTCTTTCATACATCTTGTTCAACGCATCACTTCAACTACTACTTCACAAGGCAAACAGGATTATTCAGTAATCAAAGGAACACATCTTGTAACTTTTTATACCTTGTTAATAGTGATAAGTCCTCGGGTTGCTTGGACCGAGGATGATCTTGAAACAAGGAAAACATTAGTTAGTTAGTCTTAATCTATGTGATCCCTTATCTTCTATTAGTTATTCTCTTGTTTGAAGTGGCTAAGACTAGGCTTCTGATGCATGGTCATTATCGGTGTCATTGCTAAATTTTGTCGCTGAGCAATCCAATTTTGACTGACTAAGGGGCGCCCCTCTGGAGGGTGCTCTCACTCTTTGAAGGGTATAAATAGCGAGACCCTTCAATTAGAATCAAGGTTGCAAATACTCATTTCAGTTAAAATAATGTTTTTTGGAATAATTAAACCAAAAGATGGTATGAAGGCATGTTTTACTTGTAACTTACAAGAAGAAGTTACAAAGTATGCGTTTGAAACATAAAACCTGTAAATTTTGAGATCTATGATCGCTGATTGTGACTCTCATGAAGTGAAATAAACAGGTTTAATATGTCAAACACATTCTTTGCAACCTCTTCTTGTATCCTACCAATTCAAAATAGGATCATGGCATCTAATTATTTCATAATAAAAAAAAAACATTGTTTTAGCTGAAATGAGTATTTGCAACCTTGATTAGAATCGATTCATTGCGATAAAGACAAGAGTGACAACTGTATCAAAACCTGATACTTCATCATTTCTCAATAGTTATGGAGCAATACGACATGCACTAAACTAAGGACACGGGATATACTACAATAGATCAAATTACTGGTCGCAGTGGTTTTATGTCCCGAACAAAGGAAAAACAATTCGATTATCGAGATGAAACGAAACCTCCTTATGGCTTTCAATCCCTTTCACCGACACTCTATCATCGCATTTTCAATTTGTTTAATATGCGTTAGGTCCCGTTTTTGTTACTTTTTTTTAAGGTAAAAATGTGCATGGAAGATAAATTAAAATTACTACGTATAATCCTCAAGTGTTTTCACGTAAAAATGCTTTAAATATATATATTTTCTTTTTCCATTATATACGTCATGAAATCTCTTATGATGTGTTTCATGAAAGATTAAACTATCAAAGTCAAGCGCTCTTTCACTCGTCCGCTTCACCGAAGCTTGAAAGAAAGACTAATGAAGCGAAGCGAAAAAGAGAGACAAGCGTTTGAAAATGTTTTTGTAGGCGCCGACTGAGGTTCTAGAATACTGCGAAGCTGTTCGACTCAACAGAAAAAGAAGGCTAGCAGTTTCTTCGTCGCATCGATTTTGTCGATCGAAGCTGATATTGCGCCGCCCTGTCCATGATAAATGGTCTTCACAACTATGGATAGTATGGTGGGTCAACTCAGTATGATTCAATAGCAAATGATGATGATGATGTAAGATTTTTCCAGTTGATAATTTTGTTTGTTTTGATAAGATAATTGGTAAGAACTAAATAATACAAATAATGCCGCAAGAAAATACGTATTTCTCTCATGGTCATAAACTTATATCCGAAAAAAAAAAACAAAAAAAAAAACAGTTGACTCTTTCATCTGTTTTCTTCTTAAAATTACAATAAAACAGTTTCGATTCTGACAGTTCATTATGTCTTCGCCAGACCTAGTATATAACTTAAAACAATGATTTAGACACAACTAAACTACTGTGCAATGGTTTTTCCTGACTTTCCTCCATCGTGAAAATGTTCCTGGAAAATATTTTTTTGGATTATATTTTTATGGATTACTGAGATAATTTACTTATCATTTTGCTACACAACATTCTGTGTTTGCATATTTCTTCTTACATTACAGATTCCCAGAGGATGGAACAAAACACGAAAGAATTCGATAAATTGAGTAGTAATTGAAAAAGTTTTAAGCCTGTCAAAGTGGACTGGGTTCATATTGGCCCTAACGTTCTGACAAAGAGTTGATAATTCTTTTTTCGTAGTACCGTAAGTAGGAGTGACAATGAGCCAAAAAAGTCAAAAAATCTCGTTCTCTACCTTACAACGTTTATAGTTTAGCAAGCTAAACAATTTTAAGCAATGGTATATTTATATCTTATTTTACTAAACTTAAATAAAAATAGACTTTATGTGAGGTGAATTGGGCCAAAACATAAATTTCGTTAAAATATCATAAAATTTGTAAATGTATCGTACATGTTAGGAGTACACTTGGGTTTGATCACACATGTATTTCGTATGTATGGCTAAAGATCGCGTGTAACCCCCCATATATCCACATAAAAGTATGTTCAATCTATTGTTTGCCTGTGGACATTTTTACAAACGTGTTTTTGCTACTGTTTATGACACTTAACTTTTCAGCGCTATTTAAATAAAAGAACTGGTTAATTTTATCTACACTTTACTCCTGAAGTTTAAAGAACATTTTATAGTAATCATTTTATGTGTATTCAAGGTATTTGCATTAAAAAAACATTTTTTTCAATTTTGGCTCAATGTCACCCCGTCTTACAGTACCGAAAATGTTGGTAAAATTATGATGCTTTTTTAAGTTACAGCTCTTTTAATTATTTTGAATGTTGTATTTAAATTGCTCTCCAATCCTCATGAGGGTAAAATCGTTAAAAAATTGGGTAACCCTCAAAATTTCATGAAACAACACATAATTGTTCACTAGAGGTAATGATCCAAATTTGTGCTGGAATTCGGCCACTTTGACTCAAGCCCAATTTTTCAAAATGACGTATTCAATTTTTTTAAATTAATCATACCTCAAAAACGGCTCAGCTAATTGCAATGACATCTGAGACAAAGTTGTAGGAAGCTAGTTTGCCTATTCAGGATAAAATCCACTGATAAAAAATATAAAATTTTTGACGAAAAAAGAAGTTTTAAAACATCAAAAACATAAATATGATATTTTACAGCTCTTCAAAAATATCTAATTTCCTGAAATGGACAAACTGGACACTTGTGAGTGAATTGCCAAAAATCGTGAACATCATCTTCGTTTAATTGACACCAATAACTGAAAGCCTACAGCGAGTATATGTAGATTACGACTATAACTTAACCAGACCATTACGAACTAAATTTGGCTATGACATTGTTTTCACCAGCAGAAACAACCACATAAGTATCTTTCGACGTCACAGCTCTTTTTCCCAGCGTACCGGTCAAGGAAGCGATCAGCCATTTGGAGGACTGGCTATTAACACAACGAGAGGATGCAGCATGGAGAAACAAGGTTCGGACGTACCTTAAGCTGACCCACCTTTGTATGGAAGAGAACTCTTTCCGAGATAACTTCTACGAGCAGACGAAAGGAGCCCCAATGGGAAACCTTCTACCCCCTTGAATACGAAGTTTATAGGAGACCAACAAGCACCAAAAGAGTTATCTCCTATACTTCCAACCGTTCGTTCCAGTAGAACATTACCACCTTCCACCACATGATTCATCGGATGCAGACTCTTTCACTCAGCGAAACAGGAAAGGTTAAGGAATTACAGTACATCTTCGAAACGGCGAGACTCAACGGATACAAGAAGACCACAATCCAAGCAATCATCGATAAAATCGAGAATTATACAAAGGAGATTATTTACAACCATCACCGCAGCATCTGCTCCCTTGAAACGAGTGTCCGTTCCGATATTACTTGTATACTAAGACCACAGTTAAAAAAAAATCGAATTAGGTTTAGTTTTCACTAGTAGACATAACCAGTTAAAATCATTGTTAGGATCCGCTAAAGACCCAGTTAATGTTTTAGGTAAAGCAGATGTATTTAAAATAAGCTGTAATTTTTGTAACAAAGAATATGTAGGACAAATTAAGAGAACTTTAGCAACTAGTTTTAAAGAACATATATCGGAGGTTAATAAGGCCTAAAAGCAAAAAGGAAAAGGCCTAACAAATGATTTCAAACCAAAGGTTGCAGAACACATCTTCACAGAGGACCACCAACTATCGCCGGAGGACATCACGATTTCACGAACCGTATCTACACCATGGAAATTGGATGATGCAGAGAGCCTCGGGATCAAAAAAACAACGGAATTCAAATATACTCAACACATGACTTTTCAAGCTACTACCTTGGACACACCAACGAGTAAGCAGTGGAGTACCTGTTCCTACAGGAGATTAGATTTAAGTTTACCTAGATTCTATGTGAAAATGTACTTATGTTAATAAATATTCGGTAAAATGCGATGTTCTCTTGAGTCGAGCATTAGTAGAATACACTGAAGAAGTCTGCACATTATAGATGAAATACCCGTATCTATCAAGGATAAGCAAATAAGGTAGTGGAATTAAATGGAAATTACCAATCCTTTTTCTCTATCTCTCTCTTTATACAGGTATCCCACTAAGACGCCTACATTCTTCAGGATTTATCTGTTATATTTTTTTATTATTAAAAAGTGGTATGGAGAAAGTAAACAATGGAAGTTAATTAATGAATGTGATACAATAGTAGTAGAATTATATTTCTTATGTAGAAAAAAATAATTTTTAAGTCCAGTCCGTTCCAATGCGCAAATCGCATAAAAATTGCGTGAAATAAAAGTTAATATTTTTTACTAAGGTAAAAATTTTACGTATGTGATCAATTTTTAAGGTCCATTTCAGAAAAGTTTGCATTTTAATATGATTTCAAATGAACAGAAGTTTAAAAATATTTAAAATGTAATTTTTGTCTTATTGAGGCTTTCAATAGTTTTTTTTTCAGTTTTGATGATAATTTGTGCATTTTTTTTACGCTGGCAGTTTTCTACGACTTTGTCTCAGACGTCATTTCGATTGATGATTTATTGAAAAATATCAAATATGCCATTTTGAAAAATTATATGAGAGTCATACTGGCTGAATTCTGACACAAACTTGGTGCATTCCCCACAACTGATATGAGCTGATTTAAGACTGAATAAGCTATTTTTTAACTGAAAATGTTTGTTAGATTGCCACTAGCAGACAAATCGGCGAAATTTAATGGCTCGTTTAGGGGAAATTAAAATCTACTAGTTAGGGGAAATGGCTCTAATGTTGGCCTATGGATCTAAGATTGGGCCCATCGCTAAATACCTGCTATTTATCAACTATAAGTCATTGGGATGGTACTTATGGATATTTTGGGCGATATTGAAAATTTAGTCGATTGCTGAATTTATGTATGGGCCCAAATTACAGGCATTTAGGCTGACATTACATCCATTTCCCCTACCCTAGTAGCATGCTTGTCACAAATCAATTGTAGAAACTTATATACGACTTATTTCTGTCATAAACCAGTTGCTGTTACTTATTGTGATGAAAGTGTGCTACTCGGGTAGTTGATATGGAACTGCTCTGATGTTTTGTACCTTCACATTTGTTTAATTACTTCACGCTATGAAAAATCTTTTACATCCAATGTGAAGCTGTATTGCTTAGACCCTCTGCATATGTTTCATGATTTTCTAGACGCAAAACGTTTGGGGAACACAATTTGATCGATGAATAAACTGACATAAAAATTTCAAAAATCTTTCGGCTACCACATCACAGAATGTGTTCATGTCGCAAAACACTGCAAATGCTGCATACTTTACAAGCAAATCTGTTATGGAGTCTAACATTTTCCGGTTGGGTGTTCAGCGAAATAAATCCCATTTGAAGAGAAATAGATCATTCTGGTATGAAACCATCAGAAAAGCTGAAGATGGTTGATTGGTATTTAAGCCTGGTATCAGCTTGGTGTCCTACTCTGCTACAGTTATCAGTTCCACGTAAGCCGTAACCATCATTTTATTTACCAATCGCAGGATTTCCCCCCCATATCATCCCCTGTCGTCACTTACCCAACTCCTTCCTTCAGTATCACAGAGAACAGTGCCACGCCGACACCTTCGCCCGACATCGTAATCATTTCGACAAATTGTCTCCGCCGCTTGAAGTAATGGCCCAGCATCACGGCGGCCGACTCACGAACCATGGCGGCCCCAACACCGACAATCACTCCTGTATTTGTAACCGGGTGGGTGGATGGTTGGTTGGTTGGTTGGATGACCAATAGTTGAGGTTGACCGGTTTCCGAAAACAGTAGCGCAGGTGGAAGCCATGATGAAACATGAAAGAAAGCAGAACAAGAAGCATATTTTGTAAAAAGATTGGATGTTGCTTGACATAGAAACGGTTCGTTAAATATTGGCTGCTTCGTCCTTGGGTGCGCTCCTGTGCTGACAGGGTTGAAGGACACATCTTGAGAATGATTGATGGATGTGTTTTAGTTTTTCAGAGCAGGCGAAGTTGATCTTACGTAACTTTCTTGGCAAATTAATCAATTTTGGACAGCTGTTCCCCTTTTTAAACTTGAACCCTGCCACTGTATTTCTTTCTGTTACAAGACTGCATAAGCCCCAGACTGAGAAACCTCCAGAACACGAATAAAAAATGTATACGAGAGAGAGAGGGAGAATACTGATTTTCCCTGGAAAAATTCATTGCATAAAACGTGTTCTACGGCAGAACACATCTAGGTTAATCGTGTTTTTATGGATGTCCGGAGCGATTGTGTTTGTTAGGGGGTGAAACAGATTTCGGACCGTTTCTCTTTCACTCCTGCTGGTTTCTTGGTATGTGGTGCACTGGATACCATTTGGACAATACAACAAAATAGAAGCGATTGTCCGGGTTGATGCTCTCACAGGTGAGAGCTGATAGGTACTACTGGGTCATCCTTGGAATTGAATTGTCCCTTTCTGTTTTGCCATGTAGGGTTTTCCTCCTTTTACGCACCGCAGAACTGGGATACACTATAGGCTAGTGTTAAACTACTAGTCTAGATGAGGGGTGGTTAAATTTTGGCTGGCCTAGCTTTTGTGGCTATTTTTCGTGTTGAGCAGTTCCAGGCCAAATAACAAAAAAAAAAAAAAAAAGAGTTCGACCTTCTCCGATTGTCACGAAAGTTTGCATAGTTGTTTGTTATGGGCAATCATTAACAGTTGTACCGTTTTGGAATTTTTAATTTAATTTCAATAAATTGCAGTATCATTTCTCCTATCATATCTTAAATAGGAGAAATGGCTCTGATGTTGGCCTATGAATCTAAGATATGGCCCATCGCTAAAAATCTGCTATTTAACAATTTTACCTAGATGAACGCGTCATTGGGACGGTAGCTATTGAAAATTTAGTCGATTGCTGAATTTATGTATGGGCCCAAATTATGGGCATTTAGGCCGACATCACATCCATTTTCCCTATCTCAAAATGTATTTGTTCAATATTCATATTTTTTAAATGAAAAGCTTATAAAAATGGAAACTTTTGATTAGAAGTGTCATTTTTATGCTGCCATTTATGAAAAAATGTTAAACACGCCATTTTGAAACAAAAGGTACCGAATGGCTGAATATTAGCACAAATGTGAATAACTGCCCATAACAACCAATTATGCAAAGTTTCATGCAAATCGACGAAGGTCGAGTCTGATCATTTCATCATTTGGCGTGGAACTGCTCAGTTGGGAATATTCAGGCCCATAAATTTGGCTTTG
This sequence comes from Ochlerotatus camptorhynchus, assembly GCF_037179485.1. Taxonomy (NCBI): domain Eukaryota; kingdom Metazoa; phylum Arthropoda; class Insecta; order Diptera; family Culicidae; genus Ochlerotatus; species Ochlerotatus camptorhynchus. The sequence continues at coordinate 827,532 of NW_027040793.1, read as the reverse complement.
CGTAGATTATACAGATTTATTGCATTTTGTTTCATTTCAAATGAATGTTTTATTTGAATTTTATTTGGAAACAAAGCATTAAGCTGGGAGAATTGAAAAAATAATTGAATTCGGAACGAAGCGGGTCTCTTCAAGAGAAGTAAGCAAGCTCTTAGTTGGATCTCTACAAAATGTTGATGGATGAATGATCGATTATTTTATAAGGTTGTCATCATCTTTGCTTTACAAATTACTGTCACAATTTCTTCTTGATGGGACTGATCCAAATTAACTGTATCGTACAAAAAAAAAAAGCGCCAAACCAAACTCTCATCGGGATAAAAACAAGCCAGCCATAATGCCAGGAAAAACTTTCAGTTTTTCTCCGATATCACTCAGAGCAAAGGCATTTATCATCATCTGAAAGGCATGTTATCCGATGGCAAAAAAAATCACCACCAAAAACCATACTCCAACCTGGCTCCTCATCTGCATGTTCTTCAAGTACTTTCTGGAGCCAGCAGAGCTAAAGAGCTCCCTCCGTCATTGTAATAATAATAATAATATTTCGGAAGATTGAATAATAAAGATATAATCCTATTACCGTTAGCATTTTTCCGGTCGCCATGCCGAGAATTTCTTCAGAAATTTATCATACGCGTCCGGAACAAAAAAAAAAAAGCGAAATTAATATGTATTCGCCTGTGCCGGTCGTTACGTCACAATATTGTCTGTCGTTCGTTTGGTGGCATTATGGTGCGGTCACTCGGTTTTATTCCGAGAACTGAAGAAAAATGGGGAAACCCGCGATGAAAATGGAAAAATTTCCAAGTCATCATCAAAGTTGTCGGTGGTGGTCTATGACAAAAAGAGCGCTAGAATGTTTTAAATAATCGCGTTGTTTATGGTGGGCATGAAACGTGAAGCGATAACAGGAATGAGCCGAATAAAAAAAGCAGTTGGTTGACCATGTAGGAGGGATGATTTTTAATAAACGTAGCTTTTAGCAACTGAGGGGTTGGAAAATGTTTTGATGATTGAAGGACTTTTTTGCTCTTCATGGAGGGTTGCGATGAATCAGTTACCGAATCGAATTTTGGATGGTTCAATTAAATATTGAAATATTGCGGGACTTTAATAAAAGTTAGGTACCCAACGCATTAGTAAAAAGTACCTAAATTTTGCACTGCACTGTTGGATATAAGCATAAAGGGTGATACGGTCAAAATTTGGTCAAGGGAAAACGCGTGTAAATCGGTGAAATCGTTTATTTAAAAAATCAAATTAAATTTCTTTTTCAAGTTCAATTAGTATAAAATTCAGGAAAAATATTCAGTTAGGCTTCCGCTTTTCCAAATCCGAATTGCCGGGCCTTACGCTTGACCCCTGCCATCAGATTTTGTACAGCCACCTTGTCCACCTTCTTCGCCGCAGAAAGCCAGTTTGCCTTGAACTGCTGCTCGCCCTTAGCAGTTTTTTTGGTCTTCTTTAGGTTCCGCTTGACAATAGCCCAGTATTTCTCAATTGGGCGGAGCTCTGGCGTGTTGGGAGGGTTCTTGTCCTTGGGAACCACCTGCACGTTGTTGGCGGCGTACCACTCCATGGCCTTTTTACCGTAATGGCAAGATGCCAAATCCGGCCAAAACAGTACGGAACAACCGTGTTTCTTCAGGAAAGGCAGCAGACGTTTATTCAAACACTCTTTCACGTAAATTTCTTGGTTGACAGTCCCGGAAGCTATGAAAATGCTGCTTTTCAAGCCACAGGTACAGATGGCTTGCCAAACCAGATATTTCTTTGCGAACTTTGACAGTTTCATGTGCTTGAAAACATCTGCTACCTTTCCTCTTCCTTCTGCCGTATAAAACTCCTGTCCCGGAACCTGCTTGTAGTCGGCTTTGACGTAGGTTTCGTCGTCCATTACCACGCAGTCAAACTTCGTCAGCATCGTCGTGTACAGCCTCCGGGATCGCACTTTGGCCGTCGTATTTTGTTTATCATCGCGATTTGGAGTCACTACCTTCTTGTAAGTCGATAGTCCGGCTCGTTTTTTGGCTCGATGCACGGTTGTAGACGATACACCCAGCTTATTTGCGGCATCTCGGAGAGAGAGGTTAGGGTTTCGCTTGAAACTACCGGCAACTCTCTTTGTCGTCTCAGCGGCTTCCGGTTTTCGATTTCCCCCCGATCCAGACTTCCTGGCTGTCGACAAACGTTCCCCAAACACTTTAATTACATTTGTAACGGTTGATTTGGCAACTTTTAGCGATTTTGCCAACTTTGCGTGCGAGTAGCTCGGATTTTCGCGATGCGCGAGCAAAATTTTGATACGCTGCACACACACACACCTTCAAAATGAGGGGTGTTCAGGTTTTTTAAATGCAAAATTGATAGAAATACGTCAAGTTGATATTGACCAAATTTTGACCGTATCACCCTTTACACGCTTATTTTACCCAATTTTGAGTATACATGAACAAAAGTAAAACATTTTTTTTTTTTTTGGTTTTCCAATAAACATACAATAAATTACAAAAATCTAAATATATAAGTAAGCGTTAAGGATTTTAACGCTTCTGTAGTGATTATTTGGCCGGCTCTCAGTTTAAATATTATTTGTATTAGACTAAACTTGTTTTTTATATAACAGATTATATTCTGTTTTGCCATAACCTTCAGTTTGAATAAAAATTTTAATAAATTTAAAACTACATACTACTACATACTGAGTAAAATTTTACTCAACTGTGAGTTGTTTTTGATAGCCTACACTGAACCACAACATCATCCTGGATTCGAATGATTATTGCCTCACTCAAGCCCTATAACTACTATCAGATGATTTTGAGAGGATCTTCATTCAATTTATCATCTGTTGGAATATGAACAAATCAAATGACAATCATCCATACAATGAATGATTTAAGATGGATTTGCGAAAGCCAAAGTAGACATAAATCAAACACAAATTCATAGGATAATCGTATTATTTTCAACTAATTATTAAATTGAAATTGTATTGTTGATTTTTGGATGAAAATCAGATGCACAACATCAAGTCACTTTACAATTTATTTATGATTATATTATTTACAAGTTCTGATTCAAACTGAGCTAGCGGGTTCTTCAGAGACGAATGATGATGGTGAGGTAGAGCCAATTGAAGGGCAAAGATGTTTTTATACAGCAGATTGATGTTGGCTTCGTAGACAGGAGTTGTCAACGATGTCATTGCAGGAGCGATTGCTGTGACCCTTGGGAAACGTATCCGTAGTCTACTATGGGGCCTGGGAAATAATGGGAAAACTTTAACAGTCCCATCTGGAAGGGAATGTATCTTCTGGCCTCGTTAGTAAAATTGGTCGAAAGCGACGTTCTGGATGATCCAGTAGCGCTGACCGTTCCGAATGCTGACATTCTTGAACATTAACTGCATGTGGGTTAGCAAATTGATACGTATACTTACATCTGAGCATTTCAATTCTCTTAAGACCTTTGAGAATATATAACAACTTTACACTCAAGTTTTCACATAACGTGTGTTGCCTTTTTTTTCGGTTATAAATTTTTTTTATAGGTGATATAGGTTATGGGACTTTCTCAAATGATATTCCATTCGTTTCTATACTGTATGTTTTTCATTATATCTAACATATTTATTGCTACATACAAAAACATGCCAATTTTCATTCACCAATCAAAAGAGCATCACATGTTTCAGAATAGAAAATCATCTGACTGATTATGTCATACAGTTTTCAGAAACATTGAAATGGGATGCAACTGAATGATGTTTCATTCTTTAAATGGAGGGTGATTTGGTTCAGTGTAGTTGATGTTGAGCTGTATGTACCCTAAAATATGTGTATTTTCAGATAGGAGAAGACGTATAGAGGCCGAAAATCAATGTAAAACGCCTAATTGGAATCCAATATGGCGGTAGTTGGTTAATAAAAAAACTATTAAATACCTTGCAATATGGGTATTTTTGGAACGCGGACGACGAAAAAAGTTTAAAATACCATACGCGCCTATACGCGTCGTCCTCGTTCCAAAAATACCCATACTGTAGGGTATTTGACACTTTTTCAAAATTCGATGGTCACCATGTTGGATTCCAAAAAGACAAAGGATTGATTTTCGATATTTACACGTCGTCACCGTTCAAAAAATATCCATATTGATGGGTATTTGACCTTATCTGAACACAATGGCTGCCATCTTGGATTCCAAAATGGCATCGGACATGAATTTTTTGCATCTACACGTCGTCCCCGTTCCGAAAATACCCATATTGATCAAAGAGGAAGAGGAGACAACTGGCTTCTTACTCTTTTATCTCTATCTCTATCTCTATCTATATCTATCTCTATCTCTATCTTACGCACTTCAAATCGGCCAATAACTAGCTAGTTCACGTTTGACAGAAAAGTGGTTCGTTGTCGCTCCCGTATTGTCTCCTTTTTTTTTAGATATTGATGTCTATTTGAAAAAAAATATTCTGAACCTAATGACTGCTACCTTGCGTTCCCAGATGGCATCGAGCATCAATTTTTGGCATCTACATGTCGTCATCGTTCCGAAAATATCCATATTGTAGGGTATTTCTGAACCCAATGGCGTTGGACATCGATTTATGAAAATACCAATATTTATGGGTACTTGACTCTTTTTTTTGGACACCGATGGCCGCCATATTGTATTACATAATGGCATCGGACATCATCTTTGGCATCTACACTTCGTTCCCGTTCCGAAAATACATATCCATATTGATGGGTATTTGAAAAAAAAAAAGAGAATCTGAACCAGAGTGCAACCATGTTGGAATCTAAAATGGCATCGGACATCGATTTTCGGCATCTACACGTCATAACCATTCCGAAAATACCCATAATGTAGGGTATTTGACAGTTTACCGAACCAAATGGCCACCATCTTGTATTACAAAATTGCGTTCGACATCGATTTACAGCCTCTACACATCATCCCCGTTTTGATAATACCCATATATGGGTATTTGACACGTTTTTGGAACCCTATGGCCAGGCATGGAAAATCATTTGCATTCATTTCGTGCATTCATTTACATTCATTTGCCCCTAACTTTTTTCATCAACAGAATTCCGCAAAATAATGTATGAAGCTTTTGTAGATTTTGTTATTAGCTACAACTTTTGTTAAAAACTCAAATCCGTATCTCTTATGCATGACGAACCAGAGCAAACAGAATCTACTACTGTTTTTCAGTGAATGTATTTTACATTCACTGAAAAATAGTAACGAGTTCTGCCCGCTCTAATTCGTGATGCATAAGAGATAAAGATTTGAGTTACAGGTAAAACTTGTAGCTAATAACAAAACCTACTAAAGCTTTATAGATCATTTTGTGGAATGCTATTGATGATAAAAGTTAGAGGTAAATGAATGTAAATGAATGCATGAAATGAATGCAAATGATTGTCCATGCCTGCCTATGGCCGTCATCTTACATCACAAAATGGCATCGCCGAGGAATCAAAAATATCTCCAAATGACAAAATGACAAGCGGTCAACGAGTCGACCGATAACGCTATGTCAGCAATGGAAAGCAATTATAATATAATCTTTATCTTATTTTTTCATGCTCCTGCAACACAGCTCGCTCCGGCTGGTAAAAGAAAACGACCAAATTGTTGGCAAGCTGCCATCTTGCATTCCAAGATTTTTGGTTATATTGATGGGTATTTGACAGGTTTACAAACTATTTGTGAAACCGGTAGCCGCCATCTTGGATTTAAAAGTGACATTGTATATACATTTTCGGGCGCTAGACGTCATCCCGATTCCAAAAATATCCATATTGATGGGTGTTTGACAATAGGTATTTCCCACTTTTCTGAAATCAGAAGTCACCATCTTTGATTTCAAAATGGCGTCGGACATCGATTTCCGGTCTCTAAACGTCACCCCGAATCAAAAAATTCCTATATTGATGGGTATTGGACAGTATTTCCCACTATTTATGAATTCAGATGCCGCTGTCTTGGATTTCAAATGGCATCACCCTGTAGACATCACCCGATTCCAAAAATACCCATATTGATGGGTGCATATTTGATATCAAACATCCATATTCTAAACATACACTGTTCGGAGTCTATCCGAATACTATCGGGATAGAAAAATAATGGATAATATCCAAGTTAAAATTATCCGGATAATTTCTACTGGGATATTATCTGGAGGAAAAAAAGTGGAAAGGGCAAAGGGTAGGTCACTCCGCACACCAATATTGGGTCATATTTTTTGTCAGTGTGTCTCAAATGTGCCGCAGGTGTGCCGATTGTGCCGGTAATAGAGCAAGCTGCGATTGTTTGTAAAATACCCATTCCGCCACCCGGTATTTCTGACACCTTGAATGTTTTGGTTTGAAATCGCAAGGATAAATCGAATTCAGGATGACGCGAGAAGTGGCGGGTGTGCTAAATGTTGGTGTTTTGTGTTCCATAGGGTAATAAAAGTCCTGTGTTTTAGTGCTTTATAATGCCCTCAAAAGTAGAGGGGGAGAGGTAGCTCATCGATTCTTCCGGTTCGCCTCCTAGCATCGTGCTATAAGGTACCAGGCGATAACCAGGGTAGTTGATCGATAGCTCGATGACGTCATTTCGTTGGCGTCTGCAATGGGGAATTCTCATAGCAGGCGTTGACGATGGGACGTTGTCGAGTTGTTGAATAGCAACTATCGTGGTAACTCACCGATTACCTGTCGATCTGCCAAATTTGGAAAGACGTCTGCATTGAATTGTCTCATATAATAATATTCCGCCCACTATATCACAAGAAATTGCGAGTAGCTGAGTGGAATGGAGATAAGTTAAGCATTGAGTACAGGACCAAGTCTCCCCTGGGTGGTGCCAAAAGATGAGCGCAATAGAATCATCAAGTTGCCATAAGGCACGGAATGAGACTATTGCATGGCTGGGTGTTCAAAGTTTTCCATTCGTTAGTCATTTCAGGTGGATTAGAACAGCTTTAGGTTTAGGGTGGGCGTTGGCCAGATTTGGATTTTTCAGATGTAATCCTGGATAGGACCCTGTCATTGAACGTCGCGTGAAAGTGGAACTTAATGAAGGCCTAAGTACTTTTTCGTAGTTTTTAGTTTTCGGATTTGAAAGATCGTCGGTTACAGTGGCCTGCTTACTGAGCAGAAAAACGCGGTCCCAGGTCCTTACATATCAAAGAGATTTATGGTAAAATCGCTTGTGTATCGTGTATTTTGCGAAACTCGTTGTTGTCGTTGGTTCCGGGTTGAATGGATACACAAATTTGAGCAACATTATTATGTGATATGAGGAGCTCGGTGGCCTTAGAGCAACCGTTTTTGCTTACTGAGCAGAACATCATGAGTCTTATCTCAGGCCCATCCACATTCAAGATTCGTCATTCGTTTTATTTGTTAATATGACTACATGGTAATAACAGCAACTCGGTGATTAAAAAGGTGCTCGTCTGCCTAGTGGCAAACGTTTTTGCTTACTGAGCAGAAGACCGTGGGTTTAGTCCCAAGTTCCTTCGCGTTATATGATCGTTAGGACATCAATTCAGCTTATCGTTTACCAAAACGAACCCTGCTGCAAACCCAACCCCATTACCCAATATCCCAGTGATTCCTCGTGGAAGTGCAGAGGTGTTCTCGGCTTCCATTAAAGCGCGTGTCATGTCAACACAATCCTTCCCATTCTTTTCTTGACCTGTGTTCGGGCGCGGCCGGCGCTGGTATTGTCTAATTTAATATCACCAGTTTTTACACATTGAGGATGATTGCTAGTCCCAAGCATCGTCTATTGGTTCTCTGTGTAATTACAGCTGATTTGGCAGCAACAGAGTAGCAACCGTGGGCGGTCAATCAAGCTCAAGCTCAAGCTCAAGCTTATAATGCCCTCAAAAGTAGACCGGAAACCTAACTTTTCGTGGTGCGAAAAGCATCGGTCTATCAGCGGCCGGAAAGAGTTGGAACCGGTGGGGAGCATTGTTGGAGACTGACTATAGAGGATGATGAATAGACTTCTTTAGTTTGTTTTGTGTGAGTTGCAGCTTTATTTGAATTGATGATACTAATGGGGTGCTAACTGCCTCTTTCTCCTGAGACCAACCTACATTTCATATTTAGATCTGTAAGTAAACTGCTGTTCTGAGTTTCTCTGGTATACTAAATTAGAGAATGTTCCTGAAAATACAGTCAAACTGCACGTAAGGTTGTGAACAACTTCAATGACAGTTGTCCAGCAGTGCTCTCATTTTATTTACATTAATCCAATGCCTACAAGATTGTGCCGAGGGTGTACCGATCGATGAGCCCAAACTTTACCGAATCTAATTTCGGCACAATGTGCTGAGTGACTTACCCCTTGGGATAGGGATAGGCTTCGTTTATTTCCATCCACTGGATAGGTTGACAGGTGTCCGTAGAATTTTCACGGACATAAAAAGAATATTCCCAACTCGCTGCATTTACTCAATTGGAAGGGAGAAATATTCTATCAAGAAAACAAAAAAATGTGTTTCCTTTGAAAGATGGAAGGGCATCGGATGAACTCCTGCCCCAAGTGCAAGGGGTGGATGATATTTCACATAAATCAAATCTCAAAATGGGACAAATGTTTTCAAAAACTAATACGGTGCTACATTTTTTGATGTAAAACGTGTGCAGGAGAAGTTGGCAATGACTACGTAGGATTTTTTTCAAATATTGAAGTTATTAGTAAAATTATGGCTTTTAAATAAAATACAATCAATGTTTTTCAATACAAAATCTCTTTTTTTAATATCATTACATTTGTCTGAAACATTATTTAATTACCTTTCATTTAATATTTTGATCTTTGAAGCAGCCCAGTGGTTCAAAAGCTATGAATTTTGAAAAAAAAAAACGATTTTTTGGACCATTATAACATGGAAATGTGGAACCATCCTAACGATAAAATAAAAATGCGTGTCTAATATTTTGCGATAAGGAACAAAATTACCAATTTCAGGCGTAATTGTGAGAACCTCTATATCGTTATGATATGGACCTAACAAACAATTGTCTATTGAAGAAACGACTTCTTGACGATTTTATTCCACTTCATGCTTAATAATACTTGTACTATTTTTAATAATAACTTCTTTTCAGGCTTTGTTCACACAAATTTGGAGAATTTATTCAACCACAACATCGAAATATTTGGTGTTGAATAAGGTAGGTCGAGAAGCTTTTATTCGACTTACAAAAGTTGTATCAGAGCTTATTCAATCACATTTTTGATTATTCAGCGTTTATTAGACATCATTACTTCCTTAAACAGCGTTGGTATAAAGGTGTATAATAATAGAGACGCTTGATTCTCATGTGAAATAATGTTTAATTAGACACTATTATAGATTTATTAAACTATTATTCAACAACGGGATAATTAATCCAAAAATAAAGAACGGTGCAAGAGCAGGGTTGTGTTTGTAGTGTCATTACTTTTGTCGAAGCAGTATAGATCCTAGAAAATTTATTACATACACTATTACATACACATCGTTGGATGGGTTTCGAACCATGACTTTCCGATCACCAGCGGCTTGCCTTGCCATCTGAGCTATCCTAGAATACATCAAATGGGCAGCTAAATAAGTAATAAAAGCTTGAATCTGAAAACCTATCAGCACTCTAGCTAATTCAAGGAGATGTGAGCATGATTAATTCATTCATAGTTGTTTAACATGCCACCAACGTTACCTCTCCATCTCTCTAATTTCGATGGAAAGGATGCTATTCTTTTCAATAGGTCTATGAATTGGTTGTCGTGAGTGATACGATCTATGATTACGATTTAAATTAATTATGCGTAGAAAATAAATAAAAAAAGGGTTGAGGTTGGGATTGAACTCCCGACCTTCTACTTGGAAAGCGGAAACGGTAACCACTATGCTACCAATTTCGTTTTGTTGTTAACCTGAAGCAGTGTTGTGGAATAATGAATGAATACGCCGTTTGTAAAGCATTTACAAAGCATGAAATTAAAACATGGACGCATAGTGGTATAAGAGCTATTTTGCTGACTGTATTCACCTTTATACAGCAATATTGTAAAGCAATGCAATGGAATCTAATAATGGAGCTAGAAAACATTTATAAGACCTCTATTAGATCAAACCTCTGGTTCTGAATCAGGAAGACAGTCAACGTTTATAAAGCTTTTAATAATTAAATTAATCATATCAGAGCTAACAGCGGAATAAAGGCGCATCTATCGATCTCAATGAGCTTTTTTCAGCACATAATTTGACATCCTGTTTTATTCAGTATTGTTCAATGTGTATGCTTATTTTTGACTTTGAATTGTTTGTTGGGGAATGGCTGATAACGCAACTTTGCTGAAGACTGTGACATGCACAGATAAAAATTCTGAATTTTAATTGTGATGTAAACATTCATTCACGTAAACTTGTATTTCATTTCACGCAACCGAGCAACTTGTAAACAATGTTGTTTACAAAGATGGGCTTTTGTATACAATATTTGCTACATTGCATGAAATGTGTCAGAACTTTATATGATAGATAATGTAAACTTATATGATATATGACGCTCAATTTATGTGCATCATGTTGAACAGAAATTTACACTACTTTTTCGAACTGTGATGCTATCTGACAAGCCTGTGAATATACAGCGATGATTCAAGAGAATTCCGATACGAAACGGTCAACTTTTAGAATTTTTATTGATTGATTGCCTTGGAAAAATCAAACAATAAATCTAAAGCTTAAAAATTGAATTTAACATAATAAACGCTTCATATCTCAATGAAAATGACAAGCAAGTAAAATGTGTTATTCAACAAAGCTTATAGAAGTGATGAGTAAATCGCCAGTCAAAAAAGTTACAATTTTCAAGTCCCAATGAGTTAAATTTATGGACTACTCCTTCATCGGTTGAGCCTTTTTTTCAACTAAAAGCTTCTCTAAAAACACTTAATAAACTTAATCCTTATTTTATAGACAGCAAAAAACGTTCTATAGAAAACAAAAACTTAAGTTCTAAACCATGATGTCAACTTACCGTAGCTGAACGCCACCTGGTGCAGCTGAGTGGCAAACGAGGTGAAAAGGATCCCCAGCGCGAGCACCAGCCCGCCGAGAACGGCCGTAAGACGGGTTGACTTTCGACGGCACAGTGCCACTACAATGGTTGCCGCCAACAGAGACATGGCCCAGCTAGCAGCTCCAAGCCAACCTGTTTGTTTTTTGTGATGGAAGAAAAATAAAAACGAGAAGAAAAATGTAGTACACTTTGCGTTACAGAAAGCTGGAACAACGATAAAAGAAAAAGAAAAACAAATCTGGAATGAAAACATATCGGTATCTAGGTACATCTAGGTACAGATGAAAAAATGTGGTATGCTTTTGCTCGGACGAAACCAAGCAGAATTGATGATGACTGCGAAATATGCTTCAAGCAATATTTGTTTGTGACTAATGGGGAAAACATTTTCGGGGTTGTTTGGTACAACAGATATCAAATAATAGAAATGAAGATATTATTTGCTGCCTGTGGTTCAACGTTTCAGTGTTTTTTGTTGTTGTTTATTAATTCATTTGATAAGCCTCAATCGAATCAACGTTACAGAGCCGAGTATTATTGTTTACAATACATCTTAAAAGGTACAGCACATTAAACACATTATCTAACGCTATCCATCTTCCTCCATCAGAACGGGAGCCGCTTCCATTGAATGGCAGTATCGCCAACGGGGGGCAGAGCGCTGTCCAAAGTCGACGACGCATCGACCGAAAGAACTGCTGATGAAGAACAATGAGGAATACCTTACAATGGTTGCTGCCGATTAAACAGACGATCGTGTGACACATCGAGAATGGCCTGCTTCTGTCGACAGTCGACTTACAACGCAACGGTTCGATATGTATACGTACAACATCTTGCAGAACAAGCACTGTTCTATAGTTTTCTACGAAAATTAAATTATTTCGCAAAAGTTTTTCATTCAATTAGAAGTCACACTTGGCAGATCATGCACTTATGACGAGTTTTCATCACTTGGATGTGTTATTGTTCAATAACAATGCTTACATAAAACCGAGCACCTTGAAACAAAAAAGCATGGCACATTCAGATGTCTCCAAATCAAATGAATACTATTACCATTCTGACAGACGGAGGATTTCTTTTATATTCCCAATCCCGACCGCATTGCTCCCGGAGTGTACTTCGGATTAATGTTTTATGCAGCAAATTTTTCATCACCGCACTAATTCAGATATGGATATGATGAGACAAGGGATGCCCCGCAGGAAACGGAAAATATTTAATCGAGTTAAGTATGTCATTAGCAAACTTTTCTCCCCCTCCCACTTCCCATTTCCAGTTAACGGGGTTCAACTTTGCATTTGAGTGGAAAGAACTCGAGCGAATCAGATTTTTTGTTCGCCCACTTCACTCTACTCTGCAGAGAAAGTTATCATATCTTAGCGTATTACGTGTGCACAGGTCCATTGTGGAATGGGAGCCGAAGAAGAACTTTTACTGGGAATTTAATTATTGTGCTTTATCTCTTGTGTCATTCGGTGTTTTGAATCAAACAAAGCCTGCTCCGCTTGCTCGTCATGAATGCCAGAGGATATGTCATAATCCGTCGACGCGAAACTGCAGTATTTTGTGTGTGTTGTTGCTGCGGAAACATCCGTATTTGGCGTGGTGTTTCTCAGGATAACTGCAGGCGACATGCTTTAATACGACAGCGAGATTGTGACCAGTCTGATGCGACACGTGGTCCCTGGTCATTGCGAGATAAATATTTCAGATGTTTTCCTGAGGCTTACATTATGACATCTACAGTGTGTAAGTAGCAGCATTAGTGGAGCCAAACTCTCGCTTGACCTGAATCTACACCAAATGCAATAAATCAGTTTGGAAAAAAGTGTTGTGTCACGAAGCAGAAAGGTTCTATGGGAAAAAGTTACTATCCTTCTCCTCTTTCCACTGTAGTCAACGTGTATACTTATGTATTGCATTTTCTCTCGATGTTGGAGAAAGGAATGCTTCTCGTGGCTAATTTTACAATGATTTCCTTCCACTGTAGAGCTGCTTTTGGAAGCAAGTGGGGCGTAGCGACATTTTTGAGACGGTGTCTCTTTTGCACGGCTTCATTTTCCATTATCTGTATAACGTGGAAGTGAATGCGAATTTCACTTGGCGCATACTGAAAGGGTTGCTTTTCTTCAATACTAATGGTTGAGTACAGACATAGTGGGTAGCGGGTTATAACAAGGAGTTCATTTTGATTAAGTTTAATCAAATCAATTTATCCGGACGGGTGCTTATGAAGAACAGTGCAGACTATTTTTGTTTTCCGACAGTTGAATGACATCTTACTCATTGTTCATTTTATTTCATTCCACTACCTCAAACAAAAATTCAATAGATACGGGCATTTCGTTATCAACGCACAGACCTCTTCAGTGCCTACCTTAGTCGACTCAGGAAAAAAAATCGAATTAAAGTATAGAAGCGAATTCTAGCAGCTAATTAAATTCCTCCATTCCATATGGTATAGATCGCCCAACTTCAACAGCGATGGCGCTACCACCCACGGTTACCAAAGTCCAGCCTACATGATGTGCTCTTCGGCTGCAAGAGAGGCGCTTGTTGCAAAGAGCATCCATGCATTTTACATTTTATGTGCACAAACACGTGACGGTTCGAGAGTCCTGCTGCAGGATACGTGTCTGCCTTCACACCAGATAAATAATCCAAACAACAAAAATGGCAACAACAACGACCTACTCTCTCTCTCTCTCTGTTGATAGTACTGCATGGAAAGTGCACGAATAGGTACCTACTGCTACACGATCTTTTTATGTGCCGTGTTTATTTACGGGAACGACGTTCGCCAGGACCACTCTGAGCTGGACGCTGCTCGTACGTGCATCAAACTGCATCCCTATCAGGGATCCGGCGAGCGAGCTAGCGAGCTAGCGAGCGCTTCTGTTAATGCTGCTGCATATAGACCCCGTCCGGGGCCCGGGATAAATCACCAATGGGCAACTATACAGTTGAAAGGCGAGTGCTATAAATAAATATAAATAGCTATTATTTCATAATTTATAGCAAACGTTTCCATGAATGGAACAGTGGCGGTGGGTGTTCGGAAGCTGAGCCCTTTTGTCGTGGGTTTCGATTTCACATCCTGAAGAGTGGGAAAGCAACCCAAGCAGCCGGTGAAGGTTACCGGGAAACTTTTCCCGGAAAAAAGTCATTCTCACTCGACTACACTGGCATGGAATACAAGAGCTGGATGAATTCACACATTCGCAAGGCCTTGGCATTCTTTGGCGAAAGTTTGCTAAACTTAGTTGTGCGTTTATTCCCAGAACGGTGAGCGGTGCTTTTGAAATTCAAATTTCTATTGTGAGAGTTTCGAAACGTGATTCATGGAACTTCTAGCTTCAAAGAGGGATATCACATTCTGGTTGCCGTTTCAGTACTGTTTTGCTCTGGTTCGTAGGCAAGTTCCAGTGAAAATCGGTGTGCACAGCAAGTTTCGTATGATGTGAAGAAATAACTTACAGTAACTCAATTTGTAGTTGAAACATTACACTTGACTGCATCCAGCTAGACTTGTATGTTTAGGCAAAGGAAAACAAAACCGAGATAAGGAGGAAATCAAATAGAAAACAGGTTAGTAGTTGTAGGCGTTACATGATATGATGGCGGTGATCTAAAAACGGAACAATTCTTGCAGAGCTGTAGCCTTCAAGTGAAGATTTCGATTATGAAAAGTGATGAACGAAGATTAAGGAGAAACACGTAGCATGTAAAAAGCAAATGTGTCAATCAGAACATACATCATCGAATTGAAAATATATCTCAACAAACAACGAGCAGTCCAAAACAAAAAAAACCTGCAAAACGTTTTCCATTTGTTTTATCTTTGTCAACGAAACAAAATGTAACACACCAACAATTGAACAGACGAAAGTATCAATCAAAATGTAAATTTGCCATCTGTATCTTTCGATAAAGGTTCGTAGAAAGCTTTTCAGCTTACACTCGTCCCTACCAGCACCATTCACCGCGAAAAATGCTCCTTTTATTCGAGGGGGTAGGACAGATATCACCAGCTTTTGCTGATGCCACCATGCCACCATGCCACCATGAGGAAACTTTAAGCTGGTAAAAAAGTAGGGAAATCAGTTGAAAAAAAATCCAATCAACCAGGTAGAGTCTACCAGCGACCTACTCATACAAACCGCATACGTCGTTGGAATGAGAGATAAAAGTCCTGACTTACCTCAACTTTGATCACACGGTATTATACTAGACAGTAAGGACAGAAAACGAAATCAAAGTGATGAAAAGTAAAACCGTATTTGAGGTGATAAGTGAATTGACGGTTTTTATTTCTATGTGACAAAGTTAAGAGGGCTTCTGAAAGCCCGAGGAGAAGTTTGAGGCACAAGCTATGAATTTAAGAACAAATAATTTGAGTTTGATTCACAAATGAAATTGAGCAACCTAATGACAAATCGATCATGCATGGCTTTCTGTGGGTTGCATGAAATTATGCATAATTCAAGACCAACAATTCAAAAGGCCTTAACTCAATTTTGTAACCAAACTTTGTAAGGCCATTTTGTCGGGAACTGAAACCTACATTTGCAAACAAACTCAAACGGGTAGAGGAGAATTTCCCATACCTGTTCATTTTGTTGGTTTGAGTTGGCGGACTGCACTTCGTATCAATATGACCTTACAAGGTTTTTTTACAAAATGGTTGGTTCAGCTGTTGATCTTGAATTATTTGTGAGTGGCAAAAATACACAGTAGTGCTAAAATTCGCCCATTTAGAATCTTGTATTAACAATGAAAATGGTGTATTCGATAATTTTCTAAAACCACAAAGCATTCACACATCACTTTTAATCGAATTTATGTCTGCGACACAGTTGTAGATAGAAATAAAACCTGTCAAAGTTTCATTTCCTGGATCCGGTTTATTAAAAAAAAAAGTATATTTTTGCCTGAATAAGCTCTTATTCTGCTTCCAATGTTTGTTGGGTAGGCGGCTTTCAATATCTTTAATTAGATCCATATGTCTTATTTGTAAAGGCAGTTTCTATCCTATTCGAAATTTGATTCCAAACATGTGCAACCAATTTTCCGGTACCTATTGAAAATGTTTATCTTCAGTAACCGAAGTGAAAATATGCTGTTTAAAATGCATTTTATATAAAAATCCGGTTCAAAATACTTCAAAGTACGTCACACCATAATATTACATTTTGATGTTATAGATGACAGATAAACTGAATCTCCATTTGAGTTTGTACTTTAAATGTGTTTTAACAAAGATATATCAAATAACGAACGCTGTTATTATATAAATTAAAGTCAATTAAATTGTTAAATAATAACATATTTAAAACTCACGGCAGAACTGGTCCTTGCCATGAAAGTTGCAAATCGTATACTGACGCTACAAGCCAATACGTTACATTTGTCGCAGTCCCAAAAAAGCAAATTACATGATAGTTGAAGACAAAAGCAAAGTTCCAGTTGAGGTGTAATAACTATGAAGAAAAAGAAGAACTCATCAAAATTTCGATTTAAAGAATCATTATATCAAAAGCACACTTACTTCTCTGGTGCTAGAATTCCGAACTAAACTGTGCACTAGACTGATGCAAATTTTGACATTTTCGCTCCACAATGCTCAAACGGTTCCAAATCGGGTCCTGATTAGTCCCCCAAAATTTGAACTCATTCAATAAGAAACTGACTTGGCACAAACCATTTGAAGTTTATATGGAAATTACTATAGGAAAACCAAATGTTTCGTTCATATCCATTTAACAATTTACTACTTTAAAAAATGATAACTAAGCTCGTAGCAAATTTTCTCAGCTACAACTTTGTGCTAAACCACTTTTCAATATAATGTAAGCATCAAAAGTTATAAATAATTCAAGCCACTAATGTCTTATGATTATGCTCAATCAACTGTTCAGCAGGCAACATTGGTGTTTCTGGTGCTTAGAATAGAGCACAAAAATCATGGCTACTATGTCACACTGCAAGATACAGTGTTGCTCACAAAACAGCTGCTTGATCATGCCATAAGATTATCAATCTCTTAAACAATTAATAACTATTTTATTTGACGTTTGGCTCAACAACTATATTCTGCTAAGTTGAAGCTGAGAAAATTTTCCATAATTATAGTTTTTGAATTTTTGAACAGTGCAATATGGAAAAAGGTAAGAAGACAATGAACAAAAAGTTTGGATTTCCTATAGTAATTTCCATATAAACTTCAAAAGGTTTGTGCCAAGTCAGTTTCTTATTGAATGAGTTTAAATTTTGGGAGACTAATCAGGACCCGATTTGGAACCGTTTGAGCACTGTGGAGCGAAAATGTCAAAATTTGCATCAGTCTACTGTGCACCAATAGGTTTCCAATAGGTCTTTTGCATCTGAACTACTCGTCCAACGGTAGCAAGTCAATTAGTGCCACCTGGTGAAGGCATTTTCAACTAAATTGACAGGTCTTATAAATCTGATCTACTTTGCCAAAAACAGCAACCATCTATCTAGTTGAGCTCCATAGACGTAGTCAAGGAGGGCAGGGAGGTCAGGGAGGGGGTTGGGGATGACTGCCTAACCCAGCCGCAAAATATATATTTTTTAGAGTTCTAAAATTGAGTTTGTAGAAAAATTGTTAAATTTAAAATTTAACTAGCCTTTGTCATTTTTTTATGTTTAACATCCACATTTGTTTGAGTTTTCAGAATCCGGAGATTCACTTTTTCAGAAAACTAAAAAAAAACAATAATTTTTTTTCTTGATGATTGTGGACTATGCATCTTCATGATTCTTAGTTTTCAAAATTTTAAAATATTTTGTTTTATAAATCCCATTTGTAACTTTGATTTCCTTTCTTTTCCATGAAACTACAATGACTCTCAAACTTTTCCAAGAATCTGACACATTGAAATATTTTTAAAGTTCTTGTCTTAAGCTTGGATTTCAAAAGTCTGGCACTTCAAAAATTGATGATGTTGGCTTGAATCCCGAAAAAAATTTAGCTCGAGATAAAATTCCAATGGGTTCTTTATAAATCGTAGGAAATTTTATGCACAATCCTTGCAACATTCTAAGGAGAGTTTTAACAAATTTCTGAGGAAATTTTCAGAAGTGTTCTGAGGAAGGTTTCAAAAAAATTATTAGCAAACTGCAACAGCAAGTCGGTGATGAATTTCAGAGAGCTCCTGAACTTTGTTAATAGGTAAATCCGAAGAAATTAGTAGAGGAATTTCTATGAATATAACAAGAGTATGTTATTCATAGAATAAACTGAAGTGCGAGGTTTCATGCGAATACCAACAATAATGTAGAATGAATTTCAAAATATTTCAGCATGTGGTGAACATTTGTAGGGAAATCTAATTTGAATCCAAATTGTTTCTAGTGGGATAAAATTTTTACCTGTGAATATATATTTTTTTTAAACATCATAATTTGGTGGAAAACAAAATTCAATTGTCGATTTTTGCGACTTTTGTGTTAAAATTTACTCCAGGATGGTCTAAAAAACATCATATAATGTATCTAATTCCTAACCCATACTTTAAGAAAAATCTAAAATAAAATTTTTCTAACATGTTAATTACAATGATGATTATTATTAATAAGACTAAGTTTTAAAACATTAATTTGCAAGTTGTTAAAGATTTTTTTGTTTTTTTTTTTTATCAACGACCCTTTAAATGTTTATCAGTCATTCAGGTTGGGTGTAATAATAAATATAATACATTCAAATTTCATCTTCGATACAATATAATTTTTGAACGTTCATCAAATTATAGAATATTAAAATCTTTTTCATGCAAAACATACGCAAAATAATTTATAATTATACGTTAATTCAAAATTTCAATAAATTAAGGATACTGAAGATCTATTACCATTTTGCTATGCTCAATTGTCGAAGTCACGGAATATTGTTAAATTTTCTAAATGCTAACTTTTCAGAGTTTATTTTATGTATAACATTGAAAGGGCTATTATTGCAAGGTTATGATCCATTTATAAGTCTTGGTTTAGAAAAAAAATATGTTTGATATGCTCAATATTTACCTAAGTTGGAAATAATTAAAATTATATCAAACTTCGAATTTTAAAAATTTGTCACTTTCTGGTGAAAATGAACTTTAGATATCAAGTAAAACATGGGTTTGTAACCTCAAAAAATCTATTCGTTGTATCTTAAATTTTTTGCAAGCTTTAGATTCCTGAAAAAATTCGTAAAACCAATTTATCGCTTTTCCGCTCTGGTAAATTATTAATTCTGGTTTTCTTCCTACTGTTATTGAGCATGATTCCCGTCATCTTTATCAATAATTTGAATGAGATAACTTGAAACTTGTTTCTAAGAAAATTCTTAAGAAAATTTAAAAAAAAATGTTATAAGGGTTTTCTAGGAAAATTTAAAAGATCCAGGATTGGAAAATCAGTGGATTGTAGGACTTAAAACAAATTCAATTTTAATACGACTAGAAAAAACTTGAAACTTGAAAACAATCCCTAGAGTTTTGAAAGGTTCTGGCACCCTGGATATGTTGTACTTGTTGGCCGATGGCACATGTTGATTTTTTATATAAATTCATAATATGCCGATGACATATGCCGAAGTATGACTGAAAATTCAGTTTCGGTTAAAGGATGATCGACCTAGTAATCCATACGGTATAAAAGGGTTCAGCTAATCGGCGTCTAACCTAATTTTCCATAAACAAAATTGTTTTGCCACCCCCTCCCCCCCCCGAATTCGAAACCTGGCTACGCCTTTGTTGAGTTTTCAAGTAATTGTAAGTCAAATCACCTGGTGTGTTATAAAAAATTCAGAATTGAGCTGTCCACCATGCAATTCGTCATGTTGGGATCAAACTTCTATCTAGTCGATACGTCGACTAAAGCAAGCCATTAGTATCAAATGGCACTAGTAGTGATTTTTTTAATTATATACGATAGGTCTTGTCATTCAGAACATCTTTACTCATGACAGCAAACGTCAATCTAGTCGTTTTGTCAAGTTAAAGCAAGCGATACGATGTCAAATTTTGCACTATCGTCACCTGGTAAGTGAATTATGAACTGAACTGTCCAAAAACAAAAACCGTCGCTTTAATGGCCCTTCTGTCGCTTTAATGGCCCTTCGCTCATTTTCAACTTCTATTCAATTTTCATACTGCCGTACTCTAACGGAACTATCCACCTACATTCTTCTAAAGATCATTCTCTAGCTAATAAATCATCACACTAAAGCTTCATGTTAGCATTTCCAACCAACTCTGAAAATCGTTAACTTCGCGTATGAAGTAACATAAAAAACACTTTGAATGAAAAAACCTTCTATCTAGTCATAATTTGAAAACAAATGACATATTAGTGCCACTTGGAAGACGAATTCTGAACTCAATTGTTCACCTTGCAATAGGCCTAATCCATCTGAACAGCTTTGATGAAGACCGCAACCCAGTGACATCATGGTAAATTTGGATCTGGGTACTCATTTAGAATTACCCTTTGTACCCTTATAGGAAACAAAGATAAATAATATTTATTTTCAATAACTGGTTACCCTGGAGATCACCAGTTCTAACCACCATGACATCACTGAACATTTCACTTAAAATCATAGAAATTTGGATTACTGACTGAGTGAGTAAAACTTTTCTCAAAAATCTGCTCGAATAAGACAATAGCGATAAAAGAAGCTCAGTTCCTGTCCAAGTCCTATTCAACTCAATATTGCATTGCATTACGTAGCACCAATGAGCGCAATTTAAATTCATTTCTGGCCATTCAAGCTAACTACGGTATTCAAGAATTTTTTCCTGGAAAATCGAGGAAAAATTTACACATTCACTGAGTAACCCCATTTTTTGCAATTGTTAGTCAAGGTCGACTCAATTTTGAGTAACTCTCATTGGCCATGTATTAGACTCATAGAAATAAAAGACGTAGAACTTTCCTTATAACCCAGCAGGTTTTTGAGAAAAATCTAGGAAAATTTTACTCATTCAGTGAGTATCCCCATTGTATACTATGTGGAGAGATATCCAACTCAATTTTAAGATAGTCTCATCGGCCGTGTACGATGTCTAACGATGTGACATCCACAGACGAACTGAAACAAAATGTACAGGTAAGCTCGCCCTCTCTGCTCTCGATAGTTATAGCAAACAAACATCTGTTTGGTTGTTTGCGTCAAAAAAGTTGGATCAATGTTCAATAGTATACTAATGATAAATTCCTATAACTTTTATAACAAACAAATCCTATATTAAATCTGAATCACATGGTGGAAAAAGAATTGAAATCGATCAATAAATGACTATGTTATAAGCAATTAAAACCTAACACTATTTCGTCACACATTTTTTTTTTATTTGAACCCCAGGATAGTTGCCAACACCGGTGGTTTATTGAAAAGCGTGATTTTTTTCTCACCCCAATGGATCTGGGTTCAATCCCAGCCGAGGTCGGTGGGATTTTTCTGAGGCATAAAAATCTCTGGTCACGTCTTCCTTGGGAAGGGAAGTAAAGCCGTTGGTTTCGGCCCATGTGTGTTGATTGGGTGCGATATTTTACGCAGGTGTGGAAGCAGCCTTCCTAGACATTATATTGCCGTCAATGGATGGCAATCGATGTCCGTCGGTGATTGGTATTAGATCGCCGAACAGAGACCGACGTTAGAAGAAGACCCTAGGATAGTCCACGAAGACGTAGTCCTACGTCAAAATATAAAAAAATTGCTAGTCCGAAAATAAAACTATTCCAGCGAACACGATTGATATTAAAATTTGTTCAATAAGATTATGTAAACCGAAACTGTCAACATCAAAATAAACAATCTGGTGAAAACTGCAAAACTAACATTAACTATAAAGTTGTTAGATAATGTTTAAACAGAAGTGTAACCCATCCAAAATTTTAAAAGTTATCAACTCATTTAACCGATTGATCATGAGTCAACCTACATTACTTATTACGTATTAAATGTGAACCATTAGAGTAAAGTGGGGCAAAAGTATGCACGTAAATTAGGCTGGACATCATTTTCTCTGACATCATATGAAGAACGCTGAATGCTTATAAATATACAAACATTAAAAGAGCGACGTGAATATGCATTGGTTTCGTTTGTAAACGATATAGTCTCGCAGCGCATTATCTCAGCAGAAATTTTATCAAAATTAAATTTTTTGCGCCTACACAACAACTCAGAAATCGAAATGTATTTACCATAACCCATAATCGCACAAGTTGTCAAGTTGCCATTAAATCGCATGATGGCGTCTTACAATCAATACTTCGAAACCATTGACTTTTAAATGTCTCGGCATAAACTAAAACCACAGACAAACAGACATATCTCTCGCTAGTTGTTCATCGAATACGCATTTAACGGTCAATTTAAATGTTTTTTAGTTGGTAGTACCGCCACATGTGGCGCGCATGGTCAATTCCCTTGCGTTTGACGTTTACACAATACCGCCATCTGTTCAGCATACTGCCCATCACAGTGTACTCAACAGATGGCGGTAGTGTTTTAGCTACGATGTTTTATACTGAAAAATATTCAATGTTTTATGTCTGTTTGTCTGTGCTAAAACAATATTTTAACTCCATACGGAATCATAAGTCGTAAAAATAGAATAGTAGATAATATGTTTCTTAATATTCTCGGTTGATGAACATAAATAAACTAAATAAGCTAAACTAAACTAGACTAAAACTTTAGTAGCATTGACGTTTTGTCGAAATAATATAATTGATGTCTTGGCCAAATTGTGGACCAAATTTTCGCGATTCGGCAGGTTCTGCAGAAATTTCGCGAATACAACGTGCCCACACATCATTTGTTCATCGATTTCATATCCGCATACGACACAATCGATCGAGATCAGCTATGGCAGATTATGCACGAGTACGGATTTCCGGATAAACTGACGCGATTGGTTAAGGCGACGATGGATCGAGTGATGTGCGTTGTTCGACTATCGGGGACACTCTCGAGTCCCTTTGAATCTCGAAGGGGGTTACGGCAAGGTGATGGACTTTCGTGTCTGCTATTCATCATCGCGTTAGAAGGTGTGATCAGAAAAGCTGGGATAGACACGAGCTTCTTGGCTTCACCGATGACATTGACATTATGGCACGGAACTTTGAGAAGATGGCGGAAATGTACATCAGACTGAAGGCTGAAGCTAGGCGGATTGGACTTGCCATCAACGCATCAAAGACAAAATACATGAAAGAAATGGGTTCTAGGGAAGACAATATTAGAAGCCCCCCCCCCCCCCCCCAGTTCAGATTGACGGTGACGAAATCGAGGTGGTCGATGAGTTCGTGTATTTGGGCTCACTGGTGACCACCGAAAATAATACCAGCAGAGAAATTCAAAGACGCATTATGTCAGGAATCGTGACTACTTTGGACTCCGGAGGACGGTCTGGTCGAATAAAATTCGCCGCCGCACGAAGTTGACTGTCGACAAGACGCTGATTAGACCGGTGGTCCTCTACGGCCACGAGACCTGGACTATGCTCGTGGAGGACCAACGCGCCCTTGGTGTTGCGTACCATCTACGGTGGAGTGCAGATGGATGACGGAACGTGGAGGAGGCGAATGAACCACGAATTGCACCTGCTACTGGGAGAACCATCCATCGTCTACATTGCACAAATTGGGCAACTACGGTGGGCTGCCGCACGAAGACCCAGTGAAAATGGTTCTAGAAAGCGACCAAACAGGAACAAGAGGAAGAGGCGCGCAGCGGGCAAGGTGGATCGACCAAGTAGAAGGTGACCTGTGGACCCTTCGCAGACTACGAGGCTGGCGAACTGTGGCCATGAATCGAGCAGATTGGACACGACTTCTTCGGATAGCAGAGGACAACAGGGCCTTAGCCTGATTTTTAAGGTAAGTAAGTATGTATTTAACACTAGTATAGTTCAATTTTAATTAAAAGTACCCACATTCAAAAGTCAATTATTTACCACGCTATACGATCCATACGATACGGCAGCTCTCTAATGGTGAGTACAGTCAGTAGTACCAACCGGTGGAAACTAATGATTTTAAATTGGCTCACTACTTGACTAGCCCATTGGTCCCAAACAAATCGATTATCGTACCCCATTCTAACAGGTGTTCAATAAAACATGAGGATTTTTTCAGCCATATAGCTAGTAAAAAAAATGTATTTTTCAACGAATTCAGTATTTTTGATTAAAAACATAATTTTTATTCTTCAAAAAAACGTCAATGAATATTGGAGAAGGGACCCTGGTCAGCCGTACGACGCAATTTAGTCGCGATGCTCTCACAAGAGCGCTGGACGGTACTGAAATCATTCTTATTTTTTTATTGAACACCCGTTAGTCGAAATTCTACTACTATGTACTTTCTATGTTTCGAGAGGTGCATCAATTAGCTTGGGACCAAAGTTAGTACCAGAGCTGAGCCAAAAAGTTGAGCACGTTTCTTCGGGACCTTCTGGTCTTACAGTTACCACTATGATAATACGGACCATCAAATTGAATAATAAACTCAATTCTAGGAAATACTAAAATAGTTAGTTGGAGAGCTGCACTAACAATATTTTTCTTCCGTAAGATGTTTATGACCCCCCCCCCAAACTTCATCATAATAGATCGTAAGAAATTTGAAACCCCCTCTCCCCCCTAAATGCTTACTTAATTATTGAATGGCCCCTTTGCTAGCGAACACAAAAGTATCATTGAACAAGCGTTGCCAGATGTATTGCCTTTAGCAATGAATTTAAGTTTACTAAAACAAGTAAATACAAAGTTTTACTAATTAACATAGATAAGAGCATGCATTTATTAATGAACAATTATCAAAAACTTGATAAATACATTAAAAGGACCGTTTTTGGCACATTAGCGTTTCAACTAAAAAGGTTACACAAGAATGAATTGAACATAAACAGGGGAGATGGTATCAGTGCATGTAACCTAACATTCCCTTTCCGGCTCAGGGGTGTGAACAAAATAATATACAGCACGGTCTGGCAATGTGACATTTTGTCTACGACATTTGTTCACGCACATAAGAGCGATGGTAATCGCCGGTGTCTCACGCACTTAATTCCAACACGCAGTGATATCGTCACTATAAATCATCTTTAATCGCGGTTAGAGATACTTTTTTTTGGCTTATAATACAACGTTTATTTGCCGTCGGCCGATCGCGGGGATGGTTTATTTACTACTAACAGTACTACCTACTCTGCCTGATCATTTGTTTTGCCTGCATGTAGTAGGAAATATACACGACCACTGTTCAACCGTACCTCGGCGCCTAATACATAGGTGCCACAGTCGGAAGAAGTGTTAGTTTGTTTACTAAAATGAACCATGCCCATTTTGTTATGGCATGTTTGCTATAAGAAATGCGCCTCGTGTTTATTAGCGAATTTCACATCAAAGATTGATTAATTGAGTAGGAAATCAGTTTGGCACGGCATTTGTGACCAGCATACACCTTCCGGTAGTATGAAACAGGTCAAAAACTGTTCAAATCCGCAGATAAATTTTTTTGTTTTGAATTTCTGTATAGCAAAATAGTGAACTTTTCGTGAACATTAACGGCAAAGAACTCACCAACACTGGGAGACCGTGAGCTCCTGCCCACCTGTCATAAAACCGTCTTGCAACCGTACGCTAAAGCCTTTCTTATTCATTCTACACAGCTGGTTGTATGGTGCACAATAGCGTACGGGAGAGAAAATTGAGAGTGAGTGATCGCGTATTAGGGTGGCTCTCGCAACATAAATGCAAGCTATAGTTTTACGTTTGGCGCGATCAACATTCTTATGCACTAGATAGTGTGACGTCACATTTGTTGTTGTATTGTATAAAACCTGTCAATTGGGTTCTTAAATTTTGAAAAATGCATCGGTTTGTATAGGGGAATTTACGTATTCTCGGCAACCTAAGCAGCGACCTTCTTTCTATAGCCTTTTCCTCTAAGGAACGCACACATATGCAGTATTGGTTTGTTTGCAATCTTTTGCTGCCAGCTGCTTTAACAATTTCAGTCGAAAGAATTGTCAAAAGCTGTTTTGAAACGCTTTTACAAAGCTCCAATCTTTTCTAGTGAGAGCGAGTATTTTCGGCAACCAGTTTTTCTTCGGCAACCGTTCCATTTGAACTGCATGTAAATCTGCTGTTCTATTATCGGCAACTCGAAATCAGCTACAATTTGAAGTGCGTTTGTTTCATTTCAAGAAAACCTTGCTAGATTGCTTTTTCTCAGTGGTAAAAATATAGTCAAATTAAAGCTGAAAGCATAAACAATCGTTTGCATGCATTCAGCGAAGTGTTTTCGTCAGAAAATCCAGTGAAAATAGTGTTTCAATTTGGGTTGCCGAAAATAGTCTGGCATGCCGAAGCCGTAATTTCCCCTACATCATTTGAAAGAGTTTCGTTTTCTGAGTACAGTGAAATTTTTTTGAGGCCACACACTTTTACCTCGATTTTTAAATCAAGACTTAAAGTAAAATAATAATATCACTTTTTGACACTTAACTAATAAACTGACAGCTCGCTCCCATACAAAGTGACACCGAGAAGAACTAATAAGGTGAAGCTTTAGTGTGATGATTTATTAGCTAGAGAATGATCTTTAGAAGAATGTAGGTGGATAGTTCCGTTAGAGTACGGCAGTATGAAAATTGAATAGAAGTTGAAAATGAGCGAAGGGCCATTAAAGCGACAGTTTTCAAGATGACGCACATTTTTGCCTAGCCCGTACGATGTACGCGGGGACTTGAAGTATGTCTCCAAGTCCACAGGCAAAAAAAACATACTTCAAGTCCCCGCGTACATCGTACGGGCTAGGCAAAAATGTGCGTCATCTTGAAAACTGTCGCTTTAATGGCCCTTCGCTCATTTTCAACTTCTATTCAATTTTCATACTGCCGTACTCTAACGGAACTATCCACCTACATTCTTCTAAAGATCATTCTCTAGCTAATAAATCATCACACTAAAGCTTCATGTTAGCATTTCCAACCAACTCTGAAAATCGTTAACTTCGCGTATGAAGTAACATAAAAAACACTTTGAATGTAATAAGGTGATTTTTGTAAATGTAATCGTACTTATTTAAAATAGTTCTAGTGTATCTAATGTATAGACTACGAATATGCATTCACCTCAGTACCCTTAAAGACCCAAATTTCGATTCCTGAGAATCAAAATCAGCGGGGGGCTCCCTTAGCCCTATCGGTAAAGGCACAGCTGTAAAGCAAGCCATGCAGGGGTGGCTGGGTTCGATCTCCAGTCGGTCTACGTTTTTTTGGTTGATAAATTCTTCTCTGGGCATAGAGTATGATTTTCCTTGCCACACAATATATACTAATGGAAAAATTGTACAGGCTTAGATAGCTCTTAATTAACAACTGTGGAAGTACTCAAAGAACATTTGAGAGTTAACTCTTTTGTAAAAATGTTACTGAAACCAATCACATCATACCTCTTCGATAGCTTTTTTTCATTGTAGGGTAAGTGTGCCATTTTACGGCCAATGCGTTCCTTTAAATGGCCCGAGCTTAAATTTATTTTTGTATCATTCTCTATCAAATTTATTTCAATGCAACCTTACAACATAGATTTTGCCAGACATCTACGCAAATAAAAGCATACAAATTAATTTCAAATTCGAGTAAGACCCTAGAACTAAAACGGGAGCATTTGTGCCATAAATGGCTTACTTACCCTAGCAAGAAATAATTTTCTGAAGAATTTTTTAGAACATGACGGCTGTTTTGCTTACTTGGATCGGTACTATGAAGAGAACATTAATAGTTCAGGTTTTATTTTTTCATCAGCCTTCAATTTATTGTTATTTCTTAAATCTTCAGTTCAATCATTGATTGCATATTGATGAAAATTAATTACTTAGGGGATAAAGCAAATTTTTAATCGTTTTTCATTTTTGGCCACCAAGCAATATCCCTAGAAACAGAAATCATCCTTCCGGCAACAAGTCCCATTTGCATCCATATTTCCATTTTCCATCCTGTGTTACTAGATCGTCCAGAAACACACGTGAGCAAGTTCCCGTGACCATTCATTTCGACTTCATCTAGCTCACATGAGATCATCTAGATAGAAACTTCCGTTCACATCTCGTCGGTTATGAAAAAAAAAACCAAGTAAAATATTCTGCACAAACAATCACGCTCAGTTCAGAAATAGGACCATAAAAAAATGGAAATAACATTGTGGTGCATCCTACCTGCTTCGGTATTCACCTCGTGACCCAGGTGGCGTATCGCGTACAAAAGCAGCAGCCCGTAGGACAGTTGAAATCCCGTGGTGAGAACATGCGCCAGGAATGCAACTCCGCAAACAATCCAACCCCAACCGCCGTCCGGGTAGAAATGCTGTGGGTGCCACGAATCGTGCGGAAACGGACGAGGATCGTGCGATAGCGACGGAAAACAACGTGAGAAATGGACGGGAAAACAGTTTAGTGGAAATTTTGCACTATAGACAAGCACTCTCTCAATTCATGACAGGTAGATGGTGGCGGTCGCTTTGGGGGAGCGAATCTATTACCGTCATTATGACACCAGTATTTAATCAGCATACGCTTCCCGGTCGGTTCTGATTCACGTGTCACCATTCACGCGTCACGATTGAGAATGCGGCGGCATATCCGAAAAAGGGCACATGTCTGCGTTGGCTTACCTGTCTAATTGCATTGGTGTCAACACCGGCCCTTCGCAACGCCGGCACATTCCGATGGAGGGAATGCAGTTCTCGTTCCAACAGAGCCGGGTAGGCGGAATCTTCCTCCTCCATCAGTCGACTCCGGTCGTAGCCACCTGGAATGAGACACGAGGGGAGATATTTTAATGAGAATTGTTTTCATATTTCGAGAGTATGCTTGTACGCTCGCACCACTCTGCGGACAATGCGGGATGGGTGACACAGGCTGACAATAGGAAATGCGCTTAGCGTGACAAAACATATCCAGCTTGGTCGGATCATCATCATCATCATCATCACCATGATCGTACCTCGCTTCCGCCTCAACCAACAAAAGCGTGAGGCTAATGCGAACGTACGGTTTATTGATTATATACCCGTGGATTATTGTCTTATGAAATGTTTTTGTTTTGCAAACAAGCTAAGCGAGGGATGTTTATCCTTATCATAGGATTTTGAAATTCTTTACACAGGCGAGATGTGACGTAGTGCTTTTATGGGATGGTGGCAATTATACCGATTGTGAGACAAATAAAAAGCTATTTCGGGATGACTTTTAGATTGGATTTTTACTGTTTGACTGAATTGTTATTTTCGATTCTATTCAGCCATCCTAATGTCGATTGGTATGTTTTATACCGTCTAGATAACCACTACATATGTTCAAACATATATATTACAATTATCGATAGCAATAAATACCAAATACAAATATAACCAGCCCATCGATTGCATCCAGCCATTTGGCTAGGAAAATAGCTAACAATCACATCCAATTGAGAAGGAGAGTTCCTAAAGCTGATAGCATCCGTAAATTTTCAACCATTTTCGCAAATCGTTCCCAGCTTTTTACAGCTGATTTATGATTCAAGATGTCACCGTTTTATGGTTCCGGTTGAATCGAGTTTTGTTGATGCTTTCTCCCTTTCGACGTAACAAGTGAACGAGTTTCAGAGTTGACTCTTCCCTCCTGTTGACCTGCTTGACGGTGAGAGTTGACTTTTTTTTTATTTTACGAGTGCAGTATTAGATGGAGTAAGTCGTAAAGCAAGGGACTCTCATCCTTTTGTTCTGGTGAAAATGACTTCCCTCTGCTTTATTGACTACGCTAGAGGATTTCTGTGGAACCCATTGACCCATGACCGTTGCTTTAATTATGTCAAATTGTATTTTTTATTTTGATTTCGTGATCAAAATTATTTTCTGGAAGGTTGATTAATGGAATGATTTTCTTTTAAAGGGTGTAGTGCACACCGAAAATTTTCTGTAACTTTTGAACCGTATGAGTGAACAAACTGAAATTTTTTGTACATTGTTAACATCTGTCAAGTAACGGCGCCGGTGGTGTAGTGGTAAGCGTGATTAACTCTCACCCCAGCAGGCCTGGGTTCAATACCAGTCGGCGCCGCCGGGATGTTCTGAGGCATAATATCTCTGATCACGCCTTCCTTCGGATGGGAAGTAAAGCCGTTGGTCCCCGGTTCATGAGTTGATGGGTCGATAGGTAGGGTCCAGGTGTGGGAGCTGCCTTCCTGGCACGTCGGTAGCATTGGTGCTCAGCACGGAAAACAAGATCGACGGAAAAAACAAACCAAAGGAAAAAAAAAACATCTGTCAAGTTTCATAGTTGTTCATACAGTAGTTCCAGTCATATCGTCAAAATAAGAAATTATCTGTGAAAAAATGTTGATCACTTACAATTAAAATCCAGAGGTGTCCCATCAACGGATCACTAAAAAGCTTGGAATTTGAAATACAACTGTGTCTCGTGTGATAAGAACCTTCAAGAAGCATCTGAGTGGCCCAATGGACAGTAAAATTGCCAGGAAAGTTGTGCAACAGTTCAAGAACCATCCAAACATTTCAATTCGAGATGTCGCTAAAAAGTCCAAGGTCTTAGTCGCTTTCGTGCAGACAACCATGAAGAGTGCTGGGTTACATATTTGCAAGGTGCAAAAAGCCCCACACAAATGGATTTTTGATTAGTTCTTAATGGGAATGACATTGATGAAGACTGCACATTGTAGATGATGATGATGATGGCCCTACCTCTTACCCCTACAAAGGTTTGAGCTGAACGGATTTATCTTTAAGATAATTAAATATGGCAACCAGGTTTGAAAACAAAATCGAACTGGTTACAGTTACAGATATAAATTCCCTCTAGAGTTTACAGTTGCTTCACAGCGATATAAATGTGAAAAAGCTCAGGCGTCAACCTATTAGTTCGTCTTTTTGTCTACCTAAAATATTCATAAATATTACAAGCAATAAAGAGTTAATGAACAATCGACAAAGCATCCAATTACACTAGCAACCCCGCAATTTGATGCTATCATAATTTTCAGCAATGTCAGGAATGCTCACGAACCCCAAGCATTTGCCAGAAAACATACTACTAACTCAAGGTATTTTCCAAATAAGCTTCAAAATTGCATTTTTTGTTTCAATTGTAAATTCAGCAGTCTATATTAAAAATCCATCATCACCATCGTGATGAACAAAAATAGTTTTTGCAGTGCTACATTAATTATTAACAAGTCATTATGACAGCTATCCATATAAAATAATCTGTTAGAGATAACTTCGTCAAGATACATAATTTATCAATTCATAAAAAAAAAAAAATCAC
Source organism: Ochlerotatus camptorhynchus (assembly GCF_037179485.1). Classification (NCBI taxonomy): domain Eukaryota; kingdom Metazoa; phylum Arthropoda; class Insecta; order Diptera; family Culicidae; genus Ochlerotatus; species Ochlerotatus camptorhynchus. The sequence goes on along the minus strand of NW_027040793.1, from coordinate 796,075 downwards.
TGGATAACTGTTCAAACGACAGTTTTAACGTGTGAAATGCAGTGTCTTTTAAATTCTGTAAGTGTTGCTGAACGTTTTATAGGTCTAGGCATCGAATTGAAAACATTTTTTTCTTTAAAATATAATGAATTTTGTGAAGCACAAATCAAGAAACATGGTATTCTTATTTCAACCGCGTTTCTAGTATTATATCTATGAAAGTCACTTCCTCTTTCAATTTGATCACACAAATATCGAGGCAGGAAACCGTTAACTATTTTAAAAATGAACACCATAGTCAAATATACAATTCTTTGCTTCACCGACAACCACTATATGGTGTCTAGCATCAAAGTTGAGGAAGTGAATGCATAATATATCAATATCAAACGCATTATTTTACTCTGCAAGCGCTGTAATCTCGATATTTGTGTTGCATTGGCCAGCAATAATATGGAAGGGCAAAAGTCTAGATAAGGACAGATGATTGATTGGTATAGCTGTATTTATATGGCAATAGTTAAATCGTTTTTCAGTTGACATTGAATTCCATACTTCTTGGCAATTTTCTTGATGACATTGTCAATGTGAGAGTTGAACTTAAGTTTGTCATCAATAATCACGCCACGATTTTTAATCTCCCGAACGTGATCCAAAGTCTCATCATCAATTACAACAGAGACGTTCTCATTTAATCGATTCCGCGAAATTGCCTTAAATTGAGTTTTACTTGAATTCAATTTCAACTGCTTATACTTCAACCATCTACTTAGAGACCGCAAATCTTCATTGAAGTGTAAAACGGCATCATTTAAATCCTTAGCTGCAGTGAATAACATAGTATCATCTGCAAAAAGATTAATTTCGCAACATCGTAAAACGCGTCGCAAGCCATTACTATACATAATAAATAACAGGGACCCTAATACACTTCCCTGGGGCACTCCAAGGTTATTTCCCACGGGACTGGAAACAGAATCATTAAAAACAGTCCGTTGAGCTCTGTAAAACAAATAGAATTCAAACCATTTATATGCAGTACTCGTAATTCCAAAGCGTGTGATTGATCTTAACCATAAGGGTCTAGAATTTGTTTCAAAAGCGCGTTTAAGATAAAAACACAGCAACAATCGTATTTTTGGAAGTTTTTTTTTTCTATTCCTTTCTGAAATTTCCGTCTAAAAGCTACTTCCTAGAACATCTCTTTAAAGAAATTCTTCTAAAAACTTCTATTTGAATCATCGTTTTGAAAGCTTATTTACGAATCTTATTTTCCAAGTTTCTTCAAAAAAATTCTTTTTGAAAGCTTCTAGTTGGAAGCTCCTTTTAGAAGCTTCTTTCTGTAAGCTCATTGTATAACTTTTTTCTAGAAATCTACTACTTGATGAGGCTAGAAGAAATTTCTAGATAAAAAGTTTATAGAATGAGCTTTTAGAAAGAAGCTTCTAAAAGAAGCTTAAAGGAGCTTAACAAAATGGGAGCAACAAACACAATCATGGAATAACATGTCGTTGCTGCACCTTTATCCAGTCAGTAATTTTTAGCGAGTTTTTGAATTGCGGAACTGTTAGGTAGAATTTAAAAAAATCTGTGAAAAATTCAAAGTTTAGAAAATGTGTTATGAAAATTTATAGACTTACTTATGCTAACCCCGTTTAATGATAAAACACAACATTGTCGATTTTATCGAATCTTTACGAATAACGGTCATTTAAATTTTAGCCGAGTTTTTCAGTAATTCAGAAACCCAGTAAAAAAATTCTGACTCCTGTAAAAAATCCTAATGTGTGGAAATGGCAAACAACATTCTAAAAATGAGCAAAATGTAAGAAATTCATAATTTGCAATTAATAAAATTTGTAATAACTTCAGAACGACTGGACTTTATGTATGCTAATTTTTTAAAAATTATGCTTGAAATCCATTAAGGTTAAACACGAAAAAATCAGGTCACATGAAAAACGCTGCCCAGTTTTTTTTTAGTTTTTTTTTTCAAAATTTCACTGGATGAAACTAAAAGTCCTTACACGCAGGCAAAAGAACGTAAGAGTTTCATAAGAAACACTTTTGAATTTAAGCCATAAGAAACAGCCCGGTGGCAGGCTCGTAGACAACATTGTATACGTTGACAGCGGGCCCAGTACAGCAAAACAAACGATTTGGGGCCCGGACATGCTGCCTACTGTCAAACATAGCTGTTAGTATAGGCCTTGTCACCGGCCTGATAAGAAATGAGTGTGAATTTAATTGATTTGCCTTATGAAAAATAATGTTCACAAAAAATAATAAATCGGAGCAGACTGGGACCGGAAAATCGACGTTGAGGTTAGAGGGCCCGTGTGTATATCACACGCTCGAAACGAAAATCCCGGTCTATCCAACCGGTGAACACTTATGTCTATTTCAGTTACCGTGTGGACATAATTTGTGATGAGCCCCGGTCACTTTCAAAATGTATCATTATTTATGTACGGTCCATAAAAATTCGAAATGACGTTTCACAGTCATCTAGTGATGGCTGATTTTCATTCAAATTATCGATTAATCGATTAACGAACCGAAAAGTAAAATATTTGTAATCGGTTATATCATGCCGGTATAAGCATTAACTTATCAAGATGATCATCACCGATGGTTTCAAACATGTGCTGCACTCTCATTGGTGGAAAAATGGCAGCACAGCGAACAAAAAAATCGATTAGTTGTTAATCGAGTAATTAAAAAATGGGACACCTTTGATTTTGGTGTGTTTGTTTTGATAAAAATGAGCACAAAATTTCATCTCTACCGAGGTGACAGAAAAACCACCGCTGGTCACGTCTTCTTTCGGAAGGGAAGTTAAACCGTTGGTCCCGGCCCATGTGTGTTGATGAATGGGTGCGATATTCTACGCAGGTGTGGAAGCTGCCTTCCTGCACATTCGATTGCCGTCAAAGGATGGCAATCGGTGTCCGTCGGTGATTGGCACTAGATTGAGGAACAGAAACCGACGTTAAATAAAGGAAAGAAGAAGAAGAAGAAACACGAAATTACCTTGAATACGGGGGTTATTCATTGGATGAAAGGGACCGTGAAAAAGAACACTAAAATAGAAAGTGTTTCTTCCGACAGTTTCATCTTAGTATTCATCTTTGGTCTATCCGCTCCTCGCAGTTTTCGATCAATTCTCTGGGCAGGAATTTTATACCTCGGTTGACCGTAGGAGAGCCCCAAAAGAATGTAAAATCAAAAAGAAGTCGAAATTCCCCAAAAAGTTCCATGTCTGACAAGCAATCTGCAGTTGTGAAAAGCGAATCTTTCGTTACTTCTGGGACCATGAAGCAGAAAATTTACCAGGAAGAGTGCCTACGTAAGAGACTACTGTCTTATTTGGAGCAGCATGAGGTGGATTGCCTATTCTGGCCGGACTTTGCAAACTGCCAATACTCAAATTCCACCAAACAGTGGTACAGCGAAAATTGCGCCAAATGGTTCTCAAGGAGATTAATCCGGCCAATATTCCGGAACTAAGGCCAATTGGTTAATACTGGTCAATTGTGAAGCACATACTGAAGAAAAAGGTGGAACTGCAGTTGGCCTGACGGATTTCAAGTGGAAATGGAATTTGGCAGACAAATAAATGGGAACAGGGATCGTGCAAAAGATGATTGCCCGTTTAAAGTTCAATCAATGACCTATGGTAAAAGGGAAGTTTGAAAAAATGGCCTTTCAATACAGCCATTTCAAAGCATAAAGATTTAGTGGTTCTTTAACTGAATAAAATTCCATCAATATGTATATTTTTTTAACAACAATAATATGAAATCACATAATCGTGTAAATTGCTGCGTTCATATTATTGATATAAAAAATGTGATACAGGTCCAATAAGGAATGCATGACAGTAGCTTCCGTTGTGGACAAACGTGCCAGATACCTGAAAGTAAAGATATTTACCTTTTAGACTCTACTCTAATATCTAATGATTCCTTATGTGCATGTCTGAGACATGGTCTTTCTTTAAAAACATGATTTTATGAGTTACATCCTAATACTTTTTGTGTACGTTTGCAATGGTTGGTATTTCCCAATTTTAGTTTTTAACCCGCGTACTTTTTAAACGTTTTATTGTACAGCAAACTCTCCATATCATAATAATGAATATAGGAAGAGGTCGTCATTCAGTTTGATAAATCATAAAGCTTCCAGTATGATCTATGAAACTTCATGACTGCTCATGGCGAGTTTTTGTTATCCCCGTTGGAAAGTCAAATTTATTTTATCTAAAATTTTAATTGACATTTGGAGAATAATTTGACTTTTTTTTCCTTGATTTGTTTTCCGTCGATCTTGTTTTCGTGCTGAGTACCAATGATACCGACGCCAGGGAGGCAGCTCCCACACCTGGACCCTACCATATCCATTCATCAGCTCATGGAACGGGGTCCAACGGTTTTAATTCCCTAGGCGTGATCAGAGATGTTATGTTTCAGAACATCCCGGCGGCGCCGATTGGGATTGAACCCAGTCCTGCTGGGGTGATTCTTTGAAGTTGTAAAATATATGGAAATGAACGAAAAATCTTTAAACTGGAATTCCCTCAAACTACCAGATCGTTATCGTTATCGAAATTTTCCACAAATTCTTGGAACTAACCTGATTTTTTAGAAACTTGCCTTACGTTGCCTTATTGATCTTCCAGAAATTCTGGAATTTCCAAAAAGGCGTGATCAGAGATTTTATGCGGCGCCGACTGGGATTGAACCCAGGCCTGCTGGGGTGAGAGGTAATCACGCTTACAAGTACACCACCGGTGCCTCTAATAATTTGACATGTCAACAGTGCCTCTTAGAAATTATCAACATAGTACGATATTGATATAGGAAATATTTGGAACTTTATATAGCGTTGTTAATTATTGAAAACTTAAAATTTCCCTTTCAATCGAACTCAGAAAAAAAAACAATATAGCTATCGACGTACAATAAAGGTTAACAAACGGTTAAAGCAGGGCGAGTGATCCAAGATTGTGTTTTTTTTACAATCCATCGAAAAGATGCTCTAAAACGTGATGCATCTTGCCTCAGATAACGAGCGTTGAAAGTTATGGTTTGTCCCCTGCTAGGGTCATAGGTCTTCATACTTCCGACGATCGACACTCTATAAGGAATCGGTTATGATAGTTCATTTTAAATAACATCTGAAAGGTGGTATGGTCAACTTATCCGAATGCACACATTCGCTTTCCCACAGTTATAAGACGTGCCTGATAAGCATCTCATAGTACGCCGATAATCTCCCCGACGACGATGCACTATGGATCAATTTCATACAATTGGTCATGGTCAAAAATTCAAAAAATAGTTTAACTATGCTGTAAATGTCATCTAAGGGTAATTTTGGGGTGCTGAATCTAATGGTAACATCAAAAACACCCTAACCTAAAGTTATAGTTGTCTTTGGCGCTTCCAAAGCACATTGGTTTTATGCTTAAATGCTTGCATTATTTGTAATATTTAAACAAATATTTATTAATGTTTTGAAAGGAACAATAGGTAAAAGTGAAGTATTTTATGTATTAGTATTACAATAAATTGGATCTCTACGTAGAGTGATTCCTTTGAATTCACTTTTGAATTTTAAAGCAACTAGGTTTTTATCTTGATTACATACATTTTAACTATTTGTGTTTAGGGTCTATTATAGCAGTTAACTAAAATATTACAATTCCCTTTTATGTTTTTATCAACATTTATTTTAATTCAATCTTTTTAAACCACATTTACGGGAATGGTGCTTTATAAGTCGGCATATATCCTCATTCATGTGTGTCTACGCTTCTTCTCACATCACATCCGACCGATTGAAAGCATGGCGTTATCGATTATTTCGTGCTCATCCATCAGAACTTTATGCACCGTTGTCAAAGTTTACAAAATACCGTAACTATCATTTAAAAACCCATATTCAGTATTCACCCAGTTTGAGACCTACACGGAATACGACACAAAACGCTACTACAATCATCGGAATCTAGGCAAAATACTACGATAAATTAAATAGCAATAGCCACCGACTTAGCAACAACCTCATAAGTGCTACGGAGTTGGAGGGTTGTTTAGGGTATTCGGTTAGGATTCACCTCAAGTTGGCGATGGAGCCAAAAGTATGTATTGTTTATTTGTTGTTTATTTAATCTCTCAATAGCCGGCTATCGAAAGAACATTTTTTTTTCTTTATTAAAGAGACTTTCAGCCTTGGGCTGGTTCGTCTCTGAGAACATATTCATTTTGTTAAGTGATCATGAATTTAAGAGTCTTGGGATTAAACCCATGATTTTCTGCTCAGTAAGCAAAAACGATCCCTCCAGGGTCATCGAGCATCTCATAATCCACAGCACTTCGCGTCAATGTACGAATATATGGATTAACTATGTATTATGTACGATAATTACATTACAATTACGATTATTTACGATAACATGAAAGGAATAAAATATAAACTACAAACAAATGATACACTTTTTCTGCCTATCTTTCTATTAGGCCTGTGGACATGCGTAAGCTTCGAAACTTCTTACCAAACTGAAAAAAATTTCAGATCACAAAAAAAAAACTTGATCAAACTTTCAAAGGTAATTACAAGTAAAATAAATATTGATTATTTTACGCTAAAACGAGCAAGTAACATTAAATCTCTTTTATCATATGCTAATTCTAATTGACTGTAACAAAAATAATATGCTTAAATAAAATAAAATAAAATATTAATAAAATTATATGCAAAATTTACTAGAAGATCATTACTTTATTGGTGAGTCTGCATGAAGCAGCTGATTTCATCAAGGAAGTTCTATTAACAACCAAGAATTAATTGTTTGAGGCATACTGAAGCATTGAGAAGGTGATATGTGGAAATTATCATCGGTGCAAATATGAAGAAATTAAACATAACCCATTGCTTCAGTACCGTCAACCTCCTTGTCCATGTCCATGGAAAAGGAATGTTTCCTAGTAAAAACATCTTTATGAGTGCAGATGATTAAAATTTAAAACCAACTGAAGTGAAGAAACTATTTGCATTATGAATTTTAGAAAATTTCATAGACCTTGGCAACTGCCGAAAGTTCTAGAAGCTTTATTTTGAGTTCCATTCATCTTAAAATTGGGAACACGCATATTCAAACATAGGAACACATTGATGGAAAAATATAAAAGCTATTAAAATCTAATGTAGATTTAAGGGTTTTGGGTCCCACTGTTCGATGGAATGAGTTTCCTTTTCACACACCTCACATTCGCTTTGAATCGTCACATCGAAGGCATTCTTTCATTCATCCACAGCAGAGAATATTGCCTTTGCCCCTTTGAGTTGCTGGAGCCTTCATGGAACAAACGCTTCGAGCGTACCACAACTAAAGGAGCATTCACCCTACCAACTGATTCGAAAATAATGTAGAAACCAAAAGAGCGCCAAGCATTATGAAAATGTCACATTCAGCTTCAACACCACCGCCAGCGTGTCTGAGTGTTCATTTTTCCGCAATAACTCATCAAGCATACCAATCTAAAAACTATAGCCCCCGTATCCTATCTTCTATCTGATGTATGCATACCATGCATCGCTGCACTCGATCGGCGTCGAGTGACATCACACTGATAAAACAGATAGGTGTAGTAGATACTCACCGGGATATGTCCCATTTTGTGCATGATGTCCTGTCGTAGTCGTCCCAGCCGTGTGCAAATGGGCAGTGCTAGTGGCTATATGATTGCCGCCACCACCGCCGCTGCTCTCCCGAAGGCTGCTATTGTGAGTGTTCCCTCTGGTGAGGGTATTGCTAGCGCTTCCTGATAGATGCTGGTGGGATCGGCTCAGTGTCGAATTGGCCGAAGCCATCGATGCCGTGAATCGACACCGTTGGCAACCATTCCGAACTGGGGGTGGTCTGGGCGCAGGAGCCGGTGGGGGTGAGGCGGACAGGGCCGGTGAGTCGAGATCGTTGGAGGTGTTGATTCCGAGCATTGCTTCGTCGACTTGTGATTCTTGGTTCTGTTGCTCACGGACCGGTGGAGTGATTGAGGTGGCTTTGGTGGCAGTCTGAGGTGGTTGGAGCTGGAATTGGATCGGGGGCTGAATGGGAGCCTGCAGGTATGGGTAAGTGGGTAAATAGTGGTGGTTTGAGGGACGTGATCGCCTGGGTAGGGTCGATGGGGCCGAGTTGAGGGTTTGTGACGTCGAGTAGAAGTATCCTAAGGCACTCGACGACAAACAGGTGCAGGTGAGATTGATGTTGTTATTGCAATAATAGCAATTGTTTTTACGGGTCTGACGGCTTTGACTATACTGTCATGGAAGGGTCATAGATTGGTGCAGGAAGGGCTGCTGCTGCTGCTGCTGCTGTTGTGGGATTTGTTGTGGGTAGGAGTTTTGGGAAAGTGTAGGGTAGCTTCTGTACATACACTGATGGTTCGGATTGCTTAGATTTGACTGGCCGAACATTTTCGCCTACGAAGGACACGAATGTTCGATGACGATGGAAAGACGAACTTTTGGTCTGTTCTTGTTTGCTAGAGTGAAATTTCTATGTCACGGTTGGGGGCAATAACTTTGACAGCACCCGAGAGGACGTAGTTAGTTTGTTTGAATGGAATTTCTCTGGTAGATTTTCATTCCCTTGAGCGGTGGGGTTTCATTGACTATTTGCTTTTCGTTTTGTTTCACAAAGTTGTATCACAGTATTATTCGCTCTCGGCGAGTAACGCTAAATTCGCGACTTCGACACAATTCCGCCCTTCTCTCGCACCTACTTTGTTACACACTCACACGTTCGCCCTCGCGTTTCCCCGAAAAAGCATTCCAAAGTGTCCGGAATTCGTATTAACGGCTGATTTATTGGACGTCACCCATTTAATTTGAATATCTTTCTCACTAGCTCTGTGGGACAAGGATTGTCCTCCTCTCAACTGGGGGGCGTTCGTAGTACCCGCCTGCACGACCGTCGACGAACAAGACGACGACGACAATCAACAAGATCACTCCACGTCGCGTTGGCATCAGCTCGTAAAGTCACGTATTTATGAATTTCTTCGTCCGTTCGCCGCAGCAACATCCTCACCGGCGGCAGTCGGAGCGTGTGGATGGAGGGATGCTAGCAGCAAGTGGAAATTTTGCACTTGGGCCGTGATGGGTTTACACTTTGCTTACTAACAATACAGATGCACTGTGGTTGGATTGCCAGACCATACCGCGACTGCCGTCAAGTTCGATCGTTGATTTTTGTCTGCAATGGAAGAAAGAGACGGAGAAGTTTCGGTCAATCGATGAGAGAATATCGCCCGATGCCGGGAAATAAAGATATTTATGGGTGGATAAATTTTGGGTAATGCGACAGCTACAACGAGAGAACATGAGATTTTAATAATTTAATAAAAAGAAAAACGATTATGGGCGGTGATGTTGTTGTGGTATCTGGCATGTCCATTCCCGCAGGGAGAACGGATCTCGGCAGAAATGGAAGAAATATTGATCGGCCTGGTAATGAGGCATTTAGTACGTACACGGTCGATGAGATCGACTTAAAACTAAGCGGTTTTTGCTCAAAATCGCAAAAATGTAAATCTTTCATTGAGCTCTTCAAGCAGCATCCTCCAATATGAAAAAATCTACGAAAATTTTACTCAGGTCAGGAGTATACTAATAGACTGAAAGAAACTGCTTTTGGTTTTCCTCATAATCGAAACATTTTTTCTCGGAAAATTCAGGAAAAATTTACTCAGTCTATGAGTGACCTTCGTTTTTTTGTGATTTTGGGTGAAAAACCACTCAATTTTGAGTCGATTTCACCGGCCGTGTAGCTTGTTCGGCAAAACACAGAAGTAATTGTGCTCACCCATTGGAAAGGCAGATAAAGATAATGTACGATTGCTCAGTGCTGTCAGGGTTATCTGTGTAAGAATATCTCAATTAGGGGAAACAAATTTTGTTACGGAGAAGGCTTGCTGAGGAACAGTTCCAGAGTGCCATTTGGCTTTTTGTGGCTATGGATAGTACATTTTCACTTACACTAATGGCTGTTATTGGAATCTTGAAACGTTGAAATTCATGTGACCCTGGATGTTTGATTATTGTGGGGTTATGATGATGAGCGGTTCCATACTAATTCGCTAATCCATTTATTCATGTATTTTTTATTTGGATGAAAATTTGCAGAAACGTTCTTTTTGCCCAAAAATGCCATTTTCAATCTTCAAATCGCAATTTTGAATCATGCCTTATTATTTATAACATTTTTATAGAAATTATTAAGCTTAAGAAAACTGATACTCGACAATGGTTTGTTCGATCGGCTTGGTGCCTTGAGCAATGTGGTAGGTAATGGCTTAGACTATTTAAAAAAATAAATAAATATATATACTTTAAAAAAATTGCACCATATAAAAATAAAAGCTTGAACAATATTTTCCTTAAAGCAGATTTTTTAGTTTTTTTTTTTAGTTTTTGATATGTTTAGAGGATAACAAATGCAAGCTATTGCACTTTACGCCATAATGGAAAAAATTGAGCAAAAAAGTTATGATTTTTTGTAAAACTGAAGTTTGTGGGGAAATATCCAAAACATAGTCCAATTTTTCTTTAGACTTGATGTAATGAAATAAAAAAGCACTTGAATAAAATATTTCTTAGTAGCACGAATTGTAGAAGTTTTAATGTTAATTTGCTTGAAATGTTCATAATATTTGGCACCAACAATATTATGCGTTATGCTTCTGTACTCCAGACCACAAGTGACCATTGAATCATACTATTTTGTAGTATGACTCAATTAAATCGATGGCCTAGGTTTGCTTCATGAAGGATTACATTCAGTTTGGATGGTCTGGGTAAAACCTAATGCATTGAGTTCTTGATCCATGTCCATTAGAGTGATGCAAAATTTGAAATTTTCGCTCCACAATACTTAAACGATTCCAAATCGGATCCTGACTAACCTCTCAAAATTTGACCCCATTTGGTGAGAAACTGAGATGGCACAAACCATTTGAAGTTTGTATGGGAATTACTATGGTAAAACCAAGATTTTTGTTCATGTCTATCTAATAATTCACAATATCGGTCTGCTTCAAAAACTTTCAATTGTACTTGTAGAAAATTTTCCCAGCTACAACTTTGCCGAAGACCACTTTTTGATTAAATGCAAGGATCGAAAGTTATCAATGGTTCAATGCGCTGATGTCTTATGATCATGCTCAATCAACGGCTCAGCAGGCAACATTGTTGTTTCTGGGGCGTTGAATAGGACACAAAAATCATGGCTACTATGTCACACTGCAAAATACAGTGTTGCCTACAGAGCAGCTGCTTGATCATGTCATAAGTTTACCAATCTCTTAAATAATTAATAACTTTCTCCTGTCTCGTTTTACATAGAAACGATCCTCAGCAAAGTTGTAGCTGAGAAAATTTTCTATAAGAATGGGTATCGAACTGTTTCGCAGCTCAATATGGAAAAAGACTAGAAGGCAATGAACAAAAAGTTGAGATTTCCCATAGTAATTTACATGTAAATTTCAAATGGCTTGTGCGAAGTCTGTTTCTAACCAAATGAGTTGTAACTTTGGGAGGCTAATCAGGATCCGATTTGAAACCATTTAAGCACTGTGGAGCGAAAAAGTCAAATTTTGCATCAGTCTAATGTCCATATCACTACCATGACAAAACTAGTTAAATAGTGCACCTAAAAGCAAGCTTTTTTAGGTGGCAGGTGTCATGTTTTAGAATGGTCAAATGCCTGATGTAAGCTAAATGATTGCCAGACCTTCTATCACCTGTAGATAAAATTGAATTATGCTTGAAACATACCACATATTGTCCACAATACATGGTGATTGGCACCACTAGTCTTAATTGAAACATTCAATCAAGGACGTGCTAAACGGGAGCAACACGGAAACAGCAGTCAGGTACGCTTTGGACGTGTATCATGCTTGCAGACCAGCTTGAATGTATGAGTTTTAACCAGAAGAACATTTGTGATGTATCGGTGCCTAAAGCGTGCACTTCTCGCTGTGCACTTGGATATCTGGTTGTAGGCAAACAGAGTAACAGAGAAAGGAAGTGCAAAAGCTTGAGCAAAATATTCATTTCTCCCGCCTTCCCGCGTAGGAAAAGAAAATATTACTCGCTCTCACTCTCTCACTCTTGCTTGCAAATCTCTCAATTGCCGATGGTTGCTGGTTGCATCTGTCCAAATTTAAGAGCTTTCTATGGTTTATTCAGATAGTGTTATTCTGGTGAATTAAGTGTTGGTTAGTTGAAGTTTGCTACGCAGGGGAGATTTCGACTCTGTCTTGCATAAAAAAATGTTTTCGGGAGTGTTTGTAGGATATTCTTTATTTCACTTCAATCGAAAGAGTTAGCCTTTTGATAGAAACAAGAATAAATTCCTCTTTCCTGAAAGTATTCCTGGATTGCGTGGGTGTACTTCGGATCACACGAAAGGGCAATGGAAGATTTATTTACAAAAGATGATAGGCCCTGTTACGTCATGTAGTGATTAACATATAAATTGAGAATATATCCCTCGAGTTCATGGAGCATTGGAAAATAGAACAAAACTAATATGTGACTAATATTATGGTCTTTAATAGTTGACGAACTTCTCCAAATCTTAGCAGCAAAGGGCTTCGAGATAATTGGCTTTGCTGATGACATAGTCATAATAGTACGAGGAAAATAAGATAATGTCATTCAAAATAGAATGCATTTGCATTTGCAATTATGTTTCGTCATGGTGCACTAAAGAAGGGTTGAATATAAATCCTTCTAAGACCACTATTGTACCGTTCACACGGAAAAGGAAATTTTCTATTAGGGTAATTGATTCTGGTTGGACCTATCCAAAAACTGATGATGGTTGGACCTATTTTTTCAATCGCTAGTTTAGTCAATCTTCGCTAATTTTTTATTTTCAAAGATCACTTTACTATCATAAAAAACTCTTTTTCTTCAATTTGCATGGGTGTTTTATTGAAAAAACTTCAAAACAATTGAGTTTCAATGTGTTTTCACAACAGTTCACTTTCCACGCATTAGCTCGTCATCATGCCTTACCTTCAAACATACAAAAAAGGAATATTTTTTACATTTATTTTTATTTTCATGCAGTAAAATACTGCTTTAAGGTGTAAACACGCTCATTTATCTATTGGTTTGTTTGTTTGTTTGTGTTTGTGTACAATCTAACCCCCACTGTCCGGCAGTGTTATTATGGAAGAAAACTGCTTTTTATTACCCTTAAATTAAAGCAGGTTTAGTCCGGGAGTTAGAAGGTGTTAGCTCTATTGCAGCTCCAGTGACCCATTTCAGAATGCCTGGTAATTCACGACCACTCCGAGGTCACTTTTACTTACAATTAGCCCCGCATGTTCACTCTACCTTTATCAAATGGATAATGGTATCATAAACACACTTCCAGATTCAAAAAATATTATTTCCAAATCTGGCACGTACATAGTTTTAAAATTTGTTCAGCTGTATTAAATCGATTTGAATGGACATTTCTTATCAATTTTGTTTCGAATACCTCTTGATTCATCTGCTGGCAGCACTTACTGGCCCTTACCGGCGACCAACTCATCTGCCCGCAAATGCAACAACGCCTAAATCTCAAAGCTCTCCGAACGTCCCCTCGAAAATGCAATCGAGATATGTAGAGCAATTTTCAACTGGAACGTACTCACAAAATCAATACATCCAGGAGCAAATTCCCGATGCTTATTTTTCTCTCGCAAACCTGTCGTCGTCGAACGGCAAAAAAAGGAAACTCGGTGAGCAATTTTGTGACACGGAATTTTCACTGAACATAAACCGCGAATTCACGAATTTCACCACACCCAACTGCGAAAAACGTTCAGAAGCACTTTTGGTACAATTCCGATCAATTTCTTTCGAAAACACAACAAAAAAAAAGTTACAAGCGAGCCAACATCAACACCGATTGTGCTGAGCTCTTTCATGCACCTTGCAGCGCGTAAATAAACTGAAATAAAAAATTATAACTCGCGATGCCACTAATTTCTGGTCCGGGAGAAAAACAAACAACGCAGATCGCGACATCTCTTCTGATGCTTGCAAACATGTTGAATCACGTTTTCTTTCTCTATTCTAAAACTTCCCGGAAAGCGAGAAAACTACCAATCACACACGTATAAACGTCCGGGAGGTAGAGCGCCAGCGATAATCTGGCAATTGCAGCCGAAAACTATGAGAGCGAACGCACGCACAAAACAGAGAACAAACTTAAAACACAACCGTATCCAAAGGCGTTCGAAACTGCACCCGCACTTTAGGTGAATCATCCTGTCGCAAAAAAACCATGCAGGAGACGGATTCTTCATCGCCTTTAACTGGTTTAGCGCATTGGTCACAGGCAGAAGTCATGCTGACTCAGTTTCCAAAAGTGATTTAGAAACAGTGGTGGAGATGCTCTAATACGCAAAGAGGAATTGGATTCTCAAGATCGCCCAATGCTAGACAGTATACACTACAATATGTCTGATTGGATAACTTTTTCACTGTTTTCACAACACAAAATATGCTCTAATTAGACGATTATCGCAACGAACTGCACTTTCCACTAACAACCAGAACAATATTACAGGTGTACCGAACGGAAAAAAAACGAATAACGATAGCCCGTGTGATAAAAAATCGGCAAATTTAGCAGCGCACAATCACGACGATGTCAATAACAAGAACTGTCATTTAAGATTCCTCACGCTCATTTATCTATTGGTTTCACTAAAATGTTTGAATAATTGAAGAAATTCGAATAGATAAATATGATCATGGTTGGACCTACGCATGATGATGGTTGGACCTATGTGTTTCCTAAGACGGCCGCTAGGTGCGCTTCGGTTTGTCTACATCCTTCATGCGCAGCTGATTTGAAATTCGATTTCGTTTTGGCTGAGTGATCAGTTTCTTCTAATGAAAAAATGGCTAAAGAAAAGAGTTAAACGGTCAAAAATCTTCAAGAGGCTGTTCTTTTAGTAAGAAATAAATCACTTACCGCGTATCAGGCACAGAAAAGGTACAATATTCCGAAAACGACACTTCGCGCAAAAATTAAGGGAAGCCACGGCAAGAAATATGGAAGGGAAATAGTGTTAAGTGTTGATTTGGAGAACCAGCTAGGGGATTGGGTTTGTATGTGTGCTGCTTCGGGCAGTCCCAAGACGATCAAAAAGATCTTGGAAGCTGCTAAAGACCTTGCGTCACTAGTTGGGCGTAAATTTAAAGGAGGAATTCCATCGTCAGGTTGGCTGAAAGGATAACCACCGATTTTCGAACTACCACGAAAGCGCCGAAAGAATCTGTTAATATGAATTTACATTAAGCACTTCTCATACACCTTCTGTGTGTGAATTAAGTTGAAATAAAATGTTAACAAACTAAAAAAAGCTAACTGAAACTTATTTCCGAAAAAAAAGCTCCTAGGAGAAAAAAAAACCATAAAACCGGAATTAAGTTCTGATATTCTGCTCCTAAATTCCCCGGGGGCACCCAGAACATGCCCGGAAGTGGCCAATGTGGTCCAAGGCACTCAATTTTGTTATTGATCTTTTTTTTATCGAATTTGGAAGTAATGTGAAGTGTCGCATGATAGGTTTTATTCCTTCCATGTCAAAATTAGCTCCATGTTCCATATACCCTGGAACTTGTTCCGGCCATATCTCCGGAACCAGTTGACCGATTCCAAAAATATTCGATAGCTTTCAATGGGACCACAATACCTATAGTTTGACGTTAAAAATTTCCAAATCGGGTCAATGATTTCCCAGAAAATGAGCCATGATGAATAGCTAATGCGCGGAAAGTGAACTTTTTTAAAAACGAAGTTAAACTCAAATTTCTTAATTTTTTTAAATAGCAAATTCATAAAAACTGTATAAAAAGGGTTTTTTCATGATACCAATAAGCTTTAAACAAAGTTTTTGAACAAATATGGGCTAAATAGCATTTGCAAAAATAGGTCAAACCATCATCATTTTTTAGGTCCAACCAAGATCAGTATAGGTTCAACCAACATCATAATTCTTTGCTGAATAAAAACGTTTTATAAAATCATTTGTTCATAATATTTAACTTTTTATGTTATTATTAGAAACAAGAAAGGTAGATCTTTCGCCTAATCACGCATTTTTCATAATTATATGTTGAATTCATAAAAAAAATACGACATGAATGTTGACGTCGTGTGAAACCGGCCTAAATAGGTCCAACCATCATCAGTTACCCTAATAACTTAAAATTGAAAGAAACTTCTTTAGATCTTTCACGAACAGTCAAGTATCTGGGAGTCATTCTTGACAGTAAACATAACTAGAATTCACATATAGAGCAGGTTGTTAATTGTTAATAAAATTAATTGACGATTGTAAGACCCAGAATATCCTACCAATACACCGAGTATGTCACTAGATGCTCTACTTTATCTGCTTCCGTTGCATTAATTTATCCAATTGACTGAAAGGAGCGAAAGGACGGAAAGGGTTCTACGAACAAAGTACTTCCTTGAAGGTGATCTTACAGGACACCTTAGTATTTTAAAAATGTTTGATATTGATTCTCTTGTATTAAAAAATGAAGACTGGAAGGATAAAAAATATAATTTCGATCGTTTATACAATGCAGCAGAGTTTGATCGTAATGTTTGGGAAAAAGGGTACCAAACATCAGTCCAGGTTCAACTGTTTTTTTTTTTATACAGACAGGGGTAACTGGTCCAGGGATAGATATCTCAATATCTATGGGTTACTGGCCAACCATGTTCCAAGCAGAAATTCAAGCAATTCTTGAATGCTCTGTAATATACTTGCAAAAATTCTAAACATTCGAATATCTGCATTATGTCTGATAGTCACGCAGCATTAAATGCTTTTAAATCAGCAACATGCAATTCAAAACTCGTATGGGAATGTGCAAT
Organism: Ochlerotatus camptorhynchus; assembly: GCF_037179485.1. Lineage (NCBI taxonomy): Eukaryota > Metazoa > Arthropoda > Insecta > Diptera > Culicidae > Ochlerotatus > Ochlerotatus camptorhynchus. The sequence continues at coordinate 779,127 of NW_027040793.1, read as the reverse complement.
GTCACTTCAGAAATTGGCCTGTCAAAATCAAGTAAACCTATATTGGGTTCCTGGCCACTGTGGAATTGAAGGGCATGAAAAAAAACTAGCAAAATTCTTGAATTATCAAAGAAAGATCTCAGTGTCTATACTGGTTTGATAACAGGACATTGTCCATGTAAATATCATTTGAAGTTAATAGGAAAATTTCAAGTGGATATGCTTCGATTCTTCGGCATAGAAAAGGAAGACTCTGAAGACCTGCTATGCTCTTGTGCAGTAATCTTGAATAAAAGGCGTATTTTTCAGGATAAGGGGCTAGCAGAACCCTTTGATATTTGGAAATGCAGGTCCCAGTCAAGTAGTACATTTCATTCGAAATGCAATACCTGGCTGGGAAAATGCTTTTGGTCAGTCTATGTTGGTCGCTTCACAAAATAGTGATACGACATAACTCTGATAAAGCAATATAAAAACGGGGAATATCACAATAGATCAAAGTAATGGCAGCAGTGATGAATATACCCAACACGGAAAAAAATTTGATTGTAAATTGCAACGAATACAGTTTGTTGCACAGGTTTAAAAAAGAGGCACGCGACGCCTGTGAATCAATACGATCTTTTATCATGCACCTTATACTCAATGGTTGATGGTTCCGCATTTTAACGCTTAAAAGGGGAATTTACGTATTCTCGTCAGCTTAAGCAGCGTCTGCACTTCTATTAGCAGTTTCTCAGCTTCACACACAAACCGGTTTACATAGTTGAAGATGCTAATTTCAAATAACAGACTTAAGTGTTAATTTGTATACGATAGATGAGGAGATGAAAGTATAGAATTGAATTTAGAGTACGGCAGTGTGAAAATTGCATATAGAGAGTAGAAAGCGAGCTAGGACAACTTTAGGAAGGTACAAAATCTCCCTTTGGAGAGGGATGGTGAGGGGTGCCCCCCCCCCCCCCCGGTTTACATTTACATTCATATGCTGCTTGCTATTCTATCCATTCCAATTGACAGAATTGTCCAAAATTGTTTAAAAACGTTTTTATAATGCTCCAAATTTGTCAGGTGAGTGTGACTATTGCCGACAGGCTTTTGTTTCTTTGTAATCCTTTCCTTTTGAACTGCATGTTAATCAGCTGTTCTATTATCGGCAACTCAAAATCAGTCGTATTTTGTAGTGCGTTTATTTCATTAGAAGAATAACCTGGCTCAACAGGATTTCTCAGTCGTAAAACTGTAATCAGATTGAAGCTGAAAGACTAAGAAATCGTTTATACATTCAGCGAAGTGTTTTGGTGAGCAAATACAGCGAAATTAACGTTTAAATTTTGGTTCCCGAAAACAGTCAATCGGTGCCAAAACCATCATTTACCCTATACATCTATCTCAGTACAAACACGATGAAAGCTCATATAAATCAGTGTCCCTAACCTCAAACTTTAATATCAAGGAGTTGGAGGCTGAAACTGTAAAAATACTTGCAACTGCTAAAAAAAAAAGCATCATTACTGTACTCTTTTTGCATTAGTATTATTTTGTGGCAAGCACAATCATCCATGGAAGTCGAGAAATTTTTCAACCCGATAAATTCCTAGACCGGGCTAGGAACCAAGCATGGTCTTGCTTTATAGTTTCGCCTTTACCAACAGAGATAAGGGAGGCTAAGGGAAATTGGTTATTATTATTACTATTATTATCTTTATTTTAGAGACTTTCAGCCTTTAGCTGGTTCGTCTCTACAGAGAAAATTGATGTAAATATTTAATAATAGCTGCATTATTTGCTTGCGGACTAGTTTTGATTTTCAACACTCCAAACCAGGCATGGAAAATCATTTGCATTCATTTCTTGCATTCATTTACATTCATTTGCCCCAAACTTTTTTCATCAACAAAATTCCTCAAATGATGTATCGAACTTTTGTTGGTTTTGCTATTACCTACAACTTTTGTTAACAACTCAAATCAGTATCTCTTATGCATGACAAACCAGTGCAAACAGAAGCCACTACTGTTTTTCAGTGAAAGTATTTTACATTCACTAAAAAACAGTAACAGTTCTGTTCGCTCTTATTCGTGATGCATAAGAGATAGCTTATAACAAAACCTACTAAAGCTCTTAGCAACATTTTGCTGAATGCTGTTGATGAAAAAAGTTTGAGGCAAATGAATGTAAATGAATGCACGAAATGAATGCACATGATTTTCTATGCCTACTCCAAACACGATTTAAAATGACTGAGCTATAATTTTTCAAACATTGCAAGTTTGCCGTTACACATTTTACCGAAGGCTTCGTGTTCTGAGTGTTAATGACATAAATGCCAATATCCCCAAGGACTAATGTACCCATTTAGTTAAACCAGGAGTAAGGCTAGAGTGGAGTTCAAGCAATTGGCCTTAAGCCACGTGATTACAGTAGACGTTAGCTAAGTGGACCGAAACAAATACTCAGTTAATGGATATTTATCAGTCAAACTTTAATTTTAATTTGTTGACATGAACCGCATGAGCACTGATGAATTTTATATATTTTTATCTGATTTGACACATGATATGCATTTTAGTTAGTGAATTCTCTTCAGCGAACGTTAAATATAAATTATTTACGTAATGGAATAATTATTTTACTTCAGTTTTATCAAACCAGTTTAGTATGCATACGAAGCATGTAATTTGAAGTATTTTACTAAATACATATTTAATATTCCAATGCAGAAGAATGATAGGAAATCTGATTTAAAGCATTGTTAAAAAATCAGGAATTTATATAAAAAAAACCAGGAAAACCAGGAAAAACCAGGAATTTAAAATCAGAAAATCACTTGCCATCAGTGTTCAGAAAATCATTCTCAAATTTCATTCATTGAGTCTTTTTGCGAGAATAAACTCGCGTGCGAATGTGGCAAACAAAATTCACGCTTGAGATTCTCATGCATATTCACGCACTCACACTCACAACGTCGAAAAATCATTCCAACTTTAAACCCTGAGGCCCAAACAATAGTAATAACAATAAATAACGCCAAAATATAAATAAACGAATTTTTGAACCCGAAAGCTCATTGGTCATTTTTGCATGAGTTTTGAGTTTTTGAGATTGTCCGAACACTGCTTGCCAACCTGTACATTGTTTCTATAGTTTACAATTTCTTAACTGCAACAGGAGTGTGAAAAAGCTCTAGGCACATCCACAGATATTCACAAGCATTCCCATCCAAGAAATCCTAGGGTAATCAATAATCATCTACCCGTTTAGGTCCGACTTATAAGTCCTTTATTTTTGAGATATTTTTATGACACTTTCAAGCATGACATGCGAATGGGTGCTCTTGTCTAGTTTTGGGAAATTACGATAGTCATTATTTTGTTTCTGTGGTCAGACATATTCTGGGGAGTTCCTGGATCCTGGCTTAAAAGCGAGCTGAATGAAACAAATTTTTCACGAGAAATTGTATTTCGGAATTATGAACTCATGATTAGGATGTTCTGTATTCTGTGCTTCCATATCATCAGCACGAAGCACACCGATTCAATCACTTTTATCGACTATACACGGCCACGTTATTAACACTGATAGGTACAATTACTGCTACCAACTTAGACTAGAGCTGTGAGTGATCTGGCATAATCAATTTTTTTACTAGATTTGTGCAACATTTCGGTCCATTTCAGAGCTTCTTCAAACTACTTCAGCTTCAACGTAAGTCAATTCGCAGTCAATCAGCATCAATTGGTGTATAGAGTAAATTGTCTATTGCGTCATAACAGCACTTTTAGGTCTGCCCTCAACACCACAGTTATTAACTGATAGCTATCTTTGTTTGCACCATTTCAGCATTCGGTCCATTTTAATACTTTCGCAGGGAAGTGAAGACATTTTATATCAAGAAAAATTCCCAAACCTTTCCGGGATTCGAACCCAGCCGTCTCCAGAATAGTCTTGCTATATAGCTGCGACTTTACCAGCTGAGCGAAGGAAAGCATTTAGTAACTGAGGAAATACTCAATGATCACCAATATAACCTTAATTCAATCAGGTTTCCGCTTTAATCACCTTCGGTTGAATATTCTCCGTGTAAAAGTATATTCACGAATTTGACTGTTACTTTCTCCGTAAATAGGCTACTAAAAGGAGCTTAAAGAAAATTTTCATTATATTCACGCTTCATAAAGCTTTTCGCACTGGTAGCGTAGCGAGCATCATCAAGGGCATCCGGTAGACACCTCTACCGTCCACCTACACACAACGTCTTCCTACGATGAAAGAGCCCATGCTTTTTGCCCAACAAAGGATACTCCGAGGCACGTACCCGCGTGAGGATGAGCTTAAAAAGTTATTTCATTAATAAATCAAAGTTCTTTTTTTGCATGTTATGTTAGATCCGGAGCATCCTTTTCCATCGAAATGTGCGACGACGTTCCGCTTCAACCAGCAACCAGGTGGTGGGGCAGTCAACGGAAACTGAAAAAAAAGCAAACGTACCGCGAAACGGATCCGGCGAACAGGCTACTTTCACGTGTGAAGCTTTTTATTCGCCACATGGGGTACGGATTATGTTGGAAAACTGTGTGTTTAAAAATGGATAAGTTTTTGTTGGGATTAAACGAAGCTTCAAGAATGGGTTTAAATTTAATGGGTTTAAATACAGAAAGGCTTAGGATACCATTTAGGGACTCCGTGGACTGTGATGTATCCTTCATAGATTTTATACTTATATACTTCGACAATCCATTATTCATTTCTTTATCGAAGGTGACCGTTGCAATTACGATGAAAACCGGATTCGCCTATCATAAATCATCAGAGATAATTGAACCATTATGGAGAATTACCTTCAACTTCCTTCCGTCCAAAAACAGTGCGAGAAACTATTGGTAATCACCTAGGAAAACGATGTTCGCTCCGAGAAGGGTGTGTTTATGAGCCTGCAGTTAGAGTTTGTATACATTGGAAATTAGATACAAAGTCAACGAACTGCCAACAAAAGTGGAAGGAAGTGATGAAAGTTATGTGCCTACCATAATGTTTCGATTAAATTTCAGGTTGAACTGTACCCCTCTGAAAGTGAAGCGTTCTTTACCGGAGGATGTAACTGCTTCATTTGAGATATTATTCAAATTTTCTGCACAAAGTGCAAAACGAGACTGGGTTTTAACAAAGGTACTTTGTTCCACCAGCCAGGGTTGTGCGTAGTAATTGGAGATCTTGCTACAGAACAGAATTTTAATTAACTTCGGCCACGGTCTTTTTGCTATATAGCATCTGTCTGACGAGGGCAGTTGCTGAAAAGTTTTTCATGAACTACCCTCGTCCTTCGCCTGAAATGAAATGATAATATCGGGTCATGCAGTTGGTCTTTTCCTCTTGTTTGCTCTGAAAGTGTTGCAATGTTGAGAATGATGTACAATTTTAAGAAAATATAAATCATTGACAGGCAAACTATGAAAATGGTGTGCAATTCAATTTCGTTTCCTGACTATTATGTTTTTACACGTAACCGTATACTCGATGTTCCGTTCTTTTTTTTAAGCGGACTTCACCCGTCAAAAATATTAAATTGCTGCACATTCGGCTTATTTTTAGGTTAATACCAATAACTGTAATAAGAGTTACTGAACGCCACCAGTATTTTCTGATTTTATTTACTGTGTTCTGCTAATTCCATTACTTCTTTTTTAATTCTTTATTTGTTTAACATTCAAAGTACATTACATTTCATTTAAACTTATCTGCTCCAGCTACTACAGTACCTTACCAGCCTTATTTGTTATGATATATATCTCAGTGTTTTTACATTGTTCCTGCCTTGGCAAATCAGTATTTTAAACAGTTTTTCTATAAACAATTGACATGCAAATACACTGGAACCTCCATTTACGAACCAAAACGGAGGTTCGTAAATCGAATTAGTGCGTAAAAAAAACCTCGTTATTTGGGATTTACTTTGTAAAAGAAAACTCGTTATTTGGGATTTACTTCGAAAAAATAGGTTTTTGAAAATATTGTCAAATAGGACCGGAAATCGATGTCTGACGCCATTTTAAAATCCAAGATGGCGGATTCCAGCTACATAAAAACAGAAAAATAATGTTAAATAACCCACAATATGGGTATTTTTGGAATTGGAATGACGTGTAGGGACCGGAAATCGATGTCTGACGCCATTTTGAAATCCAAGATGGCAACTTCCGGTTACAGGAAAACAGTAAAATACCGTTAAATACACAACAATATGGATATTTTTGGAATCGGGGTGACCTGTGAGAACCGGGAATCCATGTCTGACGCCATTTTGAAATCCAAGATGGTGACATCCGGTTACAGAAACACTGGAAAATACTGTTAAATACCCCACAATATGGGTATTTTTGGAATCGGGGTGACTTATTAGGACAAAAAACCCATGTCTGACGCCATTTCTGAATTCAATATGGCGACTTCCGGTTACATAAAAACATTAAAATAATGTTAAATAACCTACAATATGGGTATCTTAAGAATCGTGGTGACTTGGTGGTATTTGCCAATTTTTCTGTAACCGGAAGCCGCCATCTTGAATTTCAAAATGGCGTCAGATATAAATTTCCGGTTGTTCACGTCACTCCAATTCCAAAAACACCCATATTGTAGGGAATATGACAGAATTTCCAAGCTTTTCTGTTACCCGAAGCCACCATCTTGGATTTCAAAATGGTGTTAGGCATCGATTTCCGGTCCCTAAACGTCACTCCGATTCCAAAACTACCCATATTGTAGGGTATTTGTCAGAATTTCCAAGTTTTTATGTAACCGGAAGTCGCCATCTTGGATTTAAAAATGGCGTTAGACTTTGATTTCCGGTCTCTATACGTCACTCCGATTCGAAAAATACCCATATTGTGGGGTATATGACAGAATTTCCAAGGCCTGTAGACTTGGAGACATACTTCAAGTCTCCGCGTACATCGTACGGGTTAGGCAAAAGATGTGCGTCTAACTTCAAAAACTGTCGCATTAATGGCCCTTCGCTCATTTTCAACTTCTATTCAATTTTCATACTGCCGTACTGTAACGGAACTATCCACCTTCTCTCTTCTAAAGATCATTCTCTAACTAATAAATTATCACACTAAAGCTTCATGTTAGCACTTCCAACCAACTCTGAAAATCGTTAACTTTGCGTATGAAGCAACATAAAAACACTCTGAACTCTTAAGAGTTTATGAATAGTTGAATGCCCATGGCGAAATCCAAACTGCTTATAGGCAAAAATTGAATTCCTATGGATGCAAAGCATAATTCTATTTAAAATTATCTCTTCAAAAAGTCTGCTTATTGAAACAAATAAATGTTTTGGACGGTATCTAGAAGCTTCAGCTGGATTTATATCCGGCTTCAAAATTTGAACAGCTTTTGCATTTATCCATTTATTAGGAAAGTATGCCAATTCAAAGGAACTCTCTTGGAGCTTTAAGGATATAAAAAAATTCCATCATCACCTGGAGCTTTCATATTTTGATTTTTTTTAGTTTTATAGCTAAATTCATCCAAATCAGGACGAATCAAATATATTTTGCAGATAATCCCGAGCAACCTGATTCTCAATAGGACTAGTGCTTAGCAAGTTTCTGAGCTTTATCCGAATGTGTGATCAAAGTTTAACCACCTTCACACCAAATTTTAGACCTGATGAAATATGAGCCAAATTTCCAATAAAATACTGCGGCTGACAGTTCCAACAATTTGATTTTCTGTAAAAATGGCAACACTTTACTGAATCTTCATGGAATTTGTATTTTGTTTGCTGAAGTTGCAGCATAAGAATAAAAGACACACACTTAGATATAATTACTTTTACACGAGACGTTATCTACATTGGACGTAAATCATAGAACGTAAACAAACATTTCGTGTAAAATACAGTGTTCTCAAACCGAAACATAAGCAATTGAACGAAGAGAACGTTTGATTGAATTGATTTTCTCGTTTCTTTCAACTGATTTTATGTCAAAAGGCCGCTTACATGAATCGGTCTTAGGGGACCGTAATTCACATGCCTTTTTTAGTAGTGTGCAGCTTTCAACTGATTTACCAGTAATTTTTAGCAAAATATCATTGAATCGAAAGTAAATTTATTTCTTTTCGTTGTTACTGATACTTCAGCTAGCTTCAGTTTTAAATTGCTATACCAGCAGCATATTTGTTTTCCATTTTATCAATAATATTTTTAAAACATGGCTCATAGTATAACAAAGCATACACGAATTTTATTGGTAACATTCTATTACTATTTTTAAAAAGGAGCTGGAGCATGTTTGTTTTGCCGCCTACGTTCTGCAAACGAAACCTGGAAAGCCTTAAGGTTTTTTCATTAATAAAACAGTTTAACCAATTAATTGCTTGATATACCTGATATATTTTGAGAATTTATGGACAATAATTGATATTTACGGTTCAATTTTTACACCAAACTTCATAACTTTATATAATTATCAGAAATACGCGGAGGCGAACCAGCTCCAGGCTGAAAACATCGTTAACAAAGAAAACTTAACTTATCTTAAAAAATACACATCATGTCCGCAATCGCAGGAACGAAAGAAAAACGTCAAAAAGTTGAAATTTGTTGTCAGATACCGTAGACAGGAAATGTTAAGTAGACAGGAAGCTCGGCTTACTGATCATCGGCAAATAATCTACCATTTACCTGTTTTACTGGATTTCGGCAATGCTAAAAATACTAATACTGAATCCAGCAGAAAGTTATATTACTGAACCCATATCAGCATTTTTTATGCTGAAACTCAAAATCGAAATTCGATGTGGTCTTAAAGCGCTGAAATAGGCTTTTGTGGTTTTTTTCATTTTTTTTGTGGATTTCCAAAAGGGTTTGTAACTCAGGTTCAATTATTTTCCAAAGTTTTGTTCCTCAGGGCAGAGAATCAATTTTTAATTTGTTTTTGTAAATCCCGCCAGATCACTTCCATGACAGGATCACGTGTTCTTTGATGTTGCCTCCTACGGACATTTTTAAGACGGATCAAGAGTTGAAGATTTGTTTGATTATTTGTTTATTTGTATATTGAAAAATTCAACTGACAATTATTGTCTAAATGAATAAAACCTAAATAGTTACGGCCAAGTAACTGATGACGATGATACATTGAAGTCTAATATATAAAAGAAGTTGTTGAATTGCTGGCTGATTGCTCGAATTGGCTCGTGTTGTGTATAATTTCGGCGCCGTGGTTCCAAAAACAGAAAGTCGCGTTGACGAAGAGGCCTCTCAGGGGCATACATATTTAGCTGAGCCAGCAGTGTTGGACAGTCAATGTCCCCCTTAAGCAGCTTTCCAGCGAACATAGCTTGAGCGACCGTCTGTCTCCCCTCTAATGGTTTGATTCCCAGGAGACGGCAACGCTCCTCGTACGGAGGCAAGTTCGTTGGGTCACGCCAGTTGAGGAAACGAAGAGCATATCTCACAAACTTGCGTTGAACGGATTCAATTCTAGTGATCCAGCTAGGAAAGGTCACCAAACAACAAAACTTGACTCCAATAAGGATCGCACAAGCGAGAAGTAGAGTGACCTGAGGCATAGCGGGTCACGAAACTCGTCGGCATTTTTGAAAATAAAGCCTAATTGTCGATTAGCTCTGGAGATGATGTCATTGTAGTGGATTCTGAACATGAGTCTGCAGTCCAAGGTAACGCCGAGATCCTTTATGTGCTCTACACGAGCAAGACAGCGTGCTTAGAGAACATAGTCAAACATGATTGGTTCGATTTTACGGTGATAGGAAATAATTTTAAATTTTTCGATGCTTAGACTCATCCAATTTCTTGACCACCAGTCAGCAAAAATACCTAACATATTCTGGAGATCCCAACAGTCCGAGAGACTTTTAATAATTTTGTAGATTTTTGTATCGTCTGCATAAAAAACGCGGCATTCTGATGGTATCTGAAAGGCGACGTCGTTTAAAAAGATCGAAAATAGTAGCGGTCCTAGGTTAATGCCTTGGGAAACTCCCGAGTTGTTTGAGAAAACATCCTATTCCGACGCGCCAATCTTAACCCGTACATAGCGATTCACCAAATAAGATCTGAACCAATCCACAGCCGTTGACGAGACGCCAGCTTGGCAAGCAAGATATTATGTCCACCGTGTCAAATGCAGCTTTTAGATCCTTAAACGCAGCATCGACTTGCCATCCTGAATCCATGCATCGGAAACAGTTAGAAGTAAACAGCACCAGGTTCGTGGACACTGAGCGCTTCGGGTAAAAGCCGTGTTGTTTTGTATCGATATATTTTTTGCAACACGCGAATAGAGCATCATTTATGATAATCTCGAACAGTTTTGAGCAGGCACACAGGGAGGTGATTCCACGATAATTTGGGACATTCGGTTTATCTCCTTTTTTTGTAAACTGGGAACAGAAAAGACAGTTTCCAGCGGCAGGGGAACTCACATTGCTGTGCCGAAAGATTGAATAACCTCGCAAGGCAGAGATTGGCTACACAACGTTTTAGAACTGATGACGGAATGCCGTGAGGTCCGGCGGTGAACGAGAGCTTAAGTTTGCGTGTTGCGGCTATCACCATGACTTCTGAAATTCGCGGAATATCTAAATTAACACATCACGTGGCATCCCAACAGTAGCATCCAGCACTTGTGCCGGTGAAGCGGAGCACTTGCCTGAAATGACGAGCAAACAAGTCGCCTTTTTCTCTTTCGCTATTAACCAAGTCATTCCCGAGAAACATGGAACAAGGCAACCCGGATTCCTTCCGTTTGGAGTTGACAAATGACCAAAAACTTTTCGGATTCGTGCGAAGGTTCGCTTCAGTGCGTCTCACTTGTCGATTATAGAGAAAACGATTGTAATTTCTTTAACTACGACCTGTAAAATTGAACAGCCGTTTGTAGTACGGCGAGCGAGAGTTACAATACTTTTGGAGGGCAGCAGAGCGTTGACGTTTTAGCACGCGTAGGCTTGGGTTAGACCATGGAGGCTTTTGCCGGGGTCGTCATGCTGGGAAAATGCGGATAATAGCATCTTCCAGTGCAGCACTGAAAAAGATGGTCGTCTATTATAATTGATTCGAATTTAACCTCGCATTTTGGTACTGAGGCAGCTCTTTCTTCAACTATAGAAGTAGTCAGAGATATAAGAGCATAATTAACATCATCTTTGGTTTGCAAAGGAAGGAGAAGCTATATCCCATAAATGTTCGAAGCTATATTCCATAAATGTTCGATATTGCTCCCAGTCAGCTCTATGGTAATTGAAAATAGAGCTGTTGGGATTAGAAATTATTTCTTGGGATATTTTAAAAGTTACTGGAAGGTGATCAGAACCGTTGACATGAATCAGTTAAGAACAAATCAATAGTTGAGGGATTTCTTGCAGAAGAAAAGCATGTTGAGCTGTTTGGATATTGAATAGTATAATAACTTGCAGAACAATCATCCAACAGAATATTACCATTGGAATTGCTTTGAGCATTATTCCATGAGAGGTGTTTTGCATTAAAATCACCAATAATGAAGAATTTAGACCTATGACGGGTACGTTTCTGAAGGTCACCCTTGAGAAAATTCGTTTGCAGATCTGTGCATTGTAATGGAAAATAGGCAGCTATAAGTTGTCCAAATTTAGTTTTGACAGTAACTCCCAAAGTTTCAAAACCGTTGGTTTCAAACGAAGAAAGACTGATGTTTGATATGTACATATATGAACAATGATGGCAACTCCACCACAGGCTCCATCAAGGCCCTTTTAACGTTATGGTCAGGTTTAAGGACCGTTTAAGTTAAAAAGGCAATATGCACGTTAGGAACTCTCAAAAAGCTAATTAGCTCGTCTTCATTATTTTTAAGAGATCGAGCATTCCAATTCAAAATATTTAAAGATTTAAAGTCCATCACAGAATTTCAACGTCATGACGGTATTGTTCGCAAATTTTACTCCAGTTTAAATGGCATTAAACATGGAGTTAGTTTTCGGCTTATCAGTAATCAAGTCGATTAATGATTTTTGTAAAAATTCCATTTTAGGATCAGTAATGCTTCTTAAGTAAAAATCATCAAAATTTTCGTGAGAATTATGTTGGCTAGAATTTAGATTTTTACAAGCTGCAATAGCATCATCGGCAGCTCTATTTACTCGATAAACATTGTTTGCAGCAAGGGGAACAGAAAGATGAAGAATTTGAAGCAGGGTTGATGTTTGCACCTACGGGTACGAATGTAGAATTTGTTCCTCGCTGACCGTTGTTAACAGCAGAGGAATTTGTACCTGGGCGGGAACGTGGAGCGTTTCCTACCTGTCGCTTAGGACGAGATTGTAGGATTGCTTTGCGACTATTATAGTCTTAAAAATTTGATTTGTATTTTTACCACAATTTAAAAATTTAAATTTTATATAATCTTTCTTCAAAGGACAGTCGTCATTTGCGTGGGAGGAATGCCCATAATTGAATTTCATAAGAAGGGGAATCAAGCGAAGAGCCAAATTCATACATTGGTATTGGCACCTCGCAATTTAGAAGGAAGGGCGTTTAGAACGCTAAGTTGAGAGCACGCAATAAGCTAATATGCGATAAGAAATAAGCTTGAAATTCGAAGAAGAAGAAGAGGAACTTTAATTCGAAATATTTTTGTTTTCCGTCGATCTTGTTTTCCGTACTGACTACCAATGCTACGAACACCAGGGAGGCAGCTCCCAAACCTGGACCCATCAACTCATATACCGGTGACCAACGGCTTTACTTCCCTTCCGAAGGAAGGCATGATCAGAGATTTTATGCCTCAGAAAATCCCGGCGGTGCCGACTGGGATTGAACCCAGGCCTTTTGGAGTGAGAGGTAATCACGATTAAAACCACACCACTGACGCCGCTGTTCGATTCGAAATCTTTGTTTTGCATCAAAATGACGTTCGTAGATCATTTGATATCTGATTGCATAGCAATGCCAATTAGAATGCTTCCTATCAACTGAAATAAATTGGTTAAGAAAATTTACCATGAAATGAAATGCTTGGCATGCACAGTTGTACACACCAATTACTCATTTGTTAATAACTTTTAACTCAGTTGTTGAAATTTAGTTTTCTTTAAATTAATGGATAGATTAGGATCATAGTTTTCTGTAGACATGCAAAGAGTAGGTAAATCATATCATTGGAATCAACACCAATGCATTTTTACACTTGAAGTCCGAGATGTGCAGCGAGCATTTCTCACTTCATATTTGCAACGCAAAATCAAATACAGTTTATTACAATAATTAAAATCTCCTTTTTTTACATGTCTTTAAAAAGCTTAAACTCTATTCTATCGACTGCTTCAAACAGAACTATGTTTCGTCTACTCTGTGCAAAGTTATTAGCAAATGAGCAGTTCGTGAGCAAAACTGTGTATGCCAAGCATGTATGACAGCATTTTCAATAGCTCCATATTTTGCAATGATGTTTATTTTTCGATATTATTAATACAAATTGAATTTTCAAACATGCCTCCAGGTCCTCTGGTAAATCAAAATCTTTCAGCTTCCGCTGCCAATGATGTGCAGAGTTCCATTGATTTTTATCCTCACATTTCGAGCTCAATGCAGACTAAATAATTGAACTCACGTCAGGAGCTGAAGATTAATCTTTCAAACTACATTTCACCCGCTGCATTAAATTGAAATACAATTCACTAACTCTCGACATCGCCATGCATGCGGGGGCAGAATGCTCCCTTCGTACAGCACATACACGATGCTGATGCAGTTTTCAATTTCTAGACTACAAGGCATTGACCGACCGGAGCGCAACGTCCGAGAGAGTTTGATTGCCGATTGTTGACCGAAGCGATACGCGAAGCTTGATTTGCATAAATTCTTCACATTGACATCTGCTCTTGTGTCGTTCAATTGCCGGATCCATCCGTTGGAGGCTGCTGCCGTATGTTTGCTCTGCCACAGTTTTATTTTGCACATTTTGCCCAAATGCTTTTACCATTCCCGGGGCAACTGGGTTCAGGCAATTCAAACGTTAGAGATCCTCTCACCATCCCATCGAATCGCTGCATGTTTGCGTCCTTCTCTGAATATCCGATATCGGAGAACATGACAGAGGGAGGATTCGCTTCATCAATTATTGAAATATATTTAAAAGCGATCGATGGTTCTCACTCGTTTTCCATTTTTGCCTTTCCGGGGATTGTGTTACGTGTATAAAGGGTGTCCACGTCATAATTGTACCACTGCACACTGGGGACAAAATCGAAGCAATGTGTTAAAATTCAATAACTTCGGTGCTCGGTGGAACAAGAGACTAAAAAATAGTCATTCTTATAGAAAAAAGTCTCAGAAATCGATTGGAGTGGATTTCATCTTGGGCACGATAGGGTAAGTTGGGGTTTTTCACAGTTTTGCCCTAAAATCTCCTATTTTGCATGATTTTAATGCTGTATCTCAAGATACCGATGATATAGACGGATGACTTCTTGGGCAAAGTTGATCAGAAGGTCAAGGACTGTTGGATGATGGACTGAACAGTTCGGAATTCTTACACTAGGCGGCGCTAGTGAGCATTCAAAGTGAATATGTTTGCGCTGCTGTATCTCAAGATCCTGACTATTTAGACGTGGTGTATGAGATGTTCTAGGTTCTCCAAGTTGCTTTGGAGTTCAGATTATTTGATCTACTGGCTCAACCATGAACTGCACGATGTACTCAGCGACAAAACCTACAAAGACATGTTCATAAAGTTTCTGCGGATCGTTTTTGATTTATTTTGATTTATAATCAAGGTTCTCCAAATTGTCTTGAGCTCAGATCAAATAATTTACCTGATCAACCATAACTGATACAAGGTCCTTAGCAACTAAACATCTCCAAACAACATCAATTTAAGGTGTATTAGAAGTTCTAGGTTCTTCAATTGTTCTAGAGGTCAGATTATTTGATCTACTGGATCAACTAAAATCTGCACGATGATCTCACCGACAAAACTTTCCGAAACACGTTTATACAGTTTCTGCTGTTCGTTTATAGTTGATTTTGAGGTGTATAAGATACTCACGGTTCTCCAAATTGTCCTTGAGTTCAGATCAAATTCTCATCCAGGTTCACTGATTCAAAGCCCTTTGTATTAAAACATCTCCAAACAGGGTTAAACATATCATGCACATTATTTACGTTTGAATTCGATATGTTTAAGACGATCTAGGTTCACCAAATTGTCCTCAAAACTTTTAATTAGGCTACCATCTCGCATTTTAGTTTGATTACATTCATAGATCAGGGGGCCTCCATAAGCTCGGTCGGTAGAGCCTGCGACTATAAAGCAAACCATGCTGGAGGTGGCTGGGTTCGAATCCCGGTTGGTCTAGGATTTCAGATTGGAAAATTTCTCGACTTCCCTTGGCATAATATATTATTGTACTTGCCACACAATATACACATGTAAAAATCGAACAGGCTTGAAAAGCTTTCAATTAACAACTGGGGAAGTGCATCTAGAGCACTAAGTTGAGAGCAGGCGTAAGCAATTATAACGGAATTTAAAGGAAATAAACCAACCCACTCAAAGCTCTTCATAAAGGGATTCCGTTAAGAGGTTCGACAAATTTAGAGTATTAAATGGCTTTTGTTAGACGATATTTTTTGTGTGGTGCAATAATTTCGTGGACAGCCTTTGCCCGAATGGAACGCTGCAAGGATCGTATCGCTACCGACCGGTCATCACCAATTCCTGCCGGACTGGCGGGGGCAATAAATTCCAGGAGCATAGCGAGTTTGCCATGCATTTAAATGCAAGATTTTATTAACGGATTTAAGGATTTAGGCCCGTAGTCAATCGGAATGACAGGGAATTAGCTTAATTAAGCGCTTGTTAGGCTTGTACGGCGATTGACGTGATACGGGTACGAAATTGTGGAACAACGAAACCGAGAAAATGACCGGTGTGATGTCGCCTTCCAATTAACATTATCTTTCCGTCCCCATCTGGGTCTTAATTGTTATATCCTCGGATTTTATTTGTCCAGCCTCGGTGATGTGTTTATCACTGTCTGTTGAGGGGGGAACATATGGGCTCAGGTTAATTTTACAAGCTGCTGTGTTTTTGCTTGGATTACTGATAGCAATTATTTATATGTTCAGCATTCGACAACGCTGGTGCTAATGTGATGAACACTTCCAGAAAATGGACACGACAATTGAATGAGCAACGGCCAACATGAATTAAAATCTAGGTCTGGTGAAGACACATCCTAGTCACCCTTGGTTGCCACCCCTCGGTGTAAAATTGGTAAACAAAGCAAATCTATGAACGAGCTGTGCATGACTCTCTGACTCTTTTGCAGCTCCATTACAAATGCACCGAGAAAACGAAGGTTATTCCACTACTGTGAAACCAATTTTACATTACTCAGCATTTCAAGTCAACAGGAAAGGGTTTCCATAAGCTACAAACTGTATCAATATTTCCTTGCGCTGCACAAACATTTCTCAGATTATAACCAGAGAAAGATGAAAAAGTTAATGTTCAGGATACTATGTTCTAGATACTTTTCAAAGTTCCAATCAATTTACCTTAATACCAATATATTCAATCAGAAGTTGAATATTAATAAAAGGTTATTCAATATCAAATCTATGACGATTTTCCCAGTTAATAATTTCGTTTGTTTCGATACGATAATTTATAAGAACAAACACGTATTTGTCGCATAATCATGAAGCTATTTCCATTAAAAAAAAAATAACAGTTGACTTTTCACTCAGATTTCATTACCTCCTATCTGTTTCCTTCTTAAAATAACAGTCAAAACTGGTTCGATTTTGACAGTTCAAATTGGTTCGAAAATCATTACGTCTTCGCCAGACCTAGATTAAAATTAATCCTGGAACTCGAAGTACGTATAGTTAAAGGGTGCTGCTTTCTAGGAACAATAGGGTAGTGTACTGCCCATAATCGCAAGTAAGTCCCATCTGTAAAAAACTGGAATGAGAAAACGGCGTTCTAAGATTTTTCATGTTTTCTGATTTGAGGGATAAATTTAAAAATAAGCGTACAATGTGATAGAATGCATCTATGTTAACCCAAAAATATTGGAAAAATATCGTGAAATTTTTATTTTACGGCCAAAATCTGAGTGGGACTGACTTGCGATTACATTTAACGTGAATGAGAAAAATAACCGCAAGTCAGTAACAATTCCATGACGATGCTGTATTAGTTTAGCACAGTATTGAACAGTAGAAATATACCATGGTCCCATAGAACGTTATTGAATATTTCTGGATTTGTTCCGCTGGTTCCAGAGCAATGGCCGAAACATACTCCGGTGAGTATGGGTCTTCATCAGGCCAGAGCTTTTCATAAACGTGCCAAACCCACCATGCGATAAATAAATTAACATGAGAATTCAAAAATAAGATCAATAAGAGTCATAATGAGTGACCAGCACCATGTTGACCACACCGGAACATGTTCCGGGTATCCCCGGGGAAGTGGTAAATCCGTTTTAAATCAAAATCCATCAAGCGATACATCAAATCACATGATAATTCAAAGCCAAATTGGTTGGCGGTCAAACTGAGTATCGTAAGAACTATGTTGGCCACATTGGACATGTTCCAGATACCATAGGAAAAACAGTGGGCAAAAATTGGTAGAACACAAATCTCATGATGCGATGTATTGTCTAACATTTCTAACATATTTTTTTCTAATGGGACTGACTTGCGGTTACTTTTCGCTGTGGGTATTGTATTGTTGTTCATTTTTCTTGAACAAACCACCTTTTTTCAATAGCACATCTAAAAAAACATAGAAAGAAAAAATGAATAATGATTCTAACTCAAAATTGATAAAAATGCACATGGTATGGCATTGTACTACTTCATCGAAATAGTCTATTACCGTTCTATCGAGTAGAAAACATCAATAATATCGATGATTTAAAAGGGGCAATACATATAATACGTTTGTTCCGACACTCAAGTCCAAAAGATACAACACAAAGCGTATATGAGCACATAGTAGGAATATTTACAAGGATTGTTCTCAAAAACAAAAGAAGTGCTCCTAGCGAATCCATTTTATCAGCCTTCATCCATATGATGGAGAAGATTCTATGGCGTTTAAATGCGATCCCGAGCAGGAGCGTGGACGAAACACTTGCAGTTTTTTTTTTTATGAAAAGCTGTACGAAGTTTTTATCGAGCATGTACCTCGGAAAAGGCGACCCATTACCTCAGTTTTCAGCAACCATGGTGGACTACCGAGCTGAGACATCTCCGGAATAATATCAGGAAATCACGCAAACGGTTCTTCTTAACAAGGGCAGATAGCGACAAAGTTAACCTCCGCGAAATGGAAACGTCGTACAAGGAACTTCTTTTCTCGTCATATAGAAACTATGTATCAGGAATTGAATCTTGTGTGAAACAAAACCCTGCATCTTTCTGGGATTTTGTTAGGAAACAGAAATCTTCCACCCGGATTCCATGTAACGTTCATTACGACGGAACTCATGCTTGCAATAACGCTGAAGGCGCTAGGCTGTTTTCGACGTTCTTCGAGAGTGTGTTCACTAATGTGTCACCTGTACTTCGACATGACAGCTTTGCCCATATTACTATACATAACATCACGCTTCCTGTTCTTCAGTTTTCTTAAGAGGAAATTCAAAAATCTCTTGAAGATGTAGAAACGAACAAAGGGCCTGGGACAGACGGCATTCCTCCACTGTTATTGAAAAATGTTCGTCCACACTAACATCTCGAATCGCTCGATTGTTCAACCGTTCGCTGCAGGACAGGACTTTTCCAAATGCGTGGAAAACGGCATCGATAGTACCAATCCATAAATCTGGCACCTGTAATCGTGTGGATAATTATCGTGGGGTATCTAATCTTTGCTGCCTAGCAAGGTTTTGGTCCACAAGGCCTTATATAATGCCTTTTCCTCGATTATCTCGGAGAGCCAGCACGAGTTCATGAAACATCGGTCTACAACAACAAATCTGATGTGTTACGTCACCAAACTGTCTCGTGAAATTGAACAAAGAAGGCAAGTAGACGCGGTGTATATTGATTTTGCTAAAGCGTTCGATACTGCACCGCACATTCTAGTCACTGATAAAATGAGGCACATAGGATTCCCCGATTGGATAACAGAGTGGCTTTTGTCGTACTTATCGAATCGAAATGCTTATGTGGTTGTTAACTCTGCACGATCCCATTCATTCAACATCATGTCTGGTGTAGCGCAAGGTAGTGTTCTCGGTCCTCTAAACTTCAACATTTTTATTAACAACCTGTGCATACTACTTTCATCATTCAAACTTTCCTTTGCCGATGATCTCAAAGTGTATCGCATCATTGCCTCGTCTTTAGACTGTGACGCTTTGCAGGAGGATATTAACGTCATGCTTATCTGGTGCGGTGACAACGGCATGTGCGTTAACAGCAAGAAGTGCAAGATAATATCTTTCACTCGCTGTATCGGTCAAACTCACCATCAGTACTATATGGACGCAGAGACACTCGAACGGGTAAATTCGATCTGCGATCTGGGAGTCACCATCGATTCAAAGCTGAGGTTTTACGATCATGTAGGGATTATATTAGCCAAAGCTTTTTCGGTATTAGGATTTATCCGTCGACACGCTTCTGACTTCACCGATGTATATGCTCTAAAAACACTCTACTGTTCGTTGGTGCGCAGTATCCTGGAGTACGCTGCACCAGTTTGGTCGCCGTATTACGTAGCACAGACTCTGACGATCGAACGTGTGCAGAAAAGGTTCATAAGATTCGCTCGTCGTCAACTTCCTTGGAACGATACAGAAAATCTTCCTCCCTATGTCGATCGATGCCAGCTGATTAAACTCGAAGTCAACATGCAACGCTTGTTTGTCTTTGACCTCATCAAAGGATCCATCGATTGTCCTGCACTTCTCGAACAGATTCCACTGAATGCTCCACCCAGACGCTTCCGCCACTCGCCACTCCTAGCGGTTCCTTATCATAGGACAAACTACGGCCATAATAATCCATTCGACTCGTGTCTTCGAGCATTCAATGACGTTAGCGATGAGTTCGATTTGAATTTGTCTAAAAATGTGTTTAGTAATAGGATTAAAGATAAGGTTTATGTTTAATTATAAGTTATTCAGTCTGTACGACTAAGTCGAAGATGGTGTAATAAATAAATAAATAAATATCTGAATATCTTAAATTGGTATGGATGAGCCTGACATAAGAGGTAAAATACCAAAAAAGTAATACAAAAAAAAAAAAAACGTTCACAGCCGATCAGGATCCCAAGCAGGAACCGATAGCTAATCGATATCAAATGAATATCTTAATGTGGTATGATACCAGATTTCGGTATGCTTGTGGTATAAAATCTTGTTTTGATATTATTCAGTTATCGAAATTTTTTGTTAAATATCAAATGAATACCAAAATAACAAAATGTGATCTTTCAGTTTTTAGACAATTACACCTAAAAGAGTTATTAGATTGGTATTAGAAGACCTTCAAAATAACAAACTATAGTATTCTAGCTTTTTAAAAAAGCGTCTGTTATCCGATTGTTATTGTAATAACTAAATTATTTATTAGTTCGTGATTCGTAGAACATTTTTAAGGTATTATTTTTGGTATTTTACCTCTTATGTCAGCCTCACTAATACCATATTCAGGTTGCAAGTTATGCTATTTTCAAACCTGAATTTGGTATTAATAAGTTATTTTTTCCTGCTCGGGGAACGAATATCTCGATACCATAAATTGGTATGGATGAGCCTGATATAAGAGGTAAAATACCAAAAAATAATACCAAAAAAATGTTCCCACAATACCATTCCAATACCAAATTATGATAATGCAATACCTAAGCAATACCACCAGGTATTATTTTGGCATCCAAATATCAATTGTTGGTATTTGCAAAGTCTTTTCCATGTAATTTTTTGATATTATTCTTTGGTATTTGACCTCTTATGTCCTGCTGGTCAATACCAAATTGGTATCTAATCAGAATTATGTATTCGTTAGTTATTTTCTCCTCCTCGGGCACATTACCATTAAAAGCAAATTATGATAATGCAATACCAAAACAATACCACCCAGGTTTTTTTTTTGGTATACAAATATCAATTTTTGGTATTTACAAAGTATTTTGCATGTAAGTTTTTGGTATTATCCTTTATTTTACCTCTTTTGTCATGCTGGTGGTTCGTCCGCTTACTTCTGAGTCCGAACGATAATGAAAAGTTTTGACATGCTACAAACATAGCCTAATACGATGCATCGACTAACCCCTCGCAACGCAAGATAAACGCACACGGAACCGAAAAATTACCCAAAATTAAGTTCTTTTCACTCATCTCCCATGTTCCGTTCAATAAGCTAATTTTCAGTAAACCGCTTATAGTAGTTTGCATTTGGCTACGGCAAAAATAATTACTTACTCGTGTGTATTTTCTACCTAAAATAAAGTTCAATTGACTCAAATTTGAGAATATCTTATATACTCACTAATAGCTTATTGAACGATAGTCATGAGAAAGTCAAATCTCTCGTTCCGTTTTTGACAACAACAAAAAGTGAGAGTGGGATGCAAAACTCAAAATTACCCACAATGAAGTAAAAAAAAACTTAAATTTAGGGTAATTTTTTTTCTCTGTGCAATGCTTGATTGAAAGAGAAAAGGAGAACGAGCATTTCCGAGAACGAAAGAGAAGTATGAAGCGCAGGATGATACGCGCTGCGAGAAGAGAAGAACAAATTCGACCGTCGTAGTTCGAACGAATCAAATATGTTGTTATTAAATAAAGGAAATAAAGATCAAGTTTGGTGCCTTCCAGGGCAAAATTGAGGCCTTTCAGGGCAATATAACCAGCAGAAGTTTCGTTGGACTTAATTAGAGCCCCAACACTGGTAAATACCTGGTATCAGATCATAACTATTCGTCTTTTTTTCTCCTGCTCGGGATTGGACGGAATTGAAACTAAGATGAATTTGGTATAAAGAATCAATGCAGATTTTTTAACAAAATACAAAGGGAAATTAATTTAGAAGACATCTTGGGCAGAAACATTTAATTTTTGTGTTCAAATCCCTTTGAACAAGAGAGGTAAAACGCGGGTTGTGCTTTGTAGGACGGAAATTAGATCAAAAACCCTATCAAACGAAGATGCAAATATTTCCTGCTGCACTCAACTCCTATTGTGTTGTGGCACAATTTCGAATGAAGCTTAATCATGGAACCATTACTTAGCTACTGACGTACTATAGTCCTAAGGATTGTTGCTCCATAAGAAGTCCAACCTTGCAAAATCAATCCATCTGTGGGGACCAACCTACCACAGTAGCTGCGGGGGGAAAACCGGTACAGAAGCAAATTCTTCTCTACCACGCAGTTGGCATAAAAAATTCAAAGTCTAATTAAAAGTTTCTTCCCACCAAATTAAAGACGGAAGTAACAAGCAGCAAGCAGAAACACGGCGCAAGCACGCCAACCGTGTAGTTACCGGCGAAGACCAAAGAGTGAAAGCACAATCAGCATTGAGTTCACGGTGGAAAATAATAAGACAAATATGACTTCTTTTACTTCAATCACTGAGTGGCACAGAACGAAGTAGTTTTAATTTGTTTGCATGCAAATCTTTTGTGATTGTTTTTGCTTATTTCCGACCCGAAATTCAGTTAGAGTTGAGTCTAACATTGTTTTGTTCAATGATGAGATCCCTGCATTTTCGTATCTTTCTTCTTGGGCTGTTTTCCCCCTCTGGCAGCAAATGGAAGATTGAATGAAACGAACCAAGTAGAAACGAAATGCTACTGCTAATGATGGGTACCTTTTTTCTTTCCGTGTAGGCTCGGAATGATGGAGGTGTGATACAATTTGCAGAATGAAACCAAAACCACTAGTCAGACATGGGTTTTGCTGTTAAGGTTAATCCGAGCAGTAGAAAATAACTAATGAATACTTAATTCTGACCTGATACCAAAATTTGGTACTGATCAGCATGAAATAAGAGGTAAAATACCAAAGAATAATACCAGCACAATTTTACACTGTTGAATCAAACAGTTTCCTGCTTTCAATTAAATCATTTTGATTGCTGATTTTGCATTCATAATATATAACTGAATCCGGGCCTGGCGTAAATCTTCAGCATCCATCACGCTGAATGATTTGAGTTTAAATCTCACCCCGGACAAGTCACAAATGACCTAAAATGTGATTAACAAAACAAATAAACAATAATTGTTAATTCAACGACAAATGAACTTAAATTAAAATGTAAACAAGACGTTAACAGCAGAACTTCAAGTTAAGTTCCTTTCATTTGAAAAGTCTTGACTGCATAATGAGAGCACACTATGATATTAGACTTATGTCACGACAATTGAAATCAAAATGAGTTTTCATCATGATAGGAACTGCCAACTTTAATATCGATTTGCTTTTATTTTGTTAACCGACTTTGCTCGGGTAGCCAGTCGAATTCCAGACGAATCTAGAACCGCACTACCGTTCATACTGGTGATAACGCTTTGAGAGACAACGAAACCCCACCCCAAGCTTCTTTCCTGATCCTATCCTTCAACAATGTACCCCTCATACCTCGGGTAAGCCGCGAGTGTTCGGTCTAACTTCTACTAAACTAGAAATAAGTGTATTTTGTTAAAAACAATGAACAATGAAATATCCGCTCCATTAAGCTAGTGTGATTGAGCCTTCCAAACTAGATAGAAAAAAAACCACCTTGGAATAAAGCCTTTAGAATTAATTAAAAAGTTAAAAGAATTATTCCTCATTAAACATTAAAACTATAGTTGAAGATGCTAATTTCAAATAACAGACTGTAGTGGTAATTTTTATACGATAGATGGAGTAGATGAAAGCATAGAGTTGATAGTTCCGTTAGAGTACGGCAGTGTGAAGATTGTACACTGGAGTCGCTTTTTACGCGGTTTTTTTTTACACGGTTTTTTTTACGCGGTTTTTTTTTACGCGGATTTCGGAATTTACGCGGTTTTTTTTTACGCGGATTCCGGAATTTACGCGGTTTTTTTTTACGCGGTTTTTTTTTACGCGGGACGTATCACCCGCGTAAAAAGCGACTCCAGTGTATATAGATATTAGACAAGCGAGCTAGGACAACTTTTAAGGAAGGTACAAATCGGTTTTTTCATCTCTCTTTACCAAACTCCCCCTTTGGAGAGGGATGGTGAGGGGTGTCCCCCCCCGCCACCACTGGCAAAAAGAGATGAAGACCGACCCGTTCAAGTACCAACTGTGTGTTTGAAACAGTTCTACCGATTTTTTACCGCACGCATTACGCATTAAAACTATATTGCTCTGAAATAGTGGATGCAGTCGCTACACCATTTTCCAAATATGTTTATGAAGAATAAATGGTTACATGTGTCATTTCAGCAATTTTATGGTTCATTTACAGCCTTCTCTATCATCTCGTAGAGAATCTACGGCTCTGATTTAATAATAACAAATCCGGTCAGCCACTAGCGATAAAATGACGCACAATTCGTTTATTCACTACAGCTCATATATTAAACCGTCTCGCTCGTGAATCAACGCTTCTGCTACGGTCATCGTAGCAATAGCACACGCTTATGAAATTTATACCGAGAACGTGTTCTGAGCTCCGACCCACGTTTGATGGCATTTTGTGTTGTAGCGTCACTTCGGATGCTTAACGATTGAGTCCTGTGATTTTTGATCCTCTGTATACTGTTCTTCTATGCTACTTTTTTTTTCTCGGTTGATCGCAAAGATCCGAATACGACGCAAATCGCGGTATTAAATAAATGTTTGGTTTTTTCATCTTTTCGGAGTGTTTTTGATATCAAGCTGAAAGCAGGTCAGTTAAATAAAGTGCTCCGCTATCATTCTAAAAATAAGTACTGCCTCCAAGCAAAGTGATGCCGCTTCATTCGTCGTTGGAGGAGAGGTTATTTTTATGTCTTTCCCACGACGGTTATGCGGTTAATTCAGGTTTAAGTTAACCACACCTTGCGCTCGTCACGAGAAACACGGTGTCTCTGGTAGAATAACATTATTATAAAAAGTAAGTATCGCTGAAACACCTTCCATACGAAATCTTTCGTTTCAGGCTAGTTTCAAATTGTTCTATCGACGATCATTTGCCCATACATTTTTGGGCTTCACTGGTCGAGAGAGTTAATTTTTGGAAGTGATTTACACTGAAAAATACGACAAATGGTTAGGTTAGGTTAGGTTTTCTTTATTAAGGAGGTTTTCAGCCTGGGGGTGGTTCGCTTTCGGTGAATACGACAAATATAAAAACTGCTGATAGAACATTTCCATACTCTTTTGGTGGGTGTTTCAGCGATACTGATTTTTATAAATAAGTCTTTCTTACAGAGACACCGTGTGAATGGAATGTTTATCTGAACGGAGTTCTGCTCAGAAACACACACAAAAAATTTCACTTTCGGTCATCACATATTTGGGGGGAAATCTATCATTGAATTAGCTGATAAAAAAGAAGATGAATCCACTCAACGATTACTTATGGAGACTTTAATCAACGTAATTTTGACTTTATCTCGGACCAAGCGACAATTAAAGTATCCTGCTGTCGTAAAAAGATTGAGATAAACAAACCTTGCAGTTTTTATTTGATAAATTCGCTAATCTATGCCTAAACCAAATAAACCACGTCAAAAATGATCGGAATTGCTATTGACTACCCGAACAGGAACGATTACCTCGATACCCTTAATTGGTATGGATAAGCCTGATATAAGAGGTTAAATATAAAATAATAATACCAAAAAAATGTTTCCACAATACCATTCCAATACCAAATTAGAAGTTTTCGAGTATCGTTCAGTCAATCATAATAACATAAGAAACCGACTGAATTAATGTTAAAAAAATTAAAAAAAAAAAATGGTTGTGTTGTGTACAAGACACGACCGCATGGCAGACGTAGACTTCGTTAAGCTGTGTAGTGAAATTCTCATGCGTTTGTCTAGATATTGATTTAAAATACAGTAGAAGCAACCTATGATTTCGATCCTATGTACATAATTTGGATTTCCTTCCTACTTAGTAAAACTTGGTTAAATTTAGGACCTCATAAAAATGCGAACACATATTCTATTAAATTTGGTTCCTAAATTACAATCAGATATGAGTAAGGCTTTCTTCAGGTGATTCATTGAAGCATCCAACAATGACCGTCATGATTTCTAGGACACAAATCTTGGGCGGTTGTGACATCACTCATGAAATTGAAACTCCTTATGTACTGGACTGCAACAAACGCGAAGTTCCAGTTTCTCTGTTAAAAGTTTTGTGAGAGCTGATATCTGTACTCTTGAAATTATTATGTGGTAATGAGATTGATCAGAAATAAGGTTTTCTCAGCGATTCAACTTCAAAACGCTAAACGGAGTGCACAATTTTGCACCAATGTTATGCAACATTTCATAGTTGATCGCGATATCAATTAGCCATAAATCCCTTCAATAAGTTCTCGGTACATCTTTTATCTACCGATTGAACAAATAATAAAAAAAACCAAGGCTGTGTTCCATTTGGAAAATTTTCACTTAGATTTGACACTTCGAAAATAAATTAAGATGCTTGAAAATCCCTCTGTTGTACATCGGTCAAATTGTCTATCAAATTGATTCCTTGTCTGCTGGATAGGGAGGTTTATTTGAAAATTTTCATCTGTCAAATTTAAGTAAAAATTCACCAAATGGAACACAGTCTTAATAACTTGAGCACAGAATCGTTTCTTGTTGTGTACAACAATTAGATGCGTGATAAAAACTTCTTTTATCGATATGTGTGCTGAAAATTCCTGGGCCGAGTGGATTCAAGGAGAAAGTTGACGAAGAGAATCTTGTCAGTGTTACTTAGGACCTAATTCAATGTTCAGCTTGAATTGTTTCGCTTAGCTGTAGCAATGTAAACATAAAATCGATGAAGAGAATCGAACATTACAAGTAGGCCCTTTTGAAGGCTCACTTTCGAAGTTCAGAACCTAGCACTGAAAAAACTCGACGGTACCTCTATTTATGCTAAGAGATAAGCATTGCAAGTCCCTCCTACTTGAAGAATTGTGCAATCGAACGGCTGGCTATGCCTCGCCCCCATCAGCAAAAAAAAAAAAACTGGGGTTGTAAAACCGTTCTATAGCATAATTTTCCAAGTAGGAGGGACATTCATAGCTAATCTAAAAGCATAAATAGAGGTACCGTCTGATAATTTCAGTGCTTGGAACAGAAAACTGCAAACTGTTTAGGAAAAATCTTCTTATCACCACATAAACACCCCGTTCCCGTTTTCTTATGCAAAATAATGAATGTGCGTTCAAAAAACGCACGAAATCTTAATTAAACCGTACTAAGATTTTTTTTTTTTAATTCAATCAATAGATTAAAGATGTACCGATAATTAAATGGAGGGATTTCAATGTTCTGATCGCGAAATATTGATGATCAATACCAAAATTGTCCAACCCATTTTGTGTGGTGTGCTGCTGATTTTCAGTGTTGCTCGGTGTGAACTTTCATAAATAACGTAGTAGTTGAGGGAGGAGAGGGGTTTCAGAAGATGGGACCGGCCTTGTATTTTAGGTGTATTGCAAAACACGCTCCCAGGGGGGGTTAATTGGTCAAAAAAATACGTTTTTTTTTAAATTTATCTCGTGGTTAAAAGTAACAGATGAGTTATCGAATAACTCTGCTATACGAGCTTGGTTATTTCGGACCAAGTAGAAGTAAAATTTTGTAAAGCCTGGCAGAGCTCTGTTTGAAAACTGATCAACTTCCGGTATTTTCGAACATTGAAAATAACTTTCGAAATATCACGATTAAAACTTCGGCAATTGGTACACAGCCCAAGAAGTATTTCTCGATTACTTTTTCGAAGGAACGTATCAGCTTTTGTAAACAACGCATTTGATCGTCGATTTGGCGTAACTGGTAGCTCGCCCACGCATGCTAGTACAACCATCAGATAGGGAAAAAAATTCCCAACCTGTTAGCGGTGTTAGTATGTGGGGCGAGCTATTAGTTATGCCAAAATCGACCGATAAAATGCGTTGTTTACAAAAGCTGATATGTCCTTCCAAAAAGTAATCGAGATTTGTAGTTATCATTCAGGCAAGGAGCGCTTGCGCCATCGAGGCGACGCTGCTACCAGCAGCCAATGATCTCGACGGGAACGACGTGCAAAGTTCGAGGTGCAAGACTCGAACTCTGCGCGCTTGACAGGAACCGCCTCCTACTGCTTCTGCTGTTGCTGCTGCTACTGCTACCTTTTTACCCGCCGTCCGAAGCGAAAATGAGTTGAGTCACATTAGCAGCGCTGTTTTATAACGTTTCTGATTCAAGCAGCACGTTGTGCAACCAAATTGTACTTGATTGTGAGGACTGGGTTTGGGGAGAACGTTTATTTCATGAAATAGTGATAAAATTATCACTTTTTATTTGTCCATTTTTAAAACAGTTTTTTTTTTTTATGAAAAATTGAAAAAAAAAGTTTATTGCAACAGCTTACGAAAGGTATTTCCTATCGATTGGTGTGTTCGGATTTTAATTTCATCTATAAATGACAAAGCTTTTAGCGTTCAAAAAATTACACCTTTTCGTGACGGTCGCAATTTATGATTTTCGATTTACCCCCAGTAACTTCCCGAAAGACGTATTCTACGTCAAAATACATCGAAAATGCTGTGGAAGTCTTCTAAAAATTATTGTTTGAAGATGTACTTAAATAAGTACCCAGAAGAAACAAACGACGTTCATGCAATAAGAAACCTTAAATATCCCAAACAGAAGGCTTATACAATTTTCAAATCGAACAACCCCAATGATAATTTAGTAAAATACTTAGATATCTGCGATGAACAGAAAATGGCTTTCAGTATGGCTTTTGAAGAGAACAATTCGAAAACAGAGCTGAAAATAAAAATTTGTCCGAAGATTTGATTCTACTGTGTAAGCACGTAAATGCCAGACATTTAAACGTTCATGACATTATATTGGGCTTAAAAAATAAAGAAGCTTCAAAAGGATGTGGCCCTGATGGAATTTCTCCTGGTTTCTCAAAAATCTAGCAATTGAACTAGCGGCACCACAGTTTTGGCTTTTCGATAAAAATCTGTGGATTCTGAAAAATTTCTTAAAGTTTGGGAAAAAATCTATCCTAGTGCCTATTTTTAATCCGGTAAAAAATCCCTGTATGCAACACGATTTTTTATTGTAAAGGCCTGTAAATCACTGCAAACATACATGAGTTCGTTGATTATTCTTGAAAGGTAATGGATAATGGTCACGACTTAGAAGCTTTGTATACCGATTTCAGCAAAGCATTCGATCGTTTTGACATACCATTGCTTTTGCTTAAATTACAAAAAAAATGGGTGTTCAGCACAGTCTTCTCAAATGGATCGAATCATTACTTATTTAGCAAATCGCCAACAAATTGCTAAATTCAACGGAAAGCACTCAAATACAATCAATGTTACATCGGGTGGGTTCTCATCTAGGCCCACTTGTTTCATTGTGTATGTAAATGATGTGTAATTGTAATTGTGTGCGGGACCTCCCTTAGCTCAGTCGGTAAAGGCGCAGCTACAAAGCAAGACCATGCTGGAGGTGGCTGGGTTCGATTCCTGGTCCGATATAGGAATTTTTCGGGTTGGAAAATTTCTCGACTACTCTGGGCATAGACGTATGATTGGACTTGTCACATAATTATACCAATGCAAAAATGGTACAGGCATCGAAAGCTCTCAATTAATAACTGTGGAAGTGCATCTAGAATAGTAAGTTGAGAGCACGCAATAAGCTAATATGCGATATGCAATAAGTTTGAAATGCAAAGAAGAAGAAGATGTAAATGATGTATCTTTTATACTTAAAAACCTCAAGATCATAATTTACGCAGACGATATGAATCTCTGTTTAAAAATTAAAGACTCTGATGACATAGATACTTTTGACAATTAAATATAGATCTTGTTGACGAAATATAGCGACTATAACTGGGCAGACTCCACCAGCTGTCAAGTAAGTCACGGTTACGCCCTTTGTAATTTGTGCGGTCGAGCATAAGTGGCAGTAATTTAACTGTCCAGGAAAGAACTGTCATGAATGATGATTGGAACGGAAAGAAACAGAGGCTGAAGATTATGAACAAAGTAGATTGATTGTGAAAAGGAGGATTTTCCAAGTAAAATTGTGAAGTTTAATGATAATTAAGGTTGATTTCTGGTGAATTTATAAAATCGTTTGTATCACAAAGGTAACCGCTGGAAGTGAATGTACCTGAATTATTTTTTTTCACCAGATGATAGTTTGGTAGAGGTTTCATAATCTGTAAGATTTAAAATATTTCATCGGTGAAAATTTGATGTTTCTTTTTTCATTTGTTATGTTTTTTTAAAACGTAAAAATACGT
This sequence comes from Ochlerotatus camptorhynchus, assembly GCF_037179485.1. NCBI lineage: Eukaryota > Metazoa > Arthropoda > Insecta > Diptera > Culicidae > Ochlerotatus > Ochlerotatus camptorhynchus. Next base: position 748,666 of record NW_027040793.1, on the reverse strand, counting down.
TTTAATTTAAAAAAAAAATATTGGAACAATAAGTCGCAAATCCAAAAGCAGCAAGGTAATCTAATTCTAAGGAAAATTTACGTGTAAAAACATGGCAAAAAGGTCGAGCAAAAAGAAAATCTTCAAACAACTATCATATGACATGTGTGGTTTCGTTCAAATTCCTCAATCTGGTGTAAACTAAACCATTTCTGATCAGAAATGTTATTACTAAGACATCATTGCTTGCTTTCCAGAATTCAAACAAGCGCAACATCAGCAGCTCTTATTATTAGAAAAACTAAAATACATACATTCATGACGGTGTTCGGCGACAGTGTCGTTTGACAGAGCCTGTCATATGACATTTTAATTAGGTACTGTACTATGATAGCTTGTTTTGCAAATGTCAGAGGCAAAGGCAGTCGATTATCACAGAAAATGTGTCTACTACCGTGACCACTTACAAGACTGCTCACCAGTGCTGAGATTTGTCATTGCCATTGACAGACTTTCGCGCGATATTGACAAAATTGTTCGTCACACAGTCACTGATAGATTTGAAAATCTCATTCATTTTTTGTCAATGACAAAGCTTCACCTGGTAACAAAAAGTGTAATTTCGTACATTCTGTGTTACATTATTGTTACCCAAGCAGTTCAGGACGTAGATGCTTGTTCACATTAATGGCTCCATGTAATAGTGCTGCTCAAATCATTTAATTTCGTTACAAATTGAGTTAATATAAAAATCTACACATGTTCGTCACTGACAGCATTATGATTGACAATTGACATGGCTTGCCTTGACTGTGACTGTTAGCTTAAATGAGTGACCAAAGCAGAATTGTCAATATCACCGTGTATTGTCGAGATTTTGCAGCACTGCTGCTCACACAACATAGGCAATTGCTTCATCATTGAAGATATGTCAGATTGTGTATCATCAATATAAGCGTATGCTTGAATTGAAAAGTAAAAACCATAATGTGTGGTCACGAGGAGAACCGTGGAAAAGTGTGCATTTTGTTCTTTAAAAAAGCAAAACAGCTGAAATTCATTCATCAAACCTTGAAGTCAGTGATCGTTGCCAATTTTTTACCAGATTAAGCCTAGTACGCAGCTGAAAAGAAAACGGAAAAGTAATTTTTGAGGATTTTCCCAAAAGAAAATTTGACAGCTATAGTCTGCTAAATTTTGAGATTATAGAGAGATGTCGTCAAATTGTAAAATCAATACTTATTAGTGTTTATGTTGTTTAAATGCATCCAAAACATCAGTTTTGCAATAAACGCCAACATTACCTAACGGAATAATTGATCAGACCATTATTCCGCAAGGAAAGTGAAATTGTTTTCAGAATGCGCCACCTTCATGTCGATCACGATACTAATGTAATCGATCTTTCCTTTACCGATTTCTTTTGAACTGCGTACTGGGTCAAGAAATGCTGAGGAAAAGTAATTTCTTTTGCATTCCGTGTCCTATCCGGTAGCACATAAAAACGTCATTACTTTTCAGCTGCGTACCAGGCTTTACAGTGAAAATAATGAGATTTATCCTAAAGTTCAGTGTTCACTCGGCTGTCGACAAAAGCAGGCCACTCTCGATGTGTGCTACGCGATCGCCTGTTTTCTCGACAGCAACCATTGTGTGGTCCTCCTCATTGTTCTTCATCAGCAGTTCTTTCGGTCGATGCGTCGTCGACTTTGGAAAGCAACCGTTTCGTGATGAGTGTGTGAGTGCTGACCACGTTTTGTGTCCATTGCTGCAATGGACGCGCTCTGACCCTCGTTGGCATACAATAATTTGCCATACAATGAAACTACTGGAAGCGGCTCCAGTTCTGATGGAGGAGGCTTTTTGGATAGCGGAAGATAAAGTGTTTATTGTGTTGTACCGTTTGACTTTAGTTTTAAGATGTATTGTATAGTGGCCAAGAATCCTCGGCTCTGTAAAGTTAATTCGGTTGAGCCTTATCAAATAAATTAATAAAAAAAAAACCTAAAGTTAACCAAAATTTAAAAGCTTTTGATTATTTCCGGAGATGTCAAAGAGCAATTTGTTGCTAGTGCAATTCGAAAATCGAACTCTGTTTCAAAAAATGCTGTACAGCTGTAAAATTATCACGGAAGAAAATCACATGTACCTATCAGTGGGATATAAGCTTTCGTCTACAGGAAAGATTTCAGTGAGGCACGATGAACAAACTTTCAACACATCAGTTTTCTTTTTCCGTTCAGGTTCTTTACAGCTCAAAGGTTTCAGTGAGGTCATCGTCTCTCTGGCTACCTGACAAAGATGGCAAGATAAATCAACTTTTCACCATGACAACACAAAAAAAAAATGTGTTAACACTTAAATTTTTCGTACAATTACAGGAAGAAAACTGTTGATTTTTAATTTACAATATCTTGTTCCAATATTTTTTTTTAAATTGTGCCTTCGATGAAACGTCCTTCGGCGAAATGACAAAGTGCCATTAAGATTAGTGGGTTCTCTCAGGCAGTCCCTGAGCAGATTTGGGAAAAACCCATAAGTCCTGAATCCTAGGAAAAATAAATGGTTTCCCTAGAATCCCGTTTATTCTGATCTGCAACAAAACATGCAATTATTCAATTATTAGAATGGTGGTAAGCTCCAACCGATAGTTTCAACAGTCATTACGAAAGTAACCGTTTTAAATTGTCTCTTGACTTAATTAGCCCATTGTCTTAAGTCCCAAGCAGAGATAGAAATTCTCACTCAGCTGCACGATAAGCATTTCCTCACTCAAGCTACTTTTCGGTGATTTGTGAACCGTTCACATTTTCATCTCTCCTTTTTCACCGATAATTCATTATCCTCTCTCATACATAATCCGAAAATTTCTCTCTTCAAAAGCAACGAAAATACTTTTTCATCAGCCATTTGGCTCTGAAAAGTACCAAGAGCGAAAAATATACCACCCCAAATTGTTCGGTTCCAACCCAATGTGATGTAAACAGTTGAGGCTTGGGAATTCGCCGTCTCTTTTGTTCTTCCGCTGATTAAATGGTTGACGGAGTGTGACGTCATACTGTGTTATCCCTTTAAACAGCGGCAGAACGAAAGGGATAACGATTTTACATAGTCTCACCTGTTTGCATTTCATTGATTTTAACCAGTCCGGCAATTTTTTTTTATTTCGATTGACGATGCAATTTTCTTACCGATTTTAGACCTTCCCCTCTCCTTTCGTGGCGTTTTTTTCTATACCTTATGCAGTCTATGTCCGTTACAAATGTTGAAACCTCCTCTCCATTACTCCTCAGATTCTACGTAACTTATGGATGTGCCCTTACTGTTGTTTTGGTTCTTAATTTCGGATCATCGTTTCCGTGCGGAAAGTGAATTTTCAGGTATATGAAAGAAGTGAAAAATCATTATCGGCATCAAGAATTCACTGAAAAAGAAATGATTTATCTGCCGCTCATGCTCTCCGAAAAAAATAAATCGCTGTTGCTTTTCTCGCGAAAACTGCTGTGAGCGTATAATATTCTCTCGCTTCTCACATTCTCTTCTATTTCTCTTAGCAGGTGAAAAAACACGTTTCTCTTCTCAAGTAGGCGACAATTTCGATCGCTGGTCCCAAGTAATAAGTAATAAGCTTACCCCATTATCGTACTAGAATCTTTGTTTACTTTGATTCGCCTTATAAATTTGATGTTTGAGTTTAATGAAGAGTTCATGGATTTGTTATCGTTGCGAGGGTGCTTCAATTAGGTTGATATCGACGGTCTAGTACTTTCTGAGCCAAAACATTGAGCATGATTCTTCGGGACCCCTGTCCTTGTCCCTGACCCCTATCCTTGGATTAAATCCCAATCAAGAATGTCCAGCTGCTTTGATGTCAACATCAGAGTTGAGCAACATGACTCTAAGTAAATATTTTGCAGATCATCCAAACAGGGACGATATTAACAGTTAATATCGGATTTGGAGCTTACCTTCATAAGTTAGTTGACCAAAAACATGTATTGTTAAGATATAAAAACGCTACCTAATACATCTATTCAAATAATTGATTTTATCCCGGGATCCCAGAATATCTGAAATCTGAATCCCGAATCTCTGATTGTAAAAACTGCTGGGAAATGAACCCACTAAACAAGATAGACAGTGCCAAAAGTTTACGAGGAGGTAAACAAAAGACTAAATTTATCTTTAAAAAAAAACTCATATAAACTTCAAAGCGTCCAGCAAGTGTCACGTACAACCACATTTTTAGAGAATGATTTATAATCCTTAATTTTAATAAAAATGTGTAATTAGAACTGCACGTTTTACTTATACCTTCTATATTGCTAGTATTTCCCCTGAAGATGGCCCTAATCAGAGCCGAAACGTAGGGACAAATTACAAAAATAATTTGTTCTGATGAGTGACTGCCAGACTGCCAAGCCGAAACTGATTATTGCAGAACCTCACAGTTGAACACTCCAACACAGTATTGCTAGTAATAGATTTCTAACCACACACCATCTCTCTCTTTAAAAAGTGACGATAAAAAACATGCACTAATGGTAGCAAATATCCGCTTCGGAGTACAATGCAAAACAAAACATATATCAAAAACAAACCTTTAATATTCCACATTGATGCACCATTCGGATATTATCAGTCACGTTCATTCATCACGTCGGACATTATTAATTCATTGAATGAAAAAAAGGCTCTGCGACACTGTTTGCCAAAATCACTTTCATTCTATTATGTGCCTCTAAACACCCACACACCTGGTGTGTGTGGAATGACGATAACACATCAATTGCATCACTTTTTCAATACATCCCACTACGGCTTCCGGTGATCGTTCACGCCACTAGCGGATTTTTTTTTGCGAGGAATATGCACTGTTTAGCCAACCCAGTCAGCGAAGCTCAATTGAATCATTTCCGGTATGTAGACTGCTTCAAATTCAACACTGCCAGGGATACGCTCAGGTAAGCCCTGATATGCAAACGCACGTTTGATGGCAAAATGAGGTATTCATGTGGCCAATTGAATGCAGCACCGGTATTGGATTTCAGCATCAGCCGTTCACCGCTTTGCGTGGGTTGCTGTCAAGAGTTGTTTTTTGGTTTGAATATCCTGGATCCCTCCTGTCGTCAGTATTATATTATTGCTTTGGCGACGAAGACAAACGACAACGACGACGAAGAGGAAGAGCGTTAAATCTTGTTTTCACTAATAAACACGTGCCCAATGCCGAGGCACTGGCTTCAATTGGAATACAAATCACTAAATTAGCACTTTTCGGGCATCTCATGAATCGTAATCAGGGTTCTTCTTGTTCCACATCATCATCGTCGAGTGAGTGTGGGTAGCTATCCGGCTTCACTAATAGAGTATGATAAATCGATCGAACTGGGACGCAATTCGATGACATGGTAGATTTATACTCTAACCGAAGTATTCGACTTGAACTTCCGGTTTTCCTGGGGTGTTGAATTTGGGTGCTGTTTGCTCCGATTAGGGGTTGTCGGTTTTCAATGCTTCTGGCGAAATATTGAATTGAATGGTCAATAGTTGTTCAGAACGCATGTTAAATAGCACATTTTTGTGGTTTATCTTAAAAATAATCTTATTAAACCATAAGCTAAAAGAAAAAAAAATCATAAAATTTTCGTTTTAAAATTCGCTTGAAACTATTTGTACTATTGATAAAAATTAAAATTCCATAGCCTAAAACAACTTAAACATGTTTGAAACTTTCTCATTGTAGCTTTTCATAATAATGCAATTTAGTACGGAACGTTTCTCAAACAAATTGACCAATTTCCGAGTTTCTCCATTCGTTGCTAAACTCACTCATCCTTTTATCAGCAATTTCCCATCACCTCCACCCAAGCGGAAATATCCTGGCTCTGCCAAAGCCGCAGCACTCCAATCACTATCAACTAGAATTATCAAACTGCAGAACTCCCGCGCACTCATCTAAAATTCAATTCCAACCGATTCACAATCAACCGAGCTTTCCGGCCCCGTAGCAGCAGCCACACGGTCGTACCGAACTGATCTCGGTCAACATCCGACTGACACACTGCGAAAGTTGGTCGTTTAATATCCGCCAAAAATGCGTCCGAAATGAGCTCCTTGCTCTCTATTCACTATTGTGCTAGCGAACACAATTCCATATGCGAGCGTTTTAGCACAAGGACACTGGTACCGCTACTGCTGCTGCTGCTGCTGCTGTCCCGGCAGCTGAACTGAACAAAGCAAGCATTCCGATCCACTACGACGAAGGCACCGTGGCGGTGCAGCAGTACTGTGGGTGGTGGGTGGTGAACGTGGGCAAACACAAAAATCTCGTCTCCTCTCTAAACACACCACACGACCGCTCGAGGTGAAGAAGATCCCACCCGTCAGCGTGAAACTTTGCACCAAACAGATTCACCTCTTTCCCCCAAATGGGGCGGAAAAGCCCGAAGGAACTCAGGCAGTTCAGCAACAACGAGCCTAGACAGTATCAGAGCGATTGACGGCGCTTTCCGTGCACAATTCCGAACAATCCAATCCCGTCGACGGTTCCGCAAGAACTGAATCCGAGATGAATCCTGACTGCTGGTCCCTGCCTGATCTCGGTGAAAATCATACTCTGCCGCTGCTGTGGGTAGGTATCGCACATAAGCATCGCTCTTCTTCAAGGCAGGTCCATCGGGCGCGCTTCGAGTTCACGAGGGATGATTGGTACCTACCCGGAGTAAACTCTCTCGCACTCTTTCTCCTTGATGCACGTGCATGAATCCGCGTTTTGTTTTGATACTGGGAAAATCGAAACCCTGCTGTCTGTCTCCCCAATGGCGGTGGGTGATGACGTCACCGTTCGAACGGAGGATGTAAACAGAGAGTGAGTGCTGGTTGAAATGTCTCTTCATGGTTGGAGGCAGAGTAGCTATAATTTGTAATTGTCACGTGGAGTCCCATGGTTGCCATGGCACAGCTGAGCTGGCATGGAGTGGAAAGAAAGTCAATGAATGAATGAATGAATGTTTGGGAAAAGAGGTTCTCGTAGTACTCGCGTGGCTTATTCGCATTGTTGTTGATGTTATTTCATGATTCACTGTATTCGGTTGGTGTAGTTCCGTTCGTTCCATTGAGTAGACGGTGGTAGGCAAGCTGCGTAATACCAGGAGCGAATGCATGACATAGTGCCAGTAGGGTAGGCTAATGGAGAGCGCTTTGTGACAAATAAAGTGGATCAGTTGGCTGAAAATTGCTATTCTTTCTTCTGGCGTTTGAAGCTTCTTATGCGAGCGTTTTACCTGATGCGAAAACAAAAATTCTAACAGTAGCGGCTAGCATAGAGGCACCTTTTCCGCTTTCAGTGATGAGAAGAGTAGTATCACAGACAAACAGACGTAACTCTTCATTGTGTATCTTTGTTCATGCATTTAACGGTTGATTTGAATATTATCAGTTCCGCGAACTACTCGCCGCAGCGCTGGCATCGGATCAATTTGACGTTTCTATATATTCTATAGAACTTATATGCAATATTGTTAACGAGTTAGCAAGCAAGCTTGTTTTCCGCGAGAAGCCAGAGAGATGTCGTTACTAAGGTTATATGTTTTGAGATACTATGTTTTCAAGAACAAGTTTTTCAAAGAGTTACGTCTGTTTGTCTGTGGTAGGATGATGTGAAACGCACCGTTTAAGCAAAATCGTCAATTGCTTGTGTTTGGAAGCTAAAATCAAAGAGAAAGCAATTGACAGGGATGGATCGCTCTTTTGGAACTTTTTCGTTACTTTTTAATATAGAATGCCTACATTAAATCCATCTTAAAATAGATAGTTTAGTGCTTTTAATCTACCTATCAAAATTCAAACTATGCGCACCGTAGAGCCACACTCTGTGTTTTCACTGAAGGTACACTTCAGAGCGCTCTCGAGTGTACCTTCAGTGAAAATACAGAGTATGGCTCTACGATGCGGATATTTTTAATTTTGATAGGGATATTAATAGCACTAAATTATCTTTGTTGAGATAGGTTAACTGAACATTCAATTGGATCTAACCGAAGACAACATATCAAGAAGACTGGAAACTCTTCCATTTTCTCGTACACCGTTATGAGACCGGTACAATCGCGTCATCTGCCGTAAAGATTACATCCTCAGAAGAAAGGTTTGTGTATTTGCTCATTTTTCTATGCATTGATTTCTCCTTCGCTCAAGCGCAGCGCTACTGTAGCTGTCGCTTGGATTCTGGCAAAGTTGCCATGCTTCTTGATATGATGTCTTTGATTCAAGGTTGCAAATACTCATTTCAGCTAAAACAATATATTTTTTTTAATTATGAAATAATTAGATACTATGATCATATTTTGAATTGGTAAGATACAAGAAGAGGTTGCAAAGAATGTGTTTGACATATTAAACCTGTTTATTTCACTTCATGAGAGTCAATCAGCGATTTTTCACACACTCACTCACTCACTCACTCACTCACTCAGCGATCAGCAAATCGCTGATTGTGACTCATAGAAAGCAAAATTTATAGGTTTAATGTTTCAAACGCATACTTTGTAACCTCTTCTTGTATGTTACAAGTAAAAGATGTCATCATGCCATCTCTTGGTTTTATCAGTATTTGCAACCTTGCTTTGATTTAACGTAACATTTTATATTAAAAAGCAATAAAAAAAAGCCCCAAAAGAGCGATCCATCACTAAATTGAGTATGTTTCGTTACAATGTTTTCTAGATTTCGAACTTCAAAAAGATGATTTTTCATGAATTTCAGCATTGTTTAAATTGACTGATTCGGGTAAAACGCCTGATTCATAGTGCAAAATGCACCAAAACGTTGGGGCAAGACGCAGGATAACAATGGACAAAACGCACCACAACATTGGGGTAAAATGCACCGCTTGATAGATACAAACCATGACCTGCAAGCAGAGAATACAAAGGCATGATGTATTTAAAATGGTTTTTCCTTTATTTTACATCATAAATAAGATCTCAATAGAGTTTTAAGCGTAGCATTTAAAAAATATACGAAAAGTGAATTCGTTCTATTCTTTTGCGATATATGCTGTTTAAAACTTAATTTGTAGTCGATGGTAAGTCGTGCTTTGCACAAAATGCCATGTTTTAAAGAATCAGTATGTCAACTGAGCGAGAACACCCTCCTCTTCTGGACCCCATGCGTCCGCCAATAGTGAGACTTACTGAACAGTCCGTAACTGGCGACCAACGCTTCCTGAAGGCGCGTCTAAGGGACCCGAAAATTATGGACATTGTTCGGACCTACCTCTCCTTCCTGCATGACCAGCCATCATCAACATGTATTCGCGGAATCACCAAAACCAGTGCTATTCTAATGCTAGCAGCTGAAGGACTACCAAAAGACAGAAATCTCCTGCACGAAATTTTCCTGGACGTCCATGAAGAACTTGGAATTACTCGAAACGACGCCTTGGCAGACCTGCAATCCTACCGTACATTCCTGTCCAGTGAACGCACGCAACGGCTACAATCTACTAGGGAGGCCGCCCTCAAATTTTACAATCCTGTAAATTTTCAACGCCGCTGACGCACCTTGAGGAAGACTCATTATTTCTATATAACGATGCTCGGCATGAGACTGAGGTAACTAATAATAACAATGACCATACTTTATCAACCGACGTATTTCCAACAATTTCTTCACACAGACAGAATGCGACTGAAATTTTGATTTACTGTCAAAATTTCAATCGCATGAAAAGCCCAGCTAAAATGAAGGAAATTTATCAACATTTATTATGCTCATCCTTTTCGGTCATTCTGGCAACTGAAACAAGCTGGGACGAAAGCGTAAAAAGTGAAGAAATCTTTGGAAATGCCTTTAATGTATTCAGAGACGACAGAAATTTTCATGCAACACAGAAGAAGTCAGGTGGTGGAGTTCTTATAGCTCTTTCGGCCAATTTTAACTCAGAAATTATCTTTACACCAAAATTTACAGAATTTGAGCATATTTGGGTGAAATCACACATAGCCGGTGAAACGCACGTGTTCGCCTCAGTGTATTTTCCACCAGACCATGCTCATAAAAGCACTTATGAAGCCTTCTTCCAAAGTGCTGAACAAATTCTATCTGACCTTCCTCCTGAGGTTAAAGTTCACATCTATGGAGACTTTAATCAACGCCATGCTGACTTCATTCTGGACTCTGAAAATGAATGTATCTTACTCCCAGTCGTTGGGGATAATGAAACATTGCAGTTCATTTTTGACAAAACTGCTAATTTAGGACTGAACCAAATTAACCACATCAAAAACCAACAAAATTGCTATTTGGACTTTTTACTAACGAATATTTATGAAGATTTCTGTGTGACCGAATCATTAAATCCACTGTGGAAAAATGAAGCGTTTCACACAGCAATCGAATATTCTTTATTTATGCATGAAAACCAAAGACCCAACGACTGCGAATACGAAGAAGTCTTTGTATACAAATTAGCAGACTACGAAAAAATAAAATTTAAATTAAACAGTGTCAATTGGCAATTAATTTTAAGGAATGTAGGAAATGTCGAAATTGGTATAGACGTGTTCTACAAAATTTTAACAGAAATAATTTCGGAAGAAATACCTTTGAAGAAAAAAAGACGTAACAGAAACACACAAAATCCAGTCTGGTTTAACAGACAAATAAAAAACTTGAAAAATCGGAAGCAAAAAGCACATAAAATTTATAAAAAACACAATAGTAGTAATAATTTATTAATTTATTTGGATCTATGCGATCAACTGAATTTAGCTATCAGTACTGCATTTGAAGAATATAATGCAAAAACTGAACGTGAAATAAAGTCCTGTCCGAAGAACTTCTTTAATTACGTAAAAACGAAATTAAAATCTGACAATTTTCCTTCAATAATGCATCTAGACGAAAATGTCGGTGATAGTTCGGAAAAAAACTGTAATCTATTCGCAAAATTTTTTCAAGAAATTTATACGACATTTTCTGAAGAAGATCGTGACCGCGATTATTTTGCATTTTATCCAGAATTTTCAAGGGACATTGGCCTCAATCAACTTCAAGTGCAGGACATTTTGCAGGCTTTAAAAAATTTAGATGCCTCAAAAGGTCCTGGACCTGACGGAATTCCTCCAGTATTTATTAAATGTCTAGCAATGGAACTCACTGCTCCATTGTTTTGGCTTTTTAATATGTCCCTAGAATCCGGAACCTTCCCTAAAATTTGGAAAAGCTCATTTCTAGTACCTATCTTTAAATCTGGTCGAAAATCTGACGTACGTAATTATCGTGGTATAGCCATTATCTCTTGCATTCCTAAGCTTTTCGAGTCAATTATCAACGAAAAATTATTTCTCCAAATCAAAAATAGAATTACTGACATGCAACACGGCTTTTTCAAGGGTCGTTCGACCTCGACCAACTTACTTGAATTTATAGACTATTCATTGAATGCAATGGATAATGGAAACCACGTAGAAGCTCTCTATACAGACTTTAGCAAGGCATTTGACCGCATTGACATACCAATGTTACTCTTTAAACTGCAAAAAATTGGAATTAAGTCAGGGCTCCTGAAATGGCTTGAATCATATTTAACTGACCGCCAACAAATAATTAAATTCAACGGACAGAAATCGAGCCCAATTCAAGTCACTTCAGGCGTCCCCCAAGGCTCTCATTTGGGACCTCTCCTTTTTATTCTATACGTAAACGACATATCTTACATTCTCAAAAAACTTAAATTGCTTATTTATGCCGACGACATGAAGCTCTTTTTGGAAATAAGAAATGAAGAAGACATCAATATATTCCGGAATGAAATACACATATTCTACATATGGTGCAAAAAAAGTCTACTAGAATTGAATGTAAAAAAATGTAACTTAATATCATTTAGTAGAAAAAGAACAACTTCAAATATTTCAATTGCATTAGGAAATCAAACTGTAGACAAATGTGAAAGAGTTAGGGATTTAGGAATTATCTTAGACTCTAAGCTAACTTTCATAGACCATTACAATACAATTATTCACAGGGCAAATAACATGCTAAGCTTTATCAAGCGCTTTTGCTATAACTTTCAGGACCCTTACACAATTAAAACACTATATATTGCCTATGTGAGGTCAATACTGGAATATTGCAGTATTGTAAAGTCTCCATTTTCAATCACGCACGAAGAAAGATTAGAATCAGTACAAAAACAATTTCTATTATACGCTCTTCGTAAATTAGGTTGGACTTCATTTCCTCTTCCATCATATGAAGCACGCTGCATGCTTATAAACATACAAACATTAAAAGAGCGTCGTGAATATGCAATGGTTTCATTTGTAAATGATATCGTTTCGCAGCGAATTGACTCAACAGAACTTTTATCAAAATTAAACTTCCATGCACCCACTCGGCAACTCCGAAATCGAAATTTATTTGCCATAAAACATCATCGCACAAATTATGCAAAATATGGGCCATTAAACCGCATGATGGCCTCTTACAATAAACACTGCGAAACCATTGACTTTACAATGTCTCGGCATAAACTAAAGCAATATTTTTATTCCATAAGAAATAACAACTCATAAAAGAAAAGACAAGAAAACTGACACTACTTTTTTATATAAATATATATTTAAGAAAACAAAACTGTATTAATTGTACTAGTCTACGTTGGTTGACGAAATAAATAAATAAATAAATATATGATTTCATTAGCAGGAATTTTTTTTGCAACCTTCGGATGAAACAAACACAATCTGTTACTTGGAAAAAGCATCTGATGAAAAAATTGTCGTTGTCCCTGCCTTTGGTTTAGTGAGGGTTAGGGTGCGTTCTGCCAGGTTGGTTAAGGCAGATTTCATGTGTAAGTAAGTGATGAACATTATTATGTGCAATTCACTTTAAAATGTGCGTTTCATATTTCAGCACATGTAGTTCCAAAGGGCTTGAACGAAGATCACTTGAAGATGCGATAGGAACATTGATACTAATTGTATAAAACACAAGTAAATCTTCCAGAAATTAGTTAGGATTACATATTGAAAAATGTGGTAATTGTTAGTGAACAAATGTAATGTTGCATTGAAATACTTTAAATCGTGTTAAATTTAAAACTTCCCTCATTTCACATCCGTTGAGCCATTCTAAACGGCCATCCCGTTGTGGTTATATCACATCATTGCTAATAATGTATATATCTTTATCTTTTACGGTACCATGGAGTCAACAAAGTAAAATTGAAAGAAGAGCTGCGAAATGGAGCACATGCGGTACGACAATGGAGTGATGCTCATTAAGAAAATACTCGGAGACACAGTCCATTTTTCGCATTGGTGTTACGGTTTTATAAGACGCAACTAGGAACTCAAGATCATCATACAAAGATAATGGACGTCGACATATCGTAGAACACATCATAAATAACATAGGAGGCTTTCGGGAGACTAGTAGCGACTAACAGTGATGCAGAGAAGGACAAAGAGTTCAAAATAGGCGGGAAGGGTGAACAATCAGCGAAAGTTGGTGAGATGGTTTTAAATTTTAAATTTTTATTATTTCCCATATATGCAAAACAATGCTAGGACTGGAAAGGACCATCAGAGCACCCGATTAAAGCGATTTGGATGGGGAGAGTGAAATTGTCAACTCCCTGTTGTTAACATCTCGTGGAAAAAGAGTGGGCTCTTTTCCACACTTATTGGGGTGTCCTTCTGTCGGAAGGCTCGTTTTTTGACCACTGCGATCGGACTTAGTTTCCGTGCTAAAATGAGTGGTAGAAAATTATCATACATTATCATACTGAGGAAAAATTGTCATTGTTTTTCTATAAGTGGGCATTTTACTCCGGATGTGCATTATGGGCTGTTCTCCCCTATAACTTACAATACAATGTCACTCCTAATCTCGAAAAGGAACTCAACAACTTACGTGTACAGGTAGCCACGCCAAGGTTGGTGCTGACCAATATAAATGGCCTCCACCCTAGCTGGGGTTCACTTTTACAGGATACCTCAGGATCTACAAACCATAGCTATAGAAATGACCCTATATGCTCCATGGAGCTAGCCTGTGACCATCATCTGATCACCATATTCTCGAGCAACAAACCTTCAGAGACATCATGACCAGTCGCTGGCAATACCAATCTAGTGATTGCGGGTTGCCTATGAAGGAGCTGTTGAAAACAGCCTGAATAGAGAAAATCCCTCTACTATCGAAGATCTTACGAATATTATCTAAAATGCTGCTAAGTCATCCATTCTCGTAACTAATCCTAAATGCTTTACACTGATGGTCACCTGAAACTTGAGCTACATAATTAACTACAATATTTATTTATTTATTAATTTGTCTACACCAACAGGCTGAATATAGGCCCAATGATGATTTGAGTAACTTATATAGGAAGGTTAAAGAATAAAAATAAGAATAAAATACCTAAATAACACAAACGATAATTCACGGTCAACTGTGCCAGAAAAGAACGATAAGAAGTAGCTTCGTAGCAGCTGTCGAGGCAGATGAAATTTGATTTCACACTCATTGCAGCCCACCTATTGCACCGTTCGGTTCATGCCATAGTTTGTGCGCTGAAGTGGCAGTCTCAGCATAACGTTGCTCCAAGATTCCACTGCAATCAACTCTACTTTGTAAAGTGTCCGCGATGAACAGGGCCCTAGAAGTATCTCTTCTAGTTCGAAGAGGCTTAAGATCAATCAGCTGGCAAAGATTTTCATAGCTGGGTAGATGTAATGGGTCTCTCCAAGACAGCTTCCGCAGAGCGAACCAAAGAAAACGGCTTTGAACGGACTGAACTCTCTCAGCACCATTGTTGTAGTTTGGAACTTAGACCACAGAACAGTATTCCAGAATGGATCGCACCAAGGAACAGTACAGTGACTTCAGACAGTAGATGTCGGAGAACTTCGCTATCCTGAAGATAAATCCCAATGTCCTAGGTGTACGAAATATGCTGCTTGTACGTATGTTGAGAATCCATAATAAAATCTGGAACGCGCAAAAATTGATCAACTTCAAATTGGTGTATTTCTGTTAAAATGCATAAAAAAACCTGAAATCAAGACCAACAATTGAAATGGCCCTAACTCCATTTTGTAAACAAACCTTGTAAGGCCATTTTCTCGCGAACCGAAGTCCACAAAGGCAAACCAGCATAATGAAAAGGTAGGGGAAATTCTTCTCTACCCGATTGTGGTTAAGGTTTGCGGATGAAGGTTTTGGTTTGCGAGAAAATGGCCTTACAAGGTTTGTTTACAAAATGGAGTTAAGGCCATTTCAATTGTTGTTCTTGAAATGCTGAATTTGGAAGTTTAGTGTATATACAATGGTTGCTATGATGAGTTTTCACCGTTTGCTCCCCAGTTTTCAAAATGACGTCCAAGCAAGAGGAGCAGTGTGTCAAAATTTTGCTCGCGCAGCAAGAGAATCCGACGTTCTCACACGCCAAGTTGGCAAAATTGCTGGATGTGGCCAAATCGACCGTGACAAACGTTTTAAAAGTGTTCGGGGATTGTTTGTCGAACGCCAGGAAGCCTGGAAGCGGCGGCAATCGTAATCCGGACGTGGCAGCGACGACGAAGAAGGTGGCGGTGAAATATAAGCGGAATCCTAACCTCTCCATCCGGGACGTCGGTGGCAAGCTCAATGACTCCCATCCAACTGTGCAGCGGGCCAAGAAACGAGCCGGGTTGTTGACGTTTAAGAAGGTGAAGGTGGCGAACCGAGATTACAAACAAAACACGTCAGCAAAGCTGCGGTTCCGAAAGCTGTATACGAATCTGCTCACAAAGTTCGACTGTGTCGTCATGGACGACGAAACTTATGTGAAGGCGGATTTCAAGCAGCTTCCAGGACAGGAGTTTTATACCACATCAGGAAAAGGGAAGGTGGTTGAAATTTTCAAAACCATCAAACCATCAAAGAAGTTCCCGAAAAAATTTCTCGTCTGGCAGACCATATGCACGTGTGGTCTAAAAAGCAGCATTTTCATTACTACGGGAACCATCAATCAGGAGATCTACGTCCAGGTGTGCCTGATAACAACGTGTTTGTGGTATCCAAAGACCACAACCCTCCCAACGGCCTAGAACTCCGCCCTATCGAACGGTATTGGGCCTTGGTCAAACGGAATCTAAAAAAAAAACAAAAAACTAATAAATCCATGGAAAACGAGCAGCAGTTTAAATCTAACTGGCGTTCGGCGGCGAATAAGGTCGATGAGACCACTGTGCAAAATTTAATGGAAGGGGTGAAGCGGAAGGCAAGGCATTTCGAATTTGGCAAACCAAAAGAATAAACGAACATTGTTTTCCTTTAAATATATGAAAATACCAAAAGAAAAATAAGAAAATTTTTGTGATATGAATTTTGACTGAAGGAAACGATTTTTTATCGACCCATTTTTGCGCGTTCCAGTCTTTAACACCCAAATCTTTCACATTTTCCTGTTAAATCCTGTCCCGGCGACCAGCAATGGTCGCAATGAACCGACGGGTTACCGACTGTCTCACGGGACAGGATTTATTCGGATAACGGACGAATAGATACTATTTGGTCTGGCAAGTGTATACCCACGATAAACGCGATTAAACGCGATTAAACAAAGTGTATCCGCCAATACTAACAGGACACGAATACAGGACACATACAGTGTAGGACTACTCGCGCTCATTACACTGGACAAAGGTCACGACGCGGCTATTCGCGTTGGTAGGTGTACTTCACACCATTACTAAATTTAACGATCGTATAACAGTTACCGATGTGGTGAACTGTTCCCAATCGACCTGCTTTGAGATCGATCGGTGTCTGTCCGGACAGTAGTTATCGATTGGCTCACGTCATGTGTAGGACGGAGCCCGCGCGCGTATTGTTTTAATTTCCCGTGACTCGAGGACGTCTCCTCAGCTTGACGGGCCGTAGCTCTTCGCGTATTGTAACTTACAGGACACCTATAGAACCGAAACGGTCGTCATGACTCGCCCCGCGGAAAGCGATTGTCTGAGACCCAGAGGTAAAGGACAGAGGGTAAGTATTACAATAAACGAGGAACTAAGAAGGTAGTGAATGTATTTCAACTAATTTATTGCTATCTTTTGTTTCAGCGCTCACAGTCAGATACCGAGAACGGTGACACTCTGAGAACCTAGCAAACACTAGGTTCGATGGCTATTGTTAGGCCGGTTTCAAAAGGTTGGCTGGCCATACACCGACGTTTCGGCCATTGCTATCGAGCAATTCATAGGACGATGACCCGTGCTTTGCGATCACCGTACATGGTAGGTACTGAGCACCAAGTTTGGCATTAAAAAACTCGTTTGCGTTCGACAGCTTAGTGTTTTTCTTATACACTGTCTCGCCTATTTTGAACGGCTTAGCGGGATTTCGGGTTCGTAGGTCATAGGTTTTTTTGGCAACCTGGTGTGCTTTCAGCAAATGTTTTTGAACAAGAGCGTACAAAACAGGGTTTTGGGTCTTGATTCGGGCGGTTCGTTCTTCTAGAGACGATTCTTCTTCGTTTTCAAAACGTGAATGATCTGTTCCTCTGAGAATAACCTCCTCCCCCTTGGCAATCCTGAAAGGACTATATCCAGTAGCCGAGTGTATGGTCGAATTTATGACTACTTCTATTTCAGATAACCGAGAATCCCAAGTCCTCTGATTCTCCCGCGCGTATGAACGAATTGCCGTATTGATTCCACGGTTCACCCGCTCAACAGGGTTCGCCTGAGAATGGTAACGTGATGTTAACCACTGTTGAATCCCGAACCGATCCAACAGGGCGCGAAATACATGCGAAGTAAATGTTGTCGCGTTATCGGTCAGCAATATCGCTGGCACCGAGTTGCGGAAAAACCAATGATCTACAAGTTCAGTACACAGGGTTTTAGCTGAAATTTTGGGGAACGCATGTAACTGAACCCATTTACTGAACAGATCCATTGTTACTAAGATGTACTGTTTACCAGTGGTGGACCGGGGAAGGGGGCCTATATAATCTAAGGCAATTATTTGCCAAGGCCTAGAGGCGGTACGCATGTCTCCCATGGGTGGAGTAGTAGCAACATTCGGTGGTTTTATTTGTTTACACACGGTGCATTTTCGCACGTACTCCCGTACATCCCGAAACATATTCGGCCAAAAGAACTGTTGTCGGATTTTCCCCACAGTCTTATCTACTCCGACATGCATTAAATCATCATGATTGGCTTTAATTATCGCTTTCCTGGACTCTGGACTGGGAATGATCTTCCAATCGAAGCGATGGTCTGCGAGATCATCAGTGAAAACGAATTTTAGGAGTTGGCCATCACATAGGCGGAAATCTGGGTACTCATCTGGCAATTGTTCGACTTGTTGTCTAAGAGAATTATACCAAGAGCAATCGGATTTCACCTGAATGGCCATTACACTTCTCGATAGAGCATCAGGCACTACATTGTCCTTGCCACGACGATGGACAATGGTCATGTCGTACGTCTGAAAAGTCAAGCTCCACCGACTGAGGCGGGACGACGTTCTCCACTTTGACCGCATAATAAACGTCAAAGCTGACGAGTCGGTCACGAGAACAAAGTGACTGCCTTCGAGATAGCCTCTGAAATGTTCTATGGAAAGAAGGGCGGCAAGGCCTTCTTTCTCGGTTGCATGGTAGGAGCGTTCGGGAGTGGTTAATTTTTTTGAATAGTATTCCACAACCCGTTCCTGACCACCTACTTTTTGCGTCAGAACACCCGCTATGGCATAATCGCTGGCATCCGTGTGAACCAAAAACTCATGGTCAAAATCGGGACTGGTCAAAATGGGGGTTGTAATCAGTTTCTCTTTTATTGCTTGGAATGCCTCCTCGGCGTCCGGAGTCCATTTCAAAATTTTAGACTTCGTTTTAAGAAGTTCTGAAAGGGCTGAGGTAATCTGACTATAATCGGCCATAAATCGCCGATAATAATTAGACATCCCCAAAAATCGTCGAAGTTTAGTGATGGTGGTAGGCCGTTCGTATTCGACTATAGGTTGAATTTTCTCGGGATTCGCTCGTAACCCTTGAGAAGAAAGAATATAGCCGAGAAACGGAATTTCGTCCAAGCAAAAGTGTGATTTTTCGAGTTTAATGGACAAATTTGCCTCGCGTAACCGGCGCGCAACCTCCTCGAGTAACCGTACATGCTCCTCGAATGTCTCTGTCACTATGACGATATCGTCTAAGTAGACAAAGACATTCGGTTCCAGTACACCATGTCCTAGCACTCGGTTCATCAACCTTGCCAACGTCGCTGGGCTGTTGATCAACCCGAATGGAAGGCGGGTGAACTGGAACATCCCCCTTCCTTGCACACTGAACGAACAATACTTGCGAGAACTCCGTGCTAACGGTATTTGTAAGAACGCCTCTGAGAGATCGATCGTAGAGAGGAATCGAGCTCGAGGAAGGCGACCGAGTATTCGTCCAGGGTGCGGAAGAGGGTAGGCGTCGCGCACGGTTCTCTCGTTTAGCTTGCGAGCGTCGAGACAAAGTCGAATCGCCCCCGATGGTTTTTTAATCGGGACTATGTTGAGTGACCAGTCCGAATTGGACTCTTCAATAATCCCTCGGTCTAACAACCGGTCAAGCTCGGCGAACAACCCTTCTTGGATTTTCGGAGCTATTGGATAAGGATACAGTCGTACGGGTTTGGTGTTCTTAAACTCTTCTTTCAGAGTAATTGTATGTTCATGTAGGTGGGTGGTGTCCAGCGATTCGGATGTAGCTATTTTGAACATTAGTTTGGTCTGATCCAGAATCTGGTTTTGTCTCTCATTGAGAACTACTTTCGTCGGTTCTAAAACCGGAGTAGAATAAGCCGGATGGGTGGAGATTGACGCAATTGCCGGATAAATCCCGAAACTTTTCCAAAAGTCCATCCCACATATGCACTCTTTAGTTAGGGCTGGAGCGACCAAAGTTGACAGTACACGAGTCTTTCCGTTGAAAGTGTACGGTATGAGCACTTCACCGATGACTTCTAGTTGGGAACCATCAGCAGTTTGTAGTTCAATAGAGATAGATGGTGATTTTATTTGAATTCTCCGAAATTTGTCGAACATGGTTTTATTGATAAAGGTGAGGTTGCTTCCACAATCTAAAAGAGCGGATATCTCTACATCAAATATTTTGATTGACACATGTGGTCGATCATCAAAAACGTTATTTAAAGTAATTTTATGTACATGGCCAGAAGTGGTCTCCTCCTCACCCTCCTCAGATCTTGAGTCATAGAATTTACTGATTTCGAAGAGCCACGTAAAAAAGTCTGACTCACCTTGCGCTGCTGGAAGTTTCTGCGACTTTAGGACTTCCTCATCGAGTTTTTTAAACAATATGGACAATTATCCGTCGTGAACCCTTTAAAGGCGCACCCGTCACAGAAAACCCTGCGAGGAATTGGGCACTGTGCCAGGTGGTGTTCTTCTCCACAATTGTAGCATTCATCATTATGGGGAGGGCAATAATTAGCCACCATCTTCAACAAGGCACTGGGCTTACTTGTACTTGGCTGTGGTTCCTTAGGCGTTGAGCAGTTTTGCTCACCCTTTCGGGATGTTTTATGATCAGCTTTGAGGTTCGGTTGGTTGGTTGGAGGGAACTGTTTTCCCTTTGCATTGTTGTTGTTGGGTTTCTGGGAATTTAAATACTGGGCCGAATTGGCATGGTGATGGGATTTATTTCGCGAGTGTAAACTCGAATCCCCTGAACCCCTCGTACCTACATTGATGGCACAAGCTTCCCGCTTGTTCGGTTCGAAAACTTTTGAAAAAGCTGAGAAATCTGTAGCATCTAACTCCTTCCCAATTTGGGTCAAATCCCTTAAAGTCCGTACATGTCTGCCTATGAGAGCCTTCCGACAATCGTAGCGCAAATTCGTTTTAAGAATCTCGACTTTTTCTCCATCTGATATCGGATGGTTCATAGCCTGAAATAGCCTCTCCATTTGCATATAGTAATGCTGGAATGACTCGCCTCTCTGCTGGCGAGTCTGATAAATTTTAGTACGGAGCACTGAATCGAGATCGGGATGTCGAAACTCATTCTTGAGTTCGTGGATCAAGTGATCCCACCCAAATAAAGAATTTTGATTTCGTCTGGCCGAATACCAGCTCAATACAGCCCCGTCGAACAAATGAATAGCCGAATCGAACAAGTCCCCCTCGGTGGCATGTTCCGAGATAGCTAACTGTTGGACATGCGATAGAAAACGGTTTAATTCCAAACCTTGATCGGTTCCTGAATACTTTTTTATCTTCCACTGTGACACGGGTATCATCTTCCGCTGTGGGGTAAATATCGGCGCTGGGTGAAACGATTGCCTGTCCGGAGCAGGGGAAGGGTTAGGAAGAAAAGGATTTGTTGAGGTACCCGACACTGAAGATGTAAACGACAAGTCATTTATTCTTTGATGAAAAGAGCTGTTTAGCCCATCTTCGCTAACCCCCGTTGATTCTATGCGGGGTACCCTTTCTGTTGTGGGATTCCGAGATCCTGAGTGAGGCCCCGTTTCCCTCTCAATATCCGCCCAGTTCACCCTTAGAGTTGTATTATCCCGAAATGGATTAGTGTTATTTGCATCTGGTTGCCTAATGCTTGTAGGGTTTTTCTTCAACTCGTCTCGCAATCCGTTGACCTGAGTGGCTAGTGCTTTGATTAGACTACCAATTTCGGTCAGGGCGGTGCTGAATGTTTCCTTTGTAACAAATTCAGTTTGCCGAGTAGATCGGGGAATAGCTCCCGTTCTTTTAGGTGCAGGGGTTGACGAGTGGTTTGTCCCACCTGCCGCTTCGTCCAACAAATTTTCCTCCAAGTCGGCTTCACGATCCGACTCTGCAAAAAATTCGTCCTCGGACCAAAAATGTTCAGAAAAGACACCCAGTACAGCTCGATACTCTTCCAAAGCTTGAGTTCGAAGGTTATCCAGAGAGTGGTTTTTAATAACCGCAAGCCGATGCCCTAAGTGCAACAAACGAGCTTTGCAAATTGCTGCTTCTGCTCGTGACCCGGTGTTAAGAATACGTTCAATTTCGCGACGCAAATATTTACAACTGTCCAGATCTATTTCTGGGTCCATGCCGTAATGAATAATACATTCATGACCTTCTCGCTCATCTTTCAGGATGTTTTTTAGTCTTCTACGACGTTTGCACCGCGATTCGTCATCCGCAATAAGGACGTTACGGAGGAGAAGCTCATAATCAAGTTCTCCTGGACTCAGATGGTCTACCCGCAATCCGCGGTATAGAGTGCTGAAATCGGGACCGGAAACGGATACGCGCGGAGGCATTTTGTTGCCAAGCTCGAAATTGAGGGCGAATAAACACGATGTGGAAGGTACTGCTCAAACTTTGACTAAAACGAAAGAACTACTAAGCTTCAAACACCCCTAAGTCTATTGAATTTGAAAGCGGTTTATAGAGAGTAAGGTCAACTGAAGGTGATCTTCTAGGCAACGACCCCCCCTGATTCCAGACTACGAAGTCGGCCTTTGCCATGTGGTTTTCCCCCCGCGAACACTAAATAATTCGTTATTAACCCACTATAGTGCGACCAGATTGGAAAACTACTTTTCAAAAACTACTTTTTTTTTTTTTGAAAACTCCCCCACCACTCACGTTGGGCGCCAATGAAACTCTTTTTGTTGGTCCCCGGGAGATACTGCGCCGTCCCAGAAGGGGACGTGCCTAAACCCCTGGCTGCTGGTCTAAGCCTGTCGGCAGCCACTGGGGTGGGTACCAAAGGCCTCTTTTGCTCCCGGGTCTCAGGATTGGTAGGTGTGGGGGAATTTTCGGTTCTGAGATTTCCTAACTAACACAGTATATGAATTTACCTTCACAAATTTTATTGGGCGGATCGATGAGGACTGGTGTGCGAGGCGACGTTAACTGTCACGACGACGGAATGGAACAGCCGGATGGTAGTGACCAGATGGTAGTGGCCGGTTGGCAGTGGCCGGATGGCAATGGCCGGGTGGCGGCGGCCAGATGGCGGTGGCCGGATGGCGGTGGCCGAATGACAGTGGCCAGCTGACGGTGGCCGGATAGCGGTGGCCAAAGGGTGGTGGCCAGATAGCAGTGGCTGGATGGTGGTGGCTGTATGGCTGGGCCGTATGGCTGGGCCGAAGGCGGTGGCCGAAAGCGGTGGTCAAAAGGTGGTGGCCAGATAGCAGTGGCCGGATGGTGGTGACTGTATGGCTGGGCCGAAGGCGGTGGCCGAAAGCGGTGGTCAAAAGGTGGTGGCCAGATAGCAGTGGCCGGATGGTGGTGGCTGTATGGCTGGGCCGTATGGCTGGGCCGTATGGCTGGGCCGAAGGCGGTGGCCGAAAGCGGTGGTCAAAAGGCGATGGGAAGATGGCAACGGCCGGATGGCGATGGCTGGATGGCGATGGCCGGATGGCAATAACCAGATGGCAGTGTCTGTATGGCAGGGGCCGGATGGCGATGGCCAAATTGCGATAGCCAGGTAGCGATCCCGAAACACGTGGCCAACGCTCTTGCACCGTGATCGACGAGCAATCACCCCAAGTACAAAAAAAACTCCAACACTCACTCGCACCTCGTAGAAAAAACCGACCTTTCTCTTATCACAGTCTGCAACTTACTGCCCATCCTCTCTCTCTCGGCCGAACGATCGCTCACCTCCTCCTCGACTCTCAGCTTCCACCGTTAATCTCGTAGCTGGTTTCCGTCTCCCATAGAGGAGTGACAAGTCGGTGGTGGTTCAGTGGACAGTGGTCGCTTCGCCCATGCAGCAAAACACCTCCATCCTCGCTGTGCCCTACCTTATCGGTCCCTTTAAAAGTGACGTTATGGAGCTATCTAAATTAGCAAAACTGACCCTACTCTTACACCACCTCAATCAAATGTTACGAACCGGTAACAACACGTTTGATTACAGTGCCTATAAGTTCGTAGTCAAATGTGATTGGTTCTTTCTTCCAAGTAAAAGTGATCACTGAACACTTAGTGGGGTTAACCACCATTCTATTCAAATTACACCAGCTGGAAAAGGCTTCAAACTGACGTTGAAGGAAGTGACAGTCATCAATCGAGCGGATTAGTAGGTAGATTTTAAGATCATCTGCATACGATAGTCGTGGGCTTTCGTTGACCAAGTTAAAGCCATTGAAGTAGAGTAAGAAAATCAAAGGTCCCAGGTGACTTGCTTCCGGAATTCCTGACGTAGCTAGATAGATATCGGACCGGTTGTCACCAATGGCAACCATCAGTTGTCGATCATTGAGATATGAACGAAACCATCGCAAAAGGTAGCCGCTGACCCCAGGTCTATGCAACTTGGCAATCGTGATTGGTTTAGCTTATCGAAGGAAGCTGACAAGTTGGAATATATGACGTCTGATTGCGTCTTCTCTGCCATGCTTTCCGTAAGATACGATGTCAAATACAGCAGATTTGTAGAAGTAGAACGACTGGAAGTGAATCCGTATTGATCACCACTTAGATACTGCTTAGAATGAGAGAGCAGAGACTCCATGATGACTAACTCGAATAACTTCGAAACTACACTCAACGACGTAATTTCACGATAACTGTCCACATCTCGTTTGCTGTTCCTTTTTGTGCGAATTTCTAACAAGATGGAAATGTACCTCTCGAGATAGCAAGCTGGCGATATGCTTTTTCAGAAATACGGACCAAACGCCATCGGATCCTGGATTGAAGGACGACTTGAGTTGTGATGCGGCAGTGGAAATCATCTCAACGTTGACATCCATTGCACCCAGTATTTGACCGTAGAGTGGAACATTACTAGCTGCTAGGGGAACGTGTTTTTCGGTTAATCTCTCATTCTAGAAACACTTACAGATCTGCTGAGGTGTGGAAGTAACTGCTCCATTCAAGACCATTGAAGAAGGTATGCCGGATTCCTTGTGCTTCTCATTTAAAGCAAAGAAAAGCAATGTGAGTTGTAGATAAATTGCCCTTCGTCCATCCAGCCAAGACACACGTAGCAATCGAATATCGGAACAAACAAACATACACATGTGCAGTAGGGTAGTTGAAAATATTAATTTTGCTCCACAAGTTCAATCAATCCCTAATCACCCAGACAACCAGAATTCACGTATATTCAAAGTTGTTTTCGTGATATACAAACCTGTATACAAACAAACAAGTCGTATAGAATGCAATGAAATGGCTTATACGTACAAAAGTGGAGGCCATATACGTGCATATTTTAATTTAATTTTAAAGGAGTTGATTTAACATCATATGCGATTTAATCTGTAATAACAAATTCATTTTGAAAAGTCTTACGAAGTAATCCGATTTAATTTGTGATACAGTACGACGGAAAAATGAGTCATCGCATATAAGTCGGGAATTTGCATTCTATACGATTTAATTTAAACATAATGCGAGGTATGCCATTCTTATATGCGATTTTGACTTAAACTGTAGCAATTTACGATACTGTCTGTACATTGTTATACGACTTCTGGTTGTCTGGGCAAGTCCTGATCAATTTCTCTAAATGTTAGCTCATTTGGTTGCGATCTGATACTGCAGTTGGCCTTTGAAGTTTATATGGGAATTAATATGGGAAAAATATACTCGTTGTTCGTCACATCCTAGCGATTCATCATATTGATTTACGAGTTGGCTTGCTAAATTTATTTATAAGTAATTTTCTCAACTACAATTTTGCGCAAGACCACTTTCTGATTGAATATGTAGAAAATTAGTTATTAATATAGACGCCAATAACATTCTGATAAGATTAATCGACTGCATTCAGGGCAACACTGCATCTTGCATCTTGACATTGTAACAAACCCTTTTGTTACGCCCGCTCAGCCCATAAGTGACTCTAACCACCCTCTGGGTCGGCTTCTTTTCGCCAAGGTTTGCGAGATTAGAGGAAAAACCACAAGACAATTAATTTGCTTACTGACGGCGATTTATTTAATTTTTGCCCTAACGGTCCCTAACAGCCCTATCTCTTTCTATCAATAAATACTCACAGTTTCTGTTTGTGTGTGGTGTCAGTGTCGGGCCCGTCGATGGACGTTAGCTGGCTGGTTAAGTCACGGCTGGCACGAGGACTCCGTGCCTGGTTGGGTGCTACGGACTTTGTCTCCTTCCTTGTCGTTCACGCCAATCGTGCCGAATGCCCCGATTGCGCCGATCTGGCCTCCCCGATATCTGGTGATGATCGTTCGTGACAATCATGCCGACTACCCCGATTCCACCGTGTGCGTCGATTACGCTGATTGTACGGATCACACTGGTCTCGTTCTCTTGGGTTCGCAGGTTTCAAGTCTCGCTTCGTCCACTTATGTCAGCTTACCGTTGTTTGTATGGCAGTAACGACTCTGGCGGTTTCGTAGAACCTTTCCACCGATTTATGGAGAATAAATTCCTTCACCAACTTTTTCTTCGTGAGCTAACGTGTGGGTGCTTTTCTGGTGCTCAAGCAAGTGATCGAACCAATATATTTGCAATCCTCAGGAACGGGCGAATAGGCCTTTTTCTGTGGTTGTTGTAGGTAGCATCCACCCATCAGGCAGTACTGCTACCAAAAATACCAGCGTTTATGGGTGTATTGTGGGTGTGTCGTGTGTTCAGGCTGCGTACAAAACCTTCACAGCGTGTTGTTTTTTTTTTTTTAATTTAGTCGTTAGCCGTCTTTTGCCTCCTAGATTAATTTAATATGATACTTAGTTTAATTTATTTATTTGCATGAATTTTATTATTTATATAGCTTTTATATTTATTATTTTAGTTTGAATTAAGATTTTATTTATGATTTTTCCTCTATACACATAAACAAATCCCCATTTGTGGTAAGAAAACTATGGACTGAGTGAACGAACGGAGTGACTTGTCACAACATAGTTGGTAGCCTGAATTTGGTTGCCTTATTCTTCGCGCCAAACATACCAAAGTTGCCTGGAGAATTTCAGAAGAATATAATCTTGCTAAATTAACTATATCATAATTACCTTGACATTCATTTAAAATATGGCCTTGAGCAATGTTTTTTTTCCCTTGATTTATTTTCCGTTGATCTTGTTTTCTGTGCTGAGCATCAATGCTACTGACACCAGGGAGGCAGCTCAGCCACCTGGACCCTACCTATAGACCCATCAAACACATTAACTGGGGACCAACGGCTGTACTGTGGTCAATAAGAGCACTTTCCAAGTAACAATTTAGGTTTTATTAGGGTTATGTAGATCATGATTTAGACTTGAAGAATGCATTAAGGTTCTTCCTTAAAGAGTCGGAAAATTGCCAGCTATGGCAACTGTTGTGACAATGCTCATGAAAATGGAACTGCCTATCTTCTGCACAGCAGGAAACTTTTAGTTCTAGTTTCATGGAGCCAATGAAGTTTTATGGGAGCTAATACACCCAACCGGGGGATGTAAGAATTGTTTACAATTATGAAATTGGTATAAAATTTATATTACTGGAGATAATTGCGCTAGAATTCTCTCCAAGCCGTTTTAGACCATCCATTCCACAGGGTAGATAATCGTTCATCCTTTTTTATGAAATATATATAAAGACAGTATATAAAATATACTGTCGTAGCTGTATCATTAATATATTTTTTAATGGATTTTCATAAACTATTTATTCGCAGTAGGATTATCTGTCAAATCTGCAAAGATAGCGTACACTGAAAATAAAATTTTATTTATTCAACGAAATCACTCGTTTGTTTAAGAATCCATTCGTTATTATCTGCAACGAAATAGATTCGGACATTTTATGAAGGTCGTTTCGTTAAAAATGCCATAATCGCAAATGATTTTATTTCGTTTTGTGTACGAAAGATTCGTATATGCGTGCTCAAAAAAGAATATGCGTGCATTGTACGAAGATAATTCAAAGGGCAACGAAAATTTTGTTAATATAATAAATGGTGTTTCTGGTTATCGTTACATGTACGAAGGTGGACCTCCACAATAATTTACTGTTGAAAAGTTGTGTCTACTAGGTTTGGTATGAAGATTGTCTGCGGTTTATACAAAAAAAAGTATAGCCGATAGTCTATGCATAGAGAGGTGGGTTGTAAAATGCTTCAAAAACTGTCTCCGTAAGTTTATGGAAAACCCATTAGCTGCTTTCCGAAGACTATAACGAGTGCCAAAAACCACCTCCAAAGCCTTCGTTTCACAGCCGCTCGTTTGGAAGTTATAACTTTACTATTACTTTAAAATACGACGCTACTTATTTCACCTCATCCTGCCAAGCACATTTTCATTAATACAAATTAAAACCACAGTTAGTTCATGTTTTTGCTTACTCCCTAGGCAAACCTAAAAATAAAAACATCTTAATCAAGCAGAAATTCCGAAGGGAATTCACACAAGTGCTTAATTTGAAATTCCAAAAGTCCTTGTACATATCATTCTTGAGCACTTGCCGTAAACTGAAAAGCTCATTTAATCGTATAATCTTCATAGTATAAGACCCATCTACAAAACCACTCGCATCGGAGAAACCAGTCAGCTCCTCCCAAGAGCAAAGCCAAAGCCATCCTCCTTCGGTAGGATGACATATCTGATTCTATTCAACCTTCGCCCGTCCCGGCTGCATTTGGGTAGCTTCCAAACGAGATTAGCTTCCTAATTTGAATGCAACTGGTTTCCACTTTATGCTGCTATATACTGCTCCTACAGCAGAACCCAGCCAGGTTTGCGATAATCCAATAAGTGGTCTCAGTCTCCCAGCAATTCGCATTGTACACTCACCGACTAACCAACCGGTAGGTTATCTACCGATGCTGTTGTTGTTGAACACTGTGTTGTTACATGGTGGGAACATTGCTAGCATTGAACCCGGTTGCAGGTCTCTCACACACCAGCGTTGTTTGGTATGGATCCACATCTCTCTCCTCATCGAGCGCACGCGGGCAAACGCGCTCATCCACTGAGGGGCCATTGAATTGAGCGGTGAAACGTGATTCCCGGATTAAGTCCTATTTATACGAGCAATAAACGACGATTGTCTTTTATGGCTGGGCGAGTGACTCTTCCACTGCCGGAGGAATACCTGAGAGTCGTTAAGCAGTTATTTTGCAGACTGTCTTTTTTGCCGCCCGCTCTTGTCCCTCCGTGGCAAATCTTGCTGGAGTGCAACTTGGAACAAAAGGTTCAACAATTTTATAATAACAATACAGAAATTTCTACACCACCCAGCCGATATGGCTAGAGATGGCACACGTTGATGTATTTGGTGGAGGCAATGGGTTTTTGGGCATGGGTGGTGAAGAAGGTTGGCTCTGTTGCCTGTGCCGGTGAGGCTGAGCTCACAGCATACGGGTGGTTCAATGTGTAATGCACTGCATTGGAGAAGTCAACATAAACCGCCTCAGCAAACGGTGAAGGTTCGTTTGCATATTTCGCATTATTCCTGGCAGTGATCGGCTGGGAAGTGAGTGTGCTTCAAATTATGAATATGGTAATAGACATGCAGATTAATGTATAGATATACATAACAAACTTTCCACGGGTGAAATTGGTTTAAGGGAAGGTAGTTGGTTCGAGAATGGAAAGACGAGTGCAGTGCCCTCGTTGCTTCTTGACACATATAATGCTGGCTGCTGGAAGTCGAGCAAGAACAAGCACAATTATCGATTCGGTTGGTTTGCGGTTGCAGCAAAATTCTAACGACGTTCCATTAGGATCATCGGTGTGCAGCGTGAATACTCTACGAAGCGTTGTAAAGTACTTCAAGAACGTGCTTTCAATAGAGAGACCACGTTTTGCTGACACTCTGTTGCTTTGCCGGGTGGATTTTCGTTACGTTTTTGGAAAGAGAGTTTCATTCGTGTGGGCACTTTTCTGAGAAGAAGAGGACATGCACAAGATCTGATTTAATTGAATAAATTATCGTGATAAAACCATAGACAAAAGAGTTTCCATTTCCGTATCTCAGAGGCTAATGAATAATTACGTCCTTGATAGTGGGAGGGGTCCTACAGCTTATGATTGCTTCTTCTAGACTTTTTAACCCGGGAAAGCGGCTACATTTCGTTTCATCCAAAATGCTCACGTTGCACAACAAATCACATGATATTTCCGATATAATATGGTTGGCGAGCATATTGAGTACAATGGACTCAAGAGAGATTTTGGAGAACATGAGGAGAAATTCCTTATGTTCTCGAAGTTTTCTCGAAGCTCTCAAAACTTTGCATAAGTTGGCAGCTCCCGAAAATTTTTGTGGAATTTTCGGAACATCTGGAAATATTTAGAGCTTTCCTGAAAATATCAAAACTTCTTAACAGATCTACATTGCTGATAGTAACCTTCACAATGGTTCGCGCAACTGGTCTCGGCACCATTATGATCAAACACGGATAGGACCTGATTTTTACGTTGTGTGATAATAGTAAATATTGAAACGAAAACGATTATATTACCGTCCTGTCATGGTGGATGTATGAGAACTACTTATATAGTATACACGTTTATTTATAGTAACATAACAAGGAAACTTTACAACAAGCAATGACAATGATACGGGAGCAAGTGATGACATTTATGGGTAGGTGCAGTAGCTATTTTGTGTTAAGGGTAGAGGCAGCAGTAGTCGCTTGCACGAAAAATCTTTAAACTGAGGTTCTTTGATCTTCCCTCTTGTTCTTGGAATTTATTTGTAGCTCTTATTGAATTCCTGAACATTTTCAGTTGCTTTCTGAGAAGTTTCTTGAGTCTAGAGCTCATGTAGGTAGCCAAAAAGTCAAGACAACATCAAAAATGTCCACATAATTTTGGGAAAACTGTAAAAACTTTAATAAAGTTCCAAGAAGCACAAGCAAACTTGGTTTAAAGGTCTTCAAGAAAGCAAGAAAGATGCCCGGACCTTATGTAAAGTTACTATTATTTTCCAAAAGTTTAAACAAAATAGTTCCGTGTTGGGTATTATCATCACTGCGACCATTCTTAAACAAAACAAGTTAATGAAGTTCTTTCTTTTTTTTTCAAAGTTCATCACTGCACTTATTCCACAAGATCTTTAAAGTTCCCCGACAGTTTAGACGTTTTTGATGCTTCACAGAAGCTACTGAAACTGCGCTAAAGTTCTCTAAACGATCTTAAAGGTATTTATACTTCCCTGAATTTCTCAGAACTTGTTAAAAGTTTCCGCCTATTTCCTGATGTTAATTGAACTGCCTCGAAGTTCTTTAATCTTCTCTGAAGCTCTATGGGTTCTAAGAACTTCCTGAAGTTTTTCTTGCTTTTCCGAAGTTCCCTAAATTGTCAATAGCATCTCGGAACTTCCTTAATGTTTCGATAATTTTCCTGATAGTAATGCAACTGCTCTGGTAATCCTGCCATTATCGTTTAGTTTTCGGAAAATTCGTGGAATTTTAGGTGCCATAAAGTCTTGAAACCTCTTGACAGCTTTTTCAATTTCCAGAAGTTAATGGAAGTGCTCTGAAGTGTTTTGATCTTGCGTGAAGTACTCGAAACTTTTCTGAAAATAAAGAGGCTGTCTAAAAATTTATAAACTTCTTTGAAGTTCTTTGGAGGCCTAGGATCTTCTTTAATGATTTTTACGATTTTTCTTAAGCTAATGGGGCTGTTTTAACATTGAAATTGGACCTAGGGGTTAACATTGGGTCAATATTTAAAAAGGTTTATTAATGTGAATATCTTGAATTTACAGAAAATTAAAACTAGAATATGTACCTTGAACTTCTGGAATGAAGTGTAGATAATCTTTACCTGTTGTTTTAATTATATAGTGCTGCAAAGCTAAGCGTCAAACACAATAGCAAAAACACGTTTACAAAAATATCCACAGGCAAACAAAAGTTTAAACACACTTTTATGTGAATAAACGATGGTGTACTCTCAATAGTTTACTTTTTCCTTTCAATGTCACCCTACATTAGGCTTTGCATTGGTCTGTTTTTTACATTTAATTTTAGTAAAATTTGATATCAATTTTAATTTACCATTTCCATGCCAGTCATCAATATATTATTAATGAAGATATTCGCGTAGTCAACATTGTTTTCCTTGCAAAAATATAAATGTTGTAAGGTAGTGAATGAAAATTTGAATTTTTTGGCCCACTTTCTCTTTCATTAACGGTACCCACAATTTATCTAATGTTTTTAAAACTATCATGAAGTTATCGGAACCACCCTCAAAATGTTTCCCCCTTTCCCAATGTTCATGGCACTTACTCGATGATTCCGAATTTTTTCTTAAACTCTCTGAACTTTTCTAAAGTTTTTGGAAATTTCCTGAGTTATTCAGAACTTCTTTGAAAATCCTGTAGTCCCTTTGAAGGGCTTGCAGTCTTGCTTAAAACCAAAATAACCGACGTCTTCCTTGCAACCTCGGAAAACAGTTATGATGTGTTTGTTTTCACGGAAACATGGCTCGACGACCGAATTAAATCATGCCAATTATTCGGTGATGGATTCAGCGTTTATCGAACCGATTGTTTTGCTTTGAACAGTACCAGGACACGTGGGGGAGGTGTTTCAATAGCTGTTTCTAACAAACTCAAAGCAGCTTTAGTGCAAACCTCTTCGGGTGCAAGCATGGAGAGCCTATGGGTAAAGATCTCATCCGAAACAAGGTCTATCTTCGTTGGTGTTTCATACGTACCACCAGAGAAGTCCGCTGATTGCGAGTGCATCCAATCTCACGCTGACATTGTTTCGGAAATTAATGAAATGATGGGTAGCAATGATGGGATCATCTTTTTCGGGGATTTCAATCAGCCTCGAATCGTCTGGAATTCAGTGAACAACGTCTACGTATTTGCTGATCCTCTTGCATCAAATTTTTCTCAAGCTTGCCGCATTCTTTTGGACAGCCTTGCTTTTGGAGGGTTGAGGCAACGAAATATGATACGCAATCACTTGGACAGAACGCTTGATTTGATATTTTCGAACGACTACATGACAGATTGTAGTTCAGTTGATGAGGCCCCGGAGTCGGTTATATCGATCCTCATCATCCAGCTCTTGTTTTCACGGTGTATTGTTCAGCAATCTTTCCATTTGTTGAGAACGTCGATGAACATGATCGTGACTTTAGTAAAGTTGATTATGACACACTCAACTCTATGCTTTCTCAAGTTGATTGGTCTACTGTTTGTCGGTGTAGCAACGTAGATGATGCTGTTAGTTGCTTCAACAGTATACTGCGCGATTGCTTCACATTCTGTGTTCCGTTGTCAAGACCTCGGAGAAAACCTGCTTGGTTCAATTCTCGCTTACAGTACCTTCGACGTATTCGGTCTAAGATGCTTAAACGCTTCTCGGCACGCAAAAATGGCATCACCAAACTGGCGTTTGCACGAGCTAGTCGCAACTATCGGAGCTATAACCGTTACTTGTACGGCAGATACGTAAGACGTGTTCAGGACAATCTGTGAATAAATCCTAAACAGTTCTGGAATTTTGTAAACACTAAGCGAAATGAAAGCGGCCTTCCATCTACCATGCGCATGGAAGATCAATCTGCCTCCACCACAGAAGCCAAATACGAACTATTTGCTGCACGATTTGCGAGTGTTTTTCAGGTATCAACTGCGTCTCCATCGGATGTTGAAACTACGACAAACTACGGCCCGTGGACGTATTCGACATTGATATTTTCGATGTTAATCAGACGATGGTGGAGAATGCACTGAAGAAGCTGAAATCATCTGCATCACCTGGACTGGACGGTATTCCTGCGTGCATATTGAAAAATGAAGTGGCATGTTGATTACACCTCTGCAAGCTATATTCAACCTCTCTCTTCGAAGCCAGCAGTTTTCAATCGCTTGGAAGATGTCATACATGCAGCCTATCTTCAAGAAAGGCAGTACAGTGGATGTGTCGAACTATCGTGGAATAACTTCGTTGCCTGCCGGATCCAAATGCTTTGAAATAATTCTCAATGATGTTATGTTCCAGACCTGTAAAACGTACATTTCAACATCTCAGCATGGATTTTTTCCGCAACGTTCAGTCATCACTAATCTGTGTGAATACACGTCGTTTTGCATCAGCGAAATGGAGCAAGGAGGTCAAATCGACAGCATATACACTGACATAAAGGCTGCGTTCGACTCAGTTAATCACGATATTCTGTTGGCTAAGCTGGAGCGACTGGGAGCATCTTTGAGAATTTGTAGTTGGCTGAGATCATATTTGACTGGCCGTCAATTGTTCGTGAAAATTGGATCAGCCGTGTCTGCACCTTTCATTCCTCGATGTGGGGTGCCGCAAGGGAGCAACTTGGGGCCGCTGTTATTCGCGTTGTTCTTCAATGATGTGTCCCACGTTCTTCTGAATTGCTGCCTAATGTTCTACGCAGACGATTTGAAAATCTACCTGGTTGTTAGGAGCACCAATGATTGCCTTTAATTGCAACCAAAGCTAGATTTGTTTGTCAGTTGGTGTGCACTGAATCATCTATCCTATGCTACTTGACTATACTATCAATGGCACTGTACTGAATCGGGTTGATCATGTTAAAGACTTGGGTGTGGTAATGGATTATCAACTCACATTCAAAATGCACTATTCGGAAATAGTTGATAAAGCAAATCGTCAACTTGGATTTATTCTCAAGATAGCGAACGAATTTTATGACCCTCTGTGTTTGCAATCTCTGTATTGATCGCTAGTTAGATCAATTCTTGAATTTGCTTCTGCCGTCTGGTCTCCGTACGATGCTGTGTGGATTTCACGAATCGAATCAGTGCAGCGGAAATTTGTAAGATGTGCTCTTCGAGGCTTGTCATGGACCGACTCATTACGACTACCACCCTACGAGCACCGCTGTGCGCTGCTTGGTATTGAACCGCTAGTGGATAGACGCAAGTTCAGCCAAGCTATCTTAGGAGCCAAAATTTTACGCTCCGAAATAGACTGCCCTGCATTGCTGAGTCAGCTCAACATCTACGCCCCTCAATGAGTGCTGCAATCTAGACAGCTATTGCACCAGCCAACGAGACGAACACAGTACGGATCCAACAATCCCATCGATTCGATAAGTCGAAGACTCCAAGACAATTACAGCTTGTTTGACTTCAATATCTCTACCAACGTCTTTCGAAACCACCTACGGAAACAACCAGAATGATTTTGTTGTTCATTAAGACCACGATATCAGATGGATTTATACAATAAATACAAATACAAATACAAATGAACGAAAAATCTTTAAACTGGAATTCCCTCATATTACCTGATCTTCTCAAAAGGTTATCGAAATTTTCCTCAAATTCTTGGAACTAACCTGATTTTTTCGAAACATGCCTTACATTGCCTTATTGTTCTTCCAGAAAGTCTGGAATTTCCAAAAAATCGTGGAATATCATTGAAATTATTTGAACTGTCCTTAACATCATTGACCTTCCCTGAAAATCTTTAAACCAAGCTTCCCAGGGCTTCTTGGAACTTCATTAATTTTTTTTTCAATTTTCCTACAGTTATCTGGAGATCTTTGAGGATTTCTCGATTTTATGGAAGTTCTCCGAAAATCCCTAAAGTTCTCAGAACCTTTTCAAGTTGCTGCAGTTTTCCTGAAGCTAATGGAAACATCTTGAAGTTCTTGAAGCTACCTACAAGAGCTCTAAACTTTTCCAGAAGTTCTGGAAACTTGCCTTATGTTCCCGCAGTCTAGTCAAGAAACCTTCCAGAAATTCTTGGAACTTGCTTTCAGTTTTAGGAACTGAATTAATGTTTTTTAAATTTTCGTGAATAGAACTGCCTTTAAGTTCTCATTTCTTTTCAGTAGTTCTTAGAACTTACCCGAAGTTCCCAAACATTTTTTGAAGTGTATGTAACTGTACTGAAAATATCAAAGTTACTCAGAAGCTTCTGAAAAGTTTCTGTAATTTTCGCAAATTCAACGAGCTGCGTTGAAAGTCTCTAATCTTCACAGAAGTTCTGAAAAAATTCTTAATTCTATGGACCTATACTGAAGCTATTGGAATTTATTCTTTAAGGTCATTTAACTTCCCTGAAGCCCTCATGATGATTTTGAAATTCTCGGATCTACTCTGAAGTTTTTGGATCATCTTAGTCGTCTTGAATATTTTATAAAATACTCAAAACTTCTTAATTATTCTCAATAATTTTCCTGCAGTAAATAGAACTACCAGAAAGTTCTCCAATTATGTTGAAGTTCTCAAAATTTACCTAATGTTTATGATGGTCTGCTTTGAAGCTATCAGAACGGCTCCGATGTTCACGAAACTTTCCTTAAGGTATCTTAACTTCTTTGAAGTTCTCTCAACAACAGTGTGAAGTTCAACAGTTTCAAAGCTCTGGCCATTTTTCAAGATCTTTAAAAATACCTGAAGTTATTTGAACTCCATGCAGTTCGTGAAACTTCTGAAAAGTTTCAGCAATTTTCTTGAGGTTAATGGAACTGTCCATGAGCTCTCTGCTCTTCATTAAGATTTTTATGAAGTTTATCAAACTGCTCTGATAGAGTAAATGGTTGTAATGTCGGTCCATATATAAATTCAGCAATCAGCTAAATTTTCAATAGCGATCAAAAATAGCCATTAGTACCGTCCCAATGACGCGTTCATCTAGATAAAATTGATAACTAGCAGATTTTTAGCGATGGGTCCAATCTTAGATTCATATGCCAGCATTAGAGCCATTTCTCCTACCTATTGAGAGTTTCAAACTTCTCCTAATTTGTGACTTTCCTGAAGTTCTCGGAATAGGGTTAAATACCCCATTTACAGCCTATTAAGCACAACCCGCACTTAGTCTTTCTTAATCTAGCGCAGTT
This sequence comes from Ochlerotatus camptorhynchus, assembly GCF_037179485.1. NCBI lineage: Eukaryota > Metazoa > Arthropoda > Insecta > Diptera > Culicidae > Ochlerotatus > Ochlerotatus camptorhynchus. The sequence continues at coordinate 711,893 of NW_027040793.1, read as the reverse complement.
TAGCACCAAACGGAATGTTATTGTTACTGGTGGCTTCCAAATTTATTTACCTTTCCGTACGTGCCAAAAGTTTTGATAAAGAGAAACAAATCGTTGAGATATTGTCAAAAATCTAACACTGATTCTTGACGCCAAACTCGGCCTACGGATTCTAAACTCGGCCTAACGCATTGAAACGCCATTGAAATACCAATGAATTCACTTCGGCCTATCGGATGAAGATAAAAATTGATTCGGTCGGAGCGCTTCTTTTGTTTTTGAGAATAATGGGTGCAAATCTTCATTCCACGCGTTCTCATTGACTTCGTTCGGTAGCTTATTAACTAACGTATCGTACCAAACGCATAAGGTACACCGGGGCAAGTGAGACCTAAAATTTTCATAGTTCAGCTATATTCGATTGTAAAATCTACAATTATTATTATTTTTAAATTCCTGCAGCATAGAAACGTTCTCTTAGCATCCCTGCTTAAGTTTATTTAAAATGGAAGCCTAATGATCAAGTTGAAAAAAAAAATAGAGAGAAAATTCAAAAACATCACGATAGGTCTCACTTGCCCCGAGAACCGGGGCAAGTGGGTCCTATGTTGGTATTTGATTATAAATATATGAAATGTGAATTTTCTCATGTTTGTTCTACAGCAATATATGTGGCTGTCAATAAATAGTGGAATAATGATTTTTTTGCTAATGGAACATCCAAAAACACCGTAACAAAATTTGATTATTTTTGTATCATGTGACTTACATAGAGCACAAAAATACCATGTAACCAAAGTACAGGATATCGTTGAATGAGGGTAAGGGTAAGTGTATTCAACCCTCTTGGAACGTTATTTGGAAACGTTCATTAATTACGTCACGCTTCTAAGGGGAGGGGGGTTTTGGAAACCGTGACGTTTCATACATAAAAAATGAATGTTTATACAAAAAACGTGACATAGGAGGGATGAGGGTTGAAACTTAGCAATTTTTACGTGATGTAATCTATGGACCCTCCCTTTATGGTTCGTTCTTTTTTTAAACTACAAAGTAAATTTAAGATTTATTTATTCTTCCATGTACACTGCTTAAATGTAAATTAACTACTTTATCAAATCGTAGTCGCGTTTAACCGGTATGGTTTAAAATACCAATGCTGAACAACTTATTTAAATCAATCTCTTCTTCTTAGGCTTAGTCGGCTTCGTTTCTTCATCACTAGGATGTGGCAGATTATCTAGTTTCCGTTTGATTAATTTTGGCGTTGCTTTCTTAGGCTTCTTTGCCCGGGTCGGTTTTGTATTATCGACGATATCGTGCTGTCCTGTATCCAAAACTTTTGGCAACGGTCTGATCTTCTCCTGCTTCACGCTATTTCTCATTCTCTGGATTGCTTCTTCAGACGTGATGACCTCAGCCCCAGGACAAACTTTTCTTTTTTTAACATTTTGCGTTGATCGATTTTGCTTAACATGTTCCAGAAGGATAAGCTCGAATGAATTCTCGTCGAAAGGTGCATTTTTCTGGTCACTCATGACTGATTCCTTTGGAGCCTGGTAATCCAGATTTGAAGGACCTGCTTCAAATAAATCCCAGCTTTCTTCAGCGGACGGAACCGCGGCGTTAGAAAGGCGGCTAAGCTGAAATCGCTTTAACGCCCACGGATCATACTTATCCTGTGGAATAACATCTGCGCAAAACGGGTAAATCCCAGCTTTGCGGAATCCGTGTTTTATAATTTCTTGGTTGCATTGGGTCCAAACATCTGAAATTATGCCAGCAAATGTTGATTTGTTCAATTTAATGCCATAGTTTTTTCTCTGCCATTTCACGATTGCATCGTCATATTTCTGCTTCAGCGGTTTGAAGACCGACAAATCCATCGGCTGCAGAAGGTGACTGGTGTGAGGAGGTAACTTTAAAATCACGACGTTTTCTTGCAGTGCTTGTTCAACAAGTTCAAGAGAAGTATGCGAGGAATGTCCGTCGTAGATCAACACGACCGGTCTTGTCTTTGGGATACTTTTCAGGAAAGTGGATCGGAAATAGTTGGTGAAGGTTTCTGTGTCCATCCAACCATTGGGCGTTGCAGCGTACGACATCCCAGGATATTCTATCTTCTTGTCTGCTAGCCAAGAATCCCACACGTTTTTGGCTTTGAAAATGATAAGCGGTGGTAATTTATCTCCTGCAGCATTGGCACCCATCAGCACAGAGTAGTTCTCACGTCCTGGACCAGCTGTCACCCTGTGTGCAGCTTTTCCTTTTTCTCCGACGACTAGTACCCTGCTTGGATCCAGGCAAAAACTGGTCTCGTCCATATTATAGATTCTGTCCGGTGGAAGATGCTGGGTAACTTCTTTCAACAGCTCGAAGTAATCAGCTATTGCGAAGGGATCCACACATTGTTTACGAGCTACCTCAACTGCCTGAGGTTTTTTCTGCGACAATTGGTTTCGACGTTTAAAGTTTACGAAGAAGTCATCTCCAGGAACTGAATCTTTGAAGGGGGTTTTCAAGCCAGTCTTCTTAACGTGCTGTTCTATGGCTGAAACTATTTCCGGTTTCGAAAGACCGAAACCCCACTTCTCCATGGTCTTGATATTAGTTGCCAACCTGGCCTCCACCTCCAGCGGTAAAGCAGTAGGTCTTCCGCCGGTCGAGCTTTTTACTCCTCTCTTCCCGTGGACTCGGTTGCATAATGTTGTCTTTGGAATTTTGTAGTATTTGGCCGCGCTATACAGCGTGAAACGCTTACTCCGGACGGCTTGCACAGCTTCCAGCAAGGTTTCCTTGGTGTAAGCTGCCGGCAATCTTTTTTTTACGTAGTGCCGCACCATTTTCACTGTTGAACTGGAACAAGAAACAGGAAAATTATGTTTTTGAACAAAAAAAACGTCGAGAAGTACACACAATAACAACACAAGAAGCGAAAAGTTTGATCTCAAACACTTTGTTTCAATAGGTCTCACTTGCCCCGGGTGCTGTGGAATACCGTATTTACTTTGACTTCTGTATTTTATGAGAATGCAAGTATAATACAGGTATTTTGTGTGTTTAACTTATTAATATATTAACGATGATTACCTGGATTCAATAAAACAAACACTTCCATTAACGATTGTAAACAAAACGTCGCGTAAAAAACAGTGCGTTCAACTTATTACGCAAGTTGAAAATGACGTTTGAACTCGAAGCTGCACCCTGGTGTTGGGTTTAAAAACCATAATTGTTTTTGGTATTCAATTTGACCGTTGAGATTGTACCTTTCATTGACTGAAAGATGCGGCCTTAAAAATTGTTTTTGAAGCGAGTTTTGCCGTCCGTTCTCACTTACCCCGGATTCTCACTTGCCCCGGTGTACCTTAATTGACTTGTTAACTCTGAAATCATGGATTTATTTGAAGTTTTATGCTCGATAGGCCCCAAATGGGCGATTAGGCTGAAGTAGTTCTCTACCCTATTACAGAAGCGATTTTTCTTCTAAAGGTTTCGGATCCTCAATGTTTGGATTATGTTTTTACAGGTAATTTATCGAATAGGCGAATAGGTTTATCTTTATATATTTTGATTTGATTTAAAATTTGCAGAAACGTTCCTTATGACCGAAAATGCCATTTTGCATCTTCATACCGTCATTTTGAGTCCAGCCTTATTTTTGAAAAGAGCATATAGACCAATATCAAGCTTATCTACAGAAATTTTTTACTAGAAAACTACTTGCCCGATCGGTTTGGTGTCTTGAGCAGTTTTGCTGATAATAGATGTGACTATTTGAAAAAAAAAAAATGCACTCTAAAAAAATTACCCACCTTTATTTTAAATTTAAAAATGGCATTGTCGGTCAGAAGAAATTTGCAAATTTTCAACCAAATCAAAAAATACAAAAATAAACCTATTTGCGAATTCGTAGGGAATGGTGAATTTAGATTTTTCTCCTAAAATTTGGTGAATTTGCTTAAAACATTTGTTTTTATCACGATGGTTGAAATAGCATTTCTTAAAAGATCCCTTTCTGAAAGTTGGGATCCGGAGAAAAGGTTTTTGAAGATATGGGTATTATTACTATCCTTGTTTAACGCATTCATGAGGCGACTAAAATAAAAACATTTGTAGGCGGATACTTTTATTTCAAGCATTTGTTTCAAATTTAAGTGCACTGATTTCTCATGATGTTTTAATCCAATTTTGCTCCAACAGGTTGGACACGAAAACAGTTTCGGCATATTTAAAAGCTGACATTAAGGCATTTTAAAGATTTTTTTTCAATATTTCACTGTAAAAATATATATAATCAGTAGGCATTGCTAGTCAGGATAAGTTTATTTGTTTACATCATGGCTTCACTTGAGCAAGCACGTCGCGATTTGATCCTGCACGCTCGAAACGAAAATTCCGATCGATCCGCTACTGGCAGTTATCGATCAAATTCCTGGGCAGAAATTTTATACTTCGCTTGACCGGAAGAGTGTCTCAGAAAATGTAAAATCAAAAAGAATTCGAAATTCCCCAAAAAGTTCCTTGTCTGGCAAGCAATCTGCAGTTGTGGGCTGATAAGTGAAATTTTCGTTGCTTCTGGGGCCATGAACCAGTAAATTTACCAGGAGGAGTGCCTATGCAAGAGATTACTGCCTTTTCTGAAGCAGCATGAGGTGAATTGCCTATTCTGGCTGGACTTGGCCATTAGCCACTACTCAAATTCCACCAAACAGTGGTACAGCGAAAATGGCCTCGCAGTGGTTCCCAAGGAGATGAATCCGGCCAATACTCCGGAGCTAAGACCAATTGAGGAACACTGGTCAATTGTGAAGCACATACTGAAGAAAAAGGGTGGAACTGCAATTGACCTGAAAGTCTTCAAGCGATAATGGAATTTGGCAGCCACAAAAGTGAGAACACGGCTCCTGCAAAAGATGATTGACCGTTTACGAAGAAAAGTTCAATGGCCCATGGTAAGAAGGATGACTGAAACAATGGTCTTACAATAAGCATAATATTTTCCTACTAATGAATAGCTGTAAATTGAACTATGCAAAATAAAACGCATTTTTAAACCCCAACAATATTTTCGTGTCCGGATTTTTTCGTGTTCAACCTTTGTTTATTGATTAATTTCGTCAAACGTCTAGACCACATACACACATATATATATATACTAACACATACTTTTCTTGAGCTTTACGAGATTAAACTCTAGAAGTTAATATTTATCTCAATGGGCATAGTTTCATCATGAATCTCACAGTATTTATTATAGACATTCATCATTCTTTTAATTGGTATTTTTGTTTTATATAAGCAAATAGTAATCTGTAAATTCTTATGACCATGACCATATGATCAACTTTTATCAGAGGAATGCATCTAGATTGAAATTAATACACCCGCTTAGTCTTGATTTGAAAAAAAAAAGTTTTCGGAGCTGGTTACTCACCTCCGCGTAAATTTGGCGCCATAACATCCTATTGGTTCAAATAATTCATGTTTCACTTGCTATCTGCAATGATTGGCAAAAATAAAAGACTCTCCTAAATAGGTACTCTCAAGACAGCTCAAAAGCATGGTAACTTTTTTCTACGTCAAACGCTGTCTTTGTATGTCCCATTTTTTCATCAGTCAACACAACATGTTTGCCCAAAATTCCACGCAAAGCTGCCCAATTTACGTGTCCCAAAAAATACCATTCGAGCGCTAGTGCTGATGAAAACCATCCTTCACTTGTAGGTGTACGTGCAGCTTGCAAATCCGTCCGGCAAATCTATTACCCCCATATAACAGTTCACTAAATTGAAACATGTCACCGTCGTGACCCCGAGAGTAACGATGCTGTGACAACTGTCACAGAGGGAAACAAGTCTGACGAACTCGGATGATACGTCGTCTAGTCGGGATGATCTAAACCTACTATGTAACAGTGTTACCTTTGCTTGCATACCGTCGCTCGTGAGTCTCAAGCGGCACAAAGAAGGATAACTAATGTCTGCAGTTATCGTGAAAACGAGATTAAATTTACGACATAGCACCGTAGCGGTACTTAATTAAAGCGAGCTGCTACTGTTGTAACGTTCGGGATGAGAATCCACGGCACTCGTTCGCGAGCGTGTATGTTTTGTCTGTAGGTACCTAGTGAATTCACGATTCTAGTAGCTGAAGCTTCTGGCACAATAATGGTAACAACATTGAAACCATTGCCGTACTTCAGAGTCCCATAGGGCTTCTCAGATGATTGAAGAGGGGCGTAATGAAAACGAAAGCTTTTCATTATTTGGAGCAGAGTTTCATCGTATGTATCATATCTTCACCGGAGTGCGGTGTGAGGTGCATATTCACAACTGTTGCTGAACGCAGAAGGACGGATAAGGGTGAGAAACTAGAACACATCTCAGCTTTTTACGAGGACTCGGTATGAATACCGGATAAAGCTGCAGGGAGCACTACCGTACTGGTTGGTCTGAGTGTGCTTTGAAGCGTTTACGAGCATACTGCTTACACATTCGGTGAAGCACTCTCGTGTTGTTTGATGCCACATTTTGGTGGGTGCTGGTGTAGTCTGCCTTTATAGATTCAGTGCAGTGTTTGGTTCTGCTGCTCGGTTTCCTAAACAGCAAATGGGGAAGTTTTACTTTACGGTGCGATGCAGTGTCGGGTGCGGATAATATATATTATTTCTGCGGTGGCAACATCTTTGTGAACATTCACCCCATGCTTTTGTCATCATGTTGTTTGGATAGGATGAAATTAATTTAATTGATTCTAGTTAGTAGTAAGATCAGGTGTCAGCCGTTAGTGTTGAAAATCACATGAATATTAGTGGTTAGTTTGAATTGTAATATGATTTGATGTGCTGGTTGAATTTTTAGCTACATTTTAACCCCATTGAAGGCAGACGAGGTTCAAGTTACTGTAGAATTTGTACTGGGATGTGTGAACAAAATTACTTAAAGTACTACTTGTCCTTGTATGGCACAGATGAGTTCCCATTCCGGCATCCCAGAAATTGTTTTTTTTACTACTAAAGGCATATTCGATGGGCTTTGGGACGAGTTTAAAGTACTTAGATGGTGATGAATTATTACATTTAGACTAAACTCAAGCAGCTAGTTGTGTTGTCCTTTGAGCTGTTTAATGTTCGTAGGAGTTAACTTGCGTCCCAGTTTTTTTTTTTAATTTGAGCCTATACTGGTTCTAAACATGGTTCTGGTAAACAGGACAGGGTACCTTTCAGTGTTGGCGAGTAAGGGGATACTTGCCAAGTTTTAGTGTTTGATTGTACGAATCGTTAAGATTACCGTTAAAGATTTACGTCATCGACCGTCGTTTGTTCTCTCTGCTGGATTACAGAACAGTGTGCAGCACTTTCAGCAGTATTCGAAACGTTTCAATAGCTTCAGCGACGAGGAATTTCGCTACCGTAACTACAATGACTATCACTACCTTTTTCCCGTTCTTTGAGTTCACCATCGGTCCTACCAGGTCCTACTCAGTGGATATATGGGAGCTCCTATGGATGGCATGCTGGTTTAACTCCTCCCATAGAGTAATTCCAGCTCAAAACGCAATATGGCCAATTTTTGGACCGATGTATAAAGAAAAACTAATTAAAAAAATAATTGGATCAAAACAGTGTCTTCGGCAAATTATTAAACGGAAACGCACTTTCACCCTCAACTTTTCTATTTGACTACTAAGATTAATGCTTGCTTCGGTAAGTTTTAAGCTCTACTTATAATAAACGTAGAAAACATAATTTGAAGCAGCACGTAATTTTAAAGAAACTGTAATTCTCATGTCAATATAGCTTGAATACCAAGACAAATTAAGAAATTATATCAAACCAGATATTTTTATTTCAGCTCTTTTAAAAGATGATACACACCATCTAAAATAAATAAGAATTTCGTAGAACTTAGTGTTTGCACGATTTTACATAATTTTCGTCCCACGTTTACAACTTTGGAAAACTGACAATAATTTCTCAAAAATTCTCATACTTCCTTATACTTAATGTTTAAGTTATTCAGAGATGGGTTTTATTAAATTTGAATAAAATATACACATTTGACACACATGAAACAAATTCTGTTCTATTTTGTGTTGTTGAATATTGTAGATACTTTTTTTTTTAATATACTTGCTTTGATGCTTATGTGCTTGCTTATCATTAATTTAAGCATTGCAAATTTTTGTTCGGATCATAATATATACACATCCTGAATATACAGATACAATGAAAAAAGAAAAAAAGTTACAGACAATTTTTGATGTCCGTTTTATAACTTGATAAGTCTTAAAGAAGAAGTTGTTGGTGCTTAAACGAACTTCAAGAGAAAAAAAATACATTAGCATAGCATTACATAGCATAAACCAGGTTGCACAATGTCGTAGGTGGTACGAGCTCCAAAATTTTGTTAAGAAGGAGACCCACCTTCATCCGTTGCTGTTAAATAGTAATTTGTGATTAATTACTACCTCTTAGATAAAGGATGTGTTTCCCTTCAACAGACCAGAGTCCTGGCCACGTCCTTGCATCTGATGGGGAACAGGGAGGAATGTTAGTCCGACATTTACTTAAGAGAGATGCAGAGAACTCTACGACCCCTTATAAGTGTCACGGGAAGGGTGGATTTTTGTTAGTAGGGAGGGTAAGCCATAGGATACGCCCATTTAATAAATAGAAGCTGTAAGTAATTTATCTGTCCGTTGTTGCTGCCCATTACCTAAACATATTATTCAAAACAGTCTTCAGATTTTGGAATCAAGAAACGTTATCAACTCGATCCTGTTGATCCTGAACATATACACAATTCATTCTGATGTGTAAAAGGTTATTAATAGCATGTGGAATCGTAGATTAGAACTTAAGATTTGCTCTTGGGCTAACTCCCACTGTCTGGCAGTGGCATTATGGTTAAAATCTGCCTGCAATGATTTCTTATGAATGCAAATAAGCTTGAACCCGGGAGTCAGAACATGACAGCTCTACCGCAGCTTTAATAGTCCATTTCAAGAACGCAAGCATTCCGAAGCTGTTTTTACACATGATAAGTCCCGCTCTAATACATTGTCGATGCAAATATACACCATTGATAATGTACTGAAACTTTCAATCAAGCAGTAGTGCAGTACTTGATTGACACGTATTTAGTAAGTTTTGAAATAATCGTCTTGAATTAGATGGATATTTCCTATCGAGGACAGAGGAACGAAAAGGTAAATAAACTTAGCTGAACGTAGCTACGCGTAGTTTAGAACAGTCGGCACCACATGCAACGGATAGAAATTTGAAAATTTTCACTTAACGCACTTTTCAACATCACTTCTGTACTTTAAAATTAACACTTTTAAACAATGATATTGTAAATTTATAACATTTTCACTACAACGAAAACGACGCAGCAAAACAAAAACACGCCATTTTTGCAGCGCGGACTACTTCGATCATTTAAAAAAACATTGAAAAAAAAAAGTCATTTTTAATCCATATAACAAAAAATTAATAACATAAATTTTCTTGATGAACATACCTTTCGTTTTTAAATTTTTTGTTTGAAAAAAGCTGAACATATGTTCTTAAATCTGATGGAGAGTAATAGATGGTTACATGCTCATTTTTTTTTGTTTTGTTTTTTGTAAATTTTGAAACAGACTCAAATTTTACTTTTTAGTAAAACAATACCAAAAATGGTTTCTGTTTGATAAATTAACTTAAAGCATGAAGTAATGAAGTAATGAAATTGGGTTGTTAGCGGAATGCTAAATAAAACAGCAAAAGGGTTTATCTTCCATTTAATTCCACTTAATTAATTTTGGTATCCATGACAGATACGTATTTCAACTACAATGTGCAGTCTTCATCAGTGTCATTCCCACTAAAGAACTTATCAAAATCTAACCCCCTTAAGTACTCATCCCCTAGGTAAAAAAGTCAAGATCATAGGTATAAAAATGAAACTACAATGTGTTGAATCGGAACCTACCTAACTAATAAAAACCAAAGATTTAAGTAAGCTAAAGGAGAAAAATCTATACAAATCTCTAATAAGGACTAAAAGCACTTTTTAACCTAAGAATTTGCTATTTGGCGTGGAAATGCTCCATAACCAGAATCAAGATTGTGGCAGGTGAGCAGTTCCAGACTAAATAGCAAAAAAAAGAGTAATTTTTTGCTTGACCTTCTCCGATATGCATAATTCAAGCGTAACTATTCAAATCGTCGTATCTGCTTTTGTTAATAAACACTTCAATCGACGATTTGTCTTAACTGCTAGCTCACCCACGCAAGAAAAAACACCTATCATCAGGTAGAAGAATCTTTCCTCTACTAAATAGCTGGTGTTGTTAGTTTCTGTTAGTTAGTTTCACCTTCACTAATTCACGTTTACTTTCACTAATTCAGTTTCACTATTTACTTTCACGAGTATAGGAGGTGTGCATATATAAATACATATATGAACACTACCTTTACACGTTTATACCGTGCTAGCAAAAAGTTCATACATTTCATCAATAGTTCTTGCCCTACGGTTTTTGTAAATTTTTAAGTATCCATGGTTTTAAATTTTTCAAATGTTTGCATTTCTCATTAGCTTTTTCTTAATTTTTTTAATCATAGGTATACGAGTTAAGTACAGCACTTTCCTGGAATCATACCAGAACCCAATTACAAGCAATCCAACAAATTCCGAGACACAGCAACGACACTATCGACAGGAACTTCAGTCGATATCAGCAATAATAAGACACAACGGCAACAACAACAACAACAACAACAACAACAGCAGAACTGCATCCCAATGCATAATCATATTTCTGTATATCAGCATTCCCATTCCTTTCCACGAGGCGACCATCCATCAGCGACAACGAGCCGGTTAGCAGCAGACAAAACATAGATAGCATATAAGTAATAATTCGCGCACTTAGCGTTTTTCATTAAACCCTTTAGTATATGGCACATTGTAACTTTTTGCTTTAGAAGAATAAATTCATTCTAGTTCAGACCTTCAGTCGAGTAAGTTCGTAGTTCTAATTTTATTTTTTAAAAACGCCCCCCGAAGGCCCGAACTAATAACTGGCGCAGTCGGTAGGATTGTGCTAAGTTTCCGCGAGTGTTTTTGCAAGTGTTCCGTGAAGATTAATCGACGGTTTATCGAAATCAACGCCTTGACGAGAGGACATCGCCAAGTTGAGGACATCTGTACCAGCACCGGAAGACGTGCAATCCGAAGAACCAGACGAAGGAACATCGTCAAATCAATCAACCGGATCGAAGGAACATCGGTCAAAGTAAATCGTAAGTACCCATTTCCTATCCTTCAAAACCAATTCAGAAATAGAAACCCGGCATAGGTTCACTACTTCTGACCATCCTCTAAACACTACTAATAGCACAGTCTGGCGGCCCCACCCGTGGTAACCAATAGACTAAAATATCACAGTTAGGCCGCGAACTAACCTTAACAACACAAAAAATAAATAATAAATCCAACAACAAATAAATTAGTGAACTAAATAAATTAGCAACAAAGTGAATTATTTATAAGCAGTCAGTGAAGTGAATAATATTTTTTTTAGTGCATGTTAACAAGAAAAATGTCCGAGACACTAATGGACAAAATCGAAGAATTGGAGCAAATGCTGCTTCAGCAAAGAAGGCAAATCGAATCGTTGCAAAACACCCCGCGAAGCGTTGAGCAGCGCCCACAACAAAATTTTGATGTAACGCGTATTCCTGACGTGATTAAAATGATCCCAGGATACGATGGTGAAATCAAGGCTTTGCCATCTTGGCTTGCCTCGGTCGACCAAAAATTAGAATGTGCAATAAAATTTGTACCAGATGGTGATACGCGCACTGTGCTACCTATCTGGACATCAATTATCCGAGATAAAATCACTGGTAAGGCCAATGAAGCCTTAATCAGCAACAATACTGAGTGCAAATGGGCTGCCATAAAGCACACATTAAAGGAAAGATTTGGTGACAAACGAGATCTATCCACAATTTTGAGCAGGATACCTTACTTGAAGCAAGGTTATCTTAGCGTAGAAGATTTTTACTACAACTGCGATGGATTATTAGCAGATATTCGAGCTAAGGTTATGTTGGACGATAACCTCAAGCCCTGTTCTACAACTGTCATGGCAACATACGAAAGTATGATGACCAATGCTTTCATTGACGGTTTACATGATCCGATATCTGCACTTACCAGAACCAGTAGACCTGATAGTTTATTTTCAGCATACCAGCATGCCCTAGATCAAGATAATGCTGCTAAAAGAACAAAAGTTAGTCAAAAATCAAATTCAGAACCTTCTAGATTCTCTCGATTCCAACCACCGCCTAATCAAAATGGAGCATGGTATCACAATAACCTACAACCAGCTGGACCACAAAATCCACCTGTATTATCTAGACCTCAGCCAATGAAAAATGCGTTCTATACGCATCGACCCCAATTCTCGACAAATTATTTCCCTACATCAAAACCACCGTTTAATCCAAACAGAGAAATCCCAGCATACATGCAGAATACCGTACAACCTGGAACACGGTTCCCCTCCATAAAACAGGAAAAACCATCATCTTCAAATTTTAAACAAGTTAAAGGCAATCAAATTAATATGCATGACGAATATCTTGATTCTGTTGATGTCGGCACTGAAGAATTCACCGAAAACGAAAACCAATATCAGGAGGAAGAATTAAATTTTCCTTCAGATGTGGGGCATCAAGAAATGGATTGAGTTTCCTTCCTTATTTAGAAATCCTTTCCAAATCAAAACCTCCCCTTAAACTACTTATCGATACAGGAGCTAATAAAAATTATATTTCTCCTGAAATCGTCCCCTTGCAATCTATACGTTTAGGCTCACAACACAAAGTAAAGAACATAAATGGATCACACAAGATAGAGCAATATACCTTCTTCAACCCGTTTTCGAAATATTTTAAAAATATTCCTTGCCAGAAATTTCACCTATTCAAGTTCCATGATTTCTTCGATGGATTGATAGGATTTCAAACTCTTCATAGATTAGGGTGCATTATAGATGCATCAGCAAATACGCTTGTTCTAGACAATACAACTATACAACTAAAAAAAAAATTTCCTGGTACAATTGAATTAAATTTTCATGAATCAATGCATATGATTCAAGAAATCCCAATCTCTATTAACTCAGGAGACTCAGGAGAAAATGACTTAGAAATTACATCCAAAGTTTATGTCCCGTCTGGATTATACAGCGTTCACCAAAACAAAGCCAATCTACTCTTTGTCAATATACATCAAGAACCCTCTGTAGAAACTATAGACTATGAAAAAATTACCACTGAAATAAATAACTTTGAAGTAATGGATTTCCCATCAAAAGTTCCCCCTACAATTACTAAAATAGCACAAGATATCGGAAAAGAGGTGCGAACTGATCACCTTAACTCAGAAGAACGCTTAAAATTACTTAGATTGCTTCGAAAATATCCCAATGTTTTCTACACGGACGGTGATAACTTGTCATTTACCAACGTAGTTAAACATTCTATAAACACATGCGACGAATTACCTGCCTATACTAAAAATTACAGGTATCCGTTTGTCCATAAAGATGAAGTACAAAAACAGATTTCAAAAATGCTCGACCAAGGTATCATAAGACCTAGCACATCCCCTTGGGTATCACCCATATGGATCGTACCAAAAAAGGCAGATGCATCTGGCGAACAGAAATGGCGTTTAGTAGTTGACTATAGGAAGCTCAATGCAAAAACTATAGACGACAAATACCCTTTACCCAATATCACAGAGATACTGGATAAACTGGGTAAATGCCAATATTTTAGCACGCTCGATTCGGCCTCAGGTTTCCATCAAATCGAGGTGGATCCCAGAGATGTACCAAAAACAGCATTTCAAGTAGATCATGGTCTATACGAGTATTTGCGTATGCCATTTGGTCTAAAAAACGCACCAGCTACTTTCCAGCGCGTTATGGATCATGTACTCAGAGAATATATTGGAAAATGTTGTCTCATTTATATGAATGATATTATCGTTTTCTCTACCTCTTTGCAGAAGCATTTAGAAAATTTGGAAAAAATATTAAAAGCCCTTGAAAAAGTAAATTTAAAATTACAGTTAGACAAATGTGAATTCCTAAGAAAAGAAGTAGCTTTCCTAGGTCATATTGTCACCGATCAGGGAGTCAAACCGAACCCCAATAAAATCGAAGGTATCAAAAATTGGCCTTTACCAAGAAACCAAAAACAACTTAAAGGATTTCTTGGAATTCTCGGGTACTATCAGCGGTTTATTCGCGACTTTGCGAAAATTACCAAGCCACTTACAGCTCAATTACGTAAAGGCGAAGTAATTGAACACACACCTTTATTTGTGAAAACCTTCGAAAAATGCAAGGAATTGCTTACACAAAGTGATGTATTGCAATACCCTGACTTCAATCAACCATTCGTCCTCACTACTGATGCAAGCAATTTTGCTCTCGGAGCAGTTTTATCGCAAGGCTGTATAGGAAAGGACAGACCAGTCGCGTTTGCATCTCGAACGTTAACAAAGACTGAGGAAGGTTACTCCGCCATAGAGAAAGAACTTTTGGCCATAGTATGGGCGACACAATACTTTCGACCATATTTGTTCGGAAGGAAATTTACCCTATTTACAGATCATCAACCACTTACCTATGCACTAAACCTGAAGACACCAAATACCAGATTAGTGAAGTGGAGGTTAAAACTTCTCGAGTTTGATTTCGAAATCAAACATCGACCAGGGAAGCAAAATGTAGTGGCAGATGCTCTTTCTAGAATCACTCATGAAATTAATATTAACGAAGATGACCCTACGGATGAAGACTCTGTACATTCCGCTGATTCAGACTCTTCAGATCTTATAGAATTTACAGAAAAACCAATTAATTTCTTCCATAATCAAATTATCTTGAAAATTGGAGAAAATGATTCTGAAACTTTTGAAACAATCTTTCCAAAAATACATCGTAGAACAATCACCAAATTCCACTTCGGGGTCCCCGCATTAATTAGAATTTTCAGGGAATGCATGGATCTCAAGAGGCAAAATTGTATAATGTGCCCTGAGAGCATGATGCAATCCGTACAAATGGTCTATAAGAATTATTTTAGTAGGTGTAGAACTTTTCGAATAAAAATATCCCAGAAAATACTTATTGATGTCCCTGATGAGAATGAACAAGATTTGTTAATCGAGCAAACTCATGAAACCTCTCATCGAGGAATTCGGGAAAACCATGCCGAAATTCTGAGAAGGCATTTCTTTCCCAGAATGAAATCAAAAATTAGAAAATACGTTATTTTGTGCGAAATATGCAACAAAATGAAATATGAGAGGAAGCCATACCGAATCCAGTTAGGCGAAACTCCCATTCCCAAGAAACCATTGGAAATTGTCCACATGGATATTTTTATATCACAGCCAAGTATATTTCTCTCGGCTGTTGACAAATTCTCAAGATTTGCATCTTTGATTCCAATTAAGTCCAGATCTACACCAGACATAAGGAAAGCGTTAATTAAATACTTTTCTCTTTACGGACAACCGGGTCTCATCGTTTCTGACAATGAGCCAGCCCTAAAGTCTATTGAGGTTCGAGGAATGCTCGCCGACTTAAGGATTCAACAATATTTCACACCAGTGAATAATATCGAAACCAATGGCATAGTGGAACGCTTTCATTCAACCTTGATTGAAATATTTAGGTGTAATAGGCACAAATATGCCAACCTTTCACTTAAAGAGATGTTTTTACTTGCCTGCACATTATATAACAACGCAATCCACACTTCCACCAACGTAAAACCACGTGAAGCGTTTTTTGGAGTAAAGGATGGGGAGGAGAGACCTCTCAACAGAGAACAATTATTTCTAGCCCGAGATAAGCTCTACGATGAAATTTTATTGACAAATACTAAAACGCAAACCAACCAGCACACCTATCATAATGCTAACAGGGAAACACCACCCGCACTTGAAATAGGACAACCAGCTTTCGTAAAAAGTCAAGGCATAAAAGCTAAACGCAGACAACGGTTTGAACCGACAAACGTACAGAATGACAGAGTTCAAACATTCTACGACGAAAATGAAAGAAAATTTCATAAAAATAAAATGCATCGCATAAGGAAATAGACACAGGTTCGAGTGGAACACCCGCTCTTAAAATGTCAACACCAGCAGTTGTAAGACCTTGACAAACTTCATCGTAAATAGTTGTCTTAAATCATTAATCTATATTATTCAAACCATACTAATAAGGCATTCCTTTTAGGAAACCCAACGAAGGGAGAAGAAGAAAAACCCAACTTGACGTCGCGATGGAAGTACGCATCACAGTATGTATCGGCATCCTATCCTTTCTTCTTTCAAAATCCCATGTCCATACCCAATCCATAAAAATTACAAATTTAAATCCAAACCCTGGTCTAATCACACTCCAAGAGGGATTTAGCTTTTTGAAGATAGGAGAACACAAACTCTTCTATACGATCAACTTAGATAATTATAACCCTATCTTCAGGAAGCTACGGATAAATATTAACGGAATTAACTCCTTTGGCAATTTTACCGAAATGACGGACCTCCTAAGCACAAAACTGAGCAATACCTTGCAACTATTCACTGAGCTACAGCCTAGATTTAGAACCAAGCGAGGACTGTTCAATTTTGTAGGGAGCGGAATTAAAGCTATCACTGGCAACCTTGATGAAAATGATTTAATTGAAATTTCAAAAAGTATTCAAGATTTATCTATGAACAATAAAATTCTTATAAACGAAAATAATGAGCAGAGGAAAATCAATTTTCAATTTCAAGACAGAATAAACAAAATAATCAATCAATTATCAAGAGAACAAACACAAATTAGTCAAAATTTGATACTAGCTAGAAATAATAACGCAGGAAAAAACTTTACTGTTTTTAAGGAAATTTTTAAAATACATTTCAACCTAGATTATTTAAAAGATCATTTAGAAGATATTTTTGAGTCAATTAAATTAGCAAAAATAGGAATTCTGTCAAAAAACATTTTGTCACCCCAAGAATTAGATTTTGCAGCTAAGAAATTAGAAGAGAAGGGAGTTGTACTCACCAGTCTCGAAGAAACATATGATTATTTAGATTTATCAGCTTTTCATAATAATTCGAAGATCATTTTTGTTATTTTGATCCCTCTGATAGAGGATTCTGTTTATGAAAAATACTATCTAGAACCATTGCCATTAGGAAATAAGATTTTAAAACTTCCGGAGACCCACGCCATGAGGAACGACAAGACTACTTTCATCATCATCAACAAATGCAAACGTATACAGAAATTATCTTTGTGCACCCGGGATAACGTACAAAATATTACCCAAGATAAATGTCTACCAAACCTACTTCAAGGACATTCAGCAAATTGCTCTTTTACAAATTGCAAGAACCCTACAGAAATTAAACTGATCACAGGAAATTTGCTAGTACTGAAGGAAGTCCAATCATTGGAAATTAAATCCACCTGTGGAATTACGAGCAGGAACCTAACGGGATCATATCTCATCGAATTCCATAATTGTTCACTGAGCACAAACGGATCAAAATTTGAGAATGCCGAATTTTTTCAAGCCGAGCCTCCAATAATGTTACCTTTGGATGGTCTCATAATTGCAGAAAGTAATTTCGAACCACTATTGAGGGTGAAAGAAGTCGACATAATAAACAGACATGCGTTGGAGAATTTCACTAATCATCATGAAATTCGAACCATCACATCCCTAATCATGTCAACCATAAGCATCATGATTATCGTCATTATCATGACATACATAGCTAGGAAAAAACTCAGCCGGAAGCTCAACAGTGTTGCTAGACAACAACCGTTAGATGCATCCACTATCCTCTACAAAAAAGCCGACGGTCATTCAACCTCAGAAATTGAATCGGGACGATTCGAACTTGAAGGAGGGACGAGTTAAGTACAGCACTTTCCTGGAATCATACCAGAACCCAATTACAAGCAATCCACCAAATTCCGAGACACAGCAACGACACTATCGACAGGAACTTCAGTCGATATCAGCAATAATAAGACACAACGGCAACAACAACAACAACAACAACAACAACAACAACAACAACAACAGCAGAACTGCATCCCAATGCATAATCATATTTCTGTATATCAGCATTCCCATTCCTTTCCACGAGGCGACCATCCATCAGCGACAACGAGCCGGTTAGCAGCAGACAAAACATAGATAGCATATAAGTAATAATTCGCGCACTTAGCGTTTTTCATTAAACCCTTTAGTATATGGCACATTGTAACTTTTTGCTTTAGAAGAATAAATTCATTCTAGTTCAGACCTTCAGTCGAGTAAGTTCGTAGTTCTAATTTTATTTTTTAAAAACGCCCCCCGAAGGCCCGAACTAATAACTTACGTTTAGCAATAATTGAGTTTTTTTCATTTTCTTTAAATTCTTGGTCAAATATACAAAAAAATGTACCGTGTTTATTTTTACTAAAAAATACTTTAATTTTCTCTACAACATTGTCTCAAATGGTACTCCGATCAGAAGTGATGTTTTTGTGCTACAATTTATTAAATAAAGTCAAAGACGCCATTTTGAAAAAAAAAATGGCAAGAAAATAACCAAATTTTTGCAAAAATGTGAATTATTGCCCATAACAATGAATAATGCGAAGCTTCATGCAAATCGGAGAAGGTCGAATTTTTCTAGATTTTTAATTTGGCGTGGTCAGCATTTCTATGACACCAAGCTAGCCTATCAGTGCGAAACGAACATGAAAAATCAGCACGCTTAGAACAACAGACTGTCTGTACATTTTATTATCTTTGCTTTACTCATCCCTTTTAATGATAGTACCTGATGTAGATTTTAAACGAAGCCTCATTTTGGCTTTCAGTTCCTTTTACCGACACTCTGTCACATGCTCTTTTAATTTGTTCAATAGGCATTATGTCCCGTTGTCGTTACTTTTTTTTTTAATATTCATGTGGATGGAAGATAAATTAAACAAATTTCGTGTAATCTTCAAGTGCTTTCATGTGAGAAATGCTTTAAATATGTATATATTTTCATTTTCCGTCATATACATTATGAAACCTCGGTTGATTTGATTAAAGTCGAGCGATCTTTCACCGAAGTTTGAAAGTAACATGAACGAGTGAACATTTATTTGTAGACGTCGACTGAGGTGCTTGACTTATATGACTGATTAGACCGGTGGTCCTCTACGGCCACAAGACCTGGACTATGCTCGTGGAGGACCAACTTGGTGTTTTAGAATGAAAGCTGTTACCTACCATCTACGGTGGAATGCAAATAGATGACGGAACGTGGTGGAATGAACCACGAATTGAACCACGAATTGGGAGACCATGGTCGGCTGGGCACGTCGTAAGAATGCCAGATGACGACCCAGTGAAAAAAGTTATCGAAAGTGACTCAACAGGAGCAAGAATAAGAGGCACGCAGCGGCCAAGGTGGATCGACCAAGTAGAAGGCGATCTGCGGACCCTTCGCAAACTACGAGGCTGGCGAACTGTTGCCATGGGTCGAGTAGAGTGGAGACGACTTAGCCTGATTGGTAAGGTAAGTAAGCCAAAGACGGGAACTTTCTATGTGGTCACTGATCATTCTAAATGCTGTGGTCGGGACCATTATAAATGAGATAAAACAATATGTTGCTTACAATCGGCACCTAGTGATACATTTTTATGCTATGCTATCCACTCTCCAAAACGTCAAGAGTTTTTGTCAAACAGATTGCTAAAGACGAAAGCTTTCCATATAGCTAGGATTAGTAGAAATAAGTCGTAATAATATTTGGCTAATATTTGGCAAGTTTTGAACGAAAATATCCGCCATTAGAAAGGTCTTATTCAATTGAACAACCCAAGTAATATAATGAGAGAGAGAAGGATTAGTATTTTCCATTTAATTCCACTACTTTATTTGCTTATCCTTGACAGATACGCGTATTTACAATGTGCAGACTTATTCAGTGTCTTGTACTTATACTTGACTGAAGAAAAACATCGCATTTACCAAATATATATTAACACAGGTACATTTTCACTTAGAAACTAGGTAAACTTAAATTTAATTTTCTATTGGAACAGGTACTCCGCTGCTTACTCGTTGATGTGTCCTAGGTAGTAACTTGAAAAGCCATGTGTGTCCGTTTCCTTGATCCCTGTTGAGTAAAGTTGAATTACGTTGTTTGTTGATCTCGAGGCTTTCTGTAACATCCAATTTCCATGGTGTAGATACGGTTCGTAAAATCGTGATGTCCTCCGTCGATAGTTGGTGGTCCTATGTGAAGATGTGTTCTGCAACCTTTGATTTGAAATCATATGGTAGGCCTTTTTCCTCTTGCTTTTTGGCCTTATTAACCTCCGCTATATGTTCTTTAAATCTAGTTGCTAAAGTTCTCTTGGTTTGTCCTACATTACAGCTTATTTTATATACACCTGCTTTACCTAAAACATTAACTGGGTATTTAATGGATCCTAACAATAATTTCAACTGGTTATGTCTACTGGTGAAAACTAAATCTAATCCGAATTGTTTTAACTGTGGTCTTAGCTTACAAGTAATATCTTGATCAAATGGAACGGACACTCGTTTCAATGGTTCAGGTGCTGCGGTGAGGGTTGTAAATGGATCTGCGTTCGGTGTGTCGTCCGTCTCCGTTGAGACTCCTGTCGTAGTCTGTTTAGCTTCCTATCCTGCAGCTTCCGCTTCCTATCCGATTCGCACTCCTCTGCTACCTTGGCCCTAGACAGAAACTCCTGGAATTTAATTGGAAAGTAGTGGAATTAAATGGAAAATACTAATCCTTCTCTCTCTCATTATACAGGTATTCCACTAAGACGCCCACATTCAGCAGAACCCAAGTAATATAAGGTGAATATAGGACTCTATAAGCCGTATATCAGCCTAATATTGCAAAAAGGGCAATTATCGGGCTTGCAGGTTACTTGGGAATTTTGCCAAAGACGGGAACTTTCTATACGGTCAGGCTCAGGAGAAATTAAACGTATTAAGATTTGGCTCTCTAGTGCCCCCTAGTGAGCAGTCATTTAACTAAATTACCCGTTAATAGAAAGGTTTCACCCGAATGATCAACTTTGGTCATGACGGTACCACAGAATAATTCCAACGGCCTCGGCTGGGATTGAATCCAGACACACTGGGGTGAGAAAGCGATCTTGTTAATGAATTTTAATTTTGAAAAATTTAATTTAATAAAGCTCGATTTATGAACAACACATATGAATTTATGACTTATGAATGATTTTCGTCTAACATGAGGTAGATCTAATACGCCTTTAATCATTCTCCCAAGAGTTCACTGAGTCAAATAGACTTATGAATTTGATAAGGCTTGACTTATGAACGACACATATGAATTTCATATGCGTGACTTATCAAAGATTTTCGTCTGACATAAGGTAGCTTTTATACGCCTTTAGCAATTTAATTTTCCCAGGCGTTGACATACAAGTGGTCCAGACAGAAGACCCGTTATCTCAACGTCCATGGTTGAGTTCCTGCTCGGTTTAATTATTTTTTTGTCGATATTATTTTTCATAAGGCAAATCTATGAAAATCATATCGATTTCTTGTGGCAAAGATTCATAAGTGGTTCTTATGAAATTCTTACGTTCTTTTGCCTCGGTGTAAATAGACGAGTAGTCAACACACGGTCCATGTAATCTCAACGTCCATTATTCGTTTCCAGTCTGCTCCGTTTTATATTTTTTTTTGTTATCATTATTTTTCATAAGGAACATCAATGAAATCATTACTAAAATTCATAAGTAGTTCTTACGGAACTCTTACGTTCTTTTGCCTCAGTGTAGGCTGATGTTTACATGATCGAAAGAACCCGCGAAACATAGTAGTTTTACGATGGGCAAAATGGTATTTTTGCTGAATATAATTGTTTCCTTTATTAACTCTTTCAATGCTGTTTTTTTAACTGAGTGATTAATTGTCGTGCTACTATTAATGTGTAGAAATTTTATTATTTTATGATATGGATTTGAGCTACATTATTCACTATTCGTATTGATGTCGCTTAACAGGTGACTACCACGGCTGCAGCAATTGGTACTCCGTATATTGGCTGATATCTTTTTCATTCAAAATTTCCTTTGCTATCCAATAGACAAGACAAATTTGATAAATTTGAAAGTCAAATATTTTTAAATTTCAACGAAAATATTTAAGTTTTTTCAGTATCAAATACATGTAAAAGAAGGAGATTCTTGTGCCGAAAAACGTTTGATCTACTGTTATGTTGATACATTCAGCCAAGGTATGCTGCCTCTGTTGCTATCATGATATATTTCTACCAAGGGGCAAGACAGCTTTTGATCATGAGTAAAATCGTAGTTGATGTTGAATAATTCTGAGTCACTCTGAGTAACTTGCGTTGATCAACATCAAATACACATAGCAACCTGATGTTCATATTTTAATCTGTCATCATCGGTGGACTGGAGCCAATTAATTGACATATTTTTCCGCAATAATTTCATAAGAAACTGAAAACTGGTGCTGAAGTTCTGCGGATAAGATACACGAAACGAAAATCAATTATTTTATTCATGTGTTTCACTTATACATTTTTGCCAATCATCAGCCTTATACATTCCATAAGACAAACCACACAGGTCCTACAAGAATGCATAAAAGGTATGTGTGACCACTTATACATTTCATTTGACATATGATCTTCATTAACTTTTTGCAAGGCGTCTGCTTATTAGTTGACTTATACATTTTATGAATAATCAGCAATAGAAATTTGCCAAAAGGTATAAGGAGATTTCTATCCGTGTACTTGTGATTCTGAACTTGATGGATCTTATAATTCTGTCCGGGATATCTGTGTTACAGAATGCACTGATTGTAACGATGATTGAAGACGACCACCAGGCCTTAGTTAACGGGTACCATCACCGATCCACCCGCAGAAAAAATGTTTGTGGCTTGTGGCACCGTTTGTTTCTTTTTCTCCCAGTATTGAGCACTTTGCAGAACTTCCATGAGAATATCTACTAGCTGACTAAAATTACATTGCCCGGAACTATTGTTTAAGCTAACAGGAAAAGTTTAGCACTGAGTTCTCCTGGAATTCTACGGAATTCTTTTTAGAATTCACTGCGTTTAAGCTCAAGAGTGTGTCGATAGTGTCCATATGCCAACATCGTCGGCTCATAACTGCTATTCATCGCATCAATTGGCATTTGACATCCTTCCTTTGAGAACAGAAGTAGCATCCAAAAGCACAAGAAACATTGCCACGAAGTTTATATGAAGGAGGAACAGAAACGTCATGATGTCATTAAGAAGGGCTGCGATTGTCCCCACCTGCCACCAATGGAATATCTCCGGGTACAAGCTGAGCAAAGTCCTGGTGCAATAAATCTATAAACTATCTTCATCAATACAAAGAGAAGTCTGATTAAGACCGCTCCAGGTGGAAGCAATGGCATTGGGAAATACTCAGAAAAACTACAACCATATGCTACAACACCAGCAGTCACCGAAGAGAATCTAAATCTGTCTAAGGGAATATTTATTGAAGGAGTGCTGCAAGCCACACCTTCTATGGCTTATGGGATATCGTAACAGTCTTGGGCAAGAAAACAAGAAAGAACTTCTATAGTTTTGTTAATTGGAGTATTAATTTTTTGAATATAGGGGAAATGGCTCTAATGTTAACCTATAATTCTAACATTGGGCCCATCGCTAAAAATCTGCTATTGATCAATTTTATCTAGATGAACGCGTCATTGGGACGGTACTAATGGATATTTTTGGTTGCTAATTGAAAATTTATGTATGGGTCCAAATTAGGGACACTTAGGCCGACATAATCTACATTTCCTCTAAGTCTTTGTTTAACTAGAACAACAATGCAAAACTTATCTATAGTTTTTTTCACATTCAGCGGAAAAAACTGAGCCCTACCGCAAACTCATTATGGTCCAAAACGTATCCTACCAATTCTAGTGCATGGTTACACTTCCTTCCAATCTCCTCTCGACGATTTCTCGCCAACCCATTCTTGATGGCGTCTCCAGTCTCATTCTTCCATGCTCGCGACTAGTTTTGAAGCCGCATTCCGAAAATTTTCCCCTTCCTGATAGTGGTGTAAGTATGCGTGTGCGAGCTACCAGTTACGCCAAATCGACGATCAAATGCATTGTCTACAAAAGCTGATACGTCCCTTCGAAAAAGTAGTCAAGAAATGCATGATTTCAACTCAAATAAATAACATCTCCGGTAGGTACATGACGTCTGTCTCGACTTTTCATTGAAGGTTTGTATTTGTTGAACAAAACGAAACTAATTTGATCAGTTTTGAATCATTATGAGTTTACTCACTGCGAAACTATTTGCTCTCAGTACAGCTGACTTGCCCTTAAATATCTACGTTTAAATTTTCCAAAACTTTCCAATGCAGACCGTCTACCATTTGCTATCTTAACTGCTGTCCACCTGTCTGTCCAGAAACATTAAATGATACAACATATTTCACCAAGGCACGTTTCTAGTACATACTACTACTTCTACGCTGTGTCAAGCCCACAACTTCCAGATGAATTATTCCTTAGGATACCCTTTTGAATTCTCGGATACCTCACGAACCTGTCCTTCCCCGAAAACGATGATAGGGCCTTTATCAGTGAAACCATATGAACTCGAAATTTGCCATATTGTGGTAGCCTCGGTGAGTGGGCTAGTGTAAAATTGGTTTCGGTCAGCGTGGTCGTCACCGCCTTCGAGCCAGATTGTCATCATGTGCCGTCACAATCCCATACTGATCAGGTGCGTTGGTCCGTGAAGCTAGGGCGATTGGCCTTTTTCCTAGCCGGTAAGAAATTCTGATGAGGGTGCTTACCTTTGGATGGGTGTATAAATAAACGGTAGTTGGGATTGGAGCTGACATGCGAGAGGGAAGGATGCAGAAACGAGTGGATCGAAGAGCATTGATAGTTCTTCAATTATCACTGGGCTGGATTGGACGGATCAGATGCTGATGGGAACCGGTTCAGTATCAATGTTTACATGGTATTAATGACGAGAACGGAAACCGGTACAGCTTAGCATGTAATGGAATACACCGGAGCGTATTTGAAGCTCTGTTTGCGGAGGTAGCTTGTATGCCGAGGAGCTGGCCAAATTTGTTCAAATCACATGGATGGACATGAAAGCGTACTCTGAATACCTTGTTCTGAGGTTTGTTTTCTCACACGCTCTGCAGGTATCGGATGAAGATGCTTAACTGATTGCATGAAATCACTCTCTTCGTTGAGTATTTTGCTCAGCTAAGGTTAGCAAATTGAATCATTCCTTCAGTCTTGAACCGTTATTTTCGTGACAGGTGCTCGGATTGTGTGACAGTGTTCCCTCAAGTGGGTGAGTAAACTTCTTTCTTTCCGCAAGATAATACAGGGACCAAAGTTTCACTACCAGGCATGTGTTCCTTATTATACTTCGGTAACGGTTTCTCTCTTTGAGAACAGGATAAAACTTTGTTTACCGTTTAACTGTTTCAACAGACTGATTTCTACGCTAGCAGCGAATGTGGCTGAGGAATAAAAATCCAATCATGCATGGCTGATGAGAGTAAAATTTCGGTAACTGAGTCGAATTAAACTCAAAATTGCAAAAAAATGGGTTATTCAGTGAATGGGGAAATAGACTAACACTTTACTCGCTCCAGGCGTATGCATACTAATATAGGTACTGCGTCAAATATCTCTTTATTTTCCGCATATTCAAAAAGTTTTTCCTGGAAAATCTAGGAAAATTTTACTCATTCACTGAGTAACCCAACTTTTTGAAAATTTGAATCAAAGTCGACTCAATACTGAGCTACTCTCATTGGCCGTGTGGCTGTTTGAGGGTATGGGAATATTGATCTGCATTTCGAGCTAGTGAACATGAATGTTTGTGCTATCAAAGAGTTATTTCAGTCAAGTTGGTATGTCAGTTGGTCATATTTGATAGAATTTGATTGTTATTAATGTTTTGATCCTGAGGAAATGACAAAATTCGTTCAGATTGCGTTTAATATTGTGAAAATATATTATTAGAGCTTCAGAGTTTTTGGAAGATATTTGCAATTCAATAGATCTTATTACGTTAATCGGCCACTGCTAATCGAATCGCTTAACAGATCTCTCCGATAGCTGTAACTTTCTGATCGTTGGAAAGTTATTAAGTTATCGGCGCCCTAACCTCCAGTCGTGACGCGCGTATCGTATTTGGTTTCCCTCTCCCATTACACAGCAAACATTCCTCTGCGGGACACAGAGTAGAGACAGAGCACTCGCGATATTGCGCGTGGGTAAAAACAAACCAACATTAAGACAACAAATAACTTAATATCAACTCGGATCATCCCACCGATATCCCATCATACCGCCTTCTGAAAACCGCTTGGGCACAGTCATAGCTATTTCCCAGCGGTTCCTGCACGTTTACAGAGCCAGCACCACCCGGGCATGGGAAGCTCCACAGCGGTGTCAGCCGACGCTATTATCATGCCTTATCTCGCAGATCATAATTAACTCTGGTAATCATCTCGCAAACTGGTTTTGTTCTCATTACATCTCGTGCTAAGCAACATGAATGTAAATCGCGCTTCTTGTTTAACGTTAGATAATGATCCCCTCCGCTTCCACAGCCTACTGGCACAGGCTATTGGTCCGCTGAAGAATGAGCGGTTGAAGTTGATGAGCTAAAGAGAAGCACCAGCCAGAGATGAAACATATCAGATCATAACTTTAAAGTCGTGCTTAATGTCGAGACTGTTTACATTAAGCTTATTTTTAGCGGACTCCTCCTGCTCGCGCTTCCCATTTCATCTGAAATCCAGTGATTATGACGAGTGTCTCTGCAGCTGGCTGGTCGTGAGTTGCAGACGCAGAAGTGGAGGGATTTTGATAGCCGTTTTTATTTACACTCGCGCCCAGAACGCGACCTTTCTCTGAATCGTTCGTTTTAGCAAATGTCTACTGGGTAGGGTTTGAATTTACGATTTTAATACCAGCTTGATGGTTACATTAGCTTCGTGGAATGAGAACAGGTGGGAATGGTTTTTCTTTAAAATGCGTGAGAAGTATTCGGCTTCAAACAGGAACAGTTGACTAGATTAACAAAAAAAAAGTAAATTGTAATTGTTGTGTAAAATCTCTTTAGATTAATTTTGAGCTATACCTGGCATAAACAAAGCAGTTTTTTACAAGCTTATATGCAACATTGGTGATTAATGCGATATCCTGCTTCAATTAGTATTAGTTATCCAGAAGATTTACTCCAAATCTAGTTACCTGAACTATATAGGGAAGATATATCAGTCATAGCTATGCATTCTTATTATGGTGTGTTCCAATTATGGCATATGAAAATTCCATAGGCCATAATTGCAACACACTATAGCCATAGCTGGAACATCTACTCTTTCGTAGACGTTTATAAGATTTTTTTTAAACGATTTGATTTATGATCAGCCTCAAAACAATCTCACTCATTAAAGTAGGGAAAA
Source organism: Ochlerotatus camptorhynchus (assembly GCF_037179485.1). Taxonomy (NCBI): domain Eukaryota; kingdom Metazoa; phylum Arthropoda; class Insecta; order Diptera; family Culicidae; genus Ochlerotatus; species Ochlerotatus camptorhynchus. The sequence continues at coordinate 684,275 of NW_027040793.1, read as the reverse complement.
AACAGTCCATAATGAACTCTTCGGCTAAAATGGCTCGGTGTGGTTTTTCATTGCTTTCCTATTTCTATTTCTGGGATTTAATTATGCTGGATTGCTGAAATGGAGATTATTTTTTTTTTCATCGTTCGATGCATCATGAAGAAGCGTTTCCGATGAGCAACTTTTTCGTTGACAAGCATGTAGAGAGCAGTTCTTTGTGTTGCACTTAGTCTTGGAGAACTGATGTTTCTCCGAATTCTGGTTCAATGTAGTGCTGGATGATTCCTCTTCACTTTGGGTTGGTTCATCGGTTTGCTCAATGTGTAACCGGTGCATAAGGTCCGAGGTAGAATTCATTAGGATTTGAGGAGAAAGCTGGCAATACTGCTCACAAAATTACTTTTGATCCAGAAGGTCCCGACCTGGTATGATTTAGATTTTTTGGATAGATCTCTGATTTATAGAATGGTATGAAGTCGATCTCTATTGTAGCTATTGTATTGTATTGTATTGTAGCTATAGCTCAATAGCAATTAGAACTACAATTAGTTCACAAAAATTTTCCCATGTTTGCGGTGGTTTCTTTCAGTATAAACACTTTACGGCTATATATGGATGTATTGAAAACAGTGTTTCTTTTGGCCTTTTCCGGCTACCTGGGAATCATAAAAGAACTGCTGCCTATTCCCGACAATTCATGGAATTGTGAATTCCTTTAATCCAGTGACCCAGATAGGTACATGGATGTTCAAGCCGTTTAGTTTTAATAAATTAACTTCACTCTTCTAAAACCCCATCCAGTATTCGGAAAAACTCATAATCTCAAATCTCATGCATGAGTTTGTTCGTTTATGATTTTTTCACCGATGAGATTTCCAAATCGCTTCATATTTCTGTGATGTTCATTTTTATTAATCTTGTTTTAGCATCATTCGAGGTAAAAAAAAGTATGTCCATGCTTGCTATCAACTGACTTTTAAGTTGGGTTTATGAGTTTTACCTTGAAATTATTTTTCACAACTTGTGAAAATGCATTATTTTTCACAGAGCGCAAAAATGCATTAACGTGAATATTGGATTGCATATTTGCATACGGGCACAGAAAGAAGCTCTATGTTTCAACAATCGTTTAAAATTTCCCATCGTTTAATTTTGATCTATTATTGGCATAAACTATCGTATAAAATAATTACGTTAAGTCTGTCATTATTCATGTTTTAAAGTTTTAAAGATATTATTTTTAATCAATGTAACTCAAGAATGTCATTATTTTAAAAAATGTGCATTAAGGGGAAAGCTTACCGCGCAAAAAATATTAATTTCTAGCGCTTTGTACTTGTTCAAAAATATAAAAAAATATAAAGAATCCAAAAACATAATTTTTCCCAAAAATTTCTGAAAAAAATGTACATGGGTCATTCCAGCTCAAGTGGATACATAATTTAAAAAAGTTGTGGTCGATGTCACCGATTTCAGCTAAACTTGGCCAAACCGTTTTTTTTTTGGCATTCTAAATAAATGCCTTTTTTGATTTTACTTTAAAGTGCCTTGATCCTACTGGGTACAACCCTGGATTTTCGTGATTTTTAAAAATTTCAACTTTTAAAAGAGATTACTCGACAACCAAATAAGCTATTCGTGATTTTAGAATGTCAATTTAAAGATTTTTAATGCAGAATCACATAGGTTTTTGTTAGAGTAAGCTGTCATCCACAACCACTAGCGTGCACAGGAATCTTGTTAAGGAGGGGCAATTTTTTATGGAGCATTTTATCTGGGGATTAGGAGTACCCCAAACTGCGTGGGGGATAGTGCTGTTCACCCACCACTGTTTCCTTACAGTTTAATTTAGCTAATTTTATTTATTTTTTGCTCCGGTGGTAGTTAATCTTCTTCAATGCAAACTGCTTTCAGACAGCCAATGGAAATTGGAAATTTAATCGCATCGGCGATGATGAACCGTCCCAAAGTACCACCAGTTGGGAGACAGAAAAAGATGCCAAACATTCAATATGTTTTAGAGATGATACAAAGGACAAACCCGAATTTATTGCAACGCACATAAACTGCTGTAACTTTTTAACCACGGTAATAAATGACTTGAAATTTTCAGAGAATAATTTTTAGTAAGACAACAATATACCAAGGTTCAATGGCAAACTAATGCCCACTTTTCAATTAGGGAATCCAAAAGCTGTCTTTAAACTTTGTACAGTTGCGAAAAAGTCCATCCTCAGAATTCCTTGAGGTTCTTTTCGAAATTTTTAGAACTCTATGAGCTCTTTTGAAATTCTTCTCAGAAGTCTTCTGGAATTATTTTAAGAACTCTTCTTGACTTTTACTCAGAACACTTTGGAACTGAAATTCCCTTAGAGTTTCAGAAGAATTTCCTCAAAAAAATTGTTCCCGGAATGAGCTAGAAATTATCCTCAAAATCCCTTTGGAATTTCACTCAAAATTTAATTTTCTCGGTATTCTTTTCGGAATTATCTTGGAACTTTTCTTGGAATACTCCCCAGAAATCTTTTGGAACTCCTTTCTCCTCAGAAGTCCACTGGAATTATATTTAGAATCTTCATGATTTTTTCTCAGAACACATTGGAACTGAATGAGCTAGAAATTATCCTCGGAATTTGCTAGAAATTTTGCTTAAAATCCCTAGGAATTTCACTCAAAATAAGATTTTCTCGGTATTCTTTTCGAAATTGGCTTGGAACTATCTGCAAGATGCAATAAAAATTATCTGCAGAATTTTCTTTGAATTCTTTAGGAACTGTCATAAGAATTCAATATCCTTCTCGGAATATTTTAGAACTTTTTTTTTCTCAGAACACCTTGGAACTGAAATTCGCCTAGAGCTTCAGAAGAATTTCCTCTGCATTCTCCAGAAATTCTTCCCAGGATGAGTTTGAAATTATCCTCGGAACTCCCTTGAAATTTTTCTCAACATCCCTTTGGAATTTCATTCAAAATTTGATTCTCTCGGTATTCTTTTCGAAAGTATCTTGGAACTATCTGCAGGATTCACTAGAAATTATTCGCAGAATTTTCATGGAATCATCCTCAGAAATCTTTTCTTTTAGAACTGTCCTCAGAATTCAATACCCTTTAGGTTCTTCTTGGAAATCAAGTTTACCGCCCATTTACCAAAACGTTGTAGTTTTTCTACCATAAATGTTCAATAAAGCTTGCCCCTCCATTCATCAGAACTGTGCAATTTTAACATAGGAATTTTAATTTCTGCTTGCCTTTCCATGTAGCAGATTGTTGCAAATCTTAGACCAGAAATTTTCAATACAAACTTGCCACCAGAAAATTTCAATTGATCAGAACGATGCAAATTTTCCACCGTTAATGTTCAATAAAAAATGCTTCTCCAATCTTCTGATTGGTGCAGAATTCCTTTTTCCATTTTCCACCAGACATTTTCAATATAGCTTGCTTCTCCTATCATCAGAATGTTGCAGGTTTTCCACCAAATAAAGCTTGCCCCTATTTTTAGATTTTTCATCATAAATTTTCAGTACAGCAGCTTCGCTTCAATAATCAGAATGGTGCAAATTTTACACCAGAAATTTTTATTAAAGTTTGTTTCTCTATTCAGCGGAAGGATGCAAATTTAAGACCAAAAATTTTCCAAAAAGCTTACCCCTTTGTTCACCAGAACGGTGCAGATTTTCCATCAGAATTTTTCAATATAGCTTAATTTTAAATAAAGCTTGTGCCTTCATTTTCTTTGAATTTTCCCCAGAAATATTTTGGAACTGTCATAAGAATTCAATATCCTTGAGGTTCTTCTCGGAATATTTTAGAACTTTTTGTTTTCTCAGAACACCTTGGAACTGAAATTCCTCTAAAGCTTCGGAAGAATTTCCTCTGCATTCTCCAGAAATTCTTCCCAGAATGAGCTTTAAATTATCCTCGGAACTCCTTTGGAATTTTTTTCACCATCCCTTTGGAATTTCATTCAAAATTTGATTTTCTCGGTATTCTTTTCGAAATTGTCTTGGAACTATTAAATATTTTAAATAAAGCTTGTGCCTTCATTTACCAAACCAGTGCAAGTTTTCCACCAGAAATTTTCCGTTCATCTCATTTATCAGAGGGATGCAAATTTTGCACCAAAAATTTTCAATAAAGCATGCTCCTCCATTCACCAAAACGGTGCACCAAAAATTGTCAGTGAGTTTTGTTTCACCATGAACCTTTGTGGTGCAATTTTCAGGCTTTGCCGCTTCATGTACCACAACGCTGCAAATTTTCCACCATAAATTTTCAATGAAGCTTGCATTCATCAGAACGATGCAAATTATGCACCAGAAAAATAAATACATATACCCTGCTTCTACATTCACCACAGTGTAGCGAACTTTCCACCAGAAATTTTCAGTTAAATGTGCACCTCCAAATTTTTAGCGTGATTCAATTTTTTCAATTTTTATTTTTATTAGTCCCTCCATGCATCACCTTTTACATATTTTTACACCAGAAATATTCAACAAAAAGTTTTTTCTTCGATCTATCATCACGAAGGTGAATTTTTTCAACTTTAAATTTACCCTCTTCTTTTAACCTTCCATGAACCAGCTTGAAAAAAAAAATTACACCAGAAATTTTTTGTATGCGCCACTGTGGTGCAATTTTTTGACCCAAAAATTTCATTGAACTTTATCCCTTCATGCACCTTTGTGGTGTAATTTTCAGGGACCATCTAAAAGGAATTGGTGCAATAAATGGTTTTCAGTGCTCTTATTTTATGAAATGAAGTTATTTTACCTTCAAATCAAGTTATCAAGAAATAAAATTATTTTATGTCATAATTTTGTAAATGTGGAAATAAAAATCTTATTTATAAAAGGAGTTGTGCACGCCAGTGTCCACAACTGAAATTTTATATACCTGCTAATCTATCTGATTTCATCGTACTTCTAAAGCACAACGTGTTGGCTGTATCCCATAGGAATGTATTTTTCACGTTTAGGACCACAATTAAATTATATGCAGAAGTAAATAAATGAGCTAGTTATGATTTCATATTAAAGCAACCTCGATATAACGTAACTCGATATAACGTAACTTTCACCTCGATATAACGTAACTTTTTTTTAAGTCTAAAAATTGAGTATTTTCTGGACATTTCTCAAGGTCATTAATCGGATATCAGCTCCCATAAGTTTCAATCTAACATACCATGTATTTTTAAGACGACATTGGGGGTCCAATTACAAAACCAATGTTGGTTGCGGCATGAAAGTGGTTTGATTTTGATCCAGAGATGATGGATTATAATTCGTAAACGCCAATCGATTGGAATGTTTTTACAAATGAGAATAATACTATCAATTTTCAAAAGGTCCTTATTGAAAATTGCACGAATGTGCAACTGTTGCGATGCCGATCAGAATTATCACCAATTGCCTGCAAAAAGCGCTTTCCTTAACACATATTGAAAAATCGAATTCCCTCCTGTCTCGCCGAACGGTGTTTACTCAATCACCGAGTGTGGTGAATGGTGGTGTCCGATCGTCATCAGCAGCAGCAGTGCTTTCGGCGCGTGGCGTTTTCCAATACATAATGAAAGGCTATCCGCAAGCAGCTAGCTATCAAGGCTGCCCACAAGAACCCTGGATTCACCGAAGAAAGAGGTAGAAGCCGCACCGCTACTGATCGGATTCAGTTGCGCGTCGTGAGCCGCTGTGGGCGATCTATGCCAAGTGCGTCAACCTCGTTCCAAACAACATACCGCTCGTCAGCTTCATTAGTGTTGAACTCCCTAATAGTAGCTCAGTATTACTCAATCATCACGACAAAACGGTCCTTTTCTGGACCACCATAAATTTGTTAAAAAGCTCCTTCTGCAGTTAACAAATAACATTTTTCATATAAGACCACGTAGTCCTACGTCACCATTGCGTACCACCCCATAGGGCTGTCCCTTGTAGTTTTTTGATGTATGTGATAGTGAAAATAGAACAATTGAACAATTAAGAAATTTAACAAATAAAATATGAATATGTCGCGTACTAATCAGAATCGCGAACGGATGGGATGAATCTATAGTCTCTCGCACGGATATCACAAACTAACACTTCTTCCTTGTGTGGGACGTTTCATTAGGCACCTAGATTCGCCTCAATGCATTACCAATGTTGAATTTGTATATTGTGTGGCAAGCACAATGATACTCTATGCCCAGGGAAGTCGAGAAAATTTTCAACCCGGAAGATTCCCTCGACCGGATAGGGAATCGAACCCACCGCCTCTTGTTTGGTAATACCGTGCCTTTACTGACTAGGCTAGTAGACCCCGGTAGAAAACTCATTCGTAATCTTAAAACAATGCAGCGGTTGTACTAAAAAGTTGATTTACTTTTTTTTCCTTCATTTGTTTTCTGTACTGAATACCAGCGCTACCGACGCTAGGGAGCCAGCTCCCACACCTGGACCCTACCCTATTGACCCATCAACTGATGAACCAGGGACCAAAGGCTTTACTTCCCTTCCGAAGGAAGGCGTGATCAGAGATGTTATGCCTCAGAAATACCCCACAGGCACCGACTGGGATTGAAGCCCAGGCGTTTTGGGGTGAGAGGTAATCACGTTTACCACTACACCACCGGTGCCGCAGTTGATTTACTGTTGGTATTGATTCCATTTTCACACAAACGGCACAATCTGAAATATTTAAAGAGTTTTAAGGATATAGATTTTAAACAACTAAAAGAACTAAGCACAAAAACAAGTGTACCGTCCAATCGCGGTCCTACATCAACCTTCCGTTCGTGCCCCTAGGCACAGACTCTAGTACTTTTTTTCATTTTCAAATCTTTCATGTAAGCTTTGGGAACTTATCTAATAAACTTGGGGAAAATTATATAAGAAAGGTTTTGTAAACCTGTTAGATGACTAGAAAAAAATTGGGTCATCTTTGGGTTACGATAAACAATTTTCGATTTAAAAAATAATTTTTTTTTGCTTCGATATAACGTAACTCGATATAACGTAACGTTGCTTTATCAAGTAGAAGAATTTTCCAAAGTGTGGTGAATATTTGAGATTATGGGAAATAAAAAATCCCACCCATGGTGAAAATAGGCCATTTTTTGACAATTTGTATACCTGCCGGTAATCACTCTGTTTACTGTAGTAACTATAACAAAAACAAAATGTGAGTACATCTATAATAATCTACATAAAAAACCTTTTAATTGACATTCTAAGATCACGAATTGGTTATTTCGTTGTGGAGTAATCTCTTCTGAAAGTTGAAATTTTTAAAAATCTCGAAAATCCAGGGTTGTAGCCGAGAGGGATCTAGGCACTTAAGAGAAAAATAAAAAAGGCGTTTGTTTAGAATGCCAAAATAAGCGTTTTGCCAAGTTTGGCTCAAATCGGTGACATCGACTACAACTTTTTTTTTAAATTATGTACCCACTTGAGCTGGAATGACCCACATGTAAGAATATTTTTTTTTATCTTACCATGAACATAAGTTGGACTCTTAACAAAATTGAAAGGTCGATCACACCGTATTTTTTTTCGGGGTGTTGGGAGGCGGATTGTCTTCTGTGGAGTCGATGAAAAGTGGAATGGTCCAACAACAGTGTCCTAAAGTATCCGTTAGGTGTAGGCTGTTGAATTTTATTTGACTCGAGTTTTGAAAGGTGGCTCGAGTGCATTTAGGTCAAGGCGATTTTTGATAGACATTGGCATTGACGGCTCCATTTTATATGGCTATCATAGAACTGGCTTCGGAGATTCTGGAATACATTTAAATGTGGTCAAATTTGTTAGCCATCATAATTCTACCAAATCGCATTTCTTCATTCACTCGATGCAAAACAATTAAAATCTTTATAGGACAAACTTGGCGAATGTACGCTGTTAAATGTAGACAATTTATTAAACAGGCAAAAGTTGCTTCCTATATCTTTGGTTAATGTGACAAAACTGACGACAAATGGTGCGGGGGGGGGGGGGGGGGGGTCACGTGTCCCCCATGACTTCTCCTGGAGCCACCAGCGGCGGTGTGGAATAATGCACTAATATTAAGTAGGTTCATTCCCTTCGAATAACCCACGACGAACATAGATGCCTCAGAATCGTTATGTTAGGACTGATTTGAGATTTGGGCGTAGCTGTTTTTGTATGCAATGGCTTCTATCACCGATTTCTCGCGATTAAATGCTCAACCTAGAAAATTAACAAAATATTCAGGTAAATGAGTGATCCTTCTAGTGGTTGGTATAGTTTGTATTAGTATTGAGTTGTATTGCAAAAGAAACCTAGAGACAATTATCGAATAACAATTGAAAAGGGCCCATCAGCTTTTGTGAGCCAGATTTAGACAGTTCTTTGATCGCAAACCGAAGACAGCCTACGTAAACAAACAGTACTGTCGAGTAGGGGAAGTTACCGTGGAAGTTGCGTGTGCGGCCAAAACAAAAACTGGGCTGAAGCATCGTCCCATTTAATTGACGATGTTATTTCGAATTCGAGAATTTGTGATGACGAAATCTTTAAAAAAAATTAAAGACAATCAAAACTGGGGGAGTACAATGCATTTTTGAAATATGTAATGCTCTTTTTTATTTTTAAGAATAAATGTTGTTAACCATGAAGCAATGTTTTCTAATACAATTGTAAAGAAAAGAAACATAGATTTTTTGCGGTAAAAATGATTTTACCAGCAATCATCAATGCAAAACTAATAATTCCTAGTATGAGAACGGGGAGTAAAATGAAGAATCAACCTTTTAAACGAAAAAAATCATTCAAATGATACGCATTTACATTAATTAAAATGTAAAAGGTACATTGATTGAAAGGGCTGTGCGTTGAATGCAGTGTTGGCAAAGAAATCAATTGATATTTTTTTGCTCTCATGCGCTCGCAATATCACGCGTGATATTGGAACAAAATATCATGCTTGATATTGATTTTACAAGCTCCTTTGATATTGCGAGACTATTCACAATGTGCAAAAATCAAGCTGAGAGTTGACTCAACACAAAAATGATTCCATTGCACATCGTTTTTTTTAGAAAGAGAAAGCATAGTTTGCTATCTCTTTTTAATCTTCTCCGATGGCAGACACGAAGGGACTGCTGCAAGCCGTTATGGAAATAATGGTTGCATTCGGGAGTAAAGCAAAAAGCATTGAACTCAATCTCACCACAGTTTGGTGAGATTTGCAGTTGGTGAGTTTTGTTAGCTTGATATTCCGAGCTGCGATATCACAGCTTGCAAAAACAACCGCAGTAGTTTGCTTGTTGATTTTTATCTATGAAAATCAAGCGTGATCTTGGGCGTTGGTGAGATTTGATTTTTTGATATTTTCCCAACACTGGTTGAATGTATTGATATTTGAATGAATATGCACTTAAAATCGTCAATTGTTCATTTTACTCCGCATGCAAATTTTACCTTCACTTCTCCTTATATTCACATTTCAGCAAAAGGTAAGATTGCAAATTATTCAGATGCGGGGGTCGACAAATTCGGAAAGGACTGTATGCGTTTATCATATATTAAAGAAAACAATCATTCTGCAGTTTGGTTTAAAAAGTTAATTTGATTTTTCATGTGGAATTTTAATTTTTGACCGCTAGTGCAGTCTCTACAGTCCCCAGAAATCCTTCTGGGTCCCAGAAGTGATTTTCAACTTTCTTCTGACTACTTCCGAGAAGATTGTTCCAACTTCTCCTGGAAGATTTTGCTGACTCCTTCCGTTGGAAGATTATCCAGATTTTCTTCAAAAAGACTTCTAACTTCTATAAAAAGATGTTACCAGCTTGTTCGAAGACGAACCAGAATTAGGCTGAAAGTCTTCTTAATAAAGAAACAACAACAACAATGTTACCAGCTTCCACTGGAAATTTAATTATAGTTCTATCAAAATTAGTTCTCGACTTCTTTTGGAAGATTCTCCATAGTATCCTGGAGATGTTCCGGTCATATCCTGAGACTTTCTGATGCTGGCTTCACCTGCGTCTTCCGGCTTTTCTAGAAGTTTCTTTCAACTTGTTTCTGGAGTTTTTTGTCTGACATTTCCCGCAAGGTCTCGCATTCCGGAGATGTTTCGCCCAGTTTTGAGGAACGTGTGGACCAATCTTATAAATATTCAATAGTGTTCAATCAAATATACTGTATTAACAAAATAGGTCACTCTTTTGTTTTTTTTTAACGGAACGATTTTTGGCCAACAAACACGCCTTTGTACCAGAAAAGGCAACTAATGTATTCTATAAACATTATGAGGGATTCTTCAAAGCTACAACAGAGATTTAAATCATAACTAGTTTGAACAATTATGTTTGTATAGGTATTCACATGCCTAAGCAGAGAGTCTCGGCACTATGTGAGAGTATTAACACGGTCCGGTTGGTAAATTAGCTGAGGAAAGTGCTGATAATGTGTCCGCCGTGAGTCAGAGATTGTGAGCAAGCTGAAGGATGTCTCGCTGGATACGCCCAAGACTGGATGTGCGGTAGCTGGTGGCCGTGAACGGTTCCTGGGGAAAGCACTAGACACGAACCTCCTCGCAGATGACCATGGCAAGTATTGCAACAAAGGTAATTGCTATTAGATATTTTTGCAAACAGTGACAGATAGCAAACATGAAGCTCAAGTGGAGGTGCCGGGCAAAGGTGTTATATCATAGACAAATGGTAAGCTACAAATTCGCTGTTGTCGTTGTCGTAGGTGCCATCGTATTCGCCATGGTAGTCGCTGTCGTAATTGCCGTCGTAGTCACCGTTGGCAGTACCGTTAGTATATTTAAAATTAACCATCAACCGCTGAAACTATATGAGTTATCGTGTATTTCTGTTGTTCATTACATACCAAGTGAAATTCGAGAACGTAATTTAATTTGAATAGGCTGTTTAACCAGCGCTTAAACAATCGTCACGTCAGTCATAGCTTGTTATGATTGCCTGAACCATGCGTAAAGAGCAAATCAAAACATTGAACGTCGCGTGAAAGTGGAACTTAATGAAGGCCTAAGTACTCGTTCGTAGCTTTTAGTTTAAGGATTTGATAGATCGTCGATTACAGTAGCTTGCTTTCTGAGCAGAAAAACGCGGTCCCAGGTGCTTTCATATTAAAAATTTATGGTAAGATCATTTGTTTATCGTGTATTTTATAAAACTTTTCGTTGTCGTCGGTCCCGGGTTTGAAAAGTTATAACAACTTGAGTAACGGTATAATGTGAAATGAGGGGCTCGGTGACCTTAGAGCAACCGTTTTTGCTTACTGAACAGAACATCATGAGTCTAATCTCAAACCCATCCAAATTCAAGATTCGTCAATCGTTTTATTTGTTAACATGACTACATGGTAATAACAGCAACTCGATGATTAAAAAGGAGCTAGTCTGCTTAGTGACAAACTTTTTTGTTTACTTAGCACAAGATCATGGGTTCAATCCCAAGCTCCTTCGCGTTATATGATTGTTAGGACATCAATTCAGCTTATCGTTTACCAAAACGAACCCTGCTGCAAACCCAACCCTATTACCCAATATCCCAGTGATTCCTCGTGGAAGTGCAGAGGTGTTCTCGGCTTCCATCAAAGCGAGTGTTACGTCCAGGCATGGAAAATCATTTGCAATCATTTCGTGCATTCATTTACATTCATTTGCCACTAACATTTTTTTTTTTAAACTTTATTAGAGAGATTTTTAGCCGTTGGCTAGTTCATCTCTAATACTCTAACATTTATCTAACATTTTTCTTCAACAGCATTCCGCAAAATGATGTGTAAAGCTTTTGTAGGTTTTGTTATTAGCTACAACTTTTCTCAGAAAGTCAAATCCATATCTCTTATGCATGATGAACCAGAGCGAACAGAAGCCACTACTGTTTTTCAGTGAATGTATTTTACATTCACTGAAAAATAGTAACAATTTCTGCCCGCTCTAGTTCGTGATGCATAAGAGATACAGATTTGAGTTATGAGCAAAAGTTGTAGCTAATAACAAAACCTACAAAAACTCTATACATCATTTTGCGGAATGCTGTTGATAAAAAAAGTTAGAGGCAAATGAATGTATGAAATGAATGCAAATGATTTTCCATGCCTGGTCACGTCAACATATTCCTACTCCTTCCTTTCTTGACCTGTGTTTGGGCGCGGCCGGCGCTGGTATTGCCTAGTTTGAGATCATCAGTTTTTACACATTGAGGATGATTGCTAGTCCCAAGCATCGTCTATTGGTTCTCTGTGTAATTACAGCTGGTTTGGCAATAACAGAGTAGTAACCGTTGGCGGTCAATCATGCTCATGATCATGCTTAAATTCAACTTTTTGGAAGCAATAATTGCAACTCACTCACTGTCATTAGGTGGTGTGTGGAACAGTGTCCCCTGCGTGATGTATGAAAAATCGAAGAGTGAACTTTATTGTTAATATTGCATATGTGGTTCAATGTAAGACTTGTATAATTTACCGAGAAACATGACTTACTTTATTTCGCAACACACAAACACATACGAGCCGCCCAAAGCGATGTTATAAGCCTTCTTTACAGCACGATTGCACACAGTCGATTAAAAACTACCTGTTCGTAAAACCCAAAATTTGATATTTTCAGAAAAGTGGCGCCCTTATATATGATATAAAAAGGGTCCCGTTTCCCGAATTTTATTTAAAAAAAAATCGGGATTCGCATGCATGCATATGGCATAGAGAGCTATCAATTAATAACCGTGGAAGCCCATCAAAGTTAGAGCTGGCATAAACTCTTGTAAGAGCGTCAATGCCAGGAAAGGGAGATGAGTCGATCGAAAACCGCACTCAAAAAATACCAACCCCGTGTAAATTGCATCCAGACGCATATGTATGGTCAACGCATCCAGACACCGTGTACGAGGATTGTGCTTTCACGTCATTGTCACAAATCGTGATCCAATTTAGCCCGGCTGAATGAGCATCGTTTCCCATTCGTGGCCACTCAATCTTGTTGGTTCGCACGATAAATCTTTCATCTTCAGTTTCAACGCACGACAGCTCAGTAAGTAGGTACCGACCATGCTCTTCTCCTGCCCACGTCTTACATTCCAACCCTTTGCACTTCCGGTTTCCCACCGGGAACGCACACTCCAGTTTCGTGTTACCAACTGTGAGATAATTAAATTAATTACGATCATATCACACACCCTATTTCTCTCTCTCTCTCACTCGACGACGAGCTCCACTTTCCCATCATCCATCTTTCGCTAGAAGCGCGTAATTCTTTAATCTTCCCTTCATTCCACCCTCCATTTCGCACGTTGCTCTGTGCCTCTTGCCGTGCGTTGATTATGGCTTGTAAATGGTCAGAAGCTGTTGGTGCTGTTTTCGCTGCTAGGTACTACGGCATCCACATCGCGTTCTTCTTGGCGTGCATTCCCCACTCACCGGCTGTTGATGCTGCCGCCGCACTGTGGGCCAGTGAAGCCAGTAGCGTGGCCAAAACCTCTAGCACCTCGTGGAGATTTCCTATCTTCGACAAAGTTCTCCAGCTAAAAAAAATGCCTGTTCAGCTTTTAATAAGCTCAACCTGTTTGTTGAGTTGTGCATTCAGAAGTGTTGTCCAATACTCTTATAACCTGTGATTAAAAGAAAATAAGAGATAAGCTTTCTAAGGAAAATCACGTTTTCAAATTGTTTTACGTATAATGTTCAACAGTGTGTGGTTTGTTCGAGTATATCATACAAATTATATAATTTACCAACTTGAAAAAAAAAACTTTGATATGTATGATACAGTATTATGAAAATATATTCAATAATGTTGCAAAATTAGTGTGTATGAAACTGCCAATTGCATAAAATAAAGCAAGAAGTAGCAGCCAAATTCTTTACAGCAACTAATATAGCATTTTAATTGCATGTAACTCAACGGGGATCTGCAAGGATTTTTATTAAACGTTACTTGAATATTATCTAGGCGGAATAAAGTGTTTACGCCTAAACCTTTAATTTTTGGTAAATAGTGTATTTTAGAAAGTTTTCCATTTATTTAAGTTTGTACCAAATCGGTAATTTATATAATTTTAACGATGTACGACATTTGAAGCTTATATTGTTGTGGTAATTTTCCTAATTTTCACTATTTTTGTGGTAATTTTCCTAATTAGGCAAATATCTCACAAGATGTTAGAATTTCAGGCAACATTTTTCAGCATTATGAAATGAACAACTTCAGCGGCGCCGGTGGTGTAGTGGTAAGCGTGATTACCTCACACCCCAGCAGGCCTGGGTTCAATCCCAGTCGGCGCCGCCGGGATGTTCTGAGGCATAACATCTCTGATCACGCCTTCCTTCGGAAGGGAAATAAAGCCGTTGGTCCCCGGTTCATGAGTTGATGGGTCGATAGGTAGGGTCCAGGTTTGGGAGCTGCCTTCCTGGCGTCGGTAGCATTGGTGCTCAGCACGGAAAACAAATCCAAGGAAAAAAAAAGAAATGAACAACTTTTCTGAAAAAACCTTTCTTGTAGGTCGCTTCGTTCAAAAAATAGAATCGAGCGTCATTTACGCGGCGTAAACATGATCTAATCAGAAACCGTCAAAAGTTCCCTTTCATAATCTGAGCAACTTTGCCGAGGACCGCAAATCTCTACAAAGCACATCCACTGCGCTAGAGGTTTTGGCCACGCTACCAGCTCCGCTGCCCCAGTGTGAGCCACCGCCTCGGGAGAAAGGGAGTCGCGCAGACGAGATTCAAAAGCGAGAAAAATTTGCAGAATAAACAAAACGCTTCTAACGACCTGAGTTTTGCGCCGTTTGGCACGGATCGTTGCTTGGGGAGAAGTCGGTACAAATGGGAGCCAGGATGCTTGCGTTTTCATGGCAGTAATCGTCTTCGTCGATGTCGGGAAAACTTGAATATAAATCCTCACACGTTTGTCGCCGCCGGTTGAAACAACCCAGATGAAATGTCGCATATGCGTCTCGACGGCTCTGCAGGAGTGTATAACGAGAAGGTAAGAAACATGAGTTTCGCCGCTTTCAAGGTGATGGAAAACACCTGTTTTTGGATGGTTGAGGACTTCTACTGTTTGGTGAAGTAGGTCGAGAGATGTTTACGTCTGGAAAATTGTGAGTGGGTCGGAATAATGGGGTGACAATTAAGAGATTCTACTGAATGATTCAAATTGGCTTGTTTTGTGCTATTCCCGGCGATATATGGGCTTGGTAAGTGAAAATGCGGTACCTTGTTTTAGCTATCATTAATAATAGACTGATTGAGTTGGTTGCTATAAGAAGAATTTATTTTTGGTGTGGGTTAGTCTAGTTCAACAGAAAATAGGAAAACAGTTTATGCTTAGGCCAGAACAAATTAAAACATTTATGTTGTCGCACCTTTTTCGAATCTGGTGAGGGGACAGGAGGGTTCAATTAAAAATAAATTCATAGAATAACAATACTTGAAACAAGAAGTTAACCCAAATCGTAAGTGTAGGGGAAATGGCTCTTATCCTATGGATCTAATATTGGGCCCCTCCATCCATTTTCCCTATATTTCAAAACTTTTGTTTTGTTTTTCTAGCCACTTGCATGTAATTGAATTGCAAAAATTCAGAAACAAATCAAATATATTGGTAATTATCGAGTATATAAGAAATCTATGGGTATATTCAAAAAATTGTTTCATCCTCAGGGTTTTAAAATATTCTGTGGGGCTGGCCATAAATTCTTCCTGTGCACTTGGTTATGGACATTTTCAAAGTTATATAATACAAATTTCCCAATGCCAGCTACCACAACAATCGAACTGAATGCTTCATTAGATTGGTTTATGGAAAGTGAAAGGTTGGATTTTTAAATTGGAATTCGAAATATTTATTTTTTTATAAAGATTTTTTGAATAGGGGGAAATTTGGATTTTTTCACGGTTTGTTTTTTTCACCCTCCGTTTACGTGACGCTCGGTTTTATCACGAAAAATGTTTCACATGTATCACGTTTCCTTAATTGAATGAAAAAGTTGCCAATTTATTTTAATCATTGATTTATTGAACTAGATATTTAATAAAAATAAAAATATATCATCATTCTTCTTTTTTCTTTTAAGCATTTTAAATTAATTGTTTATCGCATATTTGCTTACTGGAAGCTCCTAAATTAGTGTTCTAGATGCACTTTCACAGCTATTAATTTTGAGCTTTCGATGCCAATACCAATGCAAGAATTTGTATATTGTGTGGCAAGCACAATGATACTCCATGCCCAGGGATGTCAAGAAAATTTCCATCTGAAAGATTCACTCGACCGTACTAGAAATCGGTCCCGCCGCATCTAGATTGGTAATACCGTGCCTTTACTGTATAGGTTATGAGGCCCCTGATGCCATCAATGTACTGCAAAACATCGTTAGCAAATCGTTTATTGTTATTATGCACAATAAACCGCTTTGAAATTTTGGGATCTACATAGAAATGGTTTAAGAGCTATTCGTATTACAGACAAAGGACTGTTCTTAATAGGTGTGTTCCCGTACTTCTTTTTATACAGGCCGGACTCGATTATCCGGGGCTCGATTATCCGGAGAAAATGGCTCGATTATCCGGAGTCATATTTTTTTTTTACCTATCTTGCAAATTATTTTTCATAACCGCTTGGAAAACCGACTTTCGATCCGAGGACGAGTAACATACATCGTTCGACTCAGTCTGACAAGATCGTTTAATGACTATATTTAAGTGTTTGTGTGCCTTTGTTACAAAATCCGGCGTTAAGGGGTTTTGGATTAACTTTGACCTGAAAGGAATCAAACATATCATATGCCACAACAACATACAAAAACTGAATCCCATGATGTTCCGTTCACTAATTACGTCACGTTTCAGGGGAGGCGGGGAATGGCAACCGAACAAAATTTTTGAAGATCCGTAAAAAAAAAAGTACCAAAGGGCCTTTAACCCTCCGTTACTCGCGCTGTTGTACTTTGTACATAACACATGAGTTTTCCATTGCCATTTTGTTGCTGAGTTACCTGATAACCAACGAGTATTCCTCAAAAAACTTGTTTTGATCTAAACAAGCTAAACTTTGATTACAGTAAACACCTAAAAAATGCGGATAATAGGGAAAATGTAAATGGAAACCGCGAAAACTGTGACCATACTACGTGGGATTTGACTTAATTGATTACAACATGGAATATATCAAGATTCTGACAAGAAAGAAAGTTACTGTCTCTGACAAAGTTGTTCAGGAGATCATAGCCTTGTCTCTGGTGGACAGTAGTTCAGAATTTGCTCACTACGCGACGCTTGTATACACGTGAAATTCTCATATAAAATATCTCGAGTTCCCAACCAGATAGAAAGGTACTGTCTTCGGCATAGTTGTTCAGTATATCAAGACTTTTTCGCAGGAGGGCAGTAGTTTAGAGTTTTCTCACTTTGCGGCGCTACTATAGATGTGAAACTCTTGCATATAAAATATCTCTAGATCCTGACCAGATAGAAAGTAAATGTTTTCCGCAAAGTTTTTCAGGAAGTCAAGATCTTTTTGTTGGGTGACAATAGTTTAGAATTTTCTCACTATGTGGTGCTAGTATATACGTGCCTTTCTCCCATATTCAATAGCTCGAGATCTTGATCAGCTAGAAAGTTGCTGTCTTCGGCAAAGTTGCTTAGGGGGTCAATACTTTTTGGCTGGTAAACAGTAATTAATAATTTTCTCACCACGTGGCATTAGTATACATGTACACTTCTCGCATATGGTATATCTCCAGATCCTGATCAGATAGAAAGTTTTTCAGGAGGTCAAGGTCTTTTGGCTGGTGGACAGTAGTTCAGAGTTTTCTCACTTCATGATGCTAGTATACATGTGAAATTCTCGCATATAAAATATCTCACGTTATTGACCAGATAGAAAGTTACTGTCTTGAACAAAGTTGTTCAGGAGTTTAAAGCCTAGAGTTTATGAGAAAATTCTAAACTATTGTTCACCAGCCAAAAGACTTTGACCTCCTGAATAACTTTGTTGTAGACAGTAACTTTCTATCTGATTAGGATCTCGAGATATAGCATATGCGAGAAGTGTACATCTATGCCACGTGGTGAGAAAATTCTTAACTACTAAAAAAACAAAAACAAAAAACAAAAACAAAAGATTTATGATCTCTAGAACAACTTTGTCCAAGACAGTAATTTTCTATCTGTTCAGGATCTCGAGATTTTCCATGTTGTAACCAATTAAGTCAAATTCCACGTAGTACGGACACCGTTTACGCGGTTTCCATTCACATTTTCGGATAATAGATTTTTGTGGGCTGTGATAAAATGTTAGCTTGTTTCGTTAAAAACAAGTTTTTTAATTAATACCCGTTGGTTTCATATCGATTGGTACACTGTTGTACAAAGTACAACGCGCGAGTACTCGTGTTATAAAAGTTGGCGCGAGTAACGGAGGGTTAAAGGGGGGTTTCGTGAGAATTGGTCTTTTGGTGACTTCATACCTGAAAATTTATATAAATTTTCTTATCTTATTTTATAGTTCAATTAATTTATGCATCATTTCAGTAAAAACAGTAGTTCATCAGTAAAAACAAAGAGAATTGCAAATTTGATCATAAATCAATCCTTATTGACTATTTTATTAACAATATTTCCCCTGATTTCACGAAGTAAAAACTGCCGTTCCAACGGCAATTGGTTTTCCTCAGCCCATGTGATAGTGTCAATACTGTTCAGCGCTGATTGATCTGGAACTGGTTCGTACTCCTCATCTTGGTTGTCATCTGCTGTAGAAATGTTTGCAGTTTCATCCAGAGTGGTGTTCGTCACGCTTTCTCCTTCATAAAAATGTGAATCATGGTTAAGAACAGCATTGACTATGTCAGCATCAGACATGACATCGAATTCCGCATTCTCATCTTCATTTTCGCCTGTAGCCGCTTTATCAGCAACCATCAGCTGAATTGTTACACTATCATCCCTAGAGCACCGGAACTAATATTTGCAATGTTAACATTTCAAAAATATAAATGGAAAATGGTCGAAATTGATCGAGTGCGTCAAGTTAGGAACCGCTTCAAATATGGTGCCTTCATGGTAGCCGTGATTTTTAGCCAAGCTCAACTTTGTCTCTATACACTCGTGAGAGTCGCGAGACTACGTTGAGGGGTCCCATGGCGTGGTTGGCTACACGTTCGCTTTTCAAGCCGATGGTCCATGGGTTCAATTCCATTGAACTTCTTATCGAATTTTGATGTATTTTAATGTGCCTCATGATAGGTTATTATCGAAGTCCGATTCTGGTCACTTTTCCGGGGCACCTGGAACTTGTCCGGAAGTGGCCAATATGGTACAAGGTACTTAATTTTTTCTACCATTGATCTGGTTATCGAATTTTGATATAATCTGACGTGTCGCATGATAGGTTATTATTCAAGTCTGGTTCTGGCCACTTTTCTGGAGGCACCCGGAACTTGCCCGGAAGTGGCCAATATGGTCAAAGGTACTTAATTTTTGCCACCATTGATCTTGATATCAAATTTTGATTTAATTTGATGTGTCGCTTAATGGGTTTTGTTCCTTTCAAGTCAAATTTAGGCTCATGGCCCATAAACGCCGGAACTTGTTCCGGCCATATCTACAAAACCAGTGGTCCGATTCCATAATCCTTCAATAGCGTTCAATGGGACCACTAAAAACATTAAATGAGACCACATAAGACAAAACAATTTTTTTTTTATGGCTCGATTATCCGGAGGGCTCGATTATCCGGAGTGAATTTTTTTTCAAGACTCCGGATAATCGAGTCCGCCCTGTATAAGATTCCGTACAGTAAAGACAAAAAATTTCATACTGTTCACAGCATATTATTTTCTTAAAGCAAATTACAGAAAGCGGCAGCAACTTACAGAAAATGAAAAAAATCAAGTACGGGAATAGAAAAATGATTTTGTTTCTAATCTCATGGGGAATAATCAGCAAAGTGTATATTGTGCTTGGTTTATTTATTATGAATATCAATGGAATGCGAAACATTTAACGATTTAGCAATGATACCGCCAAAATGGATATCTTAAAATTAGGTACATCTAATTTAGTGTGACATTGTGACATACGCGTCGAAATCAAAATTGTTCAGGAAAGCTTTATTGTGTTAAAGCATTTGAAAATTTTCATTGCAGTATAATCGTATAATTTCAATTGTTAAATGCAACCCTAAAGTATGGCCCAATTAGTAATGGATCAACATCATTGTGGTCTATTTCGGATTTGAATTAACGGATTGGAAAACGGTTTTCAGTCATGTGCATAATATTCCTTATATTTAGAGAAAAAAAATACGAAAAGAATTATTCTTCACGGTTTCGAAGAAATTCTCGAACTTTTCCCTTGATACGGGGCACAACTTTTCCCATCAAGTGGGGCACAACGGCCTTGTCTACTGTTTTGGCGATTCTATTGCACCAATTATTCATTTGAGCTGCCGTTTTGATGACTGTACCGTTTACCTTCAGTTTCCTCTTCATAATTGCCCAGAGTTTTCAATGGGCCTGACCTGGAGAAAATTGGGTGGATTGAATGTTTCCGGAACCAACTGGACTCGGTTTGTCATTGTACCATTGTTTTACTTCCCGTCTGTAGTGACAACTCGCAAGATCCGGCCAAAATGTCACCGAACCATCATGTGACTGGATGAAGGGCAGAATTCGGTTTTGTAAGCCTCCGTGTTCATCATTTTCTCAGTGACAAAAACCTTTGTCTTCTGGCCGCAGCTGCAAATTCCATGCCAGATCGCATAAACAAATTTGAGTCTACCAGGGGCACCTCCTCGAGCCTTCGCCTTGTAAAGTTTTGGTCCTGGAAGTTCTCCGAAGTCGGCATTTACATAGGTTTCATCATCCATAAGTATGCACCCACCGGACTTGGTCAGCAGATTGTCATGCAGATTTTGAGCATGGGTTCTAGCTATGGTATTTTGTTTGAGTGATCGATTTGGTTGCCTTCTGGTGCGATATGAGGGTAAGCCTTCGCGGTACCGAATTCGTTGCACTGAACTACGGGTGGCATCATACTTTTAATTCAAATCACGATCGGACATACCTGGTTTACTTCTGATGGACCTCACGACCTTTCCATGGAGCTAAAGGTTGGCAGTTCTACTCCGGCGTTTACTTTGAGGCTTACGATTCGTCGTCAAGAATTCCCTGTACGTTTTGAACATGCCATACGGTGTTTCTAGGAAAATTCAACACTTTTGGAAGCTTGGACGTCGACCACGATGGATTTTCCAGGGGACTGCGCACGAATTTTTTCTACGCTCGTCTTGACTATCTCCAAAACAAGAGCGACTTATGAACTGAAAAAAAAATACACTGCTATTGTTATTATTGTTTTCTACAAAACAAAAAAAACGTCAACAATTTCCATAAACGTCCACTAGGAGCGTTGTAATAAGCAATAGAGTTTGTTCCATTACGAAGTGGGCCATGGTTTAATCATCAATCTGGGAATATTCATATACGAACTAGAACATTTAAATTAAAAACATATCTGAAGTTTCAGAAACTTAATTTTTTCACGGCATATTTAATTTGGAAGCTAACACATGATTTCTTTGGGATTTTTTCTAGAATTTCTTCAAAATAAGAATCCATCTTGACACACCGACTCTCTTTGGTAATACTTACATAATTTTCTTCAAAACACTCTAGAAATTATAAAAAGAAATGTCTTTCAATTCGCTCTACAATTAATTAATTATGAATTACAGCATAATTATTTTAAAATTCTCTTCAGAATTCCTCTGATCTTTTGGAATTTTACTCAGTGTTTTCTTAGTATTCCTACAAAACTTCGTAGGAATCATTCCTTAAATTTCTTTTGAAATCTGCTTAGGAATTCCTCAAAATGTGCTTCAGAATTCTAATGGGATTCCATTAAAATATTATAGGAATTGCTTTGGAACACCCCATGGAATTTCCTTTCAGGCTCTCTTTCAGGAATTCCCTTGGAGATCTTCTCTGAACCTTTCGTCAAGACAACGATGACAGGAGCACATACCGTGGCAAAGGTAACAATAGCTGCAATTTCCAAACCTACGAATGCCTTCATCCAGATAACAACTTAAGTGCGGTAAAAATCGATAGAACTGTTTGAAATGCATCGTCGGTACATGAGCGAGTTGGCGATCATCTTTTTTACCTGGCAGGGGGTGATATCTCTCACCATCCCTCTCCAACGGGAGAGTTTGGTAAAGAGAGATGATCAAAATCGATTTGTACCTTCCTAAAGCTGTCCTTGCTCGCTTTCTACTCTCTATATGCAATTTTCACACTGCCGTACTCTTACGGAACTATCAACTCTATACTCTCATCTCCTCATCTATCGTATTAAAATGACCACTTAAGTCTGTTATTTGAAATTAGCATCTTCAACCACAGAAATTATAGCAAGAAACCATGGAGTTCTCTTCAAAATTCTTTCAAAATTATCCCTCAAACTAACTTGTATTTGGCTTCACAATTCCTAGCCAATATTCCTTGGAATTCATTACGATTTTTTTCTTCTCGGGAGAAATTGTGCTTCCAGCTCCCGTTGATTTTCTCCGTAAAATTCACTTGCAATGCTGTCAGAATATTTTTCTCATCTTGTATTTCTACTTAGAATTAAATCGAAGCTCTTCTCGTTTGAATTCTTCACAGAACTCTTTAGGCTGTATCCTGATAATTTAACGGGAATCAAAAGGTCCTCAGCATTACCTTGGAAACATTCCATAGATTTTGCTTGAAGTTCTCCTCAGAACTAAAATGCAATTCCAGTCTGAACTCGCTTAGCCTTAGTTCGCCTCAAAATTCCTCAATTTTTTTTTAAGTAATGCCACGGAACTCCAGAATGATGAATATTTTTTTTATGTCCCTGAACCTTGAACATTTTAAAAGATCCATTATATTGATATTTGTTTTCAGATCTGGGATCTTGGAAAAAAAAAAATTAAGATCCAACATCCTAATATTCGTTCCAGAATGATGAAATTTCTTCAAGCTAGAATTATTCTTTTTTCAAGGTCCAGGAATTATAAATTGCCTTTTTTCAGAATCTGAGGAATCTGACTCATAATTTTCAAAATTGCTTTAATTTCACAGCCTTGATGATTTTTCAATCAATCAAACCTTAAACATTTATCCCGGATCTCAATTTATTCAATTTAAGAATATCTAATACAATTTTAAACTTTATACCTTCTCTTTGTAAAATCCTCGGCTTTCAAAATTTTCTAGGAAATTTAAAATATCATCCTCCCTGTTTTAGTCTTTTCTGATGTTATGATCAGGCATGGAAAATCAAGTTAGAGAGTGGGATTTTTAATGTAAATATATTTTTAAATTGATGAAATTATTCATAATCATACCCAGGCATGGAAAATCATTTACATTCATTTCGTGCATTCATTTACATTAATTTGCCTCTAACTATTTTCATCAACAGCATTTTGCAAAATAATGTATGGAGCTTTTGTAGGTTTTGTTATCAGCTACAAATTTTGAGTGCAAGTCAAATCCGTATCTCTGATGCATGACAAACCAGAGCAAACAGAAACCACTACTGTTTTACAGTGAATGTATTTTACATTCACTGAAAAACAGTAACAAGTTATGCCCGCTCTAGTTCGTGATGCATAAGAGATACAGATTTAATTTATGAAAAAAAGTTGTAGTTAATAACAAAACCTACAAAAGCTCCATACATCGTTTTGCAGAATGCTGTTGATGAAAAAAGTTACAGGATGTATGAAATGAACGTAAATGATTTTCCATGCCCGGTTATGATTATGGATAATTGCATCAATTTAAAAATATATACATACATTAAAAACCCCACTCTCTAACTTGAACAGGAGCGGTGAAGACATATGAAGTCATTTATTCGATCTCGTTGAAGACTTTTCTTGAAACACCTGGCACTCCTGTCCTGAGTACTCAAGGTTGATTTGCTTCATGATAGGTTTTGGTAAGAAGTAACGATAAGGACCATTTTCCCAACGACACCAGAAACATGTACTGATGTGGCCAATGCGTTCTGGGTACTCAATATGCCCACCAGTCATTTTGTTTTCAAAGTCTCTTTGATTTTGACATCAAAATCAGATAATTCAGATGCTCTGCCTGTGACATATCGAGTTATAGAATCAAAATAACTCTACATATAACATCGACCAAAGGAGGAATCGACTTGTGGAAATATCGACTTATGCAGGGTGATTCAGAATAACTGTCCCAGATTTTACAAAATTGTAATTCTCAATGGGTAAAATGGCTATACGTTCAACCATTTTTTTTTTTAAATGTGTACAAATATCAGCTTGTATTGATTTTTTCTCTCTGTTCGGGACCTAACACCACTGCGACCAGTAATTTGATCTATTGTAGTATATGCCGTGTCCTTAGTTTAGTGTTTGTCGTATATACCATCACTATTGAGAAATGATTAAGTATTCAATTTTTTCACAGTTGTCATTCTTGCATTTATCGCAAGGATCCAGCTCTAATTGAAAGGTCCCACTATTTATACCCTTTGGAGTGTTGAAACACCCTACAAAGGCGCGCCCTTTTGGCAACCAAAATTGGATTCCTTAGAAACAAAATTAAGAAATGACACCGATAATGACCATGCATCAGAACCCTAGTCTTAACCACTTCAAACTAGGGAACAACGAATAGAAGATTAGGAATCACCTAGATGAAGACTAACTTACTCATTTTTTCCAGGTTTCAAGATCATCCTCGATGGACAAAGCCGAGTCTTATCACTATCAACAAGGACTAAGATGTGTTCCTTGGATAACTGAAAAATCCTGTTCCCTTACATTCAAAGTGTTTTTTATGTTACTTCATACGCGAAAGTTAACGATTTTCAGAGTTGGTTGGAAATGCTAACATGAAGCTTTAGTGTGATGATTTATTAGCTAGAGAATGATCTTTAGAAGAGGGTAGGTGGATAGTTCCGTTAGAGTACGGCAGTATGAAAATTGAATAGAAGTTGAAAATGAGCGAAGGGCCATTAAAGCGACAGTTTTTCAAGATGGACGCACATTTTTGCCTAGCCCGTACGATGTACGCGGGGACTTGAAGTATGTCTCCAAGTCCACAGGCAAAAATGTGCGTCCCTCTTGTTGCTCATAAACTGACTGCGGCTGTGGAATAGTTCTAGCGACGTTTTCATCACTACCTAAAGCCCCACGCTGCGAGAGCATTTCCAGTCGATGGTGTGTTATAATGCAGTTCTTCTTTACCCAACTATAGATCATT
The DNA here is from genome assembly GCF_037179485.1 of Ochlerotatus camptorhynchus. Taxonomy (NCBI): domain Eukaryota; kingdom Metazoa; phylum Arthropoda; class Insecta; order Diptera; family Culicidae; genus Ochlerotatus; species Ochlerotatus camptorhynchus. The sequence goes on along the minus strand of NW_027040793.1, from coordinate 659,041 downwards.
CTCTAGCTAATAAATCATCACACTAAAGCTTCATGTTAGCATTTCCAACCAACTCTGAAAATCGTTAACTTCGCGTATGAAGTAACATAAAAAACACTTTGAATGTAACAACTCAAGCCGGGAGTAGCCGTCAACAATGCTGATGATGGTACAGCACGCAACAATCACCCTACTGCTTTCTCTCTGAGATGATCACGTTGGTCATGACGAGAGGAGCAACACAATAGTTGGGCTTTAGGTAGTGATGAAAACGTCGCTAGAACTATTCCACAGCCGCAGTCAGTTTATGAGCAACTGTGGACTTGGAGACATACTTCAAGTCCCCGCGTACATCGTACGGGCTAGGCAAAAATGTGCGTCCATCTTGAAAAACTGTCGCTTTAATGGCCCTTCGCTCATTTTCAACTTCTATTCAATTTTCATACTGCCGTACTCTAACGGAACTATCCACCTACCCTCTTCTAAAGATCATTCTCTAGCTAATAAATCATCACACTAAAGCTTCATGTTAGCATTTCCAACCAACCCTGTTCCCTTAGTTTGAAGTAGTCAAGACTAGGAATCGGTGGCAGATCTTACATCCCGTAACGTACCACGAAAAGGTGATCTACCCACGTTACGGGACAGCATGTATTGATAGTAGGATTTGAAATTTAATTTGTTTTCGATTTCAAGCAGCCATGGATGTGAAGATGGAGCATGTCATAAATCTCTATAAATTCGTGTGCTATCTTTTAGAAATTGAAAGCTCTTCGAAAAAATGAATCATTTTTCGATTACTTTTTCGAAGCGACGTATCAACTTTTGTAAACAATGCATTTGATCGTCAATTTGGCGTAACTGGTAGCTCACACACGCATACTAACACCACTATCAGTTAGGGGAAAACTTCCCCTGTCTTATGATAGTGTTAGCATGCGTGTGCGAGCTACTAGTTTTTACCAGAGCTTAGACGCATCGCCAGGACCTCAAAAGTGCGAGAACTAAAACGTGTGTTCCAGCTTTGGTTAATCTTCGTTACAAATGTGCCTGGTAGTTAAAGGTAAAGGGAGAAAGATTTAAGGGGTTACGCCTACCTGCAAACTTTAAAAAAATCGATTTTTTTTATTGTCCTAATCGAAAGTATATAAAGTCAAGAATATTCCTCAAAAGATCAAGTTGATCCGATGAAAATTGTGAAAGTTATGCGACGTACAAAAATATTCACTTATAGTGGACTAAACCCAACTTGAAACTTTAAACACAATTATCTTGGAATCATATTTTCAAAACCGGTGCCAAAAATTTCACGAAATGTATACATTCGATTCGTCCGATTCGTTTTGATTTCTGTTCAGTACTATTTTCTGCAGTCCACGATCGTTCGGCACTTCAACTTTGCAAGGCCGCCATTTTGTCAAAAAAATTTAAAAAAAAACCGGACGATCAAGGACTAGTTTAACACGTGCTTAACGATTTGGCATGGTATTTTTTTTTTTTTTTTTTCAGATGATTACATCACAAACCGCAGTTGGCACCGCAAAAAGCGTTTTTTAGAACATCGTCCACGGAGAGCAACCGTGCGGGGCACCAGGACCTCCTTTTTACAGCATCGACTGATAAATGTACCATTTAATGTGTGTTCAATAAACGGCAGAAAACCGATTTTCAATATGTAGCGTGGTTTTCGAAAAAAAAAAAAAAATCCAAACTTTCGCTTTTTTTCGGTCTTGTAGGTAGGCGTGACCCCTTAAACTAAAGTATGCTAAGTTGAAAGTTATACATGTAGTATATCTGGTATGGAAAACTGAAGGGACCATCGAATCCATCGAGTTATTGATAATATCGAGTTTTAGAATATCGAGTTGTGGAGAGTTGACTGTATTTCTAAATCATTTTTGGAACATTGCATCTTAGGATCATTGTTTAAGGTTTTCAAAAATAAAGAATTTTTTATGTAAAATGGAAAGATGCTCGTCTTGCCTCTGGTGGCAACCTTGCCCCGTTCTTCTTGCTATATAGCCAATTCTGTCTGATGCTACACTAAAGCAAGCCATGCTGTAATCTAAGAGAATTGAACTCTGAAGATATCATGATGAATGTGGGCGTCTTAGTGGAATACCTGTATAATAAGAGAGAGAAGGATTAGTCTTTTCCATTTAATTCCACTACTTTATTTGCTTATCCTTGACAGATATGCGTATTTCGTCTACAATGTGCAGACTTCTTCAGTGTATTGTACTAATACTCGACTACAAAATACTAATCCTTCTCTCTGAAGATAGTTTTTTAGAAATACCGAAGAGGAAATAAATTTATTGGAGAGAATCTAGGAATTACAGGAGACAATTCAAAAGAGTATTTAAAGGGAATTCTGAAGATATTTCAAAACAAAATCCATGTAAATTCTTAGAAGAGTTACAAAAGAACTTGGAACAGTGATCCAAGAAAATCATGAAGAGAATTTCATAGATTTTTTGAGACATATTGGAAGATTATATTGGCCAGCACTTCTATGGAAAATTGATTTCAGTACCATTCTGAAGTTAATGCCACTCTGAGGGATTTGCAAGTTTCCATAGGGTATTTTAAATAAAATTATGGAGGGAAAATTAAACAACAGTTGGCAAATTACCCTACGCTGTGTGCGCTAAAAATCGCAGAAATTTACAAGAATTTGTGTAACGGTGTACTCTTTCTTCCTTTTGATTTCTTTGCTTCCACTGTTAACACCGTTAAAACACAATCAAAGGCAGTAAGTGAATCAATCATCATCTTTCATCTCACCACAACGATTCAAGCTTTCGTCACTCCTTCAGAAAAGATGGAATAGACCAAGAAGGAGTTTCAAATGTAACCTGTTTATTCAATCTAATTTTGGTAGCTCTCGAGGCTTTTCGGTAACTACTTCTTCCTTCTGGCGAGGTTCCTTAGCCGAAGGCCTGATAGCAGACACTGAAACAAACTCAAACACAGAGGGTCATCGGATGCTTGTAACTGACTAACAAGGTCCGCGGAAGAAAAACGAACGAAGGAAGCAAAGCTCGTTTGTTTTCCCTTAAGTGAGTCTTGGATGGTCTTATCATGATTGCTTCGGTTTTGGTCGAGGGTAGGAAACAGGAAACCCTTTGCCCTGCGGGAAGGTTTGATCGAACGGGGGATGGAACTTTGATAAAGGATTGTTTACTAGATACAGAACTAAGACTGAGTTTTTGATTTGATTTGCTTTCATTGACTTCAGAACACAAATGTTGAAGGAAATCTTAGCGAGCATAAGATAAGCAAACTTGGCACGTATGCTCGACCTCATCAATTTTATTGTCACGTTCAAAAGAGTAGGATAACAGATTTACAATAAGATGACACATTGACAATGATCCAGTTGTTAACGATGAGGCTGATTGAATCAGCAGAGAACTATTATATTCCGATTGCATCTTTCATTTGAATGGAAAATCAAACCGTTCGAATTGTCATTTTCATCTTGTTGAGATCTGTGGTTTTCCGGTCACGTTCTCACAAGGCGGTTGGGAAAACAATACATCTGTTATCCTTTCGAATATTGTCTTGGGAATCGTGATATGAATCAGAAATCAGTGCCATCAGTGGATTACTTATCCATATGGAAATGAATTACTATAGATGGGTGTTGTCTCGAAAGCTGTCCAATAAAACTCCCTTTTTTGACATTAACCATAATGTATCAGGTGGCTATTTACCTTCACAGGCCTTTTGCAGATCGTAAATTTTATTCCCAAAAATAAACATATCCTTCACCGGTTGTTCCCATGAAGACGCTACCGATTGCAATAAAGCAAACAACGCAAAATTACATTCAAAATATCAGCCTCTCCTGCGCGGGTTTACAACGCAAGCTCGCAGAAATTGCCGCGTTGTAAAACTGCGCTGCGAACGAGCGGCGGAAGACCTTCATTAAGTCGAAATATATTGCGCATTCCCTACGCCCATTAAATCATTTTAGCAAATTATTGTTGAAAATAAAATATTCAATTATTTCCACATAAAATACTTAGTACCCGGACCGTTCGTCGCTGTCCGCTCGCTTCGTATAAGGCTCTCACTAGTCAGTGGGCTCTCCGAGACAATTTAGTGAAACATTATGTGCATACCCTTGGGGCAAATAATTTCCCCGACGCTCTGGTGTACACGATGTGCATCACTTCGACATCAAGTGACGGGGAATGCACCACAAGCAGCATGCAGCGAGCAATCAAAACTTTGCCTTTGCAGACAGCACGTCAGAGACTGTTCGGGTGAAGAGACAAGTTTGCCTTCCTGTGCCACGCCACCGCCGTCGTCATCGTCGTCGGTTCGCTTGACGGTTTGTTCGTCTTTAGCTGCGGCATTTTTCTGCCAGATCTCCCATACCGTATCAACGTCAACAACATCATTGCAGCATATGTGACAGCGGATGCTTGGTGGCGGTGGTGGCGTCAGCAGCAATATTGACTCCATCGAGTGGACCGACAAACTGCACATCGACCGAGGCGACAGCTATCGATCTCTCCTGTGACAAGGGATCGCTTCCAGCCATTTGGTTGGTGCAGGTTTATTTTGATTAGATATTAATTTAATAATACCTCACCTCACTCAAGTAGGAGCATTTCCAGGCCAAATAGCAGAAAAATCAAGTCTCCGATTTGCATAGTTAAAATTTAAGCTAAATTTAACCCATTTTGAATCTTGCAAAAATAAAATTAGAATTGCGTATTCGATATTTTTTAAAAAAAATCATCACTTGAAAATATCACTTCCAATCGAAAAGCCTTCTGAAACAAAGTGTTAAGAAAACATAATTCAGACTCAGGAAAATTTTAGAGATCATGTTATTTTAAGTAAAAAATGAAGCGTTTTTATGTTAAAGATCCGAAAAAGAGAATAAATTCAAGATAAAGAAAAGTAACCCTTTTAATATTGTTTGTTATTTTTTTGATTAACAAGCTTATCAAAAATGCAAATTTCTGAGACATTTTCAAGTTGGTCAAATGAAACTTTTCAACAACTTATGATCAATCTTTTAAAACTTTATGTTTATACAATATTTTTGTGAAACTTTGTCTAGAAAATGATTTTTAAAGTCCAAAAATTATTTGTTTGAGACCAACAATCTAAAAGTTTTAAAACCCCTACAGTTTTTGTTAGTTTTTAAGTGTCCAAGTGGAAAATTTCACAGAAGTTAGCATTTTTCATATGCCTAATAAAACAAGTTAAGAAAATGTAACAGTGGTTCATTTTTTTAGAATTTATGCTTTAATAATTTTTTAGATATTTTGACTTAAATAACGGTTTTTATTTTTTCTCAAATAATTTATTTTATGCCTCAGACGCCATTCCGGTTGGACAAGATGATTTCGAGTTATGATTTGTTGATAAAAAAAATTGAACTCGTCATTTTGAACTTTTTTGCTAGATTGAAAATAGTTGAATGGTTGCTCAAATGTGAAGTATTGACCAAAGCAAACAATAACATAACTATCATACAAAGTTTTATGTAAATCGAAGAAGGTTGCATCAGATCGATTCGTTATTTGGCGTGGAACTACTGGAAACCGTTAGCCCAATTGGATGCATGATTTAATTTCCTGGGTAGTACAGAGTTGACACATTTGCTTTGGAGTTGTTCAAGACACATGAGGAACTTTCAAGGAAATTATGATCATATCCTACACATTTTACCATCTTATCATTTCTGGAGGAATTCCAAATTGGTTTCTTTGGGAAGGAACTTACACGTATGATTATTCGGACTTGATCTACGCAAGTCCATCTCCATCACAGGAATGGAGAGAATCACTGATCACTGATCACTACCAATTGGCATCAATAACTTCACCATCTGACGTATATTGTGCCTTAGATAATCAATATTATCATCTTCAGTGCTGAATTGGTTTGCTAGGCAAAAGGATAAGACACCCCACAATGTTTTAATCTTCAATGTAAATGTAGGTAATGGTAAATATAGAGTCAGATAGAGTAAACGGTTGATTTGAGGTTTTCGACGCCTGTGCAAAATAAAACTCATTGTTTTGGCATATGTTTGGAAGGTCTTTCAGTGCCAGGGTTTCCCCCAAAACATCACAAAAAATGGTGTTTTTTTCAAAGAATTATAGTCAAAAGTGTTTTTCGGAATGATCAATCTATAACATTTTATTGAACAGCTACGCAGTCTTTGTTAAATTGAACGAGTTTTTATTTACCCGACGTTTTGACACGGGGATTGTGTCTTCTTCAGGGGGAAAATAGTTTTTTTCGTTTTTTGTCTTATGTTTTGTCTAACTGTAACTGTCCAGTCTCTAATGTGTTGGTACATGACGTCCGATACACTATGCTACGAACTTGTAGTACTGGCTGACATCAAAATCAAAGCCACGGCTGATTTGTTGTTTGCCGTGATGGATCCTTACAACAGTATGTTGCACTGGAGCAATTTTGCCAATGGGACATTGGGGCCAAACCGTCTAAGAATCAAATTATTGAATATATTTTACAAAAAAAAAAAAAACAAAAACTGTTGTCGTCTTAATGCTTAACTATCCATTTCATTTAAGCCTTAGAAAATAGTTTTCTCTAGTGCGAATATTCGAAAAAAATCAGACTGCTTAGACTGATGTCAAAATGTTATAAGATTTTTGAATCAGGAAATAAATAGTTTCTTATACTAACTAGTAACTTATGATTAATTAATCTTCAGTAGTTTTATAAATGGTCATTTGTTTCTTATATAACACGATGTTTTCCAAGTTTTTAATTAATATTAAAGTTTTTGTCACCAAAGTATTACTTTAGGGGAAGTTTACCGATCCGAAAAAAAAAATAAATACGTTTCGATTTTTCTTAAAATTTTGGAAAAAAATATCAAAAATCTAAAGAAATCATTTTTTTTTCAAATTTTCTAAAGAAAATTCAGGTAATTTTTTTTTAAAGTCATCATGGCATAAAGTTGGACTCAAAAAACCATAAAATATCGACTTTTTGGTTTTGCTGAGAGTCCAATTCTTTTTCATGATGAGATAGAAAAAATATGTTATTTTTGTCAAGAATCTAAGGAAGAAATTGATTTTTTATTTTCGGTGCGGTAGACTTCCCTTTAAGTTCATCCCGGGTTAATATCAGCATCACTGATGTTCCAAACACTTTTTACTTAAATTCTTCAATTTTGCATTATTCCATTTATAAATATGACAGCATCATACGCACTAACGTTTTGAAGCAGCTGTTTCGGTAAGAAATCAGTCACAAATCTAAAAAAAAAACATAGCCTTGAATAGGAAGTACTTCTTAAATAAAATTTATTCTTCAGAAATTAATTGTTTCTTTTAAATATGTTTATGCTAAAACTGTTCATTGTTGACCCTCCATAAAGCGTCAAGTGAATAGAATATACTTACCGGTTGTTTACAAGAGTGCTCATACCACCCCGAACAAGCGCTCATATTCTCCAACATTTCTTAAATATTCCTTCATATGATGCCATTGTTTACTTTTAATTTTCAATTTGTATGCATGATGTAAATAGGGCTTGAAACAATCCATTTCAATAAAAATCATTCAAATTTTCCACTGAATTTGGTATCATTAGGGATGATTTTCTTAAGATGTCCAAACTACCCCTGTACTTTTTCCTACATTGTTTTACAAACCGCTTAAAACGTTCGATCGATACCAAGTAATACCAAGCTCTTCAAACATTCCCATCAACACAAAATGGCTGCTTTTTTCGGGCAGTAATCGATAAAAGGCATCAATCAAGAAAAAACAATACAGGCAGTAATCCATTTAGACGTACTTTGTCAACTCTTACACCAGTAAGTGAGGGCTTAAGGGGGAGGTAGCTCATCGATTCTTCCGGTTCGCCTCCTAGCATCGTGCTATAAGGTACCAGGCGATAACCAGGGTAGTTGATCGATAGCTCGATGACGTCATTTCGTTGGCGTCTGCAATGGGAAATTCCCATAGCAGGCGTTGACGATGGGACGTTGTCGAGTTGTTGAATAGAAACTATCGTGGTAACTCACCGATTACCTGTCGATCTGCCAAATTTGGAAAGACGTCTGCATTGAATTGTCTCATATAATAATATTCCGCCCACTATATCACAAGAAATTGCGAGTAGCTGAGTGGAATGGAGATAAGTTAAGCATTGGGTACAGGACCAAGTCTCCCCTGGGTGGTTCAAGAAGATGAGCGCAATAGAATCATCAAGTTGCCATATGGCACGGAATGAGACTATTGCATGGCTGGGTAGTCAAAATCTTCCATTCGTTAGTCATTTCAGGTGGATTAGAACAGGTTTAGGTTTTAGGGTGGGCGTTGGCCAGATTTGGATTTTCAGATATAATCCTAAATAGGACCTAGATTATTTAATACACTAGTAACCTCAACTTCTGTCACAATGTTTCATTGTGACCAATCAACACTCAATGGGTAAAATATCAAAATTGCGGTAAATTTGAAAAAAGGTAACTTGGCGTGTAGAGCGCACTGCCCATTGGACGATTCTGAAGCCTGACCAAGTGAGTGGGCTACGGGTTTATTTGATTGTACGTCATTTCCAAGTTATATATAGATACATTCATACCATTGGCATTTTGTAATTGATATAAGACAGAGACAGGATGCGGAGGGCCTGCTTAGGGGGAGCGTAACCCATGTTATGGCTTCCATTTATTAAATAGTTCATATAGGCTGGAAATGATAGATTCATTATGAAAAAATGTACCATATGGTGCCCGTTCACTGATCAAAATTAGATTCAAATCGTCAGGCCCTGCCCTGGAATAAGGGGATTGACGATGATTTGTCAAGTTTCATTTTGCATGTGCATATAATTGTAAGTTTAGGTTTGCTTTTGTAATTGTAAGATAGATAGTTTGCCTCAATTTAAACATTGAGTTGTATAAACTTGACGAATCATACCTCTAAAATAGTAGTAGTTACAGTGCCGCATTATCTAACAACCACTGCCTGCAACTAATGTTGAGGGGTCAGCAGGGCTGATTACGGATCAAAACTAACATAACTCTTACAATGAAATGATCCCGAAACTAACGCTCATTCACTGCACTTTGAGTCATAAAGTAGTTTTATTTATTTTCCTACTAATCTATCTACACACTTAGTTTTTTCTACCGAGCTCGGCTGTGCGGGTCTCGGCGGGGAGGGGGTTTCGCTGAGATCTCGGCGGGAGTGACATTTGATTGCTGAGTCTCGGATAATGCCTTTTCTAATAATCTGCCTACGTTTCTTTTCTTGTTATCTACTTTATCCCCTTTTATTTTTCTGCTCTTCTTTCCTCTTCTCTTCTTTTGTTTTGTTTGTTTACATATAACTAATACTAATACCTTCTTGTTTTCTCTCTAATTTGTCTACTATGTCCCACCATCACGATGAGAGATGAGCTACCGTACATGGTACACGCTCATATACACTCCCAAAATAGTATGCCGCAAGTAAAGAGGCAACTAAAGATCCAGAAACGCCGATAACGCTGAAGATAATGAGCTGTGGTGATTTATATGACTATATAGTATTATTTATTTATACTAACCTAAACACAACGGGGGGTGACCCAAATCCAAACGATCACTAACCAAAATAATAGACTTATCTTTTTTCAGCAGGTGTAATTTCGTTTAGTTCTGTTTCTCTCTTTTCAGCAAAACAACAACAAAAAAACCTCTATAACTCTTCTCAATTCTTTTAATCTCCTACTATCCCCTATAAATGTATCGGAAACTAGTGGGCCTGTCTGTGCAAACAGAAACAGGCCTGCTAGTGGAAGAAGGTCGTTATGCTATACGGTCTAGCATAGGCCTACGGCCAGGTTTCAGTAGGTACACACTCGCTTAACGGCAGATTGGTTTACAGTGGTCGACCAGGGTGTGTGCTGATAAATTACAAAATTACAATTACATCATTATTTCATACATCAGCTTGAATTACGTTGATCGATATTACATTTTTTTTTGCTGTGCACTACACCAGCCAGCAGAGTTCAACAATCCATCGTTGCTTATGCCTTTGTTGTCGTTTGGAACCAGTTTTGCGAGGTAGGCGACAATGGTGCGTATTTCTCGCATAACTTTTGAAAAGGGCCTATTTATAGCCTGAACAATACGTACAGAGCAAATTGAAACATTGAACGTCGCGTGAAAGTGGAACTTAATGAAGGCCTAAATACTTTTTCGTAGTTTTTAGTTTTCGGATTCGAGAGATTGTCGGTTACAGTGGCCTGCTTACTGAGCAGAAAAACGCGGTCCCAGGTCCTTACATATCAAAGAGATTTATTGTAAAATCGCTTGTGTATCGTGTATTTTGCGAAACTCGTTGTTGTCGTTGGTTCCGGGTTTGAATGGATACAAAAATTTGAGCAACGGTATTATGTGATATGAGGGGCTCGGTGGCCTTAGAGCAACCGTTTTTGCTTACTGAGCAGAACATCATGAGTCTAATCTCAGGCCCATCCACATTCAAGATTCGTCAATCGTTTTATTTGTTAATATGACTACATGGTAATAACAGCAACTCGGTGATTAAAAAGGTGCTCGTCTGCCTAGTGGCAAAGGTTTTTGCTTACTGAGCAGAAGACCGTGGGTTTAGTCCCAAGCTCCTTCGCGTTATATGATCGTTAGAACATCAATTCAGCTTATCGTTTACCAAAACGAACCCTACTGCAAACCCAACCCTCTTATCCAACATCCCAGTGATTCCTCGTGGAAGTGCAGAGGTGTTCTCGGCTTCCATGAAAACGAGTGTCATGTCAACACAATCCTTCCTATTCCTTTCTTGACCTGTGTTCGGGCGCGGCCGGCGCTGGTATTGCCTAATTTAAGATCACCAGTTTTTACACATTGAAGATGATTGCTAGTCCCAAGCATCGTCTATTGGTTCTCTGTGTAATTACAGCTGATCTGGCAATAACAGAGTAGCAACCGTGGGCGGTCAATCAAGCTCAAGCTCAAGCAAGCTCAAGCTCAAGCAAGCTCAAGCTCAAGCAAGCTCAAGTAAGCTGTTTAACATTTATATCACTGTTAAGTAACTGTTAACTCTAATGGGAATTTATATATGTAACTGAACCCGAGCAAAGTCCAAAGATATCAACATCAAACTGAAATCATAATTTGATTTCTTTTTCGCAATTCACAAATTTGATATCAAATTTTGTTTTCATTTTGCTGTACATTTGCTCTTCAACAATATGTTGTTACGGGTTTGTTTTCATTGCCTTAGCATAACATCAAATTGAATACTTGTTTTGTTATCAACAGGAAAAATTTATATCAAATTTAGTTTTCAGTTTGCTCTCACTGATAGCAGAAATAGTTTTCTATGTGATGTCACAGGAAGATTTTTTTTGCTCTCAATTTTGATATTTTAACCGTTAAAACGACCAAAACGACAGCAACCTGAGGAATCATTATCAGCGAAATCACAGCATCAAACTTAGATTTCAATTTGATCTCAAACTTTGGTCGGGAAACCAGTTCGATTTTGTTTGCCAATCTGGTTGAAGTATCATAATTAATTAATTATTTATGTAAGATAAACCGTCCAGCTCAAATCTTTGTATGAGTCCCAAGAAACATTGCAAGCTTTATAGAGGTTTTGTAGCATTCTACAAGTCCAAATCATGGTCTACAGAACCCTCATAAAACCAAAATTGTTACTTGGGGTGGGACCAAAAAATAAACAAAAAATGTCCCTACACTCAGTAGACCGGTTGTTGTGTGTGTACGTTGTCTTGTGATAAGAGATCAGTCTGTGCAACCTCTGATGTCAATTGTCTGAATGCAATTTCAATGGTTTATACGTTTACGATGAACGATGCGAAAAGCTCTATTTTGTAGATTATAAGTAAAAGTCAATGAAAAACACCTGAACACCTTCAGTTATCATTTTAATCTTTGGAGCTATGGTTGACAAAGCACTAAGCATGTCATCTCCGTTGTCTAATGAAATAAACTGTATTGTTTTTATTTGCAACATTGCTGAAAATCCAGATACGCACAAAAAACTTGATGCGTATGGCAAAAGGATGGAGCAAGATGCGATAAGATGGATTTAGAAGCGAGAAAAGGCAGAAGTCTTTTCATAGCTTGATTTGCAAGCGTATGTTTTTCAGTGTATCTAGAATGCTAATAATGCAACATTATAGGGTAGAGAACTACTTCACTCTGAGCGCACATTTTGGGCCTATCAAGCAGAAAACATCAAATATGTCCATGATTTCGGCGTTAACAGGTAAATTATGCATTTGGTACGATACTTTAGTTCAAATGCTACCGAACGAAGTCAATAAGAACGCGTGATATGATTGTTTGCATCCAATATTCTCAAATACAAAAGAAGCGCTCTAACCAAATCAATCCGATAGGTGGAAGTAAATTCATTGGTGCTTCAATGCGTTAGGCCGCTTTTGGAATCAGTAAGCCGAGTTTGGCGTCATAAAACAGTGTTAGACTTTTAACAATATCTCAACAATTTGTTTCTCTTTATCAAATCAAATAACATTCCGTTTGGTACTAACCTACGCTAGATTAAGAAAGACTAAGTGCGGGTTGTGCTTAATAGGCCGGAAATGGGGTAGTTAACCCTATATCAGTTATCGCAGAATGGAATACTTTTGGGCTGAATCCAAGATAATAATTTGGTCAATATTTCCTATAAAAAACTTAACTTAACATTTTATATTTTCTGAAGCACAATTTCCCACTGGTTGAAAACCACTGTTACAGGTGGTTACATTCCTCAGCAAAGTTGAAGGAACAATTATTTCAAGCATGTTTGCAAATGATAAAACTTGTGTAGCTGTTCATTTGACCATGCAAGAATTATTTATCTGCTCTAAACTAGGATGCCCCTAAAAAAGTTTGTTCAACAACTTTGCTCAAGAATGTAATCACCTAAAACATAAAACAAAAAGGTTTGATCCCTAGTTTAAGTTAAAATGAGGACCATCGTCATCATTTTTATAGAAAGGAGGTCCATTTAACTATTAATAATTTCTACGAAGACACTAACACAATATATATATATTGTTTGTTTTCCACTAAAATGCACCAACATCTTAGCCATGATCGATTTGTAGTTTGCCGTGATGGAAAAAAAAGTCTCTGATCACGTCTTCCTTTGGAAAGAAAGTAAAGCCGTTGGTCCCCGGTCGATGAGTAGGGTCCAGGTGAGGGAGCTGCTTTCCTGGTGTTGATAGCATTGGTGCTCAGTACGGAAAACAAGATCGATGAAAAACAAATCAAGGAAAAAATAGCGATTATTCAAAATTTCTTGGAATCGCTCAAAATTTCAAAAATGGTATAAAATTTATGAATAAGAAAATAAGTAGTTTCTTATACAATTGTTTTTAAAAAAAAAATCCAATATGACACGATAATGTTTTAGTTTTAAACATACATTAAAATTTTTAGCAAACTAAATATTACTTATGTCCGGAGTGCTCTCGCTCCCTTTGTTGACGGTGTGACATGAAGAAGAAAAGTGATATTTAGTTATTGTGTGGTTGGATTCGCTGGAGGAGGAATTGTTTAAAAATTATTAGAGAAAATCAAGCATCGAGAATGCCCTCCCGGATATATTGATTTGGTGAGTACGTTCCAGTTGAAGATTGTTCTCTCTAAATATCCCTTTTTTGAATACATTTCATTAATCAAACATTATTATATGCTGGGTTTGGGGGGCAGCCTAAGGGTTTCAAAGGATTTGTAGACTGGACAAGGGTTCGTGGATTTGCCAGTCCCTTGTCACGTGTTGATAGACGTACATCTTGTCGTTTGTCTTCCAGAGGTCTTCGATGAAGTTGATTCACCCTGCTGCAACAAACCATCAGGCAGAACTTTACAACCAGTGAAGTATCTGCAGTCATAGGTAATCCTTGCACCTATTCACATCACAACTAAATATTACTTATGTCCATTCGGGGCAATATGAGTACCATTGATATTCCAAGCCATTTTTACTTAAATGCTTCAATTTTGTATTATTCCTTTTATTAATATGACTGTATTGCATAAACACACATTTTAAAGCAGCTATTTTGGTAAATAATCAGGCATTCACAAGTCTGAAAAATGTAGGCTTCATTGGGCAGTACTTCTTAAGTAATTTAATTTATTCTACAGAAAAAATATATCTTTTAAATATTGTTATGCTAAATCTGCTCTTTTTTTACCCTTCATAAAGCGTCAAGAGAATAGAATATTCTTACCAGTTACACTGGTTTACAAGAGTGATCATATCTCCCCGAAAAAGTGTTCATTTTACCCCAACAATAAGATCATAAGATTCAAAAGTTTCACTTTTAATCTATTTCTATTCATGATGTAAATAGGGCTTGAAACTATCCATTTGGATTAACATTATTTGAATTTTCCACTGAATTTGGTATCATTAAGGATGATTTTCTTAAGATGGCTAAACTACCCCACTTTTCCCTGCATTATTTTACTAACCGCTTAAACGTTCGATCGATACCAACTCATACCAAGCTCTTCAAACCATTCCCATCAAAACAAAATGGTTGCTTTTCACCACATGGTTCACAGGATGCAAACTCTTCCTGTTAGTGATACAGAAAATCAAAGGAAAAAGCTCATATTTTTTAAATCGCTAAACTCAATGGGTATCAAGAAAAAAAAAACAATTCTGGCAGTAATCGATAAAGGGCATCAATCAAGAAAAAACAATACAGGCAGTAATCGATTTAGGCGTACTTTGACAACTCTTACACCAGTAAGTGAGGGCTTAAAACGGGTAGCGGGGAATTTTGACCAAAACATTACCAAACCATTGAGTTCGATGCTTGGAAATTTTGGCCTAGATTCAGTATTCAACAGCAGGACAAACCAGCTGAAGTCATTGTTAGGATCAACAAAAGATTCAATAAATGTCTTAGGAAAAGCCGATGTCTACATAATCTCTTGTCAAGATTTAAATAATATCAACTTTGGTCAGACGCAAAGGACTTTGGAAACAAGGTTTAAGGAACACATCGCAAAGGTAAACAGGCTAACAAGGAAATTATGAATTTAAATCCAAGGTTGCATAGCATATATTTAGAAAGGGGCAAAATTTGACAAAGGATAATAATAATATCCTTCGCCTGAAAAACTAGACGTAGCAGAAAGTTTAGAAATATTTAAACATAATCCATCAACATTGCTTAAAAAAATCAACTCTAGAATCTTTAGCATACTACCTAAAACCACACATCGGCATGCTTGCCTCTACGTGTTGGAAACTAAAATTACCTTTCCTTTATTTAACGTCGGTCTCTGTTCCGCAATCTAGTGCCAATCACCGACGGACATCGATTGCCTGGAAACTAACATTAGATACCAACTAACCTGGTTAGGTAAATGTGACATGGCAGTTGGATGCCTGCTATTTTATAGTTCCTAATGATTAGTATATAAGCCGTAGATAAAAGATGGATTCCTCAGTAGTGTTGAGTACCTGAGTACTGATGAAGTCTACAAGTATACTATAGTAGACGAAATACGCCTATCTGTCAAAAGATAAGCAATTAAAACCGAATTGAAAGAAAATAGATCAACACACTCAAAAAGCTCTTCATAAAGAGGTTCCGTTAAGAGGTTCGATAAAATTTAAAGATTTTTCAATTAATATTTCAACTCATTTAAATTTTTTACAACTTGGTGTTGCAAACAGATGTAGAGTATAGCTTTCATTTTTTTTGCTTAGCTAAAAGTTTTTTATCATCCCATGGGGGGTGATGAGTACACGACGTTAGGCATACGGTCGTTAGGCATACGGACGTTAGGCCTACGGACGTTAGGCATAATGTACGGTAGGCATAATGTACGGTAGGCATAATGGACGTTAGGCATAATGGACGTGAGGCATAATCTACCCGATGAATTCCAGAAGGATAATAATGGGGACCGTCTATTGATTGCTGACATCGGTGTTAATAATGAAAGAGCCTTAATTTTTGGGACTCATGAAAACTTGCGACGTCTTGGCCAGGCAAAGTATTTGGTTGCAGATGGTACGTTTGCCACAGTTCCTTGTTTGTTTCGACAACTCGTCACTGTTCATGGAAGTATCGCTCCCTCACATCAGCAGACGGTTCTGCTAGTCTTCATTCTGATGACAACAAAAACATAATCGTATCGAAAAGTATTGGAGTAAATCCTGGAAGCAGCAGGTATGTTTTTTGTTATTAAATGAAAAACCACAGAATTCACCATTCTTCATTTCATGTGCTGTTCTTTGGCATCATCTTTTATTCAACATTAGCTGTTTTTTTGTTATTGAATGAAAAATCACAGAATTCACCATTCTTTATTTCATGAGCTGTTCTTTGAGGAAAACGTTTTCTTCATTGACATTTCCGAAGAACTTCGAGATTAGGGCGTAATTGCTTTTGTAAACAAACACTTCATTTCACGATTTTTCGCGAATTAAAGCTCAATCTGAAAAACTAACAACACAAACAGGTAGATGAATGGTTACTTTATTACTTGGTATTGTTTGTTTACGAGATTTTTCTTTTATTCACGACAAATCAGCGATTGACGTGTTTGTTTACAAAAGCAATTACGCCCAAATCTCAAAGTTCTCCGAATTTGCAGTATGTGTGTAAGAATATATTACAAAAAATGTGTGCTTTATTATTTCTAGATGCGATTGATTTCAAGATGTAGTAAAAAACTATGCTGAGTGTTTATTGCCAGATTACTTAACCGCTATCGCTAATAATCTTGGATCTAAGTAAATATGAAGTTACGTCAATTATGATATGATAAATAATGAATTTCATTGTTTACCATGCTCGAAACAGGTTTCTAGAGTTGCACAGCAGCAAGGTTGTTTATGCCTGACGTCCATTATGCCTAATGACTTTATGCCTAACGTCCATTATGCCTAACGTTCGTATGCCTAACGTCCGTATGCCTAACGTATTTATGCCTAAACACTCGGGGGGTGATAAGAAACAGGTGATCGTGATTAACACAGTTAATTTTTATTTCTTCTGAAGCTTAAACAGGCTAGTATTTTGTACACATAGGTTTATGGGTATGATTAACAACATATTAAATAAATAACGAGAGAAGCATTAGTAATTCATTTAATTCCACTACTTTAATTGCTTATCCTTGACAGATACGCGTATTTCGTCTACAATGTGCAGACCTCTTCAGTGTCTTGTACTAATACTCAACTCATAAGAACATATAAAACAAAAACTTTAAAATCCAATAAAATTTGACAGAGTTACGAACTCGGGTGTTTGTCATTACCCCGTTTGTTTCTTATTGCCCATCTTCCCGTATTTAATAAACATAATAAAAATTATATATTTCCGTTTATATCTATATTTCATACACAAGATAAACTTTAAACATGTGTTACGAGATACCCAGAACACACTTAGTTTCACCAAAACAACATCCTTAGGGTGCCCATTTACACTCACTAGCATTATTCCTCGAGCAAATATTCAAACCTAAGGGCCTGTTCATAAACTACGTAGACAGTTTTTTGGGATTCTTGACCCCCCCCCCTCCCCCTGCGTAGACAATTGTCCATACAAAAAATTTAAAATTTGTATGGGCCGTGGATAATTATCAAACCCCCCCCCCTCCTAAACTGTCTACGTAGTTTATGGACAGCCCCTAAGTGCTTTTGTAAACAATTTCTTCAAATTAATCGAAATTGAAAGCTCACCCACGCAAAGTAACTCCACCATCAGGATGGTTAAATTTTCCCCAACCTGATGGTGGGAAGTGGAGAAAGTTTGCGTGGGTGAGCTATTAGTTGCGATAAGTCGACGTTTGAAGTAAGTGTTTACAAAAGCTGTTACGTCGATTTAAATATTTACTCGAGATTCATGCAATGCATGATGCCGAGAACGTGTTCAATGTTGGAAAAAGGGTGTGCTGAATCGTGCCGTGTCCTTTTAAAGTTGACGCAGTTGATCACTGAGTTCTGAAAACTGTCAGATGAGATGTGATTTTCATACTCGGAGCTTGATTTCAAGCGACATGCAACAAGCAACACGACACGTCCTCTTAGTTCAAGTTGAAATTATGCTTGTGAGCCAGTTTCTCTCTCTCTCTCTCACCGAGCTGTCAATCACGTGGACGTCTAACTACTTTTTCCGCAGCACCGCCAGCAGCGACCAAACAGTAGCAATAGCAGTGGCAGCAACATAATCTACCGCACTGTATAAATATACACAGTCAATCAGCTCACACCCCATTCAGGGCAGCTAGAACATGACGCGACATTAATATTACATGGATGCCTTTGATATCGAAGAGTAGAAAAAGCAGCAAACATCAACACGCGACCACAGCCCCAGCATAATGAGCAACTGATAACATACCACGCTAATGTTTAACAGTCCCCGCCATCACCACTTGGTGGAAGGTAATCCGTCCCATGCCCACGGACCGAATGCTGTAAGAGGCAAGATGAAGTTGGGTATACAATTTCACCCTGACATGTAATCAAGAAACTAGTACACCCAGTAGCTACTGGGTCTACGTCCAGGAAGAAGCCATCGCTTGTCCTCCCAATAGCTCTCAACTTTTTTTCGCTCATACCGCAGCCTAACTGATTGATGTGTATCAAACAACATCAATCTCTCATTAACAATGCGTATAAGCGGTAATTTTCTATTAAATCATGTACAAAGACGGAAAATAGCACCGTAGACCCGTAGCTCCGCGTAGCAGAGAGTGCATAAATTGAAGCCGTTGATCAAGTCGTGAAAGGTGAAACAACGACAAACCACCATCAAACTATGATGCCGCCTTGCTTGGTGCAGACTTGGACTTAGGCTCACGCATAACACCGGCGCGGATCATGACGAGCGGTGGTTGTGGAGGCTTCGGGAACGCCTTCTAATTTGCATACATTTCCGTGGCATTTGGCCCAGTAAATAGGCATCTAGGTACGTGCAACGGCATTTATTACCGCAGGATTGCATGGTTCGATGAGCCATGGTGTGCGTTACGAAGTGCATTTTAAATTATAATTAATCAATTTTCTGGCGACAAACTTTCCCGTTGTTCCACGATAGGTAGGAGGGAAACGCAACAACTTGGATAAGATTTTCCGCAAGTCCCAACACGTCTTGGTTGACAGTGCTGAGGTCTCGCTTAGGTTTGCCAGCTTCATGCAAAATTATGGAACAATGTGTCGATTAAAGCTACAGATAATGCAAGATGTGGTTCCACAAGTTTAATACAAGCAATGTAGAGAAAGGAAACTTATCAGCTCAATGTGGAAGCATCGCAAAGATTAGATTTTGCGTTTGATGTGTTTGAAGCAGCAAATTTGAATCAATTAACTTGGGTCATAATTAATAAGTGATAAAATTTACATCATGAACTTTTTTGTTAAACGATGTAACGACAATAGATAAAACAAACCAAAACTTTTCTTCTAGAAGCTCTGAAGCATTCATTCCGACATCAGTGATATTTTTACTACCAACGTGCTCATAAGAGCGGAATAAAATTAAATGTTTTTCTCTGTTCAGAAATTTAATGAACTAGGGCAAAAAAGGAAGCATGATGGAGTTCCATCATCAGTTTGTGTTCGTCACAAAACGATGCAGCAAAAAATCATTATCGAAAGCAACTTTCCGATCTCGTGTTCATCCTAAAGTGGGTGGTCCATAAAGTTTATCTTTGATACGAGTTTGATGGTTTGGTGATATTTCAAAATTGAATGCTCGTTCTGTGAAGATGCGTCCGGTTCGGTGCCCTTAATGGCTTCAACTTTTTTTTTTATCGTCCCTGAACCGTGTCGATTCTAATGCATTCGTTTTGAAATGTTATTCCATTGTTCGGGAAAGTTTTTCCACTTTCCAGAACCATCTGATACTGGCAAGGAAAGCGAAAACGATTATCTGGCACATTACCATTCGGTACGCATATTATACGAGTTTCAGCTAGACAAATTGGGTACGAGCAGTAGATTCACGAGATTGGTTCCATTGCGAGACGAAGAATAATGTCTGAAGCAAAACGACAACGGCAAACGCCCCCTTCGGAGTTGAACGGATAAAAGTTAACTTTAGGTGTTCTTCAACAAGAGGCGTTTGCAAGAAAGGTAGAGTGTCTGACAAATTAATTTAAGGATTGATTTATGGCTTGAATTCCCCATAATCTTCTGCCAACATTGAATGTCATAAGCTTACCGAGCCGTACTAAGGTTATAGCCTATGACATTTATCAACTTATTCTGCCAGCCCCTGCTTTTGCCTCTGAAGTCAGCATAATAGTCATCACGTCTTTCTCCTCCTTTTTGCATAGCTGTCAGACGCAAAACTTATCTCAGCTCGGAATGCAACATGTTAGTTTTTACGTGCATTGTTTCCAAACTGAAGCTATCTGGCTCACATGCTGTTGTCTGGCTGATGGATGTTTTATAGTGGCTGTCTGTAGCATTAAACTGTCGTCTAAGAAGACGCGCTTGGAATGGGGGGGGGGGGGGGGGGTTGTGGCTCGGCTGATGGTAACGAACTAACATCGCACTTTTTCCTGATCAAGTAAACGCAATGTTTTATTAGCTAGAAAAGATATGCTCTGTTCACTCGTTTCGTCGCGCTTCCAGCAAACTAAGATTTGTTCCAATCTGACGTAGGATAACCAGTGCAGTTTTTGCTGACACGGAATAAAAAATGCAACAGGGAATAGCTCCCGTTGTTTTTACCGCGCACATGAACCTACCGAACTAAATTGTGTTCCAA
This sequence comes from Ochlerotatus camptorhynchus, assembly GCF_037179485.1. Lineage (NCBI taxonomy): Eukaryota > Metazoa > Arthropoda > Insecta > Diptera > Culicidae > Ochlerotatus > Ochlerotatus camptorhynchus. The sequence goes on along the minus strand of NW_027040793.1, from coordinate 638,298 downwards.
TTTGGATTCAAATATGAATTTATTTTCCACCCGATTGGCATGCTATGGCAAATTTGCATGTAAATTTTGCTCCAATCACTATTATATGAATGGTATGTAGGAATGTATACCACGGTACCGACAGAACACATTTGAACACGTTTGGAACATTGCCGTTGGCACGGATATTTGCATTTTATTAGATGGAATTGAAACGAAGATTTTGTATTTTGTTTGCGAACTAAGCGATGCCGCGGAATGTTTTTTTTTAACATCCGTGTTTGAGAGATTTTGTGTAATTCAGAACCATTTTCTTCTCTGTATTAGTAAAATATTTATTGAGGTTGGGCCACAGATAGGTCCGCTACGGAATGGCAATACCAAGCCGAGGCGTTGTGTTCGATCTTGCAAAGAGTATCGTTGTGCTTGCCACACAATATACACATTCTTGCGGTGGTTGGTCATAGAAAGTTTTCTTTTAATAACTGTGTAAGGGCTTCAATGAACTTTCAATTGAGAGGAGGGAAATCTCTCGCATACGAAACGGTAAAATCCAGAAAGATGAAGATGGATTTAAGCTATGAGGCAGACTTAATTACGTCATGTACCGCTCAAAGGTAAATGCTCCGAGCGGATTTGATAGCAAAGTTTATAACCTCAAAGGTAGTCTTTTCTACTCGGGACATTCTGGGAAACATCCCCGCGAAATCTACCATAGTGCACATTTCCCGATTACCCGGAAATTTGCTTGTCTTCCCATGTATACATAGATACATTTTCACTAAAATAGACCACAACACCCGGGAAATTAACTCATTCTAGAAAAAAATCTAAGATAATTTTTTAATTTTTTCCCTTGGATAGGAGACGTAATGCTGTCTGGAAGAAGGAAAGACTCTTGAAGAAGTCAGAAGAAACTTATAGGAGGAGTTGAAAGTGTCATCTGGGGGAAGTGAGAATTGAAAACCTCTCAAAATCTATCTACGTAGTTAATGGACATCCCCTTATCTGCGATGGGTCGTTGCAATAGCCGCGGGCGGGAAAATTTCCCGCTGTAGCAATTTCATTACATTTTTGACTTCGAAGACAACGTATCAAAAAGAATGCCAGCAAGTTGCTATCAAATCCGATCGGAGCATTGACTTTTGTTTATTGATTTATTTATTTATTCGCTGTCGCTTATTTCATCTATTTTCCGCATATTTTTAAATTTCTTCTTCTTCTTCCTCGCATTCCAAGCTTATTGCTTATCGCATATTAGCTTATTGCGGGCTCACCTTAGTGTTCTAGATGCACTTCCTTACTTACCTTACCAATCAGGCTAAAGCCTTGTTGTCCTCTGCTGTCCGAAGAAGTCATCTCCACTCTACTCGATCCATGGCCACAGTTCGCCAGCCTCGTAGTCTGCGAAGGGTCCGCAGGTCACCTTCTACTTGGTCGATCCACCTTGCCCGCTGAGCGCATCTTCTTCTTGTTCCTGTTGGGTCGCTTTCTAGAACCATTTTCACTAGGTCGTCGTGCGGCATTCTTATGACGTGCCCAGCCCACCGTAGTCGCCCAATGTTTGCAATGTGGACGATGGATGGTTCTCCCAGCAGCTGGTGCAATTCGTGGTTCATTCGCCTCCTCCACGTTCCGTCATCCATCTGTACTCCAGCGTAGATGGTACGCAACACCTTCCGGTCAACTTCGTGCGGCGGTGAATTTTATTCGACCGGAGCGTCCTCTGGAGTCCAAAGTAGGCACGATTCCCTGCCATAATGCGTCTTTGAAATTCTCTGCTGGTATCATTTTCGGCGGTCATCTAGGTAGTGGTCCGAATCTATGTTCGCACTGCGGTACGTGCGGACGTTAATAATGTCGGAGAAGAATTTCCCGTCGATTAGAACGTGATCGATTTGGTTTTCTGTTTGTTGGTCAGGTGATCTCCAGGTGGCTTTGTGGATATCCTTGCGGGGGAAAAAGGTACTTCGAACTACCATACCCCGGGAGGCTGCAAAGTTCACGCATCGTTGGCCGTTGTCGTTCGATACGGCATGCAGGCTGTTTGGCCCGATTGCCGGTATATACATTGCCTCCCGTCCTACCTGAGCGTTCATGTCGCCGATGAAGATTTTGACGTCCCGTTGCGAACAGCCGTCGTACACCTGCTCCAGCTGCACATAGAACGCTTCTTTCTCGTCTTCGGGACTCCCTTCGTGTGGGCAGTGCACGTTGATGATGCTGTAGTTGAAGAAACGGCCCTTAATCCTCAACTTGCACATCCTCGCGTTGATCGGCTGCCAACCATTCACGCGTTGGCGCATCTTGCCCAGCACTACAAATCCGGTTCCCAGCTCGTTGGTGGTGCGACAGCTCTGGTAGAAAGTAGCCGCCCGATGCCCGCTTTTCCATACCTTTTGTCCCGTTCAGCAAAGTTCCTGCAGTGCTACGACTTCGAAGTTGCGTGGTTGAAGTTCGTCATAGATTAATTTATCGCAGCCCGGGAAGCCAAGCGATTTGCAGTTCCATGTTCCGAGTTTCCAATCGTAGTCCTTATTTCGTCGCGGAGGTATGTGCTGATTGTTTCGATCCGTATTTCTTCAGTATTTGCAACTTTGTTTTTTTTTTCAGGCCTGCCCCAACCCCCTGTCTCCCTGTCGCCGCTCCTAACATGGAGAACAGACGCCGTTTTGAGCCGCACCTCTATGGTGAACAGACGCTCAGGTTTGCTGAAGCATTTCCTCTATCACCGTACTATGATTACCGCGCCAGTGTTCGCGTCGCACCTCTTCACTTTGCTATTACCGGACTGGCAACATTGCCCAGGCTACGCCACCCAGCTGTGTCCATGTTTCAGCTGGTAGTCTTTTGTTATCATATGACTCGAGGAGGCGTGAAGTAGGAACTTGTGAGGACCAGGGCTAGGTATTCCGCTCCTTCCAAGTTGTCAACTCACCATTTTGTAGCCCGAGATGCACTTCCACAGTTATTAATTGAGAGCTTTCGATGCCTGGTACCATTTTTGCATTAGTGTAATTGTATGGCAAGTACAATCACACGCTATGCCCACGGAAGTCGTGACATTTTCCAACCCGAAAAATGTCTAGACCTCAAGCATGGTCTTGCTTTGTAGCTGCGTGTTTACCGACTGAGCTAAGAGAGACCCCAATGATGTTTTAATTGCACCAAGTCAAAAAAATAGATTTCTCGTGTGGATAAGAGTAAATTAAGATCTAACACGTTTTAAGACGTTTTTCTTTGTGATATTGTAATAGATTGTAATTAACTTGAAAACTCTGGGACAAGAATTTGTTGCAAGTAGCTGTGTTGCTGTGGCGTCGCGTTGTTCGGTTTTTCCTTTCGCTTGTTTTTAGTGCTTTGCCTCCCTCCCAAGAAGAGTGACGAGGCTCGGTAGCTCAGTGGTTACCGTTTCTGCTTACTGAGCAGAAGATCGGGAGTTCAATCCCAGGCCCGTCCCCTTCCTTGCAATTTTTCACTTTGCCTTATTTCTATACCCACTAGATTTTAATGAAAACAAATTCTTCTTTAACACCGATCGCATCACTTACCACAGCGTGGGTCCTGATCTAAAAATAGAAATTGGATGAGAGCGCGCGCGTGTGTGTGTGTGTGTTTGTGTATTTATAATCGCTCTACCAAAAAACGATCCCTGCGTGTGCGTGCGTGCAACCTTTCCCCACATCCAACAATCCCAGTGATTTCTCGGTTTCCTTCACAGCGAGTACCACGTCAACACATTCCTTCTCATTCCCTAGTTGACCTGCATTCGGACACGGCCGGCGCTGGTATTGCTAAATATTAGATCTCCAGTTCTTCTTACACATTGAGGATGAATGTTAGTCCCAAACATCATCTGTTGGTTCTCTGTGTAATTGCAGCTGATCTGTGGTTAATAACAGAGCAGCAACCGTGGGCGGTCAATCTGATTTTTTTTTTTTTTTTGGTGCTTTGCTCCCTCCCAAGAAGAGTTTTAACGGGTTTTTTTTTTCGTGCTGTTTCGGATGCAGAATTTGGTTTTTCAACTGCCAGTTCGTGAGTGGCGGAAAAGGAAAACGGTGGGTGTTGGCGGACGGTCTGATTAAACGTGAAAAATCCATAGCAAATGGAATCGAATCCATTCGGAACTAAAGCCCTTTACTGAACTGCACTGAAAAAAGCTGTTTCAATCGAGCTGTTCATTTTGACGGTTCGATTGGAACAAATTTTGACAAACGGCCTTACATTTCTGTAGGGCGGAACCAGTGTGAAAGTTAAGTGCTACTACACTGAAAATGTATTTTCGTTATTTCTCTGAAAACCGTTTCGTAAAAATGAATATCGTACATACAACACATCTTTCATAATTGGTACGAAACATTCATTTTCCCTGTCATCTGGCGCAATGTCAATATTACGCCTTATTCGTATAATATACAAATTCATTTTCGTACAATCAAACCAACAACTGCGCTTATTGCCTTCTAAAGTTTTGATTGTGTGTTGGAGATGGGATACTTTTTTTTAATATTGTCGGTTTGACCAATACATGCAAGCTATCATTATTAATCAAAATACTAGTCATGGTGGTTTTATGTCAGAGGAAAAAAAATACATGCAAGCAGCAGAAAAAGCAAACGAAATCGAATTACCACTCCATAAGTACTTCTTATTTGCCTTTAGCCTTTCTCTCTCGTAGCACAAATAGAGTGATGGATATGGCACAGATCTAGCTATCGGAAGGTTCATGTTTCGAGTCCGGTCTGAAGTCTATTTTTATATTTTTGTCATGTTTACCCTTACAATAATGAAGTTATTTTTACCCATCCTCACTAACACACTCCACATTTTTCGGTCTCCACAACCAACACTTGTGGTCCGCTGGTTGGGTGTAGCGATAGCGAATGTGGCAGTTCTAACGAAACTAGCTTCATACAATGTACAAATCCATTTCGTTGCAGAAAACAACGAATAGATTCGTAGAACAAACGAGCGATTTCGTTGTATAAACGAAATTTTATTTTCAGTGTAACGGTGCAGTGGAAAGTGTTGAATTTCACCGAGAAAGTGCTCGATCCGGGACGAAAATCATGATTGAATCCTTCCGGGGAGGTCATTTGACTTGTATGGCGTCTCCGCTGTCGTTTGCCTATTGATGTTCCCTTTTGTGCACGACCGTCGTTGACGGCTAGTCGGCACCAATACCATCCTCCCGGGCGGTTCGGGATGACACCAACACCATGATCGTCCATAGGAGTGTTTTGTGATGAAAACGATTGACCTCCCCCCATTTATTTACCTCGGAGCAATGTGGAATCGGTGGCTGCTCGGAGTTTTTGGACTGATGAAGGAATCGAAAAGAAATCAGCTAAGTAGGGGAAAAGTTGGCTTCGGCAATACCTTAACCTATTATCGTCAGGGGGGTAAACAACGTCCTTGAGAGCTCAATTTTGGCATGTGGATACATTGTGTTTCAGAGCAACTATTGGCCAAATTTGAGTGCCCTAGGACTTTGTTTACCCCCCTGACGATAATAGGTTAAGGTATTGCCGAAGCCAACATTTCCCCTATCAGATTTTTAAAAAATTAAAGTATTTCATGTTATATTTTAGTGTTGTGAATTTTATATGCATGTAGTATGGAAACGTTATTTATTTAGGTGCGGATCAGCATCCCTCGGCTCCAGAATGCGGGGTTTGGATTATTTTAATTTTCAAATTATTTCGAAACAGTATATTTTACAATTAATTTAGTAACAGCGTGTGAGTTTGTTTGAATCTAGTGTTTACATCTGCGCCACAGTGAGAATGATGCTCTTTTTGGAAATAAGAAATGAAGAAGACATCAATATATTCCGGAATGAAATACACATATTCTACATATGGTGCAAAAAAGTCTACTAGAATTGAATGTAAAAAAAATGTAACTTAATATCATTTAGTAGAAAAAGAACAACTTCAAATATTTCAATTGCATTAGGAAATCAAACTGTAGACAAATGTGAAAGAGTTAGGGATTTAGGAATTATCTTAGACTCTAAGCTAACTTTCATAGACCATTACAATACAATTATTCACAGGGCAAATAACATGTTAGGCTTTATAAAGCGCTTTTGCTATAACTTTCAGGACCCTTACACAATTAAAACACTATATATTGCCTATGTGAGGTCAATACTGGAATATTGCAGCATTGTATGGTCTTCATTTTCAATCACGCACGAAGAAAGATTAGAATCAGTACAAAAACAATTTCTATTATACGCTCTTCGTAAATTAGGTTGGACTTCATTTCCTCTTCCATCATATGAAGCACGCTGCATGCTTATAAACATACAAACATTAAAAGAGCGTCGTGAATATGCAATGGTTTCATTTGTAAATGATATCGTTTCGCAGCGAATTGACTCAACAGAACTTTTATCAAAATTAAACTTCCATGCACCCACTCGGCAACTCCGAAATCGAAATTTATTTGCCATAAAACATCATCGCACAAATTATGCAAAATATGGGCCATTAAACCGCATGATGGCCTCTTACAATAAACACTGCGAAACCGTTGACTTTACAATGTCTCGGCATAAACTAAAGCAATATTTTTATTCCATAAGAAATAACAACTCATAAAAGAAAAGACAAGAAAGCTGACACTACTTTTTTATATAAATATATATTTAAGAAAACAAAACTGTATTAATTGTACTAGTCTACGTTGGTTGACGAAATAAATAAATAAATAAATTGACGTTGACTGCGACCCAGTAGCTCTTTACTCCTAATGAGTTTTCGTGACGTTTATATCACGCACACTTTCGTAATCCCATTTTCAAGTGCGAAGTTTTTTATCTTCACTTTCGCTCCAGCCAAAAAATTTTTTTTTCAGTGTTAAATTTTATTCTCTTAGAATCTTATCACATATAATCAAAAATGATTGAAATTCATAACATATTAACAAGATAACTTTCAATTTATTCAACTATGATTAATCATACATCATGTATATGTTTGATTTCGAATGATTATTTTTTAGCAAGAGATTATTAATTTTTAATCATTCGATATGATTATACTGAGTTTAATGTCAAATTGATTAAATTTAATGCAAAATGAGAATAGTTTAATTTATCATTCTTTTACATATATCTTTCCCTAACTTGATGATCCCTTTAATATCAATGTATACAATTCATTATTGCATATGTCATTTAATTAATTTTATTCCTGCATCTTTTTAAATCAATATAACAGGTTTTATATCATTAATTTTTATCATTCGTACATTTCAAACCAAACAGTATTTTATTTTAAAGTGAGGTCAAATTTACCCTTCTTCCACTTTTCGTGACGTTTGCTTTTTTGCAAGTAATTGATTGTCACACAAAGTATATCTTCAATCATATACTTTTTATATCTTCAATCAAATGTATAGAAACTGTTGGAGTATTTAAAACTATGCAGACTTGAGAATTGGCAAAAATTGTAGAATATTACCTTGTTGTTATACTACTATTTCATAACAAGCTTTAAGTGTAATTTTTTGCGCAGAAAACGTTATAAAATGTCTCAGATATTGTTTTCTTTGTAGAAATCATATTAAAAAGCGTACTACCAAAAAGTTCGAAAATTTCACCATAAGTTCATGTTCAACGATTTTGGTCAATTTTCAAGTGTCCATGGTTCAGTTTGCTTTTGGCTGTGAACACAGAAATACTTGATTATCTTGGTGTCGATCACGATATCGATGGTTAGTTACTCGGTCACGGTATTGTTTCCGTGCGATTTGTTAATTGGCTGCAGCACGGTCAGGGCTGTTTGTCGTCACTTTTGGAGCAAAATTTTCGACAATAATGGTCGAAATAAAGCAAACTTTATGTTTTGCCTATCCAGATGGGAGTTCAAGGCCAAATATGGGCGAGATTGCAAACTACGTTACGGACGCGAATCATGGTGACATATACGCTGCATATCGAATTGCTGAGGTGATGGCAATCTACATAAAGTTTAAATCTGAACCAAAGCTGCAACTAAGTTTGCAATATGCTAATGGAATGGCAGAGGAGGTACAAATGTCGCCTGCCTGGAACAACGTGAAATACGTGCGAGTGTACGATCTGCCACCAGAAGTACCAGATGGTGTTCTAACGTTGCTGCTAGCAAAGTACGGAACAATGAAGCGAGTCATTCGGGGAAAAAATCCTATAGCATTGAGCCTCAAAATGTTTACAGGAGTGCAAGGAGATTCCCTCCTCGTTTAATTTCCTTATTCGGAAGGGGAATATATTCTGGTCGGGGTATAATGTAAGTATGAATTCTTCCTACGTAAGGCAAAGGGGCACCGAATGTATTTCTGCCCCAAGCCGATGTCCCGTAAACATCAGCTCATCTTGGAAAGCAACTGGATGACGACAAAAAGCAGGATGAAGAAAAACAAAGCGGTTAAGGCACCAGTTGTACGCTGGTGTAGTGGCTGGAGGTGCTTCGTCGGACAGCATCAGCCAGGAAACAGAGGAAAGAATAGAGGTTCATGAAGAGGTGATGAAAATGGACGTGGCAACCCCGGTGACCAAAAACAAAATCGAACCTCAACTGACCTGGTTCCAGCAACAGCAGAAGCATTGTGAAGATCTATATGACTACGAAGTAGCGATGCATAAGAAGAAGAAAAAACAGGAGAGGACAAATGAAGAACTCAATCTCCCTAAATGAACACAAAAATATAAGTCCCTCGGCTTCGTTTAGCTCCAAGAGGCAATGAGCCTTACAAACAAACACCACACAAAAAAAGTATACATTATTTTAAATATTCCAAAATATGCATTTTTATGAGCTTTTTAAAATAAAAATAAATGGAATTAAACATATACTTATTGCAATATTTTAATTTAAATACTTTTTTGTAATTTTTTCTCAAAATCAATTTAAAAAATAGGGGAAATGGATGTAATGTCGGCCTAAATGTCCCTAATTTGGGCCCATGCATAAATTCAGCAATCAACTAAATTTTTAAAAGCGACTAAAAATATCCATCAGTACCGTCCCAATGACGCGTTCATCTAGATAAAGTTGATAAAAAGCAGATTTTTAGCGATGGGCCCAATCTAAGATCCATAGGTCAACATTAGAGCCATTTCCCCTACCATGTATATTTTTTTCCGAAAAACTTTATTTTTCTCTATACATTTGTCTCAGACTTCGTTTTGATCTAAAGTGACGTTTTCGTGATACAATTTATTGAAAAACTGATAACACCATTTTGAATAAAATTGCAGCAACAAAAATGGTCGATTTGTTTTATAAAAAGTAAATGATTGCCCATAACAAACAATTCTGCATAGTTTTATGCAAATCTGGGAAGGTCGAGTTTTATTTATTCGTCATTGGGCGTGGAACTGCTCATTATTCTTTAAAAATCCAGCCATTCAAAGCTGATCGATTATTTCCTTCTTATTTTCTTTTTTTTTTTCAAATATGTTAGTGTTAAAAAAACAAATCTTAACCATTCATTTTCTTAAGTATTACACATAAGGTTGAAACCTTTTTTTAAAAATTCCACATATTGGAGATTCCAGTACTTTTCTTAGCTTTTTCAACAACTTGCAATGCTAACAACTTATTTGCTTTCCAACATTCAATTAAATTTGCAATTATTAGGTTAATTAGGTTAATTAAACGATTATGGTACTTTCAGTGAAATCCAAAGGATTATATTGAACGATTGTTTCGCGTGATAGGTACATTAAACTGATTTCAATAGCATTATTTAAAAAAATGTTTAAACTTTGAGAGTGCTCTAAATTTTTCCAGATTAAATATTTTGACACGTCCAGATTTCCCGGAAAATCATTAGGTAATGCTGTTGCTTCCAAGGCGCAAGTTGGATGAAGTTTCTGGGATTTGTTGGAACATACTTTCATTCAAAGTTGTAATAACTATGGAAGGAATTAATTTTATTCCCTTGATTTGTTTTCAATCGATCTTGTTTTCCGTACTGAGTACTAATGCTACCAACGCCAGGCTCCCATACCTGTGCCCTACCTATCGATCTATCAACACATGGACCGGGGACTAACGGCTTTACTTCCTCTCCGAAGGCGTGATCAGAGATGTTATGCCTCAGAAAATCCCGGTGACGCCAAATGGGATTGAACCCAAGATCTTTGGGGTGAGAGGCAATCACGCTTACCACTACACCACCGGGGCCACTAGAAGGAATTACTACACTCAAAATTAAATCACATTTCCGATGGAAAATATCCATTAGAATTTCACATAACTTTCATGTGATCTCATAATTGGGAATCGCACCACGAAATCACATGAACCTTATGTGTCCAATGAAGTTTATGCGATTTATCACATAGAATTCATGTGATCATATGAATGTTATGAGAATTTCAGGTAAAAATCATTAATTTTGTTAACTATATGAAAACATTTTTCAGTGTAGGCTTAGCATTACATTTTATATCTGGATAGAAATATTTTTCGATTTCCGGGTATTCTCGGGAAAGGCCATCAGCAGTTCTCCGATTCCCGGGTTGTCAAAAAAGGCCGGAAAATGGAAACACTTGTCCTGCTGCATTATTTTTTAAATGATTTTTTCCCGACCAATTTTTGGTGTGTACATACAGTATACGCTGCCGTCATTTACCATATACGAATGAAAAATATGTTCAAGCAGAAGTTAAGGGCGGCGTCAAGTTTGGTCGTACTAGCCAAAGAATAAGAATGAACTGTGAATTTGATGTTAAGAAATGAAAGCAGCCTATTCTGTTTTCAGAAACAATCATTTTGCATTTTAATTGCATCAATTAATTTTGATTACATATCGTCCTCCAAAGATCCTATATGAATCCGTACGGTGATGCTATGTGTAGTACAACGTCATTCACTCTATGACCTCAAAATGAACGCAGACAGAACCTCACTTAGCCTTCCAATATGAATGACCATCAGCCGCTTGCTTGTCGTTGAACCTTCAATACATGGCCGTTACATAAAACCTTGCATACAGTGTTTCGAAATCTGCAGCCATAAATCAAATCGGCCACCCCAGCAGCATGCAGGATGGAGGTCTACACTAAAACTTTGTTTTTATTATGGTCCTGACTACTTGGTAGAGTGTTGGATTGACTCCTGGCCAGAATGTATTGGTCCCCGATGGCTTGTTTGGTTAGGCGCTGGTGGTATGCCGGTTGTGGCGGGGACTTATTTTGCTCTCCAGCAACGAAACAGAGCGGATCTTAATGCAGAGTAATCAAGACTTTATATTCATTGGCCATCATGTTTTTTTTTTGGTTTCGGTGTTATGGTGGTAATTTGTTACTTTTATGTGTTCATGGGATCTACCACAGATAATTTTCTGGTGAAGGGCTTTGATGGCATGTCGAAGACATGGAGCTACTTGAGAGAATTAAGCATATTTTTTGTTTTTTTTGGATAAACTTCTCCGGCATCGAAAGGACATTCTCCAACTATAGGTGCTCACCCTAAATAGTTAAAAAGAAGCGAACATGATCCATGCTCTAATACTATTAACATCGTTGCACATTATTTTATTAATTTATTCCTTTGTAGTATAGGAAGCAATTTGCTCGTTTTGCGCTTTTATATTTAATAAAATCTGAATTATGCTCTCTATATACCATTTTGATGTCATTTTCTTCGAGACGATACTCTACAAAGAAGTCGAACCGTATGTTATTTTTTAACGTCACCAACTTGTAGCTTCAACACTCCCTGTGGCTTGAAAGCTCGCCCCGGAGCCGGAAGCTACGTAGCTACTACTTCAACCCGGATGCGTTTCAAATTTAATGATCTCATTCACGATGTTGAAGCAAGCAAGCATGTGAAAGTAGGTACATACTTTCATACCGGGGACGAAAGGAATCTCAATTTCCTGTTTCCTTGGAGCATGGTTTTGCGCTTCGCTGTGCATTCCTGCTGGGAAAATTGAGAAAATATGACATTAGCCGTATCAAAGCTTGTGCGACGAACACTCAGGATTGGAAGAAAGCTGCCACACAAAGTCACTTTTGTTGCTCATCGGAGAAAAATGGGAAGCAAGTTATTATCCTTCTAGTGCAGTAAGTGGTTTTATGCTTTCTGACACTTGGCTTATTAAGTTGAGTTCTTCTTCGGGGCACTTGGAGTGGTTACTTTAAAATTTATGGCGTTTTGAAACATATGTATACATTTGTAAAAGGTCCTAAAAATTGCACAAGTGTGTCTAAAGTACACGTTTTGGTATATCTAGCTGATTTCATAGCACATCGGCTGTTAAATTTTCTCTGCAACAGAAATTATTTTAGAGCCTGAATTTGTACGTTAAACTGCGAAATCATGTTTAACTCACAAAGCATGCAAAAATCATATTCATATCATCTCCATAAGAAAGTAACTTCTTTATCCCACCTGTAAAACAATTTTCCATTCTCCAACGCAACTATACAGTTTTCGCCTAGGGAAAGTTTTCTCGACATGAAAAGAACTGCTCTTGAACAAGTTCTGGTACATCACATGCATACATCGCAAGACTTTCATCTTTAGCTGGCAGTTTCGAAATTAAGTTTGCACAAAAATAAGAACCAACCCACGGCAAATGGAAAAGTCGTGAGCCAAGCTTCGTTCTCTTTTCAGCGCGCTGCAATCGTCAGTTAGACATCTCAACCTTCCACTTTCTTTTCTTTCATCACTTTCAAGTGTTCAGTCTCAATTTGCACACGCCCGCCTAAGGTTACTCAGATACTGAGTCAAGTTGACTAATTTTTTTCCCGTACAAATTTTAATCAGTTTTACGAAACTGGCTAAAATTTGTGTGGGAAAAAAGAGAGTAAGTCGACTTGACTCAGTTTTGTGTTACTTTCTACGGACGGGCATCGTTTCCACTTTTGCCTGCTGGAATTACCCGTTAGTGAGCAGAACAGCGTCCTAATCGGGGAAAAAAATAATGATTTCGCTAGCAGCAATTTCATCCGCGCCCACCTCCCGACCATGCCATGTGTCCTGTAGTCAAACAAACCAATTTGTCACATGATTTATCCAACAGCTGATCCAATGGGCCCGGGAATGGAAAACCGTCAAACATGTCAGTCCAATAAATTGTATCGCGCTTCCACGTGATACTCACTACGCGGACAACAACAACGGCAGGAGAAAAAAAAATCAGTGCTGTTCGAAAAACACCCGCGTAGGTTAGAAGCGTCAACATCCAAACGGACGTGCGAACCATTTTCAACTTTCCGGATTTTGTTTAGAAGGGAACATATTCTGCGTGCCACCGACCGCCATGGCGTCAGACAGCTTTCCCATTCATGTGTCAGTTAGTCGGTCGCGCGGTAACAGGCGGTGGTAAAGAAAGATTTATTGATACAATGCGGCGCGGCGACCGTGGCGGTATGCTTTTTGATGGAGGTTTGTTTTTCTGCTCGCCACAGAAAGTATTTGCCAAATTTTATTCCATGCTTGATCATCATCATCGTCATCAGCATTTGTTTTGTAGAAAACAAATGGAAACATCAAAAACAAATCAAAGAGCAGATAATGTTGCTTTTGTCCGATATGCACTGTTGTGGTTTTCCGAGAAAGCATGGAAAATTGTATCTTTTGGGATAACATGTCGCAAACATTCGAGCGCAAATGATTTCGGTGAAGTGGTTGGAATCAATGCTAAGAGTATCAATTTATCAACAGGATTTATCTGCTTCCGATGTTCACACTGCTTTTAAATATATCCGTATCGTTTACTTATCAATCGGGGACATCAATCGCGTTTCTGTGTTGGGAATGTGGAACCAAATTATGCATTGTAAATGTTCACCTTCGTTGATTTAATAACGGTTGTAGTGTTGAACGTAGCTAATAAATAATAAGCATTCACGGAATTTGTCACATGATGCGGTGATTGTTATTTCATACGGATTTTGTAGTTCGTGTGGAATGAGATCGTTACCTCAAGTGATAACATTCCTTCCCGTACATAATTGGCTGAAAGTCTACCTCTAGCATTATTGATTTCAGAATCGCCTAAAGGATTTTGTATCAATTTAACTGTACGCATTCTAGAATAACTATTGAAGGCAATTAGTTTCCCTAGGATCTATCTATTCACATCTAAAGTTGTCTAAAGAGGGATAGCCTTCTGATTCTTCCAGTTAAACAAATTACCACTCATCCATTTTATAAAGTGGCTTAAATAATGTCATCCTTCGTCTAACTATCAAAGCATTTGATAAAGGTTTTTTTTCACAATGCACACCGTGTTGGACTATGGGTAGATGATGGAAAAAATAAAATAAAATACTCAGATGTTCAAAATCTTATATACTTAAATTCCACCGAAGAGGGTTCATAAAGTATTCAGTTGAAATAAATGTTTCATGCTCATGTTTCCATGAATGATAGGAACAAGATGAAAATATATATTTAATTGAATTGATGCTGTTTTTTTTAACTTAATAAAATTGGACCGCCGATCGACTAGGTTTTACTCAAGAGACAGAACTCTTCCACCTATTTTGACAACTAGCGTACCCCTCACTGAAGCCTGCTACCTGTGGCACCCTCCTCTTAATCATGAACCGACCACCCGCACCATCACCCGGATTACCGACCCTAAACTGACCAATAATACAACCAAGACCCATGCGCACCAAACCCCGGACTACTGACCCCAACAGACCTACGGCACAACCAGAACCCACCCACCCGGGACCCTCTCAGATATCCTCAGAGACGAACCAGCGAATGGCTGAAAGTCTCTTGAATAAAGTAACCTAACCTAACCTTACTTAATAAAAATTCAATACCTACATAGAAAAAAATCCGGTTGGGACTGGTACTTTGAACATTTTCAGCATGTCAGAAGACACACATTCTGAGCTTCCAATCTTCAAAAAATCTGTTAAAACTCCGAAAAAGATGCCTCCAGTAAAATATGTATCGGCAAATTGGCACTGTTTTAAAAATCATTACCCAACAAATTAACCAAGAGATTTAAAATCTATTGATATCGAAACAATCCTTAAAGACTGCCCACGGAAGAGCAGCTTGGCGCAGCTACTCTTAAACATCCGTTCCGCCATAGGTAGTACTGCTGCGGCGACACTAGGTACTGCAATCCCGGACCGAAGAAATGACTGGTTTGACGGCGAATGCAAACTGTTAGTAGAGGAGAAGAATGTAGCACGGGAGAGAATGCTACAACACCCCATCGAAGGAAGAAGCGCCAGCAGGAAGACCGAGAATCTGTACCACGTAGACGCCACACGGAAGTTCTACGAGAAGCTAAATAGTTCGCGCAAAGGCTACGTGCCGCAAGCCGACATGGGTAAGGACTTGGACGGTAACCTTCTCACGAACCAGTGTGAGGTGATTGAGAGATGGAAGCAGTACTATGACGAGTACCTCAACGGTGATGCAGCAGAAAACGAAATTGGCACGGCAACAGACCTTGGAGCACGCGCAGAAGACGACAGGCTCCCGGCCCCTGATCTTCAAGAAGTTGAGGAAGAGATCGGTCGACTGAGGAACAACAAAGCAACTGGTGTAGATTAATTACCAAGTGAGCTATTAAAATACGGTGGTGAAGCATTCGCTAGAGCGTCAAGATTTGGGGGGAGAAAATATTACCGGAGGAGTGGATGGAAGGTCTCGTATGCCCAATCTACAAAAATGGTGACAAGTTGCATTGCTGCAACTACCGCGCGATCACACTGCTGAGCGCCGCCTACAAGGAACTCTCCCAAATTCTATGCCACCGCCTGTCACCATTTGCAAGAGAGTTCATGGGGTAATACCAGGCGGGATTCATGGGTGCCCGCGCTGCCACGGACCAAATTTTCGCGATTCGGCAGAAATGCCGCGAATACAACGTACCCACACATCATTTGTTCATCGGTTTCAAATCCACATACGACACCAATCGATCGAGATCAGCTATGGCAGATTATACACGAGTACGGATTTCCGGATAAACTGACGCGATTGGTCAAGGTGACGATGGATCGAGTGATGTGCGTTGTTCGAGTACCGGGGACATTCTCGAGTCCCTTTAAATCTCGAAGGGAGTTACGACAAGGTGATGGACTTTTGTGTTTGCAATTTAATACTATGTTAGAACGTGTGATCAGAAGAGCTGCAATAGACACGAGTGGCACGATCTTTAGGAAGTCCATCCAGCTTCTTGGCTTTGCCGACGACATCGACATCATGGCACGGAAGTTTGAGACGATCGCTGAAACGTACATCAGACTGAAGGCTAAAGCCAGGCGGATTGGACTTGCCATCAACGCATCAAACACGAAATATATGAGAGGAAGAGTAGGGAAGATAATGTTATCCTCCCACCCCGAGTTCAGATCAACGGTGACGAAATCGAGGTGGTCGATGAGTTCGTGTATTTGGGCTCACTGGTGACCACCGAAAATGATACCAGCACAGAATTTCAAATACGCATTATGACATGGAATCGTGCCTACTTTGAACTTCGGAGGACGCTTCCGGTCGAATACAATTCGCCGCCACACGAAGTTGACTATCTACAAGACACTGATTAGACCGGTGGTCCTCAACGTCCGCTCTGCTCGTGGAGGACCGCCACTCCCTTGGTGTTTTCGAACGGAAAGTGTCGCGTACCATCTACGGTGGAGTGCAGATAGATGACGGAACGGGGAGGAGGCGAATGAACCAGGAATTGCACCAGCTGCTGAGAGAACCATCCATCGTCCACATTGCAAAAATTGGGCATCTATAAAGGGCTGGGCACATCGTAAGATGCAGTGAAAATGGTTCGCTTGCAAGAACAAGAAGAAAAGCTTTCAACAGGAACAAGAAGAAAAGGTGCGCAGTGGGCAAGGTGGATCCCAAAGTAACACAAACTCATAGAATTATGTTGAGTAAACAAACAACCACAAACAGTCATAATATAAACTGTTATAGAACACGTGTGTTGCTTGGGTCAACCAAGTAGTAGGTGACGTGCGGATCCTTGGCAAACTACGAGGTTGGCGGCGTGTGGCCATGGATCGAGTAGAGTGGAGACGACGTCTTCGGACAGCAGAGATTTTTTGTTCGATTTAGCGTGACATAATTAATGCATGGGCCCTAACTACCCCATAAACAGGGCTGTCATCTGATCACTCAATGCACGCAATGTACTGATTGCCTGAAATAAACAAAGTGAGAATCAAGCAAACACACAGTTTGCTTGTCTTTCACGCTGCGTAAGTGTAAAGCAGCGGAGAAGAGAAGACAGACACACACCAAGAAATAACGAAAGCTCAATGTGCAGCCGTCGCTCCGACGGCTTTGATACAAAGAGCGCCACTCAGTGTAGGGTTGCAAATGGGAAACCAAGCATAATGACAATATTCTTCTTCGTTGTGCACTTCTTCATGTCCTATGTATGCAGTCGTGGTAAGCAAAGCCTGCAAAGAACTCAAAGAAGACATTAGCGCTTCTTGTATTATATTTGCGCTCCCTGTGCCGCACGGAGTGTACCGCTCATTGTGTAGATCGCTTTCTCAAAGATTTTTTTTTTATTTTTTTTTTTTATTTTTAGATTAGGCAATTAGACCCCTACCATTGACCATTGATCCGTTGAATCGTTGTGGTTTCACTTATTGTTTGCTTCATAAAAGAGGTACTGAAAACACCAAGATGTAAGATGTAAACTCACACTTTTGTCGTGCTTATTCATAATTACAGACAAACATGTTTTTCAATTTGGTGGAAACTGTGCATTATCACATCCAATTTTGTCGATTTAATGACCAATCATCGCTATTCGGGGACTAAGTGGTTTTCTAACACCCAACCAGGGGATGTAAGTTTTGCTTACAATTATTATTCATCATCGCAGGACATAAGTGGTGACCGCTTTAATGGAGGATGAGATATACACGGTAAAAAAACATCATGTTCATGTAAAGTGATTTGCTGTTGAATTTGCACTACTTGCCAAACATTGCAAATCGATGCATTTTAGATTGTATTGCCAATCGTTGTTGATGTGCTGTGCTTTGAACTTGAAATGTCAAGCATTCTGGTATTAAAAATCTATCACTTTAAGTTTCAATAATTTATCCTTGGATTTCATGTTTGCTGAAGATGGGTTTAAACAATTGATTTGTTGTTGACTTACCATCTTTGCGAGTAATGTTTGGTATGTGCGTTTTCGACATTTGCTTCCAAAAGCAAAACTAATCAAATTCAATGGATGAAAACAGTGGTGCCAATTTGAATGATAGTCATTTTTTGATCTATTGATGTAATATTGTATCTGCTCTTTCCTATTACATCATTATTTCATACATCAAAAAAAAAAAAAATTTCGTTATTTTTGAATTACGTTGATCGATATTACATTTTTTTTTGCTGTGTTGTTTCAATACGCAAATCACTTGTAAATCAATGATTAATCACTTCGATTCGTAGTGCCGGATGACAGACTGAGTCAAGTGCAAGAGCATTTGGATTAGATGTGACAACTTTTTACCGTGTACCGAGCTGCGATCCAATGCAAGAAAATGGAAAAAGTAAATCGTGGAGTGTATTAAAAAGTAAATTGAATCATGTCGAAACACATAAAAAAAAGGTTGCTGACTGGGACTTAAGCCAACAATCAATACGAAACTAACGATTTAAAATTGGCTCACCACTTTAGTAGCCTATTGGTCCCAAGCAAATGATTAACGTACCCTATTCTAGTTGAAATTCTATTACTACACTATGTTTGTTTTGATTCGCTATGAAAGTTTGACAGATAACATCAGGGGTGTGTGGATTCATGCAGAACATGCAGGGGTGAGTGAAATAGCTTGGGACTGCTTGGGACCGTTGTTCTGGTACTGAGTGAGCCAAAAATAATAATGATTTTCTTCGGGACCCAGTGGTCTTAGAGTTACCTCTATGCTTAAACCACGAACATTGAGATTATCAGACCTGTGCTTCCTCCACGGCTCTCTCCATGCTTCGGAGTATGGATAGGCTAAAAGCAAGTAAGCGCTCATTTCCTCCCATACTCGATTTCGAATGCTTTTTCTGAAGAACGGGAATTGGAGATAATCGTGGCAAGTGTGTGCGTCGTTCTACAATGTTATAAGTAAAATGCTAGCTTCTCTAGTCTAAATTGTAGGCAGATCACGAAAAAAAAAAAATCATAACATCGTCTGCATGGTCAACTTATATCATTCGCTGCGGCGGATGTTAATGGTTTGCATGTACGCAGCACTAATATACATCACAGCTGCTTGTCCTCCATTCTTTATAATCCCATTCTGGTTCTTTTTTTGTTTGAATTACCAGGATACAGGCTTCTTTCAGTAATTCTGCAACTGTGTTCTTGGCACTTGTACTTTTCTTAGCTGGCAACTTCAAAATCATTCAAGTTTTGTTAGCTAGTACAAGCTAAAGAAACACATTCAAATGTTACCTGTCCCACCGGGAATTTTTATATGTTAAGGTCGCCTTTCTTTTTTGAAATCCAGCCATCGTGTAATGAAATAGCAGTTAGCGATCTAATTTTCAGATTTTGACTTTTATTGTGGAGGAAAAACAGCAGCGAGCAAAACCAAAATGATACTGGCGGGAAGCTTACGGGTGACGCCTATTTTTGCGAGTATTTTTGGCAGATTATACAGAGAAAGATAGAGAGAAAGAGAGGGCTTGAACCTTCTCTAGCTATCTCTTTGCACTACTAGGAAAGGTAGTTATTTATGGGAACGACCAATTTTATTTAATTATGTTCATAAAATTTCAATATTACAAAATTCTTTCTAGTCAAATACGAGGAGAAAATCATGCTTTATGTTTTCGGCGATTTTTTTTCTAATCTTGACGAAAAGTAAATGAAAATCGGTTTTCTAATTTATCTCATACTAATTTCAGAAGTTTCTTACCAGTGTAGCAGCACCATCTGTTAGAAAACGTAGGTCATTGCAGATCATATGATCACGACCTATGTTTTGGTGCATGAACTTACATCATTCATCATTTCAGATAGGTTTCCGTGACCATTACATATTCTAGGGTCTCCAATATTTTTGTAGTTCAGATTAAATTATCTACTTAAATAACCAGGGCTTGCACGATGTATAATAAATGGTCACCGTCCAAAGACGTCGTTTCATAAACATCTTTGAATACATTATACACCCTTAGTCAAACGATTTGACGTAGTCTCACATCAATACGATTTTAATTGTTTGGACCACTGTGCATTTTTATTAATGAATATATGTATAATCAGCTTCCTTTCATTTAAAATCGTAACATTTTAGAGAACCATGGTTGCACACTGGGCCAGGAATGCAATCTAGCGGATCAAAATTATTAACTCCGAAACGAAGCATTTCCATGACATTAAAAAGAGTTATTGAGAAAAAAAAAACATGTTCCACTAAAATGAAGAAATTTATGATATTTTGTTTATCGAGTATTGTTTATTTTTTGCTGATAATTTCAGGTTGCGATGTTTTGCGCTTTGGGAGATATTGAAGTTCAAACATTGTTGCTTTTGTCCTTTTCTCAACAATATCTTTAAAATTTGAAGCTAAAACCAGTATGTTTCTTTACAAAAGTAATTTATTTGATGCATTTGCATACAAAAAAAAAAAACATTATATGGTTGTAAGCAACAAAAAACGAAACAGAAAGAAAAAACCATATTTTCTACAGTTTTTTTTTACTCGATATAACTTGGAACCAGCAGGCGGTGGAAATTTTTCGTCTTCGAAATAGTTGTTTATTTTGACAAGATAAGCAACTTTACTCAATACATCAAGTCTCCAAAACGTCAGAGAAAGAAGTAAGATTGTGGCGCCATCTTTGCGGAAGAGTTTTGAACTATTTGTTTATGTAAATAGATGCTCCTTATTATGATGAGAAACTTTGCCCAAGACACCAAGTCGCGGAAATGCTTTGTTTCGGATTTATTAATTTTGCTCCTCTAGATTGCATTCCTGGCCCTGTGTGGGTTGCATGTAAAAAGTGTTCATTTCAAGTAAAGATGATTTGTACGAATATATTCTACGAGCATTTAAACTTTGAGTGATTTTCCTACTGGAATGACCGTATTCACTCAATTGGCCATATCTCATTACTTTCAAATAATTTTATCTTTATAATATAATATTTCAAATTTCTGGTCCAATTATTAGAAACCAATTCACTCCGAGCGTTATGAAAACAAGTCATTTTATGATAATATTGATAGTTTCTAGGCATCAGTCCTTTCACTGTAGTTTCAGTAACACAAATATAATTTTGATTGATTCATCAGATTTGAAATTGAAACCCTTTTAAAATTGTGGGTCAACTACACAATGCAGTTGTGTAGTTGCGGTGAAATAAATTTATCTTACATCAAATCAGGGTGCCTTCCATTCATTTTGGCTAAAAAAATGTTTTATTAAATTATAGAATAATAAGATATAGTGATGATATTTTGTATGTGTAAGTAACAAGAAAAGATTGTAATGTTTGTGTTTGACGCATAAAACCTGCAAATTTAGCTTTGGCAGAGTCGTAATGAGCGATTTTCTAATCGCCTCTTCGCGAAGAGTGAAGAGCGAAGAGTGGGTGAAATAAATGATAAAATCGCTTATTGCGACACTCGTGTAGCAAAATTGGCAGGTATTATGTGCCAAACACAAACTTCACAGTCTTTTCTTGTTGCTCACACAAACAAAATATTACTATAATATCTTATTATTCCATAATTTAATAACACATTTTTTTTATCCAGTGCTCGGCAGTGCAAAAGCAAGTTTTCCAGAATTCATATTTGGATAAAACCTTCACAAAATGATTTTGTAGACGCTATGCATTTGGGAAAACAACCTTTGTTTGAAAAATATGCTAACATGAAAATTTGAAAACTATTTTAAAACTTTCCGGCGACCACATTACAGAATCTGTTCATATCACGAATCTTTGCAAATCGTGCATAGTTTTGGAAGCAAATTTGTGTAGCTCAATTAGTGCATTCTTATGATATTTTTTTTATATTACGGTTCTAAATAATCATTTCAAATGGTCCTATCTGCATTGATAGATTCTCTTCATTGACTTTCTCTTTCGTTAATAACTCAACTTCAAAGCATTCCCTGCTGTGTTCAACGTTCTAAGCGCAAGATAATAACTTCTGATATCAAACTGTGTGGCAAAAATAGCATGACATGTGCTTGGTTATCAAAAGAGAAAGTCTATGAAGGGAATCGATCAAAGCAGTAAGTACCTTTTGAAATGTTGATCGAATTTTACTGTATGCCTTATTTTTGTTTTGTTTTACTTAAATGTTTGCTAGATTGTTTGAAGTATACTAAATATGAACGGTTCAATTTTTGTTTAGCACTGGAAAACATAAATTCACACTTAACCCACATTTATCGACTCAGTGTCATGTCTTAAAAAAATCTCCAAATCCTGCTGCATGTCGATCGCTTCTCTTCCATATACTTCAAAGGCATCCCAGTAGAAAAACCAAGACAATGTTTCCCCATCGCAGCACACGAAAACGCCTCGACTAAGACGTCGTCTCCCAACCCAACTTGCAACCGCTCGTTCTTTTCCCCACAAAACAAATGTGGTAGAAAGTTGTGCACGGATGAGTGAGAAAAGGATCCACATCGAAATAATGAGACGTTTGTGGGTTGGTTTTTCTATTTCCTTGATCCGTTCCGTTATCGGTGCTAGTTTCGGAAGCTGCAAATTTGCTCGGCACCATTAATTCCTAACTAAACTATTCAGTCAAGTCGTCCCTTCGTCAAGATGCCGGATGCTAATCTTGTAAACTTGGAATCCCAGCTGGAAGGACCAAAGTAACTGACAGCTACGCTACAGCTTGGATTTGGATGGAAAGCATATTTTCTTCATTCGAAACAATGAAATGTAAATATGTACAGCAACGGAAGGCACTCCTTGTAAGCAAACAACAGTTGTTCAGAGTGTGCGTCTATTTGCGGAAAGTTTACATCCGGAATATCATGCAGGAAATATTTCATACAAGGTTGAGGCAGACCTGTGGTAATAATGGTAATCCCCTGGTGAAATAAAATTAAATCCTGACTATGAATAAATAATAAACGGTTAAAATTGGACTGTCAATAGAACTAAACAGGAGCTGGAGAAGCAAATCCCTTCTTTCAAATCAAATAGAATCCGAAAAGCATTTTTCTTCAAGTGCTTGCATCTGTCATAACAAATGGAAAGATTCCTGCGAAAAGTGGAAAAACTCATTTCAAGACAGGAGATGGTCTTAAAGCAAATTGCATTTCGTGGTGAATGACGGCTTATAGCCCCGCTAGCTACCTTCCTTAGGGTGGGTCAAGTTTGTGTGGCGGATCATAACCCCCTGCTTTCCACTGCTTGAGGTCCTCAACAATTTAATTATTTTTAGTGTAGTTTAAACCATTTTTTCTGGAATTTCGAAAAGCGTGTCAAGTATCTCCACCGTAGCGAGACATGATCCCTTATTTTATAAAATGGTTTGATGTCTAGTATTTAAATAAATAAGATTTATTTTCACAGCAATAGTTTCTTAATAGTATTTTTTGCTTAAAAATATAGAAACTGGACCAATACACCTAAGGTGAGATTTTACCTTTTACCAGCCAAAAACCCATCATTTGACATCAAATCCCACAACAATGATAAATAACGTCAATCGCTAGTTATAATGAGTGCCAAGGACCACAAGGCCTTAACTTGATCTTGTTCCGAAAGTCTCCAGTATATGGTTTTGGTTCAAGACTCCCTAGCTCCTTAGTCTCCCCAACGGGTGTTTTATTTCTTTTGAATTATATTAAAATAAATAACCTATTGAATGGGTCGACATTAACTATACGTATAACAACAGATCCGGAGAACTTTGAGATTTGGGCGTAATTGCTGTTGTAAACAAACATGACAATCGCCGATTTCTGGCAAATTAAAGCTCGATCTAAAAAATTAACGGCACAAACAGGAGGAGTAATGATTCCTCTATCATTTGGTGTGGTTTATTCGCGAGATTGAGTTTCAATTTTCGAGAAATCAGCGATAGACGTGTTTGTTTACAAAAGCAATTACGCCCAAATCGCAAAGTTCTCCGGAGATAGCCATTAATAGTCCGAAAACCACAATTTTCCACGTGCCTAAAAAAAGTCTTAAAAAAGTCGCTAAAATTAAAGAATCAATGTGACGATTGACTCACAGATGACAAGTGGGTGAAAATGGTAATGACGTTTTGATATCTGTCAAATTGCATGACCTTTTTTAAGTACATCATCAGTTTTGTAATAGCTGATCTGAAAAGTAGGTGTTACATGACCAGTTTTGCGAGTTTTGGCTTTGTTTTGTTTTGCCAATTAAGAATAGCCATTATTCATGTAAAAAAAGTTGAATCTTTCGAAAACAAATCTGATAG
The DNA here is from genome assembly GCF_037179485.1 of Ochlerotatus camptorhynchus. NCBI lineage: Eukaryota > Metazoa > Arthropoda > Insecta > Diptera > Culicidae > Ochlerotatus > Ochlerotatus camptorhynchus. Next base: position 613,932 of record NW_027040793.1, on the reverse strand, counting down.
TTTTTTTATCGTAATCAGTGATCTCATAGTCATTAGAAAATTGATATTTTTCCACGCTCATACGTTCTCAATGTCAGGTGTGAATTGGAGCAAAATATCATGCTTGATATTGATTTTACAAGTTCCTTTGCGAGACTATTCACAACGTGTAAAGTTGAAGCTGAGACTTGAATAGACACGACAATGATTTCGTTACACCTCGTTGTCTATGAAAGAGAAGGTTCAATAATGCTATCTATTTTTTTCACTTATGGCAGACACGAAGCAGCTGCTGCCAGCTGTTATGGAAGTTTTGGTTGCGTTCGGGTCTAAATCAAAAATCATGAAACTGAATCTCACCACAGTTTGGTGAGATTTGCAGCAGGTGAGTTTTGTTAGCTTGATATTTCGAGCTGCCATATCACAGCTTGCTATATTAGCTGCAGTTGATAGGTTGTTGATTTTGTCAACGAAAATCAAGCGTTGTATTGTTCTTTGGCGAGATTTGATTTTTGATATTTTCCCAACACTGATTGGAATATTGAAAAGTTAGTGTAGCATACGTAAAATGTTCAACAAGTCATCGTGGAAATAACCTGGACGGACCATGTCTCTCCCCGGATCAGGAATCACCTCCCTCTCCTATATGAGCCTAAAGGTATGCACGGAGCACTTATCATGAAATAAAAGGTTAATTACTTTTCACACAGAAGTCGATTAGATTTGCGGCCTCCAACAAAGTTGCTCAGCATAGCTTTCTCAATCTATGTATTAGGATTGGTCGAAATTGTGCAATTTTTGAATTATTGACAAGCACATGAATACTTCTTCCCGTTTCCCATACAAAATTGAAAGTTCTCCCACAAATTCAGTTCATAATCAAATTTGATCAAAATTTGGCACACTTGTTGGGAATACAGCTCAAAATAGTAGTACGGGGATTGTAAACTTGACCCACCCTAAACTATATTGTTCTCTAGCATGTGACTGCTTCACACAATACGGATCGAATTTTTTCTCTTTTTTTATGTTTCAGTGCATCCGAGTTGAGTAGCTCCATTTTCACTCTTGGCGTTGTGTCGAATAAAAGCACTTGCCTGTGTGGATAGAGTATGATGCCTCAGCTGAACTGCAAAAAGTGCATCGAGAAATGGATGAGACTTTAGGATGGATTTTGTTTTGCTGTCTGCTGAACAAAGATGAAATTATTTGTATGAGAAAATAGATAACCTATGAGTTCTGTATCAGTTGGATCATTGCGGCTCTCATTGTTGTAGCCTGAGAGGATATTTTCGATACATGTATTCAGTATCGAGGGGGATTGAAATCCATGTTCAAAATAAGTAAACTAATTTTTCTTTTCAAATCGATGATTTAAAATGAAGGAATCGGAAAAGTTCCACACACTTTGCTATAGCACATGTTTTCCGGAATTATGAAATCATTTCGTCCCCTTAATGCTACATCTAGGTTGATATTTGGCGATTTTGAGTTGACTATACCAAAATATTTATCAGGTCAAATTAAGGTAACAAACAAAACCAATATTTATATTTTTCGAAATTAGTTAGTTATTTCAGTTCACAAGAACGATTTTCTTTGCTACAGCAAGGTAGCTCGATATAATCTAGTTTGTTCCCATGCAATTTGACCAACAGATCTAATTTTGGGCTTACTAAGCACAACCCACTGTTTGCCTTTATTTTTCGCACGTATTTTTTTCCCAAAATGGAATGCTTTCAGTGCAGATTACTTTTAAATTTATTTACCTTTCCGTACGTACCGTAAGAATTAATAAAGAGTAAACAAATTAAAACTAATGTTTCCGACACTAGTTTGTGTCAAAGCGGCGCTGGTGGTGCAGTGGTAAGCGTGATTATCTCTCACCCCAGTAGCCCTGGATTCAATCCCAATCGGCGCCGCAGGGATGTTCTGAGGCATAACATCTGTGATCACGCCTTCCTTCGGAAGGGAAGTAAAGCCGTTGGTCCCCGGTTCATGAGTGGATGGGTCGATAGGTGGGGTCCAGATGTGGGAGCTGCCTCCCTGGCGTCGGTAGCATTGGTGCTCAGCACGGAAAACAAGATCGACGGAAAACAAATCAAAGAAAAAATTTTTTTTTTTTGCTCCACGATCGACTTTAACATTTTAAATTGTTCGTGATTGCTCACTCTGAGTGAATCCTCTAGAATCATTAAATTGCTGATTGTGACAATCTGAAAGCGAAATTGCATGGTTTTATATGTCAAACACGTGCTCCAACAGATTCAAATAATTATTTAGCTACTGTTGCGAGGTACTTTGTGGTGTTAAATTCGTCCATAATTTTTTGTATTGTCCATGACTTGGGCATTTCAGTCAAAATCTTTAGTTTTTCCGAGGGGTACGACACATCTAAATCTCAATTTTAGATGGTCAAAAAATCTCACGCTAGCGAATCAATCTATGAAAAATCTTTTTTCATCTCTTGCATCTAAATTTATCCATATACATCGCTTTCCACCTTTTTGCAGGAAATCTTCAAAACCGTCATCAATCTTCTCTCTATCTATTAAGCTGGCCGCATCTCACAAAAGCAAACCAACAATTTTCGTGCATCTTAAATAGAGTCGCCCCCTCGAGTTTTTCACTCCTAGTGGCCAAACTTTTTTTTTTTTTTTTCATTTGAAGAATTATTTCTTCAAAATCCTGTGTTGTACTTGGTTGGTCCTCCTGCGGCCCTAGTTGGAAAAGATACTTCCTCACTCCTTGGTTGATTTGCTTAATTTTATGTTCAGGATAGTAAACGTTGTTTGACTTCTTTGCATCAATCGGTATATCGGCATATTTTGATGTTAACAGGTCGAGAAAATTCATCATCAGTGGTTGCAGTTATGCCCACTGATATTGTTGATGGTATCGTTGACAGACTGGGTACTTCAAGCAAAACCCTTACAAAAAAAGTTTTCAAGATTTCAGCGATGATTTGCTTTTCACCTCTTCTTGCCCGTCAGCAAGGTCCACTGATGCGTAAATTGGAATTCATTGTACCTCCGGAATATCCAATCGTGTTCAATTTCTGTTTGGTACTTTCTGAAAGAATTCACAGATCCTTTTTTATGTCCTTTGTCCATATCCTTGTACTGGTGAACGCTGAAAAAAAAAGTAAAATATAAATAAACTTATTTTTTTTATATACATACACACTTGGAAATAATTATTTTTACACGAGACGTAATTCAGCTTTGACGTAAATCATGAAACGTAAACAAACATGGCATGTAAAATTAAGTGTCCTGAAACTGAAACGTATGCAACTCGACGAAAAGTGCGTTTGATTGAACTGATTTTCCCGTCCTTTTCAACTGATTCTTATGTCAAAAGGGCCGCTGTGTCGGTCTCAGGGCACTGAACTTTACATGTTTTTTTTGTAGTGTGTAGGTTATTCATTTAAAAATTCTGTATCCAGCTCAAGTGGGTACAGAATTTTTAAATGTTGTGGTTTATGTCACCGTTTTGAGCCAAACTTAGCCAAAACGCTTATTTTGAAATTCTGAACAAACGCCTTTTTGATTTTGCTCTTAAGTGCTTAGATTCTTCTGGACTACAACCCTGCATTTCCGAGATTTTTTAAAATGTCAACTTTCAGAAGAGATTACTCCACAACCAAACAAGGTATAAGTGATATTAGAACGTCAATTTGATGGTTTTTTAATGTAGATTCTTATAGATGTAACCAAATTTTATTTTTGGTAGAGTAACTATAGTAAACAGGCTGATTAACGGCAGGTATTCAAATTGTCAAAAAATGGCCTATTTTCACCATGGGCGGGATGTTTTATATCCTAATATTTTGGGCTCAAATTTTCACCACAGTTTGAAAAATTTTCTACTTGATGTGTTTTAGTTATAGTTATAGTATAGTTATAGTTTTTGAGATATGACCAAATGAGTGAGTTGATGTTTTAAGCTTTTGTGATGGAAAATCAATGCTATTTAATATTTTTTTTTCTTGAATTCCTTTACGCCGATGCAACAATCATATTTTTGTGTTATTTATAACATGTTATGGGCAGGATTTTCGTTACATAAGATCAAAACTAGCTCATTTAATTACTTGTGTCCGTAATTTAATTGTGGTCCTAAAAGTGAAAAATACGTTGCTTTAGAAGTACGATAAAAACAGATACATTAGTAGGTTTCTAAAATTTCAGTTGTGGATGACAGCTGCTACTTGAATAATACCCTTACTTTATTTATATTTGCAAGAATGTTTTATTTATTATAGTTCAAACTATTTCTATTTTCCACACATAACGACTAAGACTGCTTAATTTTATTTACTGATTAAAGATATACTTGTGCAGCTCTTTGCAGGTTTTGCTACTGAACTAAATATTTTTACCAAGTGGCTAGGTATCAATGAAGAATTAGATGGTACCTAAGTATGCAAGACTAGTGCATCTGATTGAAAAACTGTGTACTGCAAAGTTTAAGTAAATTAATTGGGCTTTTCGTTAATTTTTTTTTCAAGATTGAACAGATGAAATTTTTTCTCCACAATGCTTAAACGATTTCAAATCGGGTCCTGATTAGCCTCCGAAAATTTGAACTACTTTAGTAAGAAACTGCCTAGGCACAAACCATTTCAAGTTTATATGGGAATTACTATGGGAAAACTTATGTTTTTGTTCATATCTATCAAACAATTCACCACATCACTATGCTTTTAAAAATGATAGCAGTAATTGTAGAAAATTTTCTCAGCTACAACTTTGTTCAAAATCACTTTTCAATCAAACGTAAGGAACAAAAGTTATTAATGATTCAAGTCACTGATGTCTTATGATTATGCTCATTCAACTGTTCAGCAGGCAACATTGGTGTTTCTGGTGCGAAGAATAGAGCACCAGTATCATGGCTACTATGTAACACTGCAGAATACAGTGTTGCCCACAGAACAGCTGCTTGATGATGCCATAAAATTATCAATCTCTTAAACAATTAATAACAATTTAATTTGACATTTGGCTGAAAAACTATGTTGCGCAAAAATGTAGCTTAGAAAATTTCCCGCAAGAAAAAGTATAACATTTTTCGAAAAAGTAATATGGAAAATTAGTAGAACACAATGAACAAAAAGTTTGGTTTTCCCATAGCAATTTCCATATAAACTTCGAATAGTTTGTGCCAAGTCAGTTTCTTACCAAATGAGTTTAAATTTTGAGAGGCTAATCAGGACCTGATTTGAAAGCGTTTGAGCACTGTGGAGCGAAAATTTCAAATTTTGCATCAGTCTATTGTACACTCACGAATAACATCATAAAAGGACGAGAATTGTGCAAATTATGCGATAAGTTAATTTTAACCCACGAGTATCTCGAAAATACAAACTCTGGGCAATTTAAACATTATGAGCTTTTTTATTGTAAATTTCATGTGTTTTAATATAAACACTATTTCAAAGATATTCGATAACTGTTGGTAGTATTTTGGAACATTCGACTTTTTGAATAATTCATATTTTTTTGTTTATGAATTGCTCAGCAAATAGAAAATGTCAGTAGGTACCACTTTATCTTTGTGGTAGTGATTATCACGAGATAGACCACGTGCTTTGGTCATGCACCCTCCATTGTGTTGCTAGATCCGAGTTATCCACATCCCTCAGGGCCCGAGGAAAACAACCTATGCAGCCCGTTAGAGACATCTTGGCGAGCCGAGATCTCAACTACTGCAATTTAATTTATGTGTTTTTAAAACGGATGGATCTGAGGATTTAAAAGTTAGTGTCATCTTGTGTTCTCTTAAGTTGTTAGCTTCCCATCGGTGAACCCCCATATTTGTCTTTTTCATCAGTATGTCGCTCAGTTTTGAGATCAAGAGCACATTGCGCTCCAAGGTGCTGACGTGTAGTTTTTTGGTGCTCGCATTTGAATAGTTTTTGTGTCCCGGGTGCGATAATTTGATTTAGAATGGTTTGTGCTGATGTTTTCCCCCTGTTGCTAAGGATCCCGGCGGGGAGTTTGAAGCCGGATCTCTTTGCAGGTTAGTGAATGTGTTTACAAAAAAAAAAAAAAATGGAAGTAGATCCCGATGGAAATCCGATGACGGATTCCATAGACGGATCCAGATGGGAAACTGAATACGGCTCCCAATGGGGAAACCGAATACGGACCCCGATGGGGAAACCGAATACGGGTCCCAATGGGGAAACCGAATACGGATCCCAATGGGGATTCCATAGACGGATCCCGATGGGGATTCCGTAGACGGATCCCGATGGGGAAACCGAAAACGGGTGTTGATGTGGATTCCGTAGATGGATCTCGATGGGGAAACCGAATACGAATCCCGATGGGGAAACCGAATACGGGTCCCAATGGGGAAACCGAATACGTATCCCGATGGGGAAACCGAATACGGATCCCGTTTGGAATTCCGTAAAAGGATCCCGATGGGGAAACTGAATACGTATCCTGATGGGGAAACCGAATACGTATCATGATGGAGATTCCGTAGACGGATCCCGATGGGGAAACCGAATACCGATCCTGATGGGGAAACCGAATATGGGTCTTCATGGGGATCTCCTAGATGGATCCCGATGAGGATTCCATAGACGGATTCCAGTGGGGAAACCGAATACGGATCCCGATGGGGAAACCGAATACGTACCCTGATGGGGATTCCGTAGACGGATCCCGATGAGGAAACCGAATACGGATAACGATGGGGAAACTGAATACGTATCCTGATGGGGAAACCGAATACGGATCCTGATAGGGAAACCGAATACGGGTCCCAATGGGGAAACCGGATACGAGTCCCAATGGGAAAACCGAATACGTATCCTGATGGGGAAACCGAATACGTATCATAATGGGGATTCCGTAGACGGATCCCGATGGGGAAACCGAATACAGATCCTGATGGGGAAACCGAATACGGGTCTTTATGGGGATCTCGTTGACGGATCCCGATGGGGGTTCCGTAGACGGATCCCAATGGGGAAACCGAATACGGATCCCGATGGGGAAACCGAATACGGATCCCGATGAAGAAACCGAATACGGATAACGATGGGGATACCGAATACGTATCCTGATGGGGAAACCGAATACGGGTCCCAATGGGGAAACCGAATACGGATCCTACCTATTAGGAAACCGTATACGGATCCCGATGGGGAAACCGAATACGGATCCCGATGGGGTAACCGAATACGGATCCCGATGGGGAAACTAAATACGGGTCCCGATTGGGATTCAGTAAAAGGATCCCGTTGGGGATTCCGAATACGGATCCTCCCGATTAGGAAACCGAATACGGATCCGGATGGGGAAACCGAATACGGATCCCGATGGGGAAACCGAATATGGATCCCGATGGGGTAACCGCATACAAATCCCGATGGGGAAACCGAATACGCGTCCCAATGGGGAAACCGAATACGGATCCCGATGGGGAAACCGAATACGTATCCTGATGGGGAAACCGAATACGGATCCCGACGGAGAAACCGAATACGGATCCCGATGGGGAAACCAAATACGGGTCCCGATTGGGATTCCGTAAAAGGATCCCGATGGGGAAACCGAATACGTATCCTGATGGGGAAACCGAATACGGATCCGGACGGAGAAACCGAACACGGATCCCGATGGGGAAACCGAATACGGGTCCCGATTGGGATTCCGTAAAAGGATCCCGATGGGGAAACCGAATACGTATCCTGATGGGGATTCCATAGACGGATCCCGATGAGGAAACCGAATACGGATAACGATGGGGAAAACGAATACGGATCCTGATGGGGAAACCGAATACGTATCCTGATGGGGAAACCGAATACGTATCCTAATGGGGAAACCGAATACGGATCCCGATGGGGAAACCGAATATGGATCCCGATGGGGAAACCGAATACGGATCCTGATGGGGTAACCGAATACGGATCTCGATAACTCAAATGTTCTAAATATTAATTTCTTTTAATAAAATCAAGAATTTTATTATTATCTTCAGCAATCGCGGGACTTCAAGATTAGTAGTAGATTTTTGTACAAGATTTCATCCGAGCTGGGAATTAGGAAATCTTATATATAATACAGTTTTGGCACCAGCGTTATTATACGGAACTAAGGTAGCGGTATTAACAAAGAAAAACAGGGTGGCACTAGCAAACTAAGAGAGATGAATCATCCACTGCAATTAGCGTATAGATTCAAATTCAACAAGAAAAAAGAGGGTAGACCTAGCCTTACTTGGAGAAAATCATTAAATCAGGACTTTGATAGATATGAAGAACTTAATATAGAAGAATTGGAAAAACTAGCTAAGGATAAAGAAAAATTAAAAAAGAAAGTGGAAGAAATTTATAATAATGAGAATAGCGAATTTTCAGATGGTGTATCGACAGAGGAAGAAGATCGAGGCAAAGGAAATTATAAACACTGGAAGAAAAAAGGATAAGACAGAGAATGTGTAACAAGGACTATTGCAAAAAAAAACTAGTCCTGGTTGTATCTCTTTTTCATTTGCATGCATTCCGGGTGACGAGCGAACATGATGAAGAAGATGGCTTTATCACAGAGCCCCGTCTCGGAACGAGTGGATTGTTGAACGACATGGTCTACGATTCAAAATTGGTTTCTGTAATGATAAGTATCACGATTTTCATCGAAATGTAAGTATTATTGAAAATAATCATTACAATCAACTCGTATATACATTGAAATACATAAATAAAAGGGAAGGGACGGTCCAACAGGGCACCCGATTGAAGCGATTTGGACGGGGAGAGTGGGAATGCCAACTCCCTGTTGATAACATTTCGTGGATAAAGGGCGGGCTTTTCTCCCCACTCATTGGGGCATCTTCCTGTTTGGGGGCTTGTCTTTTTGACCAATTGGCTGATCAAGTTGCTGGAAGGAGATTCTCTTGTTCCGTAGATGCGTATAGGCGACTTTGCCTATCGATCTACCCAATCCGTTTTTGGCCCTTCATACAGCGACATGTTGAGGACAATCAGAGGTTATTAAGCTTGATCAAGACAAACAGAGAAGAGAGCCCACTGCTGTCGGACTTAGTTTCCGTGCTACAATGGGTGGTAAACCACTATCATGCATCATGCAAGAGCACATTGCGCTCCAAACCTTGTGTTCTCAATCCCTACCCTACCATCCATTTGTTACAATTTGTTATCCCTAACCCCGAGATAGCCGCGAGTAATCGGCCCCCGCTTTACTAACGTTAGTTTTGAGTAATTTTGTTATCCAAGCAATGAATATCGGCTCCGCAAAGCTATGGCAAATGAGCCTGGAAAAACAAACCCATTATATAAAAAGCACTTTATCTTAACTACAATATAAAAATTATTTTTAAAAAATATTCAATTTGAGTAATTTTTATTTTTATTGATTATTTTTCCCAATGCGTATCATTTTTGCATAAGCTTTTTTAAAGTGTTAGTCGTGTACAAAACTAGAGAACCATATATTTAACATGGCATGTTGGACAACAAAAGGTCAATCAAAAAATTTAAAAAAATTGTTTTTTTTTTTTAATGGAGCTTCTGACATACTTCACAGTCTCTTCTTGTATCTTGCAAGCATGACATAACATCTAATGATATCATAATTGCGAACAACATTTTTCAATAACGAAATGAGTCGAAACAACTCTTCCAGCAACCCATTGGTAAATTTTCCAGTTCACTGAAAGCGAACACATCTTCCTGTGCAGGTGTTTTTCGACAAATGACTTCCACACAAGCTGAAACCCTACGGCGATGACCTACACCACACTGTCAACACTTGTGTTCTCGGATGACACCAACGATGAAAAACCAGGTCCTGAAGAGAGGATATAAACACCATTTTCGAGCAATAACGTTAACTGACCTGTGCGGCAAAATGCCCGTTTATAACCGAACCATTACGCGTCATGTCGAACGTGAAGCATAATACGATCGAATAATTACCGCCCATATGAGTGATGAGTTACAGAGTTGTGGTGCAAAATGCATTTTATTACCAATTTAATTTCCAAACCACGGCACGTCTTGAAGCGCACAAATAGCGGGTTTTATGTAAAATTAATTGAAAATTTTATTTTCAACAATAATTTGCAAAAATGATTTAATGGACGAAGCACACGTTATCCACTGATGGACATCACTGAAACCCATTCGCGAACTCGCTTTATGTGCATATACTGCATATGCATATGGTAATGGCCATTTTCCGGTGATTCCGGCTCGATATACGACGCTGGTGGTGCAAGTTTTATGAGCGCCAATTTGGGCCGTTAAGCTGCTAGTAATGCAAGTTTTCTCCGGAGGCGCGACGCTTTTATGGCATTTCATTAGGGATTGTTTTAATGTGTTTATGGGATCAACGGTTAGCCCGATTATATTGCGGGTTAATGCTGGAGTGGATCAAAAGCTCAGATTTTATTAAATTGCTTGTTTCGATTATGAAAACCTTAATTAAATTTTGGCATTGCAACAAAGTCTATTAAAATGTAATGACCTAAACCAAGGTCCACACAACCTAATGACCTATCATTAGATTTGCCCATCCAGTCGGCATAAATAATACAATATTGCTTGCAACCGTGCATTTCAATATCCATGAAATTGCTTCCACATGAACGACAATCGTTTCGTACAACATTCAGAAGCAATTCCGTGTGTGAACATTATTGGGAGGACTTTCCCGATTGGATTTGTACAGAAGCTAATAAAATTCATCGTTTCAGCATTCCAGATCCGTCCTGTTCTCCGAGCGAACCTTTTTTCGTCCAGTGCATCCGGCACTACTCAGAGAAACGTTGCACAAGGACGCGCCATAAAAGCTACAACCATTACGCCACGTCCTCTCAACAACAACAACAGCAACGCTAACAGTGGCAGGAGTAACGTGAAATTGGATGCACTCTTCCCACGTTCCGGTAAGAGAAGATTACTGAAGCTCGATTGATTCTGATGAGATTGAAAAAATATGGTCCCTTATCGATTTTTCCCAACCCATCGGATGGAATCATATCAAACCTACATATCGGTACCGGAAAATATAACCGATGAGTTATTTCTGCTTTCACATCCGACAATTACATTGCAAATGGCAAACGTTCTGTCCACCTGCCTGCTTACTATGTCAGTAGAGCAGCGAGGAACAAAACTCGTCTAGACGGCTAACGCAACGGATGGCATATTGAAGTAGAACGAGCATGACTCTTATGCCATATGGATGCAATTTTCGACGCTCTCAGTACGCTGTGAAATTCCTTCGTTCGAATCCGTGGCCAACAATTTTGCCCGGACGGTTTATTTGTTTCATTTTTTTTTCATCTCACAATGCTATTTTCCCAAATTAATATCTGAACCGCCACGGAACGCGATGACGTGGTCCGGCTGAAATGTTTTTGATGTTTTCTCATGATCGTTTCTATGTTGTGTTGGGTGATCCATGTGTACTAAATAATGATGAAAATGGGATTATTTAAATTAAAAAAAATCACCAGGCATACCGCTGCTATGCTCTTATTTTAGATTTCCGGTAAATTTAATAGACCAAACCACCTGGGAAGGAATTTGCGTAAATTTATGTCGAGCTATAGAAAACGCACACATATTTCATGGGAAAAAATCGGTGAAAAAAGCTTACTGTTTTAATTCAAACCTTGCATGACAGGTCATAACTTTTCAGAAGACAACCCCCAGTACAGCATCATAATGACAGCAAATCGAAATCAAATTTTAATATGAACATCAAACTGAAATCATAATTTGATTGCAGTTTACCCGATTGACATGTTTTGTTACAAATTTTGTTTTCATTTTGATTTGCTCTTCAAAAATATGATGTTGCAGTTATGTTTTCATTGCCTTAGCAGAACATGAAATTCAATACTCGTTTTGTTACCAACAGAAATTTTTACATCAAATTGAGTTTTCAGTTTCCTGTCATTGATCGAAGAATAAGTTTTGAATGTGATGGCACAGAAAGATTATTTGTACTCATTTTTGAAATTTTTATCGTTAAAACGACAGCAATAATTATCATCGACATCACAACATCAAATTTAGTTTTCAATTAGATTTCAGACTTTAGTACCGTAAAACGAGGCATCTTTGATAATGCGAGTAACTTTGATAGTATAATGTAAAGATTAAATTTAGTCGCTGCGCTTTTTCCAAACATTGGTTCGATATTGTAGCTAAGGGTATTTCCATTGATATCGTAAACAGTTTTTATATAGTATGTGTTACATATTTTGCAAACATATTAAAAAACCATTTTCGGATTTTCGCCTGTTTGAGAAAGCACTCAAACCATCACTTATGAAATGTATTTCCTATATAGCCATCACAAATTCAATGTGGTATTCTTATTGCTTATGATATTTTCTGATTATATACTCATTCAAAGTTTCATATTTAAAGAACTAAATTGTTTGAGTTTCACTCATTTTTTTCTACATTCATCGAGCAGCCCCAAATCAAAAAACCAAAGCTCGGTCACAAAACTAAAAAAATAGTGCAAATGCTTTAATTTTCGTTAAATATATTACTAACAAATTGACTCTTGGATCCTCAGTACTTGTTTTAAAAATATTAAATTTGAAAAACATTCATTGCCGTTAAAATTATAAAATAAATTTTAAAAAACTATGAATGTTACTTCATTTTACGGTACCAACAAGTCAATTGCAATAGAAGATTTCTCACTGATGGATCACGCATTGATGGATCCACTGACTTCGGCGTCTTTAATGAATACTCAACCGCCTTTCGAAAACTTCAAGAAACTTGTACCGTTTATTTTGCTGAGCTAGCAGCAATCAACTTCGCATTCGGGATGGTTTCCGACATGCCCATAGACCATAACTTCATCTCCTCGGGTAGGCTCAGTTCTGTTGAGGCTATTAGGTCGATGAAACAAGGTAGGCACTCATCTTATTTCCTTTCAAAGGTAAGGGAGCAGATGAGTTTGCTAGTCAAAAGATCATATATGATTACATTTGTATGGGTCTCCTTACATTGCTCAATCCCAGGCAGACGCTCTCGCAAAGGTGGGCGTACAACAAGACGAGATTTATCATAGAATGATTTCACATGATGAATGTTTCTCATTAGTACGTCAGAGTTCTCTTTTCAGTTGGCAAAACGATTGGACTTCGCTTGGGCGGTTATTACATTCGAGTTTTCCAAATGTTTCTTTGAGAGTATGGTTCAAAGGTCTGGATGCTTCATTCGCGTGATGTCGAGACTTATGTCCAACCTCTACTCGCTAGACGCACATCTCTACAGAATAAACCTCGTTAATAGCAATATATGTAGATGCAGAACCGGTTATGATGACATCGATCACGCAGTTTGGTGTTGACCGGGTAATGACGCCTCCAGAGAACGACTGTTAGATACCCTAGTGGCCCAAGGTGGACAACCCTTTCGTGAAGTAAGAGATGTATTGGGAACCCGTGATCTTCCTTACATGTAAGCAATCTACGAATTCCTTTGTTTGTCTGATGTTAGAGTTTGATATGACCATCCCCTTTTTTCCAAACATTTTACAGCCATTGTGTCCCAGCCTTATTATCCTCCTGTTTCTGCGCTACTTGCCCCTGCCGAGACAGGATCTGGTCAACCATCGGAGAGTAGTATCTGAAAGAGGCTTCAGAAACCAGTATCCTACCTAGCTCTTTCCAATCGAAATTGTTTCACATTAACCTCGAGCCCGCCACTAACCTAGAACTACTGCTGTTTAAAATGTACATTTAACATTACTGATTTTTGGCTCCGCAAAGTGTCACACACGATTGAACCTAGTAAATAAACGAACTACACAGCTAAAAAAAGTAGTGTAAATTTTCGCTACTATGATGCACATAAATGGAGCGTCATATATCACACAAGTTTACATTATAGATCGTATAAATTTATGAGACATGTCATGCAATATTCCATATATTGTATGCAACTGTCCATCTCTGTTTACAACATTTCTTGCAAGCTGCTAGTTAACGTGAAAAGGAAGTTTACATGCATGAATGTTTGCATGCCAGTAAAATTCAAAATGTTTATCTGTGTAGTTAAAAAAATAATCAGAAAAGTTGTGAGTGTCAACTATACAGAAAATATGAAAACATCAAAGGCCTAAATCTCCAAAACCTTATGAAGTTATTATGTTAATGAACACAGACTTTAATCACTGCCATGTTGGTTAATTCAACCCAAATTGACAATTCTAGCTCAATTTGATTAGTTGCAACATGTTCTAAGTATTCAATATTGTCCGAACCTCAGATTATTTGATCAACTACAGGGTGCGTGACGAATTTTTTCAGTAAATTTCAAATAGTAATTTCTCATGCTTGTGCATCATGATTTAGATATATTTGGCAGCACTGGATAGCTTATACTGTTAGGTGTAAGATTTAAACAAACAATGTTGAGTAAACGTAAAGATGTCGAAACAAGAGAGCAATCTGTCAGCCGTTGTCGCTTTGTTGCGCGCCGGAGTATGCATGAAAGAAATAATTCGGTCGGTAAATGTGTCTGAAAGAACAGTGTATAATATTAAAAAAGGCTTGGGAAAGTGATAAGACGGAGCACCTGCTCATACTGCTAATAAAGCACAGAAATGGCTTACGGAAAATATTTCGTAAATTTGGGAGGAAGAAATTTGGCCCCCAAGCAGTCCCGATATCAATCCGTTGGATTATTTTGTATAGGGCGTCGTCCAACGGGATACCAATAGAACCCCTCACACCACACTTAAGTCGCTAAAAGCTAAAATCAAGGCAGTGAGGACAGTCCGCATCGTGCTCTCTTGCCGTGCGGATCTATTTGCTTTTTGCTTAAGGAAGTGTTACTACTACCTAAAGCTACAACAAATTTAAACAGCACTTTTCAGTGCTCAACCTGTAAAAATTTTCTACCTTGTTCAACTCCTCTTATTCCTCTTCGATCCTTGTTTGGACCCTACCCGAGGTAATCCTTCTTGGATATCGATTTGGAAAATTCCTCTTCGATCCTTCAGATTCTTATAGTAATCTGCTTGGAAGTCGATTTGGATAAAAAATTTACTGCCGCCATGGCGCCTAAACGCAAAAGAAAGGGGCAAACTCTTGACCCCCCTTCTGAAGAAATTAATTTGAGTAATCAATTTGATTTGCTCACGGATGATGAGAATGATCCATCATCCAAGAAAAATTCTAGTAAACTTTCCCGGCTTAATGCCAAGAAGGAAAAGATTCCCCCTATTGTGATAACCACTACCGATTTCCATGCTCTTCGCATGGAACTTTTGAATTTCGTGAAAGTTAAGTTTTCACTACAAATTGGACGTCGGGGTGAATGCCGTGTATTGGCTGAAACCTTGGACGGATTTAAATGTCTTCTCAAGTATCTTACTGAGAAGAAGCACACATTTTTTACTTACGACACCAAAACTGAACGTGTGTTCAAGGTTGTCATGAAAGGACTGCCCAGTGGTGAATCCCTGGATCAGATCAAAGATGAACTGGCAAAATTACTTGGAGTTGTGCCACTCCAAGTAATCAAAATGAAAATGAAATCCCGTCCTGGCGATTCGCGCAACGGGATTTCTAATGATTTTTATTTAGTTCACTTCAAGTCTAGTGAACTAAACAACCTTAAGGCCTTAGAAAAAGCTAGCCTTATGCTCCATGTCCGAGTGAAGTGGGAACACTTCAGGAAGACTGGAGGAAATTTTCAAAACCTCACTCAGTGCCGTAAGTGCCAGGGATGGGGTCACGGAACTAAAAATTGCTACATGCCAGCTAAATGCATGAATTGTGGTGATTCCTCTCACGCAAAGGACGACTGTCCTGTGAAGGAAGATCCTAAGAAATTTAAATGTTCAAATTGTGGTGAAAACCACAAATCCAATTTTTGGGAATGTAAGACTCGCAAAGCGATCCTACAATCTCGTTCTAACCGACAGGTAAGAAACGCTCCACGTTTCCGACCAGGTATAAATTCCTCTGCTGTTAACAACGGTCAGCGAGGAACAAATTCTACATTCGTACCCGTAGGTACAAATATCAACCCTGCTTCAAATGTTTCATCTGTACCTACTCCCCTCGCTGCTAACAATGTTCAGCGAGTTAATGGAGCTACCTATGCTGCTATTGCAGCGGGTAGAAATCAAAATACTAACCAACGTTCTAACGGAAATTTTGACAATTTTGACTTAGGAAGCATTACTGCTCCTAAAATGGAATTTTTACAGAATTCATTAATTGACATGATTTCTGATATGCTTAAATCTAACTCCATGTTTGATGCTATTCAAACTGGAGTAAAATTTGCTAATAATATTGTCATGACTTTAAAATTCAGTAATGGATTTTAAAGCATTAAACATTTTAAATTGGAATGCTCGATCTCTTAAAGATAATGAAGACGAGCTATTTAATTTTTTGAGAGTTCATAACGTGCATATTGCCGTTATAACTGAAACGTTCCTTAAACCTGACCATAAGGTTAAGAAGGACGCAAATTACTTGATTTATAGAAATGATCGTCTTGATGGACCCTGTGGTGGCGTTGCCATCATTATTCATAGACGAATCAAGCATAAAATTCTTTCTTCATTTGAAACCAAAGTTTTTGAAACTTTGGGAGTTTCTGTTGAAACAAAATTTGGACAACTTAAGTTTATAGCTGCCTGTTTGCCATTCCAATGCGTAGGCCAGCAAAAGAATTTTCTCAAGGGTGACCTCCAGAAACTTACCCGTCATAGGTCTAAATTCTTCATTATTGGTGATTTTAATGCAAAACACCGCTCATGGAATAATGCTCAAAGCAATTCCAATGGTAATATTCTGTTTGATGATTGTTCTGCAGGTTATTACACTATTCAATATCCAAACAGCCCAACATGCTTTTCTTCTGCAAGAAATCCCTCAACTATTGATTTGGTCTTAACTGATTCATGTCATCTTTGTAGCCAATTGGTTACCCATGCTGACTTCGGTTCTGATCACCTTCCAGTAACTTTTGAAATATCCCAAGAAATAATTTCTAATCCCAACAGCTTTACTTTCAATTACCATAGGGCTGATTGGGAGCAATATCGAACATTTATGGAATATAACTTCGATCCAAACATTCCTTTGCAAACCAAAGATGAAATTAATTATGCTCTTGAATCTCTGACTACTTCTATAGTTGAAGCAAGAGCTGCCTCAGTACCAAAATGCGAGGTTAAATTCGATTCAATTATAATAGACGATGATCTTCAGCTCTTGATCCGTCTTAAAAATGTCCGTAGGAGACAATTTCAAAGAACACGCGATCCTGCCATGAAAGTTATCTGGCGGGATTTGCAAAAACAAATTAAAAAGCGATTCTCTGCCCTGAGGAACAAAACTTTTGAAAATAATGTTTCTAAATTAGACCCGAGTTCCAAACCCTTTTGGAAACTCACAAAAATTTTGAAAAAACCTCAAAAGCCAATTCCAGCGCTTAAAGAAGGTGGTAAAATTTTGATCACAAATTTGGAAAAAGCTCAGAAACTTGCTAAGCAATTCGAGAGTTCCCATAATTTCAGTTTGGGTCTTACTAGTCCTATTGAGAATCAGGTTGCTCGGGATTTTCGGAATATTTTCTCTCGGGAAAATATTTTTGATGATTCCTGGGGGACTGATTTGGACGAAGTAAGGTCTATAACTAAAAAGTTTCAAAATATGAAAGCTCCAGGTGATGATGGAATTTTCTATATCCTCATCAAAAAACTCCCAGAGAGTACCTTGTCTTTCCTGGTAAAATTATTTAACAGATGTTTCCATTTGGCATACTTTCCTGATAAATGGAAAAATGCAAAAGTTGTTCCAATTTTGAAGCCGGATAAAAATCCAGCTGAAGCTTCTAGCTACCGTCCAATAAGTTTGCTTTCTTCAATAAGTAAACTTTTTGAAAAAATAATTTTGAATAGAATGATGCTTCACATCAATACGAACTCAATTTTTGCAGATGAGCAGTTTGGA
The DNA here is from genome assembly GCF_037179485.1 of Ochlerotatus camptorhynchus. Classification (NCBI taxonomy): domain Eukaryota; kingdom Metazoa; phylum Arthropoda; class Insecta; order Diptera; family Culicidae; genus Ochlerotatus; species Ochlerotatus camptorhynchus. The sequence continues at coordinate 595,950 of NW_027040793.1, read as the reverse complement.
TTTCGCCATGGGCATTCAACTACTCATCAACTCTTGAGAGTTACCAATTTAATTCGTTCAAACAAATCTGAAGGCCACTCAACTGGAGTTGCTCTTCTAGACATAGAAAAAGCATTCGACAGTGTTTGGCATGAAGGTTTGATTGCTAAATTGAAAAAGTTTAATTTTCCACTTTACATTATGAAATTAGTTCAAAATTATTTAACTGACAGAACTCTGCAGGTAAATTATCAAAATTCCAAATCTAATCGACTACCTGTTAGAGCAGGAGTTCCTCAGGGTAGCATTCTTGGGCCTATATTGTATAACATTTTCACTTCGGACCTCCCTGATTTGCCTCAGGGTTGCCACAAATCTTTGTTCGCTGATGACACAGGCATTTCCGCTAAAGGAAGAAGTCTTCGTGTTATTTGCAGCAGACTTCAGAAAAGTTTAGATATTTTCTCTTTTTATTTACAAAAATGGAAGATTTCTCCCAACGCTTCCAAAACTCAACTTATAATATTTCCACATAAGCCTAGAGCTTCGTTTTTGAAACCTAGTAGTAGTCACATAGTCACTATGAACGGAGTTCCAATTTCCTGGTCAAACCAAGTGAAATATCTTGGATTAATACTTGACCATAAATTAACTTTTAAAGATCACATTGAGGGCATTCAAGCCAAATATAACAAATATATAAAATGTTTGTATCCTCTTATAAACAGGAAATCCAAACTTTGCCTGACGAATAAACTTCTAATATTTAAACAAGTTTTTAGACCGGCCATGCTTTACGCTGTGCCAATATGGTCTAGTTGTTGCACTACCAGGAAAAAAGCACTTCAAAGGATTCAGAACAAAATTCTGAAGATGATTTTGAAGTTGCCTCCCTGGTACAGTACTACCGAAGTACATAGAATTTCGAATGTTGAGACTTTAGCACAAATGTCCAACAAAATAATTAATAATTTCCGGCAAAAATCGTTACAATCCTCAATTGCAACGATTAATTCCCTTTATACTTAGATAAGATTTAGTTTTAGTTATTTAGTTTTAAGCTATCAATTGTTATACTGACATGCAGGTTTAAAAAACCTGTTTAAAATACTGAATTGCCAAGACAGGAACAATGTAAAAACACTTAGATATATATCATAACAATTAAGGCTGGTAAGTTACTGTAGTAACTGGAGCACCTAGGTTAAAAATGAAATGTAATTTATTTTGAATTTGGAACAAATAAAGAGTTAAAAAAAAAAAAAAAAAAAAAAAATAAAAAAAAAAAAAAAAAAAAGGCAGTGATGACATCTATGGATCGAAACATTTTAAAACGTGCATACTGCAGTTTCCGGAAGCGTCTAACTACAGTCGTCGAAAGGGAAGGCAATTTTTTTGAATAAATTTACTTACAACTTCCATATGTTGCGAAAGAAAATAAATCGCACAAAATTCATTGCTAGAATAACTAACTGGTGTATTTTTTCTCAAATATGCCATTTACTGCAAAAATTCGTCACGCACCCTGTAGATTAACCAAGGCCTGGACAATGTCCTCAGTGACGGCACCTACCAAAACATGTTTGTTGAATTTGTGCGTATAACTTATAATAATATGCTCAAGGTTCTCTAAATTATCCTGGAGTCCAGTTCAAATGATCTACCAGATCAACAATGACTGATTCAATGTCCTTAAATACGAAACAACTCCAAACAGGTTCATAAAGATTATGCACATCATTTAGGTTTAAATTCCATGTTACATGTTCTAGGTTCTCCAAATTGTTCTGTAGTTCAGTTTATTTGATCCACTGGATTAATCAAGGCCTTTGCGATGTCCTCACCTACCCAAACATGTTCATAGAGTTTTTGTGCAACGTGTATAATCTGGGTTGAGGTATATAAGATGCCCAAATTATCCTGGAGTTCCGATCAAATGACCTACCACAACAACAAAGACTGATACATTGACCTTACTTACGAAACAACTCCTTACCTCTCACGCCAGGGTCACGAGTTCAAATCTCACCCGGACAAGTCACGAATGACCCAACCGTGTCAAAGTGACTATAATAAATATGGTGCCGATTAAATTCCAACCAATGCATGAGTTTTTATATTGTGTGGCAAGCACAATAAAACTGTACACCCAGGGAAGTCGAGGAAATTTCCAATCCGAAATATTTCTTCGGCCGGACTGGGAATCTAACCCTCCGAAAACTATTTATGTATGTAGTTTTAATGAGTAAATTATCCTACAAATAGTACAGAAGTTTAAGTCTTAACTTTCTACAAAGATTTACACGACGTGTAGAATTATTCCACAGCTGCAGACAATATATCAGCAACTCAAACGTGCACTCTCTTGCATGTAGATTTGAAGAAATACTTCAAGGCTCCTCATCCATTCATGTATGACCTAAAGCAAAGCACCTAACAAGTAGTGTGCGTTTGACTATTACTGTCGCATTCAAAGCCCTTCGCTCATTTTCAACTTCTATTCAATTTCCACACCGCCGTACTCTAGCGGAACTATCATCCTATCCTTTTCATAACATTCTCTATCGAACAAATTATCACACTTAAGCTTCATGTTGACATTAAATAGCATTTCCCACCAACTCTGAAAATCGTAAACATCACGTATGATGTAACAAAAAACTTTTTAAATGTTTGAAGATGTTTCGTTAATAAAGGCCTTGTATCAAATATTTGTTGATCTAGTAGATCATTTGATCTGAACTCCAGGATAGTTTGGATAACCTTGGTCATCTTAAAAACCTAAAAATTGATTATGAGTGATGCGCAAAATCTCAATGAACATGTTTAGACAGGTGTCGTCAATGAAGACGTCGTGCAGGCCTTGGCTGATAAAATAGGCAGAACTCATGGACAATTAAGAATACCTAGAACATCTTATAAACATGGAATTGAAACGTATATTATGTGCAAAATAAATACAGTCATGAACACGGTATACAGCCATAGTCAATTTAGGAGAAAAAAAAAATCGAAGAATGTTAATTTTTTGGACCACCCCAACATGGAAATGGTCACCCCAATGAAAAAAAATGAGTCTAATATTTTGCAAAAAGAAACAAAACTACCAATTTTTATGAAATTCTGAGAACCACTATATCGTTTTGCTATGAAATGACTGTATATGAACTACAGAATAATTTGAACGTCCTATAACATCCAAAGGAAAAATCTGTATACTTCTGTGCACTTAAATTGCCATATTATTTTAAAAAGAGATAGTATTTCTGCAGACAAAGAGACAAAACACTCGTTAGATGTCCATCGAAAACGCATTTAACGGTCAATTCAAATGTTTCTTAGTTGGCAGAACCACTTTTAGAGACACGCATAGTCAATTGCCTTGCATTTGACGTTTACACACTACCGCCATCTGTTGAGCGTACTGCCCATCAAAGTGTACTCAACAGATGTCAGCAGTGTTTTACCGAAGATGTCTTGCAGTCAAAAATATACAATAGGTTATGTCTGTTTGCCTGTGGTTTTTTCTTAACATAAGCATATGCATGAACAAAATTGGGATCGAAAGGGTTATAATGGAAAGACATTCAGTCATGGCCCTTACTCATTTGAAGGTAATATATATTTCAATTAATGTTATTTCACCGTGCGATTAGTGCCTTTTGTCTGATAAAATTCATTATTGCAGTTTAGCTGAAATGCTTTTCTTACTGCTGCGTAAGAGTTTTTGAAAATTTCAGATACTTGTTTCAATAATCTCGATTTAAAACCAAGTTCCAATGTAAACTGATTTCAAAACGGTTAAAGCCTGGGTGAAAATTAAATTTCGACACATGTTTCAATGTATCAGTAATTGAAGCCATAACCTATGAGATACTATACAATTGAACTCAATTTCACTCACATAATTGATGCATGGCCTCTTTCCTTCTTCTTTATTCGGTGTGTAAATTCTGGTCCACTTAGAATCCGGACACCATATTTATTCCATCCTCTGTACTTCGTCAGAACCCGGTCGCACAGCTTCTGGGTGCGTGTTCTGGCCACTAGTTTCTGCTCCATCGTCCTGTTCGGTTGCTTGGAGGCACGAAATGAACGGTATCCTGCTCGCAGACGGATCCTCTGGACGATACTACGGCTGGAACCGTATTTTTTGGGACATCCCGATCCGAGAGTCCTGCACACTTAGAAATACCTAATCTTACACGTGAAAGACTCCATCTTTAACCCTCCGTTACTCGCGCGTTGTACTTTGTACAACAGTGTGAGTTTTCCATTGCCATTTTGCAGCCGAGCTACCAATCGATATGAAACCAACGGTTATTCCTTAAAAACTTGTTTTTAGCTAAACAAGTTAAACTTTTATCACAGTTAACACCCAAAAAATGCGGATAATAGAGAAAATGTGAATGGAAACCGCGTAAACGGTATCCGTACTACGTGGGATTTGACTTAATTGGTTACAACATGAAAAATCCCGAGATCCTGACCAGCTGGAATGTCACTGTCTTTGGCAAAGTTGTTCTAAAGATAATAACCTTTTTGCTGGTGGAGAGTAGTTCAGAATTTTCTCACTACATAGCGCTAGAATACATGTGAAATTATCGCATGTGATATATCTCGAGATCATGTCCAGATAGAAAGTTACTGTCGTCGACAAAGTTTATGACGAGATCAAAGCCTATTTCTTGGTGCATAGTTCAAAATTTTCTCAATACGCGGCGCTAGTATACACGTAAAATTTTCATATAAAATATCTAGAGATTCTGACCAGATAGAAAGTTACTGTGTTCGGCAAAGTTGTTCAGAAGGTCAAGGCCTTTTTGTTGGTTAACAGTAGTTTAGAATCTTCTCTCTAGGTAGTGCTCGTATACATGTTAAGTTTTCGCATGTGCTACATCACTAGATCCTGACCAGATATAGAGTAAATGTCCTTAGCAAAGTTGTTCAGGAAGTCAAGATCTTTTCGTAGGTGGACAGTTGTTCAGTATTTTCTCACTACTTGGTGCTAGTATACAAATGCAATTCTCGCATATACAATAGCTCGAGATCCTGAGCGGATAGAAAGTTACTGTTTTGTTCAAACTTGTTCAGGGGTTCAAGACTTTTTGGCTGATGGACAGTAGCCCAGAATTTCCTCACCACGTGGCACTAAAATAGTGCACAATTCTCGCGTATGCTATGCTCGAGATTCTGAATAGGTAGAAAATTACTGTCTTCGAAAAAGTTGTTCATGAGGTCAATGCCTATTGCTTGGCTAAATCATTGCATGTTATAATGATATTTTTTACTTATTAGAAACAAGAAGAGGTTTAAAGGCAAGTGTTTGACACATAAAACCTGTTAAATTCGCTTTCAGATAGTCACAATCAGCGATTTAACGACTCGCGAGCGCTCACTCTGAGTGAACGCTCACGAATCATAAAATCGCTGATTGTAACACGCTGGTAGCGAAATTGACAGATTTTATGAGTCGAACACTTGCCTTCCAACCTTGTCTTGTATCTAACAAGTAAAAATATCATTATAATATCTAATGATTTCAAAATTCAGAAAATCATGTTTTTACAGCAAGTGAGTGGAAGCAAGCCTGTTGCTTGGTGCACAATAGTTCAGAATTTCCACACTACGTGACGTGTAAAATATCTCGAGATGCTGATCAGATAGATTTCACTAGTGGACAGTAGTTCTAAATTTTCTCACTACGTAGCGCAAGAATACACGTGAAATTCTTGCATGTGGCTTGTTTCGAGATCCTGACCAGATAGAAAGTTACTGTCTTTGACAAAGTTGTTCAGGAGGTCAAAGCCTTTTTGGCTAGTAAACAGTAGTTAAGAATTTTCTAGCCACGTGGCGTTAGTATACTTGTACACTTCTCGCATATGCTATATCTCGAGATCCTGATGCGATATAAAGTTACTGTCTACGACAAAGTTGTTCAGGAGATCAAGGTATTTTGGCTGGTGAACAGTAGTTCAGAATTTTCTCACAAATTCTAGGTTTTATTTAACCTCCTCAACAACTTTGTTCAAGACAGTAACTTTTTATATGGTCAGGATCTCGAGATATATCACAGGCGAGAATTTTACATTTCACTAGCGCTACGTAGTGAGAAAATTTTGAAGAACTGTCCACGAGCAAAAATTTTGTGATGTCCTGAACAACTTTGCCGTCGACAGTAATTTTCTATCTGGTCAAGAACTTGAGATATTTTATATGCGAGAATTTCACATGTATACTAACACCATGAAGTAAGAAAATTCTGAACTATTGTCCACCAGCCAAAATACCTTGACCTCCTGAACAACTTTGTCGTAGACAGTAACTTTCTATCTGATCAGGATCTTGAGAAATAGCATATGCGAGAAGTGTACATTATACTAATGCCACGTGGTGAGAACTTCTTAACTTTTGTTTGCCAGCCAAAAAGTCTTGACCCCCTTAACAACTTTGCCGAAGACAGCAACTTTCTAGCTGATCAAGATCTCGAACTATTGAATTTGCGAGAAAGGCACGTGTATACTAGCACCGCATAGTGAGCAAATTCTGAACTATTGTGACCCAACAGAAAGATCTTGACTTCCTGAAAAACTTTGCCGGATACATTTACTTTCTATCTGGTCAGAATCTAGAGATATTTTATATGGAAGAATTTCACATGTATAGTAGCGCCGCAAAGTGAGAAAACTCTGAACTACTGTTCACTTGCGAAAAAGACTTGACCTCCTGAACAACTATGCCGAAGACAGTACCATTCTATCTGGTTGGGAACTCGAGATATTTTTATGAGAATTTCACGTGTATTCTAACGTCGCGTAGTGAGCAAATTCTGAACTATTGAGTACCAAGCAATAGGCTTTGACCTCCTGAAAAACTTTGTTGAAGACAGTAACTTTCTATTTGGTCAGGATCTCGAGATATATCACATGCGAGAACTTCACATGTATACTAGCGCTATGTAGTGAGAAAATTCTGAACTTCTGTCTGCCAGCGACAAGGCTATGATCTCCTGAACAACTTTGTCGGAAGCAGTAACTTTCTATCTGGTCAGGATCTCGATATATTCCATGTTGTAATCAATTAAGTCAAATCCCACGTAGTATGGTCACAGTTTACGCGGTTTCCATTTACATTTTCCCTATTATCCGCATTTTTAGGTGTTTACTGTAATCAAAGTTTAGTTTGTTTATATTAAAACAACTTTTTTGAGGAATACTCTTTGGTTTCAGATCGATTGGTAACTCAGAAACAAAATGGCAATGGAAAACTCATGTGTGTGTACAACAGCGCGAGTAACGGAGGGTTAACATAAAGGATGAGACGTAAACAAACATGTCATGTAAAATTAAGTGCTCCGAGTCTGAAAAGTTTGAACGTACGTTTGATTGAGCTGAATTTCGCGTATATTATGACTCAATTTTATGTCAAAATTGACGCTCGTATATGTCAGTCTCAGAGCACCTAAATTTACATCAATTTTTCTAAGTGTGTGAGTTTCTCATCGCCTTCAAGTTCAGTTGCCGATTCAAAGTTCCAGTACAACGTTTGCTTTGAACCTTCCGAACCACACATGTCGGTTTTCAACATGGGTATGCAGGATAAATTTGATTTTCTCGTCTTTCATCTAGTACAACTTTTTTAATACTGCACTATCGAGACGAAATTTTCACCACTAAAACACGTGTACTTCCAATACAAATCGTTGTCGAAACATTCCAAATCCGACCACAACAGGTGCTGCTATAGAATAAAATGTCCGAATTCTAAGTGGACCAGGTTTTAATATGCATGACATTTTTCTTGTGGGCAATAAAAATCGCCAGGGGTGGGAAAGAGGGATTGCATCAATCACTCCAGCACCAGATGTTGTTGCCCTACTCGGTGCCACTGCCTATAGATAATCGAAGAATAGTATAGCTGGAGCATGTTCAGGATAGTATGGGTCTGAAGCAAAGATATCTAATTAACAAGATATCCCACTAATCAATTCCTTATACAAGGCATATAATGACTACCCTTATGTGATCGCAGTGCCATCTGTTGACTGCACATTGAAACTGCTGGGAGCTACCCGCCAACTTCACCACCAGGGCTCAATAACTGACAGGTGTCAGCATGACAGATGTCAACGCGGACGAGGAAAGAGGACGATATCATCCTCGAAGTCATCATCATTATATTGCGATTGCGATAAGAATAGAAGTAAACATGGGAACAACATTCACTCTCTCTAAAGAATTATTCCAACACCCCAGCCACTGGAAATGCAACGTATCGAAATCATTGCTGAACGTAATAAAATAAGCCGTCTTCTTTGGCCAATGCAGCACGCATTCTATTCAGAAAAATACGTTGAAATAATCATTACTTTCCTATTTTATAACGTAGGAAGTATTTGTCAACGTCGGTGAAAGCAAACGCAAACGGAAGTAGCCGAAGCTGAATGATGACGTTGAGTGATGACACCGCTTCGTGTTTTGATTTGCGCTGTACTGTCCGCTCAGTTGTGTGGGCTCGTACATGTTTAGATGTTGGTGTGAGTGTTTTCTTCCAACGCTGCAGTTCAACGTTGTCTCGTCACAAACCGTTTGGCGCTGTTATCTGTCTCTTTAAATTCCAAAGAGTGAAGGGGGTCTGGTCTGAAGTCTAATGGCTACCCGAAACGTACCAAACCCATTATGCTACACATCAAATTGCTCGACAAAGTGGAAACAAGATTGATGTCAATCATGCCGAGTGCCCAAGACTACATTCCCCACAACCAGACTTGTTCCGGGGGTCCCTAAGGAATTGATCAAAATCTTACTTGAAGAGCCAACATTTTACATGGATCACCGCTGCAGTGTACTGTGGTGGTTATATTGAAGTTCTAATATCACATTGGCTACATCCAGACATGTTTTGGGTGCCTCCAGGGAAGTGTCCAGTTTTAGATAAGAGCAAAATCTCATTAAGCAACTCCTGAAATCACATGATATTCGATAATCAGTTCAATGGCAGTCATTTTGAGTGGCCAGAATCACATTGGTCATAATCGGACATGTTCCGGGAGCTCCCTGCGAAATGGATGGGCCAAAACCTATCAAGGGACACATCTTATAACATGATAATTGAAATCTACGATCCTGAATTAATTGGTGGTTGCATTGAGTGTCAAGAACGATATTGGTCAAAACTGGTCATCTACCTCTTGCAAAGTGGCCAAATTCTAACTTGAGCCATAACAAATTGTTAGATAGTTATTATAGATAGACATATTACGTTTCCAGTACAAAATTTCTCAGATTTGGATACGATCCGGTAGCCTCCGACGAGTGACCGTAATCTGTGTCGAATCAAAATCAACTTTGCGAAACATAAAATCACATGAAATGAAAGTAGCCTAATCGCCAGTATTGCGAAAATCTCAATAACTTAAATTTTATACTGGAGATTAACAGCTTTCCAGTTTTACTTTGAAAAATTCAAATGCACATCTTCCATGAGATTTAAAGATCAAAAGATCATTCGTTTATTTTGCATTATTGGAAGGAAAAATATATACATGTGTAAATTTGAGTAAAAACTGATTATTTGGTGGTCGATGAAAGTCCAATAAGCGCCTTTACTGAACGGCTGTACCATAAGTTTGCCAAATTAGCTTGATTGGCTGTTGCCACGCATAGCGTTAGAACCCAGCTTAAAATGAGCAAAGCGATCCTAGGTTTGAAAAATATGACTTGGGGTGATCTATTATGCTATGTTTCAGACTTGGGAAATATAACATGTTACACAAATTTCTTGATGACATTTTCCTAACCGATAATTTGCATCTTGTTACATGAGCAATAGTACGAACAAGACAAACACTGGAATTTGATTCAAACAAATCCAATCAAGATAAGTTTTATCGAAAATTCATTTTCTAAAATGAATCCGTTTACCAAAACGGCTGATGCTATTTCATGCACGATCCTGCATCCTTATTGCTACAAACCAATACCAAAGTTGCCGACATGATTAAGGGATCCTTTAAAAAGTGGATGAAGATACCAATTCGAGTTTCTTGGAAGAGAGCAATAATGATTCACCCGTGGATTTAACCAAAGCCATCGCATCAAAATATAAAAAAACATCAATAGAATCAACGAAAAACACGAGCAAGTGCTTTGGAATTATTCTCTTTTTGATTAAAAAATATAAAAAAAAAATCTCAATTCACCTGCTCACCAATTTTCCTCTTGTAATCATCAATTCAGTTCTATATGCTCTCTTTTCTTGTCATTTCTGCCAGACGAGCAGCGATGATTGAACTCGAACCAGGGACGAGTCTGTTTAAATATTCAAGATTTAATCAGCGGTTCGAAATGAAGATTGATTCCATTTGAATCTTATAATGCCTTGATTATTCGTGTGACATCAAACTGATACTGATAAAACATATCTAGCTTTCCAACGAAATAATGGCATACGATTGATGCGGGATGATTAAATAAACGAACGATGAACATGTTCAACACATGAGCTCAATCGATTTGATGGGCTGGAAAATGATCCATGACCACTGCAAACCACACACAACGACTTTAGTTGGAATTCAGCTTTCCTGGAACAATTAATCGTGATCCACATAACTGCCTAATGGAATAATCAGCTAAACATGTTTGCTTATTACCTTATCCGAGAGGAGCCGTCGATAATAAATCATATCCCATCAATTCAACCGATGAAGTTGGACAATTAGTAACGGTGGCTGGTTCTGTATTTGGCAATCAGTCTCTCATCTGACTCTCCCGCCTCGAGAGACTACGGTAACACCTGTCGTCTGTCCGTAAGGCGCATACGATTCATTAATTAAACATTCAATCGTCCACCACTCGCCAACGATAAATCTTTCATCAGTTCAGTGGAAAAGAGAATTATCAACAGTTATAAATATAAATTAACACTTTTCCAGGAACACCTATTCGGGCAGCATGGGTGCTGTTGGTGCCAAAGAAAAGTGCCTTCAGCTATTGGTTCATTTTCACCTCTCTCGAGTGGTCATTGCCAACCAACCGACAGCAGTCAGCCTAGCGCCCGGTGATCGACTGCATTAATTAGTGCTGTTTTCTCGTCCACCTAGCTGGTATTTTTTTTGTTTCGTTCGTTTTGTTTTGTAGTTTGTAATCATTTCACTCCTGGAACGCCAGACGTATCGATGTCCACTTTGCTGCACATAAAATCGAACAAATTAATTGAATCTAATTGAACGAGCTATGCTTCTGCAGCAGGTGCGATTGACGGTGATTGTCGGGGAGGATGTTTTGTGGATATGAATTCTCCAGGGTATACAGGAAAATGGAAATCGTTAATTCGTAAATCGTACTTTTGCCTAAGTTGTGCTGAACTATACTAAAATGACAAAACAATAGTAAATTTTGCTTTGATGGCAAAATAATCTATTAATAGCTTATGAATAACATAATAAGATATTGATTGTAAAAATATTTTCTACTCTGCTCTAGTACTAGCAATATTGCTATTCCCCCCTCCCCGATAATGGAAACCTGAAGTGCCATTGAATTTCATTCGAGTTTTTTTTTTCATGAAACCATTCTTGATATTTTGTACAAGGGGCCATTCAATAATTATGCATGCACTCTTTTGGATTTTCAAGCTATTGTAAGAAAAATTAATATTTTACAAAACCCTCCTTCCTTTGTAAGATTTACAACGAATCTTTGGGTGGTCTGTATATGGCTGAGCTATGCTTACATAAGATATTTCTGAGACGACGCCCTCCCTCCCGTGTAAGAAATCGAAAGAAAATTTCTTACACCCCCCTCCCATCCTATATTTTGTCTTTTGGAGTTACCCAAAAAATATGCAAGCGATGGAGGTGGTTCAAATAAGCAGTAAACTACTGTTATTAATCTGGAAGTATGGACTCAAGTGAGTTAAATGAACTGAATAGTATCTTTTTTTTTTGAAAATATGCTCAAAACATTGAATACTTGTTATTGAAATACCAACTTTCATTTCGAGAATTAGCTACTTTTAGCAAACTTTTGACGAATATTTTTTAACACTGTCAAAAACTGCGGTGACAAGCAAAGACAAGCGGCGACAAGACTTGATTTTATAAGTCAAAGTTCTGAAAATTACCTTCATACTATATGCGGCCTATAGTGGACTCTATTGAGTTTAAATTGATTACTTCTCCTGGTTCAAAAAGGTTAACATATGAGCGTTAAAATGGTTTAAAAAAATGAACCAATCACAAGTTTTTATTGTTTCACTTTTTTAAATTACTTCTAATTTGCATTCCTGAAATAGTCAACTATGGAATTATGATACTATTTTTTACTGTTTTAAATTTTACTCGTAGATCATGAAAATATGGAAATTTAACTACACAAATAGAAGCATAAACATATTATTACCGAAAATTGCGTTGTGTCATTGTTTGCCACCTCCTTATATGGAGCCCTTCTAATTTGGAGGGAAAAGGGTCTAATAATCACTCAAAAACCGTTACACAATTTATGGAGAACCTTGAAATTTTATACGCATTGATCTTTTATCCATTTCTATCTTTTGTTCTGCTAATTTTCTTTCATTCGACTTTTTGTCCATTCGTCGTTTTGTCTTTTCGACCATTTGTCCATTTGACCATTTGTCCATTCGACCTTTTTTCTTTTCGACCTTTTGTTTATTCGACCTTTTGTTCATTATTTTATAATTAAATTACATTATAAAAAAATCGACTTTTTGTCCATTCGAAATTTTGTTCCCCTAGCTTTTATTCGACCTTTTGTCTATCGGTTTTTATCGTTCGACTTCCCCAATTAACAATTTTAGCTGCAGAATAGCTTATACAGCCAAACATTTACTTACACGGTAATTTAATCCGATTCATATTTTATCCCCGATAAAGCGTATTAATAAAGCAATTCGCTTAAACGTAGGTCACTCATAGAAAGAGTTAATGTTTACTCAAATATGAGTAAATGTTACTCGAATATGAGTAAATTTCACCCAAATATGAGTGACCTCCCAACAAACAATCGCCTATTTAAGAAACGACTTCTTGACGATTTTATTCAACTGCATGCTTAATAATAATTGTATTTTTTTTAATAATAACTTCTGTTCAGGCTTTGTTCACATAAATCTGGAGAATTTATTCAACCACAACATGGTGTTGGTTAAGATACTTCCAGAAGCTTTTATTCTACTTCCATGAGTTGTAACAGAGTTTATTCGATCATGTTTTTTATTATTCAGAGTGTATTAGACATCTTTGCTTCCTTAAACAGCGATGATGAATACGCTTGATTATCATGAGAAGTAACGTTTAAATTAGACACTTTTATACATTTATTAAACGGTTATTCCACTGCAGGAAAATTAACCTGAAAATAAAAAATGGAAGAGACAGACATAATTGTCTTTTCTTCAGAGATTGTTTTCATTAATTTCAGACGAAGCACATTGTGGTGCGACACAACAGATATTAGAAAATTTATTACATTCATAAACATGGGTGTCTGTCTGTCTGTCTGTCTGTCTGTCTGTCTGTCTGTCTGTCTGTCTGTCTGTCTGTCTGTCTGTCTGTCTGTCTGTCTGTCTGTCTGTCTGTCTGTCTGTCTGTCTGTCTGTCTGTCTGTCTGTCTGTCTGTCTGTCTGTCTGTCTGTCTGTCTGTCTGTCTGTCTGTCTGTCTGTCTGTCTGTCTGTCTGTCTGTCTGTCTGTCTGTCTGTCTGTCTGTCTGTCTGTCTGTCTGTCTGTCTGTCTGTCTGTCTGTCTGTCTGTCTGTCTGTCTGTCTGTCTGTCTGTCTGTCTGTCTGTCTGTCTGTCTGTCTGTCTGTCTGTCTGTCTGTCTGTCTGTCTGTCTGTCTGTCTGTCTGTCTGTCTGTCTGTCTGTCTGTCTGTCTGTCTGTCTGTCTGTCTGTCTGTCTGTCTGTCTGTCTGTCTGTCTGTCTGTCTGTCTGTCTGTCTGTCTGTCTGTCTGTCTGTCTGTCTGTCTGTCTGTCTGTCTGTCTGTCTGTCTGTCTGTTTGTTTGTCTGTCTGTCTGTCTGACCCTTATAGACTCGGAAACTACTGAACCGATTGGCGTGAAAATTTGTATACAGGGGTTTTTGGGGCCGTGGAAGGTTCTTATGATGGTTCGAGACCCCTCCCCTTTCTGTAAGGGGGGGCTCCCATACAAATGAAACAGAAATTTCTGCATAACTCGAGAACTAATCAAGCAAATGGTACCAAATTAGGCAAGTGGGGGCGAGTGTGGGGGTATAAGGAGATAATCATAGGGAGTAGCCCCTTAGATAATAGGGGGGGGGGGCTACGTACAATATAGCATGCTTTTTTTTAAATCGGCGCATAAACTCAAGCTAATATTGAATCCCGAGCAAGACCGGGCACACTCAGCTAGTTTAGAATACAAATAAAAAAAGGTTGAGCTTGGGATTGAAATCGTGACCTTCTATTTGAAAAGCGGAAACGGTAGCCACTACTCTACTGATTACGTCTTGTTGTTAGACTGAACCAGTGTTGTGGAATTAATGAATCTGATACGTAGCATTTACAAAGCATGCAATTAAAACATGGACGCATAGTGGTATAAGAGCTACTTTTCTGACTGTATTCACCTTTATAGAGCAATATTGTAAAGCAATGCAATTAAATCTAATAATGGAGCTAGGAAACATTTATAAGACGTCTAATAGAGCATTTTATTAAATCAATTGAAGACAAACGAACTAAGGCGTCAATGTATGTGCAAATTACACTCATTCAGTTTGTTATTAGATTAAACTTCTGGTTCTGAATCAGGAAGACAGTCAACGTTTATAAAGCTTTTTATAAGTAAATTAAAAAAAATCGGAATATTTATGATTTAAATAACAGTTTAACTTTTGTAACGTTTAGAACTACAAGAACTCTCTGAACTCCAGGATCATCTTAAACTTCAACTTAGACCTTATAACTCCCTGTGAACCCCCGTAAGCTAATAAATTGCTTAACTTCCAGGCTTCTTCAAATTCCGGGAGCTTTTCGCAGTAAGCCATGTTTTCCATATCACTGCATTTTTTTTTATTGAGATTACTTCGTTTACTCAAATTTGCAATAACGCAATTGCGTCATCAGCCGCTCAATGGTAAATGCACACATTGAATTGGATAGCAAAGGTTCCATCCTCAGAAGAAAGGTTTGTATATTTGCTCATTTTTCTAAGCGTTGCTTCCATTTTTGCTCAAGCGCAGCGCTACTGTGTCTGTTGCTTGGATTCAGGCAAAGTTGCCGGTCTTCTTGATATGTTTTCTTCGAAAAAATCGAGTAACATTTTTGAGTAAAAGGTATCCAAATTTGATTCGTGTACCTCATAACTATGGAAATAAATGGGGAATTTGTTTTCGATAAACATATCACAACAATATTCATCAGTGTTATGAAAACATCAAATAATCAAATCTCACCGATGATCAAAATCTTAGACAAAAATCAACAAGCAAACAAATGCGCATACTAACAAAGCTCAGCAGCTACAATTATCATCAAACTGTAGTGAATTTGAGTTTCAACATGTTTATTTTACACCCGAACGCGACCCGAAGCTTCTATCACTGCTGGCAGCAGTATCTTCGGGTCTCCCATCGGTGAAGAGTAAAGAGAAGTAGCAAACTTTCTCTTTCTAAGAAAACGATGTGTACGGAATCATTTTCGTGGTGTTTACATTATGCTGATTCAGCACTGCCAACTAGCACAACCAACTCAACCAACTAGATGTAAACAGCCCATTATAGGGTGTTTACACTTGTGTTGGTGTGCTGGTGCTAGTGTACTAAACATGTACTAAAAAGTAGCCAGCATAATGTAAACAGGGCGTCAGCATCTACCAGCATGACATTTCAGAAACAACAATTTGTGTTAGTTCGTTGAGCTGGTTGAGCTAGTGCCATTAGCTTCAATTTTACATGTTGTAAATAGTTTCGCAATATCAAAGGAGCTTATAAAATCGAAATCAATTATGCTTTTGCTCCATTATCACGCCCTGATATTGACAGCGTATGAGAACAAATCAATATGATTAAGATAATTATTATAGCTACACCCCCGGTAAGCGTGATTGCCTCTCACCCCAAAAGGCCTGGGTTCAATCCCAGTCGGCCTGGGTGCTAACCCCCAGGTCCATGATTTCTTATGATTCGAATCAAAATAATAAGTCATGAATCATTGCATTGGTGATATTGAACCTATTACCAATTTATTTGATTCGAACAGCTAGCGCTTTGGGACTGGAGTGTGGGATGCTCATTATGGCCAACCTGTTCAATTTGCCCCTCTTATACCTACAAAGAAGTACCGTTTTTTTACGAATGGATTTTTTTAAAATTTATTACTTTATTAGAGATTTTTAGCGAGACAACAGCTAGTTCATCTCGTCGTTTGCAGATCGAGTTTTAGATGGCATTCCTTTTTCATAATTGCTAGCTGTCTGATCTTTGGTAGCAATAATATGGTATCTTTATTTCTAAAAAACAGGTATCAAGAAATACAAAAAAACAGTATACCGACTAAACTCCATCCACAAACAACGGTACCTCTCTGCATATTTATCCTGACCATGCATCAGATCCCTGTTCCAAACCTTTTCTTGTTTTCAATTTCAGATCATCAGAATCGTCTAAGAGAGACTCATGACCAATATGTATTTCAACTGAAGACATATCAAAATCTAACCCCGTTAAGTACTCATCTCTTAGGTAAGTATAAAAATGAAACTAATATGTGTAGACTCGGAACCTACCTAACTAAAAAAAAACAACGATTTAAGCAAAGTAAAGGAAAAAAATCTATACAACTCTCTAATAAGGAAAATTCCCAAAGGCTCAGCCATCAGGTACTTTGAGCCATCAAAATAAAGTAATGAAATTGGATTTTTAGCAGAACGTAGCGGAGAACGGTACATAACGGACCCCCGGGGTAAGAGGCGCATTTTCAATTTATTTTGAGTTTTTCTTGGAATTTTTAATCTAATTCTAGGATTTATCATACAGGATTTTGAGTTCAGATGCTATGCTAGAAGTGATGCTTAATAAGACAACAAAACACAAATGAAATTCAGCTGGTGCGTTCTGCCCAGGGAGTGCGTTGTATACCATTGTCCCCTACCCGTGATTTAGACATTTTTACTTAGGAAATGAGTAGGGGAGAATGGTATAAAACGCACCCCCTGGGCAGAACGCACCAGCTGACTTTCATTTGTGTTTTTCATGGCTTTTAAGTAACTTTTTTGTTGTCTTATCAAGTAGCACTTCTAGCATAGTATCTGAACTCAAAATCCTGCATGATAAATCCTAGAATTGGAATTAAAATTCCAAGAAAAACTCAAAATAAAATGAAAAAGTGCGTCCTACCCCGGGGGTGCGTTATGTACTGTTCTCCCCTACTTACGGGGGTTGGATTTTGATATGTCTTTAGTGGGAATGACACTGATGAAGATTGACAATTGTAGTCGAAATTCGTGTCTGTCATTGATACCAAAATTAATTAAGTGGAATTAAATGGAAGATAACCTTTTTTTGCTAACAACCTTATAATATTACTTCAAAGTAACGTCCTTAGCACAATTAAAAGATGGATACATTTCAATTACAGTTCCATATGAAAAACAAAGTTCATATTTTGTTATTAATGAACAAAACCTCGCACCGTTCTTGATAACAGGTATATTTTATGCTTCAAGCTGTAAAACAAATTAATAAACACCGTGTACTATTTCATTATAAATTCTTACTCACGTTAAACAGTGCACTATTACACTGATAGTAACTCCTCTTAATTCCTCGTCCGTCTTGGTCTAATTATCTGCTACGATAGTTATGGGAACTTATTTAATCCCTAGCATTAAACAATTAAGTGTTTCTAACCTACCAAAAGTAATTCACAATCATTGAGTCACTATTTCCAAACAACTTTGCTATATCTAGCAATATTTTTAGCTGTAGTTTTAGAGTAGGGTAATTAGCATTAATTAAGTTAATATTAAGTTAATTATATAAGCACAACTTACTCTCACCTATTAATTTCAAGTTAATTTATAAGGTACCACATAAATATCGCAATAGGTAAACATTCCAAATTCAATTATTCTATTGTATTCTATTCTATTGATTTCAACCAGTATAGAGATCTGTATTGCACTCATCCGTCCACTCAATGCGCGCCTAGTGTTGTTTGAGCGAACCTTCGTTTCGCCCAATCGTTTACAGCGAAAGCGCCGCGGGCTGGGTTGCCGGTGCTGTGGCGGTGGCAACACATTGTATAACTCGATAGCTTCTTGAATATACAAAAAGTTGTCTGTTAAGTTTGTAGAATCGATGAATCCATTGCTGAGAAATAAAAATAATACTAATAGTTGTAAAATAGGAGAAATGGCTCTTATGTTGGCCTTTGGATCTAAGATTGGGCCCATCGCTAAAATTCTGATATTTATCTTTTTTTTTTTTTTTTTTTTTTTTTTTTTTTTTTTTTTTTTTTTTTTTTTTTTTTTAACTCTTTATTTGTTCCAAATTCAAAATAAATTACATTTCATTTTTAACCTAGGTGCTCCAGTTACTACAGTAACTTACCAGCCTTAATTGTTATGATATATATCTAAGTGTTTTTACATTGTTCCTGTCTTGGCAATTCAGTATTTTAAACAGGTTTTTTTTAAACCTGCATGTCAGTATAACAATTGATAGCTTAAAACTAAATAACTAAAACTAAATCTTATCTAAGTATAAAGGGAATTAATCGTTGCAATTGAGGATTGTAACGATTTTTGCCGGAAATTATTAATTATTTTGTTGGACATTTGTGCTAAAGTCTCAACATTCGAAATTCTATGTACTTCGGTAGTACTGTACCAGGGAGGCAACTTCAAAATCATCTTCAGAATTTTGTTCTGAATCCTTTGAAGTGCTTTTTTCCTGGTAGTGCAACAACTAGACCATATTGGCACAGCGTAAAGCATGGCCGGTCTAAAAACTTGTTTAAATATTAGAAGTTTATTCGTCAGGCAAAGTTTGGATTTCCTGTTTATAAGAGGATACAAACATTTTATATATTTGTTACATTTGGCTTGAATGCCCTCAATGTGATCTTTAAAAGTTAATTTTTGGTCAAGAACTAATCCAAGATATTTCACTTGGTTTGACCAGGAAATTGGAACTCCGTTCATAGTGACTATGTGACTACTACTAGGTTTCAAAAAGGAAGCCCTAGGCTTATGTGGAAATATTATAAGTTGAGTTTTGGAAGCGTTGGGAGAAATCTTCCATTTTTGTAAATAAGAAGAGAAAATATCTAAACTTTTCTGAAGTCTGCTGCAAATAACACGAAGACTTCTTCCTTTAGCGGAAATGCCTGTGTCATCAGCGAACAAAGATTTGTGGCAACCCTGAGGCAAATCAGGGAGGTCCGAAGTGAAAATGTTATACAATATAGGCCCAAGAATGCTACCCTGAGGAACTCCTGCTTTAACAGGTAGTCGATTAGATTTCGAATTTTGATAATTTACCTGCAGAGTTCTGTCAGTTAAATAATTTTGAACTAATTTCATAATGTAAAGTGGAAAATTAAACTTTTTCAATTTAGCAATCAAACCTTCATGCCAAACACTGTCGAATGCTTTTTCTATGTCTAGAAGAGCAACTCCAGTTGAGTGGCCTTCAGATTTGTTTGAACGAATTAAATTGGTAACTCTCAAGAGTTGATGAGTAGTTGAATGCCCATGGCGAAATCCAAACTGCTCATCTGCAAAAATTGAGTTCGTATTGATGTGAAGCATCATTCTATTCAAAATTATTTTTTCAAAAAGTTTACTTATTGAAGAAAGCAAACTTATTGGACGGTAGCTAGAAGCTTCAGCTGGATTTTTATCCGGCTTCAAAATTGGAACAACTTTTGCATTTTTCCATTTATCAGGAAAGTATGCCAAATGGAAACATCTGTTAAATAATTTTACCAAGAAAGACAAGGTACTCTCTGGGAGTTTTTTGATGAGGATATAGAAAATTCCATCATCACCTGGAGCTTTCATATTTTGAAATTTTTTAGTTATAGACCTTACTTCGTCCAAATCAGTCCCCCAGGAATCATCAAAAATATTTTCCCGAGAGAAAATATTCAGAAAATCACCAGCAACCTGATTCTCAATAGGACTAGTAAGACCCAAACTGAAATTATGGGAACTCTCGAATTGCTTAGCAAGTTTCTGAGCTTTTTCCAAATTTGTGATCAAAATTTTACCACCTTCTTTAAGCGCTGGAATTGGCTTTTGAGGTTTTTTCAAAATTTTTGTGAGTTTCCAAAAGGGTTTGGAACTCGGGTCTAATTTAGAAACATTATTTTCAAAAGTTTTGTTCCTCAGGGCAGAGAATCGCTTTTTAATTTGTTTTTGCAAGTCCCGCCAGATAACTTTCATGGCAGGATCGCGTGTTCTTTGATATTGTCTCCTACGGACATTTTTAAGACGGATCAAGAGCTGAAGATCATCGTCTATTATAATTGAATCGAATTTAACCTCGCATTTTGGTACTGAGGCAGCTCTTGCTTCAACTATAGAAGTAGTCAGAGATTCAAGAGCATAATTAATTTCATCTTTGGTTTGCAAAGGAATGTTTGGATCGAAGTTATATTCCATAAATGTTCGATATTGCTCCCAATCAGCCCTATGGTAATTGAAAGTAAAGCTGTTGGGATTAGAAATTATTTCTTGGGATATTTCAAAAGTTACTGGAAGGTGATCAGAACCGAAGTCAGCATGGGTAACCAATTGGCTACAAAGATGACATGAATCAGTTAAGGCCAAATCAATAGTTGAGGGATTTCTTGCAGAAGAAAAGCATGTTGGGCTGTTTGGATATTGGATAGTGTAATAACCTGCAGAACAATCATCAAACAGAATATTACCATTGGAATTGCTTTGAGCATTATTCCATGAGCGGTGTTTTGCATTAAAATCACCAATAATGAAGAATTTAGACCTATGACGGGTAAGTTTCTGAAGGTCACCCTTGAGAAAATTCTTTTGCTGGCCTACGCATTGGAATGGCAAATAGGCAGCTATAAACGTAAGTTGTCCAAATTTTGTTTCAACAGAAACTCCCAAAGTTTCAAAAACTTTGGTTTCAAATGAAGAAAGTATTTTGTGTTTGATTCGTCTATGAATAATGATGGCAACGCCACCACAGGGTCCATCAAGACGATCATTTCTATAAATCAAGTAATTTGCGTCCTTCTTAACCTTATGGTCAGGTTTAAGGAACGTTTCAGTTATAACGGCAATATGCACGTTATGAACTCTCAAAAAATTAAATAGCTCGTCTTCATTATCTTTAAGAGATCGAGCATTCCAATTTAAAATGTTTAATGCTTTAAAATCCATTACTGAATTTTAAAGTCATGACAATATTATTAGCAAATTTTACTCCAGTTTGAATAGCATCAAACATGGAGTTAGATTTAAGCATATCAGAAATCATGTCAATTAATGAATTCTGTAAAAATTCCATTTTAGGAGCAGTAATGCTTCCTAAGTCAAAATTGTCAAAATTTCCGTTAGAACGTTGGTTAGTATTTTGATTTCTACCTGCTGCAATAGCAGCATAGGTAGCTCCATTAACTCGCTGAACATTGTTAGCAGCGAGGGGAGTAGGTACAGATGAAACATTTGAAGCAGGGGTGATATTTGTACCTACGGGTACGAATGTAGAATTTGTTCCTCGCTGACCGTTGTTAACAGCAGAGGAATTTGTACCTGGTCGGAAACGTGGAGCGTTTCCTACCTGTCGGTTAGAACGAGATTGTAGGATCGCTTTGCGAGTCTTACATTCCCAAAAATTGGATTTGTGGTTTTCACCACAATTTGAACATTTAAATTTCTTAGGATCTTCCTTCACAGGACAGTCGTCCTTTGCGTGAGAGGAATCACCACAATTCATGCATTTAGCTGGCATGTAGCAATTTTTAGTTCCGTGACCCCATCCCTGGCACTTACGGCACTGAGTGAGGTTTTGGAAATTTCCTCCAGTCTTCCTGAAGTGTTCCCACTTCACTCGGACATGGAGCATAAGGCTAGCTTTTTCTAAGGCCTTAAGGTTGTTTAGTTCACTAGACTTGAAGTGAACTAAATAAAAATCATTAGAAATCCCGTTGCGCGAATCGCCAGGACGGGATTTCATTTTCATTTTGATTACTTGGAGTGGCACAACTCCAAGTAATTTTGCCAGTTCATCTTTGATCTGATCCAGGGATTCACCACTGGGCAGTCCTTTCATGACAACCTTGAACACACGTTCAGTTTTGGTGTCGTAAGTAAAAAATTTGTGCTTCTTCTCAGTAAGATACTTGAGAAGACATTTAAATCCGTCCAAGGTTTCAGCCAATACACGGCATTCACCCCGACGTCCAATTTGTAGTGAAAACTTAACTTTCACGAAATTCAAAAGTTCCATGCGAAGAGCATGGAAATCGGTAGTGGTTATCACAATAGGGGGAATCTTTTCCTTCTTGGCATTAAGCCGGGAAAGTTTACTAGAATTTTTCTTGGATGATGGATCATTCTCATCATCCGTGAGCAAATCAAATTGATTACTCAAATTAATTTCATCAGAAGGGGGGTCAAGAGTTTGCCCCTTTCTTTTGCGTTTAGGCGCCATGGCGGCAGTAAATTTTTATCCAAATCGACTTTCAAGCAGATTACTATAAGAATCTGAAGGATCGAAGAGGAATTTTCCAAATCGATATCCAAGAAGGATTACCTCGGGTAGGGTCCAAACAAGGATCGAAGAGGAATAAGAGGAGTTGAACAAGGTAGAAAATTTTTACAGGTTGAGCACTGAAAAGTGCGATTATGCGATTATCCAAATCGACTTCCAAGCAGATTACTATAAGAATCTGAAGGATCGAAGAGGAATTTTCCAAATCGATATCCAAGAAGGATTACCTCGGGTAGGGTCCAAACAAGGATCGAAGAGGAATAAGAGAAGTTGAACAAGGTAGAAAATTTTTACAGGTTGAGCACTGAAAAGTGCTGTTTAAATTTGTTGTAGCTTTAGGTAGTAGTAACACTTCCTTAAGCAAAAAGCAAATAGATCCGCACGGCAAGAGAGCACGATGCGGACTGGTCTGATATTTATCAATTTTATTTAGATGAACGCGTTAATGGAACGGTACTAATGGATATTTTTGGTAGCTATTGAAAATTTAGTCGATTGCTGAATTTATGTATGGGCCCAAATTAGGGGCCTTTAGGCCGACATTACATCCATTTCCCATAACTTATCGAAATATTACAACATTTTTTTTTCCAAATTCAATCCCAACAGCTGCATCGAGTTCCGCGAGAAGTTAATCCATAATGGCAATTCCTTAGTTGTTCGGTTATGCTTCCCTTAACGGAAGCAAGCAAGCAATGTATGTGGCATGCGACTGTGTATACCGAACAAACCCGTGTTGCAGCAGCATTGCTTTTAATTAGTTGTATTGAATCACTGGAGTATCACCAACGATGTCACTACCGCGCACCGTATGAATTATTAATTAGTTGTTTGTCTTGGTTTCCTGTCTGAGGAAAAGCTCACCAGGCATACGTGGGGTTCGGTGGTGGCGGTAGCAGCTCAGACGCGTAATTGAAATCGTTTCAGTTTCCGCCACCCAAGACGAAATGCGGCTCCAATTAGTGCTTGTTTGATTTTAATCTTTCAGCCGATAGAAAATGACTCGATAGATTCGTTGTAGCTATCATCACCATAATCTCCATTCGAAAATTGAAAATCAAACCCAAACCAACATGGATGCATCATTAACTTTTATCATTATCGGATATTTAGTATCACCGACCGAAGAGATGCTTCGATTGAAATTCTGAGATTGAAAAAGGGGAAATGAACAGACCCCCTATGGATAGGTTTTTCAAGGGCTAACCATTTGTAATTTTCCTGAGTGCTCAACGTACACTTTCTCGAGTGGTGTTCTGGAACCAGGTTTACTGGTGCGGGACGTAAATTGAAGGGCATTACTGTCCAGGTGCTAGGATAGAGATGGGAACCCATTTGAAATTGTTTAGTAAACGGGTGTGCACGATATTATTTGGACACAGAAAATGTCTTGTTAACATGTTTATTATATGTTTAAATCCTCAGATCAGATTAGGCAACTTCCTCAGATCGATTTGGTGTTTTAATTTATCTTTCAGGTATCCGGCTGGGAAACAATCTCACTAACATATGACTACATAGGTAAGTGGTTGTTAAGGTAAGACTGATAAAATATCAAGCACTCAGCTGTCATTTAAAAATAGTTCTGTTTCTTTGATTATTTTTTAAATCATGTGAAATGGTATCAACATATTTTTTTATGTTCAATGACTGAACCCTTACAAACATAGAATTTTAAAACATGATTAATGTTTTGTGAAGTGCAACTTTGAGAAGTTTTGGAATTTTAGGTAATTTTGAACTTGTTACAAACATTGCAAAAACTGCAGCTGGGTGCTTAATCAATTATTTTAAAAATATATATCAGGGACCGGGAGGGACCATCAGAGCACCTGATTGAAGCGATTTGGATGGGGAGAGTGGGGTTGCCAACTCCCTATTGTTAACATTTCATGGATAGAGGGTGGGCTCTTCTCCCCAACTATTGGGACGTTCTTCCACACGATGTCTTGATTTGATTTCCGGTTGTATGAACTTACTTCTGGAAGGAGATCCTCTTTCACTGCCGCAGATTTCACGTAAGTTTCTCTGCCTACGTGTTCTTCCCTCCTTTTTTGGCCCTTTATACAGGAGTATGATGAGTATGATAAGAAATCAAATCACGATCAATGCATGTAGTAGAAACTGTCCATTGCTATGTGCAGGCGGCTTTCTATAATAGGTGGTAGTATATCATAAGATAAAGCCCAGAGTCCTTATCACCCTACCGACAATATTGGCAATTAAAATTTGCTCCCTGATTTTCGTTAAATCACCATTTGGTTCAAATTTTACCAGTTGACAAAAGCTTACGTTGCATAAGAAAGTGATAGCCGTGATGACCAAATGCTCGTCAACGGTTCCAGGTGACTTACTTGAGGTATTTCTGACGTGGCTGGCTAAATTTTAGTTGGCAACCATCAGCTGTCGATATTGCCATCTATCCCAAATATATCCAACTTGACAATCGCAACGACATGGTTTAGCTTATCCTGTTTGGTGTGTGCAAATAACATCTTGCACACCCCTTTCAGGTGGTACCAGTTGAATCACAAGCTAAAGCAATCCTGGTCAGGAATTTTGTGAATGTGTTTGTGTGGTACACCATATGAGTAGAAAAAACTGAAAACTGGGAGTAGGGATCAGCTCATGAGAATGAGGTGTATGCTACGGTACTGTCGATAATGGTGAAGCATTTTTGAAATTTGATGAAAGAATGTATGGTATCTATTACAAAATGTATATGGTATTACTAGTGGTTTTGGCTTTCCTTTTCTGCTATGTGTAAGGTTGCGTCCAACTGAAGTGTCTCAATATGATAATAACATTAAAGAGGATTGTGGTCTCTTTAACCATAATTAACTAAATCAATTCAATTATATTTGTATTCTAAGACACCATTGTTTTCCTACACGCAAAACAACTTTCTCTTTCATCCAATGTTAGGTTGGATTTATTATATCCGCTGAATGTGTGTCATATAACACAATATAAGCAGTTCTCGCAATGGACTGAAGCAAGGAAGTTTTTTCAGAAGGCATATTTTGTATAAAACCTTCGTGAGTTGATTTTCTAGACGCAATATATTGGGGTAAACAAACTTTGTTCGAAAAAAAAAGCAAACATAAAATTTACAAAATTATTCAAAAAATCTTCCAGAATCTGTACATTTCACGAAACATTACAAATTTGTGCATACTTTTCATGCAAATATGTAATATAATCTCTCGTTTCCCGGCTGGGTTTCCTCCTGTCCTGTTATTGCTCAGCGAAAGGAGATAACGGTAGTAACAAACAAAAAATCACTTAGCGGTTAGCTCCAAAAGTGACAATCACCAACCATCACACCCTCGGGGGTGGCAAAACGACCTATGCGTCGTGAGAGGGAAATTGAACGGAAATAAAAGGTGGAAAAAATGTGCGCCATTCGCGCCGGGAATGATTTATTGAGATCAGATTCATAAATTATGCTGCTAGTTCACGGCAAACTATGGTGCTCGTGTTCTATCGGTCTATTTTAGTTTGGTTGCACTTGCTCTCGGTGCAGGCGAATTCAATTTTTTCCACAATCTGACTGCCAGTTTTTTTAAAGAGCATTTGTCATTTTATGCTAGATTTTTCAGATTGTGGATTTACATATGAATCAGCTCAGACATTAGCATTGGTGTTGAATGTTTTGATTAGATTGTTGAGTGCTGTATCTTAAATAGCGATATTAATTCTCTTATTTTATACAACCCATGAGTTCAAGACAAAATTATTAATTTTATAGAAAATACAATTTATAAACGGGAAATCCAAAAATGTTCACGAAAGCGTCACAACAAAAGCATTTTTCACAGCGCTATCTTGTCCCGCGATCTCTACGCCATCCTGGTGCTCATTGCAGGGCTGCTTTTGTACGACTTTTTTTTTTCTCCCGAAGGAGACGTAGCGTTCCATATTCAGACAGGTGCCTTTCTGCAGCACCTGTCGCTGACGCTCCGTCCCTCTACTCGTAAATCACTACAAACCCATTCTTCACTCCATTACACTAGGGGTATTTGGGGTAATATGCACCGTTGGGGCAAGATGCACTTCCTTCGTTTTAAGCCAAAAATACATAATTTAAAACAAAAACCAGTTTGCATTGGATATAGTGGAATTTTGTCCTCCGCTTTGTTACGATTATGAAGCGTCAGTGAAAGATATTACCCATTTGGATGAGATTCGAGCCTAATTTTTCTGATATAATGCCGGTAAGTTTTAATATTTATTTCTTTTTATGATCAAATACATTGTCGTAATACATTCGGCGCAAAATGTACTCCTAAGTTCGAGGCAAAATGATCTTTTAGTAAACGAACGTTCTATTAATTATATTCTTTCTTCATAACTGGTCCTTAAAGTTTCGAAGTCTTTTAAGCGGTCATGGACCTTTGAACAATTACAATCAGAACGGGATCCCGAGCAAAGTAAAATATCAAATTGATAACAAGTTCAATTACCCGGTTATCTTTTTTTGATAACTGAATATGCTATCATTATGGTTGAATTAACAGCCAACATAACAAAAATGATAACAAACAATTACTCGTTGGATATCACAGAAATAACTAATTTTGTTATCATTGATAATATTTTGATACCAAATTCTGTAAGCCATACAAATTTATTCCATAAATTTCAAATCATGTTATCATTTTGATATCAAAGCCTTACGATGATAATTGAAATATGATTAGTGAATAAGGGCACTATTTTTTATTGTTTCAATGCGAATAATATTTAAAGTTTTGAACTAACCTTGCATCGTTAATAAATATATAGTGAATTTTTCATGATAACAACTGATAACAAAATTGATCAAGGCTGATAACTAAATAAGTTATGCAATAACAACTGAAAACAAAATAATATCTGGGATAACAAGACTTGTTATATAGATGATATCGGGTTGTTATTCTTCTTTGCTCGGGGAAACTGTCAAAACCGAAGACATTATTATGCCTCAATTGGTCATCATAATTCATAAGACGGCAAGGAGAGTCATATTGTCCCATTATTGTAGTGCATTTTGCCCCATTTCACAGTGGTTCCACCTTAGAAGAACGGCGGCAATAAATATATTTTTGAGAACTAAAACCCATATATTTTTGACTAATTTAGGGTCGACGAGCTCAAATATGATACAAAAATTACCAGATCAATTCACCTTGTAGGGATAGCTGATAGCTTAAAGGGTGATACGGTCAAAATTTGGTCAAGGGAAAACGCGTGTAAATCGGTGAAATCGTTTATTTAAAAAAACAAATTAAATTTCTTTTTCAAGTTCAATTAGCATAAAATTGAGGAAAAATATTCAGTTAGGCTTCCGCTTTTCCAAATCCGAATTGCCGGGCCTTACGCTTGACCCCTGCCATCAGATTTTGTACAGCCACCTTGTCCACCTTCTTCGCCGCAGAAAGCCAGTTTGCCTTGAACTGCTGCTCGCCCTTAGCAGTTTTTTGGTCTTCTTTAGGTTCCGCTTGACAATAGCCCAGTATTTCTCAATTGAGCGGAGCTCTGGCGTGTTGGGAGGGTTCTTGTCCTTGGGAACCACCTGCACGTTGTTGGCGGCGTACCACTCCATGGCCTTTTTACCGTAATGGCAAGATGCCAAATCCAGCCAAAACAGTACGGAACAACCGTGTTTCTTCAGGAAAGGCAGCAGACGTTTATTCAAACACTCTTTCACGTAAATTTCTTGGTTGACAGTCCCGGAAGCTATGAAAATGCTACTTTTCAAGCCACAGGTACAGATGGCTTGCCAAACCAGATATTTCTTTGCGAACTTTGACAGTTTCATGTGCTTGAAAACATCTGCTACCTTTCCCCTTCCTTTTACCGTATAAAACTCCTGTCCCGGAAGCTGCTTGTAGTCGGCTTTGACGTAGGTTTCGTCGTCCATTACCACGCAGTCAAACTTCGTCAGCATCGTCGTGTACAGCCTCCGGGATCGCGCTTTGGCCGTCGTATTTTGTTTATTATCGCGATTTGGAGTCACTACCTTCTTGTAAGTCGATAGTCCGGCTCGTTTTTTGGCTCGATGCACGGTTGTAGACGATACACCCAGCTTATTTGCGGCATCTCGGAGAGAGAGGTTAGGGTTTCGCTTTAAACTACCGGCAACTCTCTTTGTCGTCTCAGCGGCTTCCGGTTTTCGATTTCCCCCCGATCCAGACTTCCTGGCTGTCGACAAACGTTCCCCAAACACTTTAATTACATTTGTAACGGTTGATTTGGCAACTTTTAGCGATTTTGCCAACTTTGCGTGCGAGTAGCTCGGATTTTCGCGATGCGCGAGCAAAATTTTGATACGCTGCTCTTCTTGCTTGGACGGCATTTTGACAACTGAAGAGTGAATTCCAAAATCAAAATAGGAGCAACATTCTACACACACACACACCTTCAAAATGAGGGGCGTTCAGGTTTTTTAAATGCAAAATTGAAAGAAATACGTCAAGTTAATATTGACCAAATTTTGACCGTATCACCCTTTACACTTTTTTCTTGGATGAGGGGGGGAGTAAAGAAATGATATAATGAAACCATATATCCGATTAAATTATCATCCATATGGCTATTCCAGCATACATTTTGATGTTCTTTACTTCAATTAGTTTTTAAAAACAACTTACTCCTCTAATCTAATCTAATCTAATCTAATCTAATCTTATCTAACACCAACACAGCCATGTTCATGGAAGCACACAGGAAAATGATTAATATACCTCCATCATTTTTCTTGTCTATTTGGTATATGGTGCAGAGATGCGTAAAATATATCAAAACGGCCAGGCCTACTATGACACTCAAACAGACACTGCTATCTCTTTCCAATACCTTTACAAAAATCAAAACGTAATTATTTTTTTCGGAGCCGTGAACTTCCCCTTAACAGTCCGAACATGATGCCTCCGGTAAAATGTGCAACGGCAAACTTGCAATGTTTGAAAAATCATAGCTCAGCATAACTATTCACAAATTTAAAACCTACTGGCACCATTTGAAACTTCATACTTTAATGGTTTATTCAGAATCAATTGATTTAAAATCGATCGATAAATTGCTGAGCTATGGTTTTCAAACATTGTTAATTTGCCGTTACACATTTTATCGGAGGCATCGTGTTCGGAGTATTAACTGGATATCTGTGTGTGTGAGTTTGTGTCTTCACACCAGCTGACCAGAGTTCGACAGTGGAAATAAGGAAAAATTCAAGTCTGCATTATCGATCGATTTTCATTAACATCAGCAATATTTAGAACCCAACTCACAACTTGTTGCCATATATAAATTGAAATTGTTCGCAACATAAGAAAATACAAATCTCACTACGGAACCGAAAATAACGGAAAACCCGAATCACAGCTCACACGCCCGGAATTCCGTTAAAAATACTTATGGAAATAGCCTTCAATTTTTATACTCACGACTTTCTTGAATCAAGCGCCTTCAATCAAAAATCGAAAAAACGCGACGAAAAAACATAGACGAAAAATATGACATCACAATAAGGACCATCTATTGACATAAACAAATAGTTCAAAACTCTTCCACAAAGATGGCGCCACAATCTAACTTCCTTCTCTGACGTTTCGGAGACTTGATGTTTTGGGAAAAGTTGTTTATCTTGGTAAAATAAACAACTCTTTTGTAGATGTAAAATTTTCACAGCCTACTGGTTTTGAGTTATATGAAGTTAAAGAAAAAAATGTGGAAATTATGATTTTTTTCTTTCTGTTTCGGTTCTTTTACAAACAACCATATATTGTTACATGTTTCTCTTATGCAAATGCATTCAGGGTTGCTTCCACACAGCAAAAAAATAATTTTGATATCACGTCAAAGTGGATGCACTACAATCATGTCGAAAATATGGTGTAATATTACTTGCTAAAAAGGACAAAATTATCATTAATACAATGCATGAACTGACATTACACTGCTTTTACTGCATTTGTTTATTTATGTGGTCCTAAAAATTACATGAAATTTTCGACATGATTGTAGTTCATCCACTTTGATGTGATATCAAAATTATTTTTTTGCTGTGGCACTCACTTGCTATAAAAAAATATTTTTCGGAATTTTGAAATCGTTCGATGGTATAATGATATTTAATATTTGAAAGTAACAAGAAGAGGTTGTAAAGCATGTGTTTGACTTATACAACCTGTAAATTTCGCTTTCAGAGTGACACAAGAAACGATTTTATGATTCGTGAGCGTTCACTCAGCGTTCACGTTCACGTAAAATCGCCGGAGAAAGAAGTTAGTTTGTTGGAGTTTTGAATTATTTGTTAATGTCAAAAGATGGTCCTTATTATGACGAGAAACTTTGCCGAAGACACCAAGTCGCGGAAATGCTTTGTTTTGGAGTTATTAATTTTGCATCGCTAGATTGCATTCGTGGCCCAGTGTGCAATGTTGCCTGCTGAACAGTTGAATGAATATAATCATAAGACATCAGTGGCTTGAATCAATTATAACTTTTGTTCCTTACATTTGATTGAAAAGTAGTTTTTAACAAAGTTGTAGCGGAGAAAATTTTCACTGCTATCATTTTTAAATGTATAGTGATGTGGTGAACTGTTAGGTAGATATGAACAAAAACATAAGTTTCCCCATAGTAACTCCCATATAAACTTGAAATGGTTTGTGCCAAGTCAGTTTCTTACTAAAGTAGTTCAAATTTCGGGAGGCTAAGCAGGACTCATTTTGGAACCGTTTAAGCACTGTGGAGCGAAAATTTCTGTCTAATGGTCAACCACTTCAGACCCATGATTGAGGACCTTATAAACAGAAGGAGGCATATTATACCAAGGATACTCATCAACAAGCTGCCGAGCGGTATCTAAATTATAAGCTATAAAATCCTACTTTCGTATGTTGTATCCTGATGCGAAACATTTCAGAATTATTTCACACTTATCTTTAATTTCCCTGTTTAGTCCAGTTATTTAAGCAGACGTTATCGAGTTTAGTTTTGAAAAATGCCCTGGTAGTGTTGTCATCATTCGATGTGCCGCTTCCACCACTTCCAGGTTTATTAATAACTAGCCCTAATCTGCATCTAAATTGAATAGAAATGAACCGTTTCCTTCTTTGTAGAAAGTATTTTTCATCTTGCCATTTTTTAAACTCTAGTCGATACGATAAATGAACAAAATATTCAAAGAAACGAGTCGACGAATGGATAGGAGATATCCCTAACTGGAATGTTTTTTCATTAAATTTTTGACGAAGGCAGGCATCAATACGATTCATCTACTTTTGTGTTTCTCCAGACAAATAACATCTGCAGAACGATGGGTCGCTTAAGTCATTGCAGACCTTTGAACATACAGAAAAATTACAGTGTTAGTTTGATGTGCGCTAGAATAAGTTTATACGTAGTCTGTTTAAGGATGAAGCAAATAAAAAATACCTTCTAGATGAGAGGCGAAGATTTTTCCAAATGATTCTGTCTTCATCTGGGATGTTTGATGCCAGCTTCAGCTGAATAGGGACGTAAGAGGTAACAAACAAGCTTCCATCATCCACTGATGAATCTCTAAAGCATTGCTTGTACTCCCAATGTCATACTACCAACAAAACCCCACTTTCCGATTAGAACGATATTCCTTGTTTGGCTTAACCCTACCAGCTCGGATATTGTTTGTTGATTTGATTCAATAATTCGAATAACCGTATGATCTAATAAGCTCTGTAATCCTATTTTGGTTGAGGTTTCAGTGACGGATCCGTTTTTAGGATAACATTTCTTTTTGGGAAATAGCACCTTATTATAGCTTGGCAAGATGTTATTTTGTTAATCGCTTTTCTAAGTGATGCATATTGATGCTTTGTGAGCTTCGTCTCGACTATCAGCGCTTCATCTGCATTGGACTTTGAAAATTCTTTGGCCTTATCATCAGACTTTTTTTTTATCTAGTTCGTTTATTTGGAAGGCTCAATCGCGTTAGCTTTACGGAGCCGATCTTATCATCAGACTTATCCACGAAAGCTTTGATTGCAGAATCATAAACTTTAGACAATTCTGCCAATTTAAAAATCATACATTAGTTTGATTAGTAACAAATATGATAATAACCTTCTTCTCTGAGCGCGATCGCTACATGCTACAAAGTCACTTTTTGGCCTTCCACGATTACATGCTCCCTTTCTTTTACAATTCTTTATTAAATCGATTTTTTCTATACATTTCAACCAATCTGAATATTTGGAAATCATAGTTATTTTGTTCTGTTTACTTTCTTCCAGCCTGACACAATCCATTTACGTATGTAGCAAACACGCGTTCTCAACTCATTGGCATTTTAGATATCCTTTCCAACAAGAGTTTCCATAACAACAGCCGTCACTTGGCGGGTCTTGTCTGCATCAGATCCATTCATAGAATGCCAGATTTCAAAAATGTACATCCTTGGGAATGAGCAGTGAATAACCGATGCTGAAATAATAATATTATAAGAACTAATGTACCAACAGCCTCGTGTTGTTGGTAAACATGCATATCTTAAAAAACGCGTGGACAGTGAATGGGCAAAAATGAGCAGCTGAACCATGTATTTTTATGTTCCCCGAGGACATCATAACACAATGGAATACGACTTATGGCTGGAATCGCGAGGGAAGCTAGATATTTTTTCAACAGTGTTTCGCTATTGAAAGAAACCTCATGCCACTACTCCAAGGACGTGCTGAAGTGGTATGCGGACAATAAGGTCAATTTCGTGCCGAAAATGTTCAACCCTCCCAACACTCCGGAGCTCCGCCCCATCGAGAAGTACTGGGCGATTATGAAGCAGCACCTTCTTAAACGACCTAAGGTAGTGAAGACAGTCGAGGAACTGAAGAAAGTATGGGTTTACATGCAAAAAACGGTTGATTCACAGGTTGTGAAGAATCTTATGGCCGGGGTTAAGGCCAAGGTGCGGGCATTTGCGTATGGACTGTAAATAAAATACGAGTAAAATGGTAAAATGAAGTTTAATAGTTATTTCTCAATCCCTGAAAATTTGATGGCAATCGGATGAAAACTCGAATTTTACGAATCAATTTTGTGTGTGGCAATTTCATCGTGGACACCCTTTAGTATGACAATTAAAACATGTGTAATGTACTACAAATCAGTGTAACTTTTGCCTCTTACCTTGCTCTTGAAGTTGCATTATGAAAAACTTTGCAAACACTTGAATTGCTTAAACCAAAGCGGTGAGTAAACGACTGTTTGACCAACTTTCGACCGAAATAAAAAAATCTTCTACAACTCTCGCTCTCTTGAGCGGCTTAAGTGTTCATAGTTTTTTAGACAATCGGTCTGTTCAACATATCTTAAGATAGCAAATTTATTCTCAAGTTCGAAGACATAATCAGATTCGTTCAAAAAATATACGATTTTTCGGATGTCTATCCTCTAGAGGAACCACTGTGCATTGTTGGTGTGCATTTTGCCTCATTATTATGGAGCGTCTTTCCACTTTGTTATTTTTGTTGCCCTAGATTTGTTTCCGTCGATCTTGTTTTCCGTGATGAGCACCAATGCTACCCTACCGATGCCAAGGAGGCAGCTCTCACACCTGGACCCTACCTATCGACCCATCAACTCATGAACCGGGGACCAACGGCTTTACTTCCCTTCCGAAGGAAGGCGTGATCAGAGATGTTATGCCTCAGAACATCCCGGCGGCGCCGACTGGGATTGGACCCAGGTCTGCTGGGGTGAGTGGTGATCACGCTTACCACTATACCACCAGCGCCGCTGTCCCCTTTGTTATAGTACATTTTACCCCAGAATGGCCAGAATGGGTGAATTTTGCCCCCATTAGTGGCATTTCCAGATTATTTAATGAAATTATTAAATAATTTTTAACATTATTTTAATTCAAATTGTTCATGTATGCGAATATAAACAATTAAACAACGCTTAAGAGGATTTAGGCAATCAAATTAACTTTTGCAAACCAAATACTACCAAAACAAATGATCCATTTCCTAGTTGCTTTCTGTGTCCCAGTTTTTATTACACAGTTTCCTTATTTTGAAACCTCCAGTTAACAATAATTCATTCCCAGTGAAGACTCCTTAGGCGCCTAACGTTACTCATAATATCCGA
This sequence comes from Ochlerotatus camptorhynchus, assembly GCF_037179485.1. Taxonomy (NCBI): domain Eukaryota; kingdom Metazoa; phylum Arthropoda; class Insecta; order Diptera; family Culicidae; genus Ochlerotatus; species Ochlerotatus camptorhynchus. Next base: position 561,121 of record NW_027040793.1, on the reverse strand, counting down.
ACTCTGGTTCTGCAACACTGTAGCTTTTAACTAGAAGACACCTTGATTTCCTTAGCTGGTGCATTTTTCCCTAAACACCCCTACTTACCTTCGATATTTAGATTTACCTGGCGAAGGTCTCAGTGCGTTGCCTATGGCTGCTTTGACAGTACACATGTACATACCCCTCAAGAGATGATTGATGAAGTACACTATAATCCAACGAAACAATGATCTATTTGATCTAAGAGTAAGTGATACAAATCAACACAAAATCGAATCACAGTCAAGTTCAATTGATTTATGAAGTACCAACATACAGTATCCCTTTAGCATGGATTCGTGTTTGCCTGGTTTCTGAAGTACTGATGTACGTACCTTTTGGAGTATCAATAAAGTATTTCACGCGAAATACTTAAGGACGGAGGTACAAATGGTTGTAAGATCAAAAGTCGAATGATTACGTTCCATAAAATTTTCCAAAAATGTGTTTTGACCATTGTCTATGCAGGGAAATGGGAGGTCTAAAACCTCTCCAACACTGTACACGTAGCTTATGAACAGCCCCATATATAGAAGTCAGCGACAGCCTATTTTTATTTTTGCTTTTAACTGTGCATTGCTCGTCAACGAAAGTTCTGAATTAATGACTATACAATACTTCAAAGAACACTAAGTTGAGTACAGGCATGAGCTCGTTCGAGAGCGGCAAAGCCAGGAAAAAATCGAAATTTGATTTCATAGTAATCTATTCCTATGTTCTCGAAAACCCATAAAAAACTGCTATTTACCTGGCACTCACAACAAAACCTTTCCGTGCTACCAAATAAAACAGCACCATACAAACTCGATTAAAGCTGCAGCAAGCTTCAAGTGGTACGCACATCCCTGACCCGCCGGTGGTAATCGAGTGCCAATCGATGAACCAATTTGTCAACTACCACCATCCACCACCGCCAGTCGCCATACCTGGCGCATTTTCTTCATTTTGCTCCTCTTAGAGCCGGCTCCTGGCAGAGGACCAACCATAGTAGAATTATTCAATTTAAAGCAATTACAACCGGCTTTCGTGCTTATCTGTATTTGTGGGAAGAGCGCTTTTGGAATCAAGTCGTCAGTCTCTCGGTGGGTGTGGCGCTTAATTCAGCTTCCCTCGGAGCTCCCCGCAGGGCAGTGATTGAACTTAATTGAACGAGTTCATTATGTTGTGAAATTGCGATTTAAAGATGTCGTTTATCTTCATTGAACCTTGTGTCGTCGGGTGCTAGGTTGGGAAGATTGGTCGTTTTGAGAGATTTCTTGTTAAATCATCTGAAAGCGGTGGTTTTCTTGTTTTTCGATTTCATCATTCGGTGTGAAAGAATGAGCATCAAATCAATACATTTTGTCGACCATTGTTCTAATGATTTACACTGATTTACATCGTTTAACGTGAAGTCGGAACACATACACACAGTTGAAAACCAAATCCTTTCAACACAAGCTCAGTCAAGCAGTAATCTACTCTCGCTGAGACTCCTACAATCGCACGTGGAAGACCAACTGCTGGGAACGGTGATAATAGCTGGTTGGTTCACATGGTAACGTGTGTCTTGGCCGCTGTAAGACAAATCCAATTTCATGCTTCATTTAGAGCAGTTGGTGACCATGGTTGGGATCAGGACTGGAGCTGGACCATAGCCTTCTTCTATGTATATAAATTTCAATCAGGATTCGGTGCCCCAACTGGTGGTGTCGAGAGCAAGCACAATGACGACGACCAATGCGCTACGATGAGATCGTCATTCAAACCACAGTGTGCTATTATAAATCAGTTACCTAATTGGATTATTCAAATTGGTTGCACACACACACCCGTTAGCCCATCAAGGTGGGATCAGTTCATAGGTTGATGTTGGAAAGGTACAGCGCGCTGATTCGATGAAGCGTGGTCTGGGAGCTCTGATTGACTTTCGGATGGACAAAATGTAAGTGGATTGAAAACTGACCACATCGGACTAGTGACGATGAATGGATGGTAACTTTGATTAAACCTTATTCGATGAGTAAAGGGAGGCTTCATGCTTCATCGCGTTTAAAGGTTGTAGATGTTGGGTTTGGAAGGAATCTAATGTTGGAACTTTGTTTAAAATTTGAATCATAACGATAAATCAAAAGAAACCATAAATGGAAAACAATGATGAACACAAACCATGCAAAGAATGCTGCACTTGTTGCGAGCAATGCGCCATCAAAGGCTTGTGTCAACTTCGCATCACTTCGTTATTCCAAGGGTAAACATTTCACTTTACTGCTTGTTGTGTGTTAAGTGTGCATTGGTATGTAAATAATTGTATGCACATTTCCTGAGTAAACAAAATGAAACGAAACGCTTTCGAAGCTTCGTTAGCATAGTTAGCATAGTTGTGAGATGCAAACATGGGTGTGTGTGTGTGTGGGTGTGTGTATGTGTTGAATGTAGATGGAGAAAGTTTTGTTTACTTATTTCGAGAAAAATGGCTCGTATTCGGAGTATGTAATCTTGAAAGTTGTGCCATTGCTGTGCTGGGGCCGTCTGTTTTACTCATTAGACTGACAAACTTTTGTGGAGAATAATCTTCATGCACACGTGTTGTCAATCGTCAGCATTCTGATGAGTCCATAGGCTCGTTCAGATCAGGGCAAGGGAAATAAATTGATTCAACTGAACATTAGCTGAACTTCAATTAATTAGAGTATCTCAACTAACCATGATGAAAAATGAAGTATATACAGGGTGTTTGGTTCCGGGTTTTACATATTTTCAGGGTAGATAGGGTTCCTAAAGTTATGAAAAAATCCTCTTGAAACATAGGGTCGGAAATGACTGCTAAGTGAGTTATTCAACATTTTATGGTTTTTTGTATTGCCAACTTTGGTTAGCTATATTTTTTTAATCTTAATGTGATTTTCTGATTTCAACATACCAAATGAAAGATTAAAGTCTAAGCTATCAGTGCTTTTTGAAAAAGAACTTGATTAAAGTTAATTATCATACATTAAAATTGAAAAGTATGTTGAAAGTACAAAAAAAAAAACTGGTGAAATTTCATACATTTTAGTGTTTTTAAGTTGAAAATTTTCATTTCTGTTTATTTAGTTGTTCTACTAAACATTTTCCATGCAGTTCCCTAGATTTGTGCCTTTGGTAGTAACCTTGTAGGCTTTATGGTTTCTTCGTAATTATTGATTTTAAACAGCCATAAAAACTTGTGACGTTTTCTTAAAATGCGCTATAGTCACCCTATTCGTTCGTACGTTCGGCTGTTGCAGTTGCTGCTGTTGCGTAGTCCGCATATGAAAATTTGGTAGAATGTTATTGTAAATGTTTAGCTACATTCTTAACTTTTGATTACCACACATCTCCTGCGCCGAAAGAAAACATTACTGCGGAGATGTTTCGCGGTATCGAATATTGCTCAGTCTCAGCAGAAAACACAACGAGAGACACCGAATCGGCGAATTCTGAGACCGGAAGGGAGAGAAGTAGGTAGTGGTAATAAGTCGATGTCCTTTTTATTTCATAGCACTCGCAGCCCAGCTGCGGTGCTGTTTTGATGGAGGAGTGTGGAGCTCCGCTGCTTCTGAATGCACACTTAGACTTTTTTTTTACAGGAGTTAGTATTTTTACTGGATTTTTGGATTACTGACTTGGTTAAAATTCAAATGACTGTTATTCGTAAAGATTGGATAAAATCGATTTTTTTTTTTATTTTTCATCATTACACGGGGTTAACAGAAGTTAGTCTGTAAATTTTCGTAACATATTTTCTCAACTTTGAATTTTTTAAATTTTACCGAAGAGTTCCGCAATTCAAAAACTTGGTAAAAAAATACTGACTCGATAAGTGTGTACTGATGTATGGTTGGTGAAGAGGCTAGCATGTGGAGGGTATTCTCGGGCTAGTGAATGCCACCCTTCTTTCTTTCTTTCTTTCTCTTTCTTCGCATTTCAAGCTTATTGCATATCGCATATTAGGTTATAGCGTGCTCTCAACTTAGTGTTCTAGATGCACTTCCACAGTTATTAATTGAGAGCTTTCGATGCCTGTAATATGTTTGCATTGGTATAATTGTGTGGCAAGTCCAATCATACTTCTATGCCCAGGGAAGTCGAGACATTTTCCAACCCGAAAAATTCCTAGACCGGACCGGGAATCGAACCCAGCCACCTCCAGATGGTCTTGCTTTGTAGCTGTGCCTTTACCGACTGAGCTAAGGGAGGCCCCGTGAATGCCACCCATCCCCACTTATAATTCACATAACATATTGAATTGAGTTTTTGAATTGCGGAACTCTTCGGTAAAATTTAAAAAATTCAAAGTTGAGAAAATGTGTTACGAAAATTTACAGACTAACTTCTGTTAACCCCGTGTAATGATGAAAAATAAAAAAAAATCGATTTTATCCAATCTTTACGAATAACAGTCATTTGAATTTTAACCAAGTCAGTAATCCAAAAATCCAGTAAAAATACTAACTCCTGTAAAAAAAAGTCTAAGTGTGCATTCAGAAGCAGCGGAGCTCCACACTCCTCCATCAAAACAGCACCGCAGCTGGGCTGCGAGTGCTATGAAATAAAAAGGACATCGACTTATTACCACTACCTACTTCTCTCCCTTCCGGTCTCAGAATTCGCCGATTCGGTGTCTCTCGTTGTGTTTTCTGCTGAGACTGAGCAATATTCGATACCGCGAAACATCTCCGCAGTAATGTTTTCTTTCGGCGCAGGAGATGTGCGGTAATCAAAAGTTAAGAATGTAGCTAAACATTTACAATAACATTCTACCAAATTTTCATATACGTAGTCCACTGCAACAGCCGAACGTACGAACGAATAGGGTGACTATAGCGCATTTTAAGAAAACGTCACAAGTTTTTATGGCTGTTTAAAATCAATAATTACGAAGAAACCATAAAGCCTACAAGGTTACTACCAAAGGCACAAATCTAGGTAACTGCATGGAAAATGTTTTGTAGAACAGCTAAATAAACAGAAATGAAAATTTTCAACTTAAAAACACTAAAATGTATGAAATTTCACCAGTTTTTTTTGGTACTTTCAACATACTTTTCAATTTTAATGTATGATAATTAACTTTAATCAAGTTCTTTTTCAAAAAGCACTGATAGCTTAGACTTTAATCTTTCATTTGGTATGTTGAAATCAGAAAATCACATTAAGATTAAAAAATATAGCTAACCAAAGTTGGCAATCAAAAAACCATAAAATGTTGAATAACTCACTTAGCAGTCATTTCCGACCCTATGTTTCAAGAGGATTTTTTCATAACTTTAGGAACCCTATCTACCCTGAAAATATGTAAAACCCGTAACTAAACACCCTGTATAATAGGGTGATTCGAAATATCAATTTTGCTGCACCGAGCTCAACGGATTTCATATCAGGTCCTGATATTTCTCACAAAATTTGAGCTCATTTAGATTCGAACTCATACTGCACTGACCCTTTAAAGTTGTTTTCATCTTTAGGGGTATGGGGCAGGTGTTGTGGTTAAGATCCATACCTCTCACGTCAAAGATACGAGTTCAAATATCGTCCCGGACACGTTAAAAATGACCCATACCGTACGAAACGTTCCGAGCTATGTAAGAGTGAATTTAACAAACATATGTGACGTAGTGAATGGTTTATGTAACGTAGTATAATTTAAGGATCTCACCAAATGATTCCAATGTTCATCAAATTCCTAATTTATAGATACAAATGGAATGATCTCACCAGAATTGGTCTGCTTGACTGCGATCAACAACTTTCCGAGCTTCAAATGGAGTACTCCTTCGGTCGTTTCTTCTTGATGTGGCTGTATCGGACGATTCGATATTGGAGGTTTAATGGAGATTAACGGACGGAAACTTGACGTAGGACCATGCTTGGCCGATACATTTATTTTTGCGGTTAGTTCTTTTAATTGTTCAAAATGGAACAAAGATGAAGAGCCAGGTAGGCTGAAATGTGAAATCAACGTACAATCATCAGTCCGCATCGTGCTCTCTTGCCGTGCGGATCTATTTGCTTTTTGCTGAAGGAAGTGTTACTACTACCTAAAGCTACAACAAATTTAAACAGCACTTTTCAGTGCTCAACCTGTAAAACTTTTCTACCTTGTTCCAACTCTTATTCCTCTTCGATCCTTGTTTGGACCCTACCCGAGGTAATCCTTCTTGGATATCGATTTGGAAAATTCCTCTTCGATCCTTCAGATTCTTATAGTAATCTGCTTGGAAGTCGAATTGGATAAAAATTTACTGCCGCCATGGCGCCTAAACGCAAAAGAAAGGGGCAAACTCTTGACCCCCCTTCTGATGAAATTAATTTGAGTAATCAATTTGATTTGCTCACGGATGATGAGAATGATCCATCATCCAAGAAAAATTCTAGTAAACTTTCCCGGCTTAATGCCAAGAAGGAAAAGATTCCCCCTATTGTGATAACCACTACCGATTTCCATGCTCTTCGCATGGAACTTTTGAATTTCGTGAAAGTTAAGTTTTCACTACAAATTGGACGTCGGGGTGAATGCCGTGTATTGGCTGAAACCTTGGACGGATTTAAATGTCTTCTCAAGTATCTTACTGAGAAGAAGCACAAATTTTTTACTTACGACACCAAAACTGAACGTGTGTTCAAGGTTGTCATGAAAGGACTGCCCAGTGGTGAATCCCTGGATCAGATCAAAGATGAACTGGCAAAATTACTTGGAGTTGTGCCACTCCAAGTAATCAAAATGAAAATGAAATCCCGTCCTGGCGATTCGCGCAACGGGATTTCTAATGATTTTTATTTAGTTCACTTCAAGTCTAGTGAACTAAACAACCTTAAGGCCTTAGAAAAAGCTAGCCTTATGCTCCATGTCCGAGTGAAGTGGGAACACTTCAGGAAGACTGGAGGAAATTTTCAAAACCTCACTCAGTGCCGTAAGTGCCAAGGATGGGGTCACGGAACTAAAAATTGCTACATGCCAGCTAAATGCATGAATTGTGGTGATTCCTCTCACGCAAAGGACGACTGTCCTGTGAAGGAAGATCCTAAGAAATTTAAATGTTCAAATTGTGGTGAAAACCACAAATACAATTTTTGGGAATGTAAGACTCGCAAAGCGATCCTACAATCTCGTTCTAACCGTCAGGTAGGAAACGCTCCACGTTTCCGACCAGGTACAAATTCCTCTGCTGTTAACAACGGTCAGCGAGGAACAAATTCTACATTCGTACCCGTAGGTACAAATATCTCCCCTGCTTCAAATGTTTCATCTGTACCTACTCCCCTCGCTGCTAACAATGTTCAGCGAGTTAATGGAGCTACCTATGCTGCTATTGCAGCGGGTAGAAATCAAAATACTAACCAACGTTCTAACGGAAATTTTGACAATTTTGACTTAGGAAGCATTACTGCCCCCAAAATGGAATTTTTACAGAATTCATTAATTGACATGATTTCTGATATGCTTAAATCTAACTCCATGTTTTATGCTATTCAAACTGGAGTAAAATTTGCAAATAATATTGTCATGACTTTAAAATTCAGTAATGGATTTTAAAGCATTAAATATTGTAAATTGGAATGCTCGATCTCTTAAAGATAATGAAGACGAGCTATTTAACTTTTTAAGAGTTCATAACGTGCATATTGCCGTTATAACTGAAACGTTCCTTAAACCTGCCCATAAGGTTAAGAAGGACGCAAACTACTTGATTTATAGAAATGATCGTCTTGATGGACCCTGTGGTGGCGTTGCCATCATTATTCATAGACGAATCAAACATAAAATTCTTTCTTCATTTGAAACCAAAGTTTTTGAAACTTTGGGAGTTTCTGTTGAAACAAAATTTGGACAACTTACGTTTATAGCTGCTTATTTGCCATTCCAATGCGTGGGCCAGCAAAAGAATTTTCTCAAGGGTGACCTCCAGAAACTTACCCGTCATAGGTCTAAATTCTTCATTATTGGTGATTTTAATGCAAAACACCGCTCATGGAATAATGCTCAAAGCAATTCCAATGGTAATATTCTGTTTGATGATTGTTCTGCAGGTTATTACACTATTCAATATCCAAACAGCCCAACATGCTTTTCTTCTGCAAGAAATCCCTCCACTATTGATTTGGTCTTAACTGATTCATGTCAACTTTGTAGCCAATTGGTTACCCATGCTGACTTCGGTTCTGATCACCTTCCAGTAACTTTTGAAATATCCCAAGAAATAATTTCTAATCCCAAAAGCTCCACTTTCAATTACCATAGAGCTGATTGGGAGCAGTATCGAACATTTATGGAATATAACTTCGATCCAAACATTCCTTTGCAAACCAAAGATGAAATAAATTATGCTCTTGAATCTCTGACTACTTCTATAGTTGAAGCAAGAGCTGCCTCAGTACCAAAATGCGAGGTTAAATTCGATTCAATTATAATAGACGATGATCTTCAGCTCTTGATCCGTCTTAAAAATGTCCGTAGGAGACAATATCAAAGAACACGCGATCCTGCCATGAAAGTTATCTGGCGGGATTTGCAAAAACAAATTAAAAAGCGATTCTCTGCCCTGAGGAACAAAACTTTTGAAAATAATATTTCTAAATTAGACCCGAGTTCCAAACCCTTTTGGAAACTCACAAAAATTTTGAAAAAACCTCTAAAGCCTATTCCAGCGCTTAAAGAAGGTGGTAAAATTTTGATCACAAATTTGGAAAAAGCTCAGAAACTTGCTAAGCAATTCGAGAGTTCCCATAATTTCAGTTTGGGTCTTACTAGTCCTATTGAGAATCAGGTTGCTCGGGATTTTCTGAATATTTTCTCTCGGGAAAATATTTTTGATGATTCCTGGGGGACTGATTTGGACGAAGTAAGGTCTATAACTAAAAAATTTCAAAATATGAAAGCTCCAGGTGATGATGGAATTTTCTATATCCTCATCAAAAAACTCTCAGAGAGTACCTTGTCTTTCTTGGTAAAATTATTTAACAGATGTTTCCATTTGGCATACTTTCCTGATAAATGGAAAAATGCAAAAGTTGTTCCAATTTTGAAGCCGGATAAAAATCCAGCTGAAGCTTCTAGCTACCGCCCAATAAGTTTGCTTTCTTCAATAAGTAAACTTTTTGAAAAGATAATTTTGAATAGAATGATGCTTCACATCAATACGAACTCAATTTTTGCAGATGAGCAGTTTGGATTTCGCCATGGGCATTCAACTACTCATCAACTCTTAAGAGTTAACAATTTAATTCGTTCAAACAAATCTGAAGGCCACTCAACTGGAGTTGCTCTTCTAGACATAGAAAAAGCATTCGACAGTGTTTGGCATGAAGGTTTGATTGCTAAATTGAAAAAGTTTAATTTTCCACTTTATATTATGAAATTAGTTCAAAATTATTTAACTGACAGAACTCTTCAAGTAAATTATCAAAATTCCAAATCTAATCGACTACCTGTTAGGGCAGGAGTTCCTCAGGGTAGCATTCTTGGGCCTATATTGTATAACATTTTCACTTCGGACCTCCCTGATTTGCCTCAGGGTTGCCACAAATCTTTGTTGCTGATGACACAGGCATTTCCGCTAAAGGAAGAAGTCTTCGTGTTATTTGCAGCAGACTGCAGAAAAGTTTAGATATTTTCTCTTCTTATTTACAAAAATGGAAGATTTCTCCCAACGCTTCCAAAACTCAACTTATAATATTTCCACATAAGCCTAGAGCTTCGTTTTTGAAACCTCGTAATAGTCACATAGTCACTATGAACGGAGTTCCAATTTCCTGGTCAAACCAAGTGAAATATCTTGGATTAATACTTGACCAAAAATTAACTTTTAAAGATCACATTGAGGGCATTCAAGCCAAATGTAACAAATATATAAAATGTTTGTATCCTCTTATAAACAGGAAATCCAAACTTTGCCTGACGAATAAACTTCTAATATTTAAACAAGTTTTTAGACCGGCCATGCTTTACGCTGTGCCAATATGGTCTAGTTGCTGCACTACCAGGAAAAAAGCACTTCAAAGGATTCAGAACAAAATTCTGAAAATGATTTTGAAGTTGCCTCCCTGGTACAGTACTACCGAAGTACATAGAATTTCGAATGTTGAGACTTTAGCACAAATGTCCAACAAAATAATTAATAATTTCAGGCAAAAATCGTTGCAATCCTCAATTGCAACGATTAATTCCCTTTATACTTAGATAAGATTTAGTTTTAGTTTTTAGTTTTAAGATATCAATTGTTATACTGACATGCAGGTTAAAAAACCTGTTTAAAATACTGAATTGCCAAGACATGAACAATGTAAAAACACTTAGATATATATCAAAACAATTAAGGCTGGTACGTTACTGCAGTAACTGGAGCACCTAGGTTAAAATGAAATGTAATTTATTTTGAATTTGGAACAAATAAAGAGTTAAAAAAAAAAAAAAAAAAAAAAAAAAAAAAAAAAAAACGTACAATCATAAGCAGTATCAAGTGCTTAAATTCTCGGTAGAACTGTACTAAAAAAGAACCAGCATAATGTTAACAGGGCGTCAGCCTCTACCAGCATGAGATTTCAGGAACAACTGAAGTTTGTGCTAGTTGATTGAGCAGGTTGAACTAATGAACCAGCGTAAATTTAAATACCCCATTAGCCTCTGAGCTGTAGATTTAAATCAGCATTCTACGAAAAAAAAGTCAATCTGCCCTTCTTTCAAGAAAATTAAGATCAACCAAATATAAAAAATGGGTTATTTAACTGTTAATCCATTTCCTTCAGCTCGGCCACCAGCCTAAGACTTCTCGTTGCAGAATTCCTTCCCTGCATTAGCGTTTAATGGTGAGAGCGATTAGACAGTTGTTTTTATAGACGTTGCCCTTCGCCTCCCCTCATTCTTGCTTAATTATGCTTAAATTTATTAACGTCTCTTTAAACTGTTCTCCTGGTAGAGGAGAACTAAGTTCATTCGAGACGACATAAGGCATCACCTTTTCGAGCTTCAAATAGCTCTCCAATGTCGCTTACCCTCACACACCATTGTCTTTAGGACTTTAAAGACTACCCTCTTGTCAAAAAGAATTGAGGTGACTATGCAAGTCATTTTCTTTCCAATGCCAACCTACTTATACTTATATCAAGTCGTATAAGTCAACCGCCCGCAAGAAACTGAGTACAGTCTGTTCTGTACCCCTGTCGTTTTTCAATACCTCACGAATTGAACCAACGACACCTATTTATTCCCTCAATTCTGCTCGAGCCGGGCACTCCACTAATAGATGATTTACATCTAACATCGCACCGCAACCCTGGCAGTAGACCACACTGCCGTTAAAACGAGGATCATGACTGAGCCGTATATGACCAATACTCAGCCGAGTCAGAACTTTCTGATCCCGAGAATTGGATACATCTTTCCACTCTTGTGTAGTGTTCTTGATACATTCCATGCGTATCGTGAGGTCTGCTTCACCCAGCAGGTAGCGTCACTATAGGGCACCGAAGTGACCTCTAGCTGAGCAAGACGACCCTGGTTAGCTAGTCTATTAGCAGCCTCATTCCCTGGTATACCTGCGTGTCCACCCATACCCATACCATACCCAAACAAAAGTTATGTTAGCGTACCGCTGCACCTCCAACAACCACGGGTGTCCAACCTGCCCATGCTCAAGGGCAGAAAGACAACTCGCTGAGTCAGAGAACACAACGTTTGCTAGCCTACAAGCTTGCAGGAGAGCATAGGCCTCAGCTGAGAAGATACTACAGAGACCAGATAACCGGCCGCAACGGCTTATGGCCTCCCTAAACACCCCATTATCACATTTCCCGTCGATCAAAGAAACATCCGTAAATAGCATGGGCCTTCCCTCGTATGAGGCAGCAACTTCCCTGAATGCAACTTTCGTCACACCAGAGCTGGCCTCCGCACCACACATAGCTTTAACCCAACAGTCGACTTTCGGGGCAGTAGCATCCCATGCCCGTTGCCACAGCCTAACTCGCTGGGCTAACGTGGGAAAACCTACTCCCGTCAAGTCGCAACACCATCCTCTCGCCCTAGCAACCGTGGGCCTGTCATTGAGGATGAGATCCCTTTCCAACAGCCTCAGCGCCTTAGTGGCCAGGTCTTCGGTGACAACATTCACCAAAGGTACCTTTCCATTCTCCACCAACAGCGCTCCACTACAAATTCTGTACGCCTCATTGTACTGAGGTTCCAGAATCTTGAGCATTGAGACACCGCCCCTGCTCCACAGTTCCGCCCCGTAAAGGATGCTAGGGATAACCAGAGCCCTAGCAACCTTGGTCAATGTACAACGAGAGGCGACCATTTAAGGTCCGAAGAATATTCAACTTGCTGTTGACATTATCCTTCAACAACTTGCCGTGCTTAACAAATCGGAGTTTGTTATCAATAATCACACCAAGCAGTTTCATCTCGCGCACGGCCTTGACCGCATTATCACCGATGCTAACGAATGGTAGACTCGGTCTGTGATGATGACCAAAGCAGACGTGCAGCGGTTTGGACTTCTCGGGGGGGAAATCACAAACCCAACACTATCTACCCAGTCAACGACATACTGAACTGCATCCTGCATTTTATGCCTAACCACCCTACCGTATTTACCAAACACGATAAGGGAAACACTCCATTCTTGCGTTACTCTGACCCCATTTTCGTCACATGCCACATTTTCGATTTCGTAATGTGCTCCCAGTACAGTAGAGAAAAACGTAGTTCTACGTCTACAAACAAACGTGGAGTGAAAGCGCTCACACGTTCATTGACTGGCTGCCAGGATTCGTGGCTATACAAAGTAGTTCCGCAGTCCAAGCATATCAGCGCTTCCATCCGTTTTCCTAACAATAATGGGCATGGCACCCAGCACAGGTAGTGATAAATATGTAGAACACACGGACAGAGCACGATTGGACAATGATAGGTTTTATCACGGCACCGGTCACTTTTGCTTCACTCTAGAGGAGTAGTATTTGAATGTTTGTCGATCACTAATTAAAACTATTTATTTGCACAGTAGTTTTAGCCGAAACGAGCGAAAAAATATGACAGTGAAAAAACAAACTTTTTTGCTCGTGGCCAGAGCCTACTTCGATCTCTAAGCTACGGAAAGGTTTGCTATCTGTGCTAAAAGTGAAATTTTCCCAGCAACAGCCTGACATGCTCCATTAACTTCTCAACTGGCAACATTGGTGTACTTGGCGCGAAGAAGAGGGCAACAAATCCAGGCTACTATGTCATAATTTTGCCACCGACAAACAGACGTAACTCTTCATTGTGTATCTTCGTTCACGCATTTAACGGTTGATTTGAATATTATCACTTCCGCGAACTACTCGCCGCCAGAGAGATGTCGTTACTGAGGTCCTATGTTTTGAGATACTATGTTTTCAAGAAAATTTTTTTTCAAAGTTGTACGTCTGTTTGTCTGTGGTTTTGCCTTGAAAGGAGTCGAATAATCATATCAGAAAACAGTTGAAGGCTTCAAAAATCAATTAATAACTAATAGCCCTGAAATCTAGTCAAAAAATAACCTTTTGCAAATCTGTAGCTGTTAAAACTTCACAGAAGAGCAGATAGCAAACGTTTCCATAGATCATTACAGTGAATGACTAGAACTATGACGACAAAAAATCAATTCTCATATTAACTTCAAAGGGTCAGAGCGCTTCCAAATGAGCTTAAATTTGGGGAGAATTATCAGAAGCTTGTTTGGAACCGATTGCGCCTTGTTGAGAAAAATCAATATTTTAAACCACCCTAAAATATAATTTATATTTATTCATTTTCCTTGATTTGTTTTCCTTACTGAGTACAAACGCTACCGACGCCAAAGAGGCAGCTCCCACACCTGGACCGTACCTATCGATCCATCAACTCATGGATCTGGGACCAACAGGAAGGCGTGATCAGTGATTTTATGCCTTAGAAAACCGCAGAAGCACCGACTGGGATCGCAGCCAGACACTTTGGAATGAGAATTTATGTATGTTAAAGGCGTCAAACAAAAGACATTATTTAAATCATAGTCGCTTTAACACTCTTGGGTCATTTTTAGCTTGTAATTTTGACGTGAGAGGTATGGATCTTAAACACTACACCAGGACCGTCCCCCTTACAAGAAGAGAGCTTATTCTTGTTGCACAAAATGACATAATGGCAAGTGGCTATGGTTCATCTAAAACATTTGAATGATTATCCACATACCTAATAAAAAAAATACGCAATACAAAATTCACTTTTGAAGTAAATTATAGTACTTAAACAAAATAATCAAGCAAAATTGAGTGTCCCTGAACAAACTGAAAAAAAAAATAAACAAAACGATAAGCGAAAATCACGTTTTACTGCATTGAATCCTTTGTCTTTTCAGACTGAGCTTAGTGTCTTATGTGGCACTTGCATGAGTCAATAGTAGAGCATTGAAATTGACACGCGTTTTGTTTTAAGTGGACACGAACGGTCAGAAGAAGGGGATGCATACAATTTCTCAGAAAGCATCTTAATTCATAGATTATGGTCAACACTTTATTGCAATATACAGTCTTGATATGCTGGTTCAAAAATGGCTGTATATTACTGCACAGCAAAAAAATAATTGTGATATCATATCAAAGTGGATGCACTGTAATCGTGTCAAAAATATGGTGTTATATTACTTGCCAAAAAGGACAAAATTATCATTAATAAAGTGCATGAACTGAAATTACGCTGCTTTTACTGCATTTGTTAATTTTTGTGATTTTCAACATGATTGAAGTGCATCCTTTTGGATGTAATATTAAAATTTATTTTTTGCTGTGTGATGTGATATTCTTCCTCGCATTTCAAGCTTATTGCACATCGCATATTAGCTTATTGCGTGCTCTCAACTTTGTGTTTTAGATGCATTTCCATAGTTATTAATTGAGAAATGTCGATGCATGTACAATTTTTGAATTAGTATAATTGCTTTTCAAGTATAATCATACTCTATGCCCAGGAAATTCGAGAAATTTGTGAACCCAAAAAAATCCTAGACCGGACTGGGAATCGAACCCAGCCAGCTCCAGCATGGTCTTGATTTGTAGCTGTTCCTTTACCGACTGAGCTTACGAAGGCCCCTAGCACGTCAGGTTTTTGATAAGTCTTTACTGGAAATTACACTGATGAAGACTGCACATTGTAGTAGAAATACGTATCTGTCATGGATACCAAAATTAATCAAGTGGAATTGAATGGAAGATAACCTTTTTTGCTGGGAAACGACAGTTTTCAAATCTCGTCGTTGCGAATAAGTGCTTGTATTGAGTTTAAGCATAATATTCCAGAATTCCTGTCATGTGATACAACTGTTTGAAATAACGTTTGTTGCCCCGTAACGTGTATAAATCGTTTCGTGGTACGTTACGGGATGTAAGATCTATCACCGATTCCTAGTCTTGACTACTTTAAACTAGGGGAACAGGATTTTTCAGTAATCATAGGAACACATCTTAGTCCTTGTTACTTTTCATGCCTTGTTGATAGGGTTGCGTGAACCGAGGATGATCTTGAAATAAGGAAAAAATTAGTTAGTTAGTCTTCACCTATGTGATTCCTAATCTGCTATTCATTGTTCCCTAGTTTGAAGTGGTTAAGACTAGGGTTCTGATGCATGGTCATTATCGGTAACATAGCTTGTTGTTGTTGCTAAGGAATCGAATTTTGGCTGACAAAAGGGTGCGCCTTTGGAGGGTGTTCCAACACTCCGAAGGGCATAAATAGCGGGACTTATCAATTAGAATCGATTCCTTGCGGCAAGGATGACAACTGTATCAAAACCGAACACTTCATCATTTCTCAATAGTGATGGAGTATGTCGTATTACTACTAAGGACACAGGATATACTACAATAGATCAAATGACTGGTCACAGTGGTGTTATGTCCCGAACAGAGGAAAAAAACGTTATTGTTATTCTGTTCATACCAATACGGTACGTATTTGCCGTAGTATTTTTTTTACCTAACACTCCACTTTTTAAATAAACGATGTCATAGTCTTCTAAATAATGATAAACAGGATTTCAACATGTCAAAGTCACTTCCCCGGGGTAACCAGAAAATGCCGATTATTCCAAATGCGGTCCTGGACAATTCATCTGAACACCAATGATCTTGTTTTTTTCATTCTTATGTGATTTGATGTGTCGCTAGATAGGATTTGATGTCAGAGTTTGGCCATTTCCTTGGGGGTATCTAGAATACACGTTCTTTTTTCATGATTTTGGAGTCACATGTCTGGTCGTGATAAAATTAAATAGGGCTCTAGAAACAAACAAACCAAAACTTGTCCCACACAAGACTGAATCTCGTTCTCCTGTCAGAAATGAACGATACTATGATTTATTATTATTATTTTTATTATACTGTTATTAGGTCATTCGTGACTTGTGATGAGATTTGATCTTGTGAATATGACGTGAGAGATATGGATGCTAACCACTACCACTAGCATCCATGGTTAGCATTGATGGGATAGCCCCATCAACTTGAGTTTGACATTATTCAAGCATGAGGTTTTGCTAAAGGGGAACAATTTCTAAGAGGGTTTGTGACCATTCAGAGTGAATTATTTTGTTTATGAGCTTTGACGGGGTTGATTCGTTGTTGGTAAGGTGGAATAGAACGAAATGAAGATAATTGATCAATATGTTCGTAGCGGTTTCAGTGATTTGTACTGATTTGATGAGCTTCGTGGCCTATTAGCGACCTTTTTTGCTTAATGATGTAATGATCGTGAGTTCAATCTTAAGCTCCTTCACATTATAAAGTTTTGAGGGTTGCATAGTGCTCGTAGAGTGCGTTTACCCAACAATTTCTGAAATTTTATCATATGGTCATTATATCAAAACCATTTTGTTTCCTCTGTTCGGGACATTAAACCACTGCGACCAGTAATTTGACCTATTGGAGTATATATGATGATGATGATAATGGTCCCATCGCTTACCCCTACAAAGGTTTGAGCTGGACAATTTATCTTTAAGATAATTAAGTATAACATTTAACAGATTACCAAACAAAAATGAACTGGTTACAGTTACAGATATAAATTCCCTGGCTACAGCTAAGGATATAAATGTGAAAAAGCTTAGGCGTTTCACCTCTTTGATCACCTTTTTGTCCTCCTAAAATATTCGCAAGCATTCCCGGTGATCCAGTGTTCTTGAATAAAAAAAATAATCTGCTTTCTAATACACTAGCAGCCCCGCAAATATTTTTGCAAATTCAAGGCATCTTCCAAATAAGCATCAATGATATTTTTTTGATTGTTTATCAAATGTTAAATTAGATCCTCTATATCCATCCTATGATGAAGCTTAAGCTGAAATTCTACTTCACTGCAGCATTTTGGAACACATTTGGCCAATGTTGCACTCGATACCCAATACAACCGACACACAACGACCTGTATCCACTCCTTTTAAAACATGCTTCAGGCGCTGTATAAGGTTCTTAGTTCTCAAAAACCATTCAACTTTATCGATTGAAACCATAAACGATATCCGCCCATACTATTATATGCAGATAAGCAGAACAAATCAGCCATTCTATCCATTTTGACACAAAACTTCCGTTTTCTCACCTACGGTAGCTCTCGCTCGCAAATATTTTAACAATATCTTTCTTCAACCTGTTCCAAAGCCGCATTCAAACGATTTTGGCAGCATTAAAGAATCTTCCTGCCGTCAACAGGACGCTCCAGCTTACACCGTCGGTTGTAGAAAATTGAAGTTTGACAAGGATAATCCCATGATACACGAAAGCTCCCGCACCATGGCTGTTTAACATCGCATCGGTGATGTTAATGTTTATTCTGGCGCTTTGGCACTACATCGATGAAATAATTTTAATTGGTTTGCCAGCTATTGTTCCCACGAGGCACGTTTTCGACATGCCCTGTGCTTTGCTCCTACTGGGACTGAAAGAAACCACAAAAGCGATGTCAAAACCCCAGAGAGTTCGCACAGCAGCTCGCGGATGGCGATGCTGAGCAAAGGCCTGTGTCATAGAATACAGGTGGGATCGCATTATTTCAAATTAATTAATGTTTTCCGGATGAGGGAGCTTATGCTACGAAAAATTTTAGTTTGCGGATGTCAAAATTGAAAATGTTTTGTATTTTTAACTAGTTACCCTCAAACGCATTGAATTAGTGGGAAATGGGAAACTTTCAAAATTGTAATTACCACTCGAGTTCGATCAGCAATAGCTTTTATAATTAGTGTAAACGATTTCCGTTGCCTTTCTGCAACTCCCACGATACCGCACAGCCAGTCACACTTACAGAACAACAGAATTTAATTTAAATATTATATTCTCTCACCCTATGACCCCCCGCCTCCAGATATTTTTTTGGATTCTCATATTTGCCTTTTTATCCCAACGGGCGGCATAGGAAACATAACGAACAATCAGCTAAATATTTAATATCACAACAACAACAACGACACAGCGTGCCGCAGTAAGCGACAGTTTCCGGAAATGTATACAGAAGCACGGGGCATGGTGGCCTGTGTGGTTCAAAAATCCCTCGACAAAATTAAATTAAGAAAATGTAGGGTTTTGGATTTAATTTCCATCCTACTAAGCACAACATACGATTTACCTCTATTTTTCGAACGGGTTTGAACAATAGAGAGGAATGTTTCTGCTTAAGATGACTTCGTAATTAATTTCGCTTTCCATAAATACCGTTGGGATTTTATAAAGAATCACACATTGTTGATATTGTGATATAAAATTAAACACTGCTTAAAAATTTAAAATTGCTCAAACGGGTTTCTATTCCGTATAAATGCATTAAAATGCCATTGGATTTTCTTCATCATATGGATCAAAGCAGGAAAATTGATTTGGTAGGAGTGCTTCTTTTGATTTCGAGATCGATGGGTGTAAATATTCATACTTTGTGCTCTTACAGGCTTTGTGTTGCAGCTTTTAAACTAAAGTATCGAATCAAACGAACTATTGGTTTGTGCAGGGTAAAATCATTGATATTTTGGATGTTTTCTACTCAATAGGACGGAAATAGGTGGTTACGACGAAGTAGCGCTCTACACTACCTGCTCTGCTATTCTCCTCCAAACCATCATATCACCCAAAAACCAACGGCAAAGCGTTGCGAAAGGGTTGTCGCTATTGTTTAGCGCTAGCTCATACCGACTACCGTATTGGAATTATGTGTGATTCAAATTCAACATTAATTCGGCGAATTTGCATTTTCAGGTCGCGTTGGTAGTAAAGGAAAACTTTCCGGAAGTTTTTCTGTGGGGAATCACATTTCGATTCTCAATTTTCCTACCGTTCCCTTGCCCCTACGGAATCCAAATTGAGTATCTGAGAGTAGGTGGTTCGTCTCAACCCATTTGTCCAAGCGAAAAAGAATCATTTTCTCCAACAATTTCGAATGCACGATAACATCGCGATGGGACGATACAAGTTATGATCTGAAGTGGGTTTTCCATGGCTAAAATAACTCTCACTTGCCTCCAATCATCCGGAACAATATTGAGCTCCAGGAACTGACAAAACATGTTCAACATGCGCCTTTTATCGACGTTTCGTGCGATAATCCATCCACGAATTGCCGCCAGTATCCGCGTTTCTTGGCTTTGATTAGGCTCTTGAGTTCGCGTTCAAGAGATGAGTACGCTTCGAAATTCACGGGGGTTCCACGTTTCCGGAAAAGCTTAAACGCGTCGGACTTTTTGCGATAAACCTCAGTGCATTGCTAGTCCTACCAAGGGGAAGGAGCTTTCCTACGGAAAGACGTTCCAGGAACCGGCCGAGTTTGAGCTCGAAGCGCGCTGTCCAAGATCAGATTAGAGAGGAAGTTATATTCCTCAAACGGTGGAAGCCCTTCTACCGACGACACGGCTTCCTCTATCGCGGTCTTGAACGTTGTCCAGTCGATATTACGGGTGAGGTCGTACGCGACGTTAACGGATTCCGATGGATTGAGCCCACTGGCAATCGAAATTTTGATCGGCAAGTGATCACTTCCGTGGGGATCTTGGATCACATTCCACGTGCAATCCAACGATAATGAGTTAGAGCAAAGTGTGAGGTCTAATTTACTTCCATTTGAGGATGGACCAGCCAAACGTGTTACTTCTCCATTGTTAAGAATTGTCATATTGAAGTTATCACAGAGGTCATATATTATAGTAGAATGGTTGTCATCATACAGTTCCCCCCAGCCTGTACCGTGGGAATTAAAATCTCCCATAATCAACCGTGGAGCAGGAAGTACTGAACATATATGTATCTGAAAGTTGTTTTCGATTAACAACGGCTCTAGGAGGAATATAAACAGAAGCAATACAAAGGCTCTTACCTTTAATAATAGCCTGACATGCGACAACTTCAATACCTGTAAATTGTGGAAGATTCACTCTATAGAAAGAATGGCACTTTTTGATCCCCAAAAGTACCCCTCCTCCACGAGAATCCTCACGATCCAGTCGAATAATGTTAAAATCATAAAATGGAAGATCTATATCTGAAGAGAGCCAAGTTTCACAAAGAGTAAATGCATCACAATCATTATTGGGAACTAAAAATCTAAAAGAGTCTAATTTTGGAATAAGGCTTCGGCAATTCCACTGTAGAACAGTGATCAAATCCCCGACCTCGTTTGGAAAATTATCCATCGAAGGAAATGATTGCTGCAATGAGGGGCCACTTCAATTTCAATTGCTTCAAGAGGGTCTTCACAGAAGGAAGCATTGCCAGAACAATGCTTTTGAGAGGATCAGAAATATTGAGGTACTTGAGGATATCGTCCACAATTTTATCAAATGAGAACAACCCGGATGAAGAAGGGGCTTCTGTTCTTAAAAATGGGATATCAGGGGTTTTGGATGTCCCCCGGAAAGGTGGAAAATCCTGGGTATAGTCAGTTCTGCGGAACCCAGGAGGAGTAGAAGTTGGTTGGCAAATTGGCAATCGCAAAAAAAAATTCCTTCCGATGATGCCGAAAACACACTTTCTTCTCAGAAAAAACTCACTTTTAGTTAATTATTTAGCTGGGAACTCTAAGCGAGAAAAAACTGATTATTTGAATCAAGCGAATAGCGAGAAAACTTCCAAAATAGCGGAGCGCGAACTAAGTCGACCGTACTTCTTGCTAGGACGCAGTGGAGTGATCAATTACTTTAAAGAAAAACAAATGTCAACAACTTAGTGAAAAGTTATTAACAAATGAGCAGTTGGTGTGTACAACTGTGCATGCCAAGCATGGTTACGTGCATGCAAAGAAAACCAAGGCATTGTATGCACAGATGAAACGGGTACCTTATTTGTACGATGGTACAAACATTATTACGCATACGGTACACTGCAGTCCATTGCATGAACTGCCATCCCATTTGTTGTTTGAAACATATACATAGAATGTAATAAACATATGCAGAAGATGCAAATTTGAAATTTGCAAGTACAAGACGCTCCAGGACGTCCAGGAATGCCATATAGAGGAACAAAATGAATAACTGCAAAACGAGTTAAACTTTGCGTACTTTAACTATTAAGCCTAAATCATAAGTTACGCAATTTCTTGATCCATAATGATGAAACAAGATGAAGTTTTAATCATAATCGAACTAGCAAGACGAATTTTGAAATTTTTTAAGCTTTCTCAGAAGATGTTTTCATCCTTTTGTGATTATGAGCCTTTACTAATTATGCAAATTGCAAAAATTGACTCGACCACAACCAGAACACATCACCTGACACACACACACCTTCTCAAAGTTCATCTTAAACCATTCACAGACAAAATATCAAATTTAAAATTCGTCCCTCCACCCGTAAATGGAAAGGATTTCCACATCATGCAAAGTTCACTAAGAGGAAAAACTAGGTACAAAAAAAAAGTGCGAAACTTTTCCCACCTTGCAACTTTCCATGTATCGATATTTTGTTTGAGTTTTCACTTTCAACGTCAAGTTCTCTCGGCTCAGAAAGCACCAGCAACAGCGCTGGCAAAAACTCATAGCAAATAAGAGGGTTCTCGGCATTTTTATTTTGGGAAGTTCAAGCTCTTGTGTCAGCTCCTCAGAGGACCGATTGGACTTTTTTTTTTCTTTTCCGGTTATACGTACCCCAGCAAAGAGGTACGGGTATCGGATTACACTGGCATGTTGAAGTGCTGCCTGCCTGCCTGAATGGGGTGTCTCACAGGAGGGGAAAAAGTGTTTGCTTTTCGATGAAAGGTTTTTGTTTGATTAATGGTTCCCTCCGAGGCCAATCGATTAATATTGAACGAGAAGAGATTCCTCGTTGGTTGGCAGGCGGGGTCGATTGGATCTTTTTTCTTTTTTGATTGGCAGATTTTGGCTGACAAGATCTGACGGCGAAGATGCTTCCGGTAGATTTCTGGGTGATTTTTCATTGTGTCACAAGTGAAGCATTATTCAAATATGACGAGGGATGTTGAAGTGTGCAAAGTCAAACGTACACGCAACTTGTTATCACAGACTAGGAAATTTCACACTGAATCGCATACTGCTTCCGGGCGACATCTTTGCTATTGTGATTTTTTGTTTGTCAAGATCTTACTACTTTGTCAGTCTCCCTGATGTATAATTCAAGTTTAAAAGCATCGGGAATGCACTTTGTGCAAATTCTTTTTTAGCTTCTGGCAGAGATGTTTTCCCGATTGTCGTTTTATGTTTTCAGTTTACGGCGGATTGTTCGCTATCTGTTCCCTTTTTCCTTGGTTTGGAAGTTTTCTGCATGTTGGATGCTTTTGTTTTTTTGAAGATATGTATGGTATAGTGCTTATTTCAAGAGTAAAGTTCTTAAGCTTTTACCACAATCTAACTGTAGCATTTGCTAACCATGCAAAACCATACTTCGGACTTTTTTCTCCCACGCACTTCTTTTCGACACATCAACTCGAAAATCATGCTTCTGAGGATAAGCATCAGCTTAAATTCTGAGTTTCATCATACATTGTGCATCCAAAATGTGTTGTTCCCGCTTCATCTCAACCGAATCATCCTGATGGGGCCAAGGTTAGGCAAGGTGCAAAAGGATTTCATGTTCCATCAGCTTTTAAACGTTTCATCGATGGTACCTCGAATGGTAAAAATCTTCCGGTTCAGATGACGATGCAGGAAAGTATCATGCAGCACACAGTTTAGTCATAAGCCACAAACGTGATGGATTGACGGAGTCTCAACTCGGTCGGTTGTATTTGATGAATGCAAAAGTAGGATCAAATCAGATTTAAGACAGTAGATGCGAAACTCAAAAATCGAATCAGCCAGCGTACCGTTTGTTGTAATTCCGGGAAAGATATGCCTTTCTAAATACTTGAATGTGTTATTGTTAGAGTCAATTGTTCATTTCCATCAAGGAAACAACAAACATTCATGAGGGATTAGGGTCTCCGGTTGGGATGTTGAATTTTACCAAGTGCTTTGGTGGGATACGAGAATGTTGTTTATTTTTGTTAAGCTTACAAAGCACTCTTTTCCGGATAAATAATACAGTCGTTGCTTGGCTTTTGGGAAGGAAAAAAGTGGTTACCATGAAAATATTTACGAATTATTTATGTGGATGTAGGCAGGTTTGCTACAGTATCGTTGAAAGGCACTGGATATTGTATTTCTATGAAGTGGCTAATGATTCTACGGAATGGGTTGAGAGCAGAGTTTTCGGATTGGTACTTGAATTGTTTGTTTTTTAAAACGGAATTTTCGAGAATGTTCACGATGAGGATAGGGGTTTTCCCAAAGTTGAATATATGTGCTTCTATTCAAATGATTGCAGTTTAATTTGACTGCTATATTTTGTGGAAGGAGTTTGCATGGATTTCAGAGCTGATAAAGTTCGTTTACGCCCTGCAAATATTTAGTTAGTAAATCAATTTTTGTTGACGTCAAATTATCAATCAAAACATAAAGTTAAGTTCAAAATAAGGTAACTTGTAAAAAACAGCATGAAAATATTGTTTATTTCCAAGAATGCATTGCATTTTTCGTAATGGATCATAACTTTGCGAGTAAATTCAATATAAGGAATGGGTAAAAATGCAATACACTTCGTATTCTTGGCAACACATTATGTATGTCTTTTTGCTACACTGAAATACATCCCATGTATCAAATTAGCTGTCAAATGCATCGTGTTCATCTGATTCATTTTGAAATTCGAAAATGCACAAATTTTTAACAGATAAATTACTATTAACTGATTTTTTTTTCAGTTAACGAATTTTTTTGGATAAAATGCGTTCTAGTTAAAAGTCTACTAAATCATTCTTAAGGAATTCAAGAGGTTCGTTATATTATTGTATAGAAAGCACACACAAGGAAATCGAAACAAGTTGCTGTAAGAATATGTAGTCGCTACATCTTTACACAGTAAGAAAAAATTAGCCAATCATCTCGATACTATAATCTAATCTAATCTTATATAATACAAACGCAGCCAGTACGAGAAAGCATCCTGGAAAATGATTAGGTTGGATGAGGTCTAACCATTTTTCTTGTCTAATTGATGTTTACAGCATATCTGAGATATGATATAAACATCAATACGGTCAGGCCTACTGCGTTGTATTTGCCGCAAAGCTGATTCATGGAAAAGAATGGGAACAGGGGTGGAAGGATGCGTGGACATACTGTGCCAAACGCTCCATATATGCACAACGTTCTTCTAGACACAAACAGAAACCGACGTCAATTCACCACTTGGATTACCGTTATTCGGTGACAGTTTTTAGCACTAGAGTAGGGATTTCTAACTCCATCAATGTGCAGTGAATGCAAGTTTTTTTTTTAGTATTTTCCAGCTGAATGTGATTTCGAAACGTCTGGAAAATGTTACCGTGACTAATAGGAAATTTTGTACGAACGGAAACAAAAATCACGATTGGGTCTCATCTGACCTCTTTACCTGCTGACGAACGAAGATAAACTGACCCCAATCATCTCGCTACTATAGTGCTGGAACCCAAAAGTAGGTGAAGTGGGTCAAAGTAGTTTTGATTAGAAATTCTCATAGGTAGAGATAGGCGGAGAAAACAAAATACAATTCGGCAGCAGGGATTTGTACCTAAATAATCTTGCAACCCTTGCCAGAAGCCAGAATTTCACATGACTTTTATTTTTGATTCTATTTACGTGCAAAATAATAATTGATTGCAGCGCAATATTTTGCACATTTTTTGGTGCTATTAATTAACCAACTAAGAACAATTAATCAATAGAGTTAGAATATTATTTTTGATTCCAAAACCAAGTTGAATTTGAGAAGCACACGAAACATAAAGGTGATTGAATTTCTGTTCGATTGCAATACTCTCAAATATAATCTAATAAGAATAAGAAATCTTCGGATAAATTCTAATTGGAATGTTCGAATGGCTCAGATTTTGGCAGTTCATTTGGCTCAAAACATTCTTTCCGCCCATCTCTCAGTCTGAGTACTTGTAGTTTTCATTTACTTGTGTGGAACTCGTTTGGAATTTTTCACTAGATTTCTACCCAAAAGTAGGTGAATTGGTTGGTTGTACCCGAAAGTAGGTAAATATGATTAAACTCAACGTTGGGTTCCCACACTTAACTACCCCTGTTGGGTGATTTTGCTCCTCCGTTTTTGACAACTTGACAAGGAGAAAAGGAGACAAACTAGTCAAAAGTAGGTAAAGTGAACTGGCCGTTGGGTACTTTTATCTTACCGTGTAGTATGGTGGATAGAATTTTGATCTGCACGCTATTTTGAGGCTACTCATATTTGAGTCGAAAAAAGAATCAGTTTAGCCAAAAGGGAAGTTACCCAAAAATGAGTTAACATGCTTTTACTCAAATTTGAGTAAACATTCCTATGGAGGAATCTGGGTAACGGTTACTCAGATGATGATATTTGTCAACTGAGTAAACCTTACCCATTTAGATATTAACGAATGAATGCCCCATGAATGCTTTACACACAGACAAACAGACATAACACATTGAATATTTATCACTGTGAAACATCGTCGCTAAAACATTATCGCCATCTGTTGAGTACACTATGGTGGGTAGTACGCTGAACAGATGGCGGTAGCGTGTAAACGTCAAACTCAAGGGAAATGACTATGCGCGCCACAGGTGGCGGTACTACCAACTACGATACTTTTAAATTGAGCGTTAAATGCTTGTTCGATGAACAATTTTCGAGTGTTATGTCTGTTTGTCTGTGCTTTACATAAAAATTATTTCGTCCTAAAAGAATATTTAAAAAAAAAAAACATTATGCAAATTATAATTCTGTATTTATTGATACCAACGAACTATTCGAAAGAATTGTTCCCCACACCAATTAGCTGCTGATAGCTTTCGGCATCCAGGGTATTACGTATTTAAATTACTATAAACTTTAATACACTGGAGTTGCGGATTTATTTACACTGGAGTCGCGGATTTTATGCGTTTTGTTTTACGCGTCACGTATGGTTAACTACCCCATTTCCGGCCTATTAAGCACAACCCGCACTTAGTTTTACTTAATCTAGAGCAGTTTAGCACCAAACGGAATGTTATTATCACTGATGGCTTTCAAATTTATTTACCTTTCCGTATGTACCATAAGATTTGATAAAGAGAAACCAATCGTTGAGATATTGTCAAAAGTCTAACACTGCTTCTTGACGCCAAACTCAACCTACGGATTCTAAACTTGGCCTAACGCATTGAAACGTCATTGAAACGCCAATGAATTCACTTCGGCCTATCGATTGAAGATAAAAATTGATTCAGTCGGAGCGCTTCTTTTGTTTTTTGGGAATAATGGATGCAAACCTTCATATCACGCGTTCTCGTTGACTTCGTTCCGTAGCTTATTAATTAAAGTATCGTACCAAACGCATAATTGACTTGTTAACTCTGCAATCATGGATTTATTTGAAGTTTTCTGCTCGATAGGCCAAAAATGGGCGATTAGGCCGAAGTTGTTCTCTACCTTATCTATCTCCAGCGTAAAAAGCGACTCCAGTGTATATTGATTTATATTCGGAGAAATCCATTTTATCGGATCCATTCGATAGAATCGTGCTGAAATCTCTAAAAACAACTAATATCGAATTTAACGGGTCACATCTCTATAAGTATCATGACAGGTTACGATAGGAAAGGAACGTCGTGAAATCTCAACCAACAATTAAAAAAGGCGGATCAGCTTTTGTAATCATATCTTGTAATGATCTTTTATCGCAAATAAAAGCTCGCCTTGCCAAACAACAACACCGTCGGCTAGGGAAAATCCTCTTCAATGGTGGAATTGGTTTGCGTAGGCGTGCTTTCATTACAAGTTGTCTGATCCACCCTTTAGTATTGTTGGTTGATAAATCTGTTCGAAAATCGTATGTTCAAAAATCATTTCTGGTCATTTCTGGAAGAGTCCACAAATTGTCTGATGATGGATGAGATGCCCTATCACATCAAGTGTTCACAAATTTCGGACACAGTTGTGACATCACTCATAAAATTGGAATTACATACATTATAGGAAGTGCAGAAACGAATACATCACTAATGGGAATTCTCCGATATCTTCAATGTCATTACTGATTTCCATTACTGCCACAACAGACTTCCCCAATCTCAGGCATCCGGTGACAATCACAAGAGCAAGTGCTCATGAAAGTGACAGTTCACATCACAAAACACACTAAACACATCAGCATAATGCTCGATAATTCTACCACATCCAAGATTATCGACGAATAGTGCATGAAATCGGATAATATCGGCAGGTGCTTGTTATTATTCATTACGACTCGAATTTATCTTAAAAATCGAAATTTCGAAGCTAATTTTATAGAAATCCGTTATAGGAAATGTAAAGTTTTCGTCCCTCTTGTTTTCGCTCAATTTGCAGTGCTTCACTTCTAAAAACTAATTTTAGACTCACTGCGCAAAAATGGCCTGTTCACAACTTCACGCAGACGCATAAGACGCATTTCGCGCCAAATCGAATCGAAGCTGGCAACACCCTCTCAGATTTCAATTAAACTTTCTGGATGTGTAGACTTTGACTAAATAAGCACTTCTACATACTCAGTTTTTCCAAAGTTTATCTAGACTAACATTTGAGAAGGGCACAACTTATTCTACCGATTTTGTTTTCAAAAAATATTATGGAAAAATGACTACTCCTACAAAAATGTGTTGAATGGATGACTTTTAGGAAATTGTCAAAGTTTTCGAAAAAACAATACTGAAAAAACTGAGACCTACACTGAAAAAAAAGATCGATTTTAAAAATTTGAAGTCGATTTAAAAAATGGCCATGTTTGATTTGGATGAAACTATGCTTCAAGATAGGTAATTATGTTTACTAACGTTTGCATTTAAAAAATGGACAAAAATTGTCGATTTTTCATTTCCACCCCTTCACCCACACTGACGAAACTACCCATGCAGCATCAATCATAGTAACCCATGAGTCAGCAGAAAAGATTTGACAGCTCTATCAGTCGAATTCTAACCGTGATGGCAAAAACAGTGAAGCAACTCCGTTCAGAAGTGTGCGTGTTCAAAGAATGGAACCCCGCCGCGTCGAAAACGGACATCGTGCGGCACTTTGTGGACGCCGGATACGCCTGTTCTGGCATCTACAACAGACCGGAGACGAACCAGCCCAGGACTGAAAGTCTCCTTAATAAAGATATAAAAAAAATCTACAACATCTTGGCACAATTAGACAACAATCAGAGCATCGAAAGAAAGCCCGGTTCCGAACGGCCGACGACCCTGAGCGACAAGAAGCTCTCCAATGGATGTTGAATAGGAAGACCGAGGGAAAACTGGCTACATAGCTGCGTGAGCTTGGCCGGGAGGTCGGTGCAACCGGCCAAACAGTGAATAGTACCTGACGAACATGAACATACATGTCAGGAAGCGGCAGTCACGTCCACTGGTTTCGGAGCTGCAGGCGAAGACGCAGCAGCAGCGGCTGAATATGATGGTCAACTCGTTTTTCCCGGCGAATTGCGACATGGCGGTGGTGATGGACGACGAGACCTATCTCACCCTGGATGGCAACGACTGGCAGGGCACTTCGTATTTTACTTCCCCCGCGAAGGAAGTGAGCTCCGAGGTGAAGTTCATTTCACACACCAAGTTCCCCAAGAAGGTGCTGCTGTGGCTGACAATCAGCGAGAAGGGGATGTCAAAGCCGCTCTTTTTTCGCTCCGGACTGGCCGTGAACCGGGAAATTTATAGTACGAAATGCCTGCCGGAAGTTGCGTCGGTCATCAAGGGCGAAGACGCGGTGTTCTGGCCGGATATGGCGTCGGCCCACTACTCGAAGCGATCGTTGGAGGAGATGGAGCGGCTGAATATCGATGTGATACCTAAGTCGGCGAACCCGTCCCAACGTCCCCCAGCTGCGTCCCATCGAGAATTTCTGGGCCAACCTGAAACGTTAGATCTACTCCAACAATTTTGTCGCGAAAACTGAGGAGGAATTGATAAATAAAACGAAGAAAGTACTCAAAAACATGACTACACGCATTTTTTCGTCCAGCATGACGAATGTTCCGATTAACTGCCGGAAGGCCGCTCGCAAGGGCGTAGAATTTTTTTGCAAGTAAGCTTAAATAATTACCTTCCATGGGAAATGTATCAACAGAAATTAGCTGTCTTAGCTTTTTGTATCACCAAAAAAAAGTCCATTTTTTAAATGAAAACGTTACCATCCGTCCATACATCGCAAGATGGGCACTTTTAAGGAAAAAAAAGTTTTTCTTACCAAAACTTTTCATGTCTAAGCTGATTTTTTTTACAACGTGCCATTTTGAAACAAAACTAAACCAGTGAAGCTCAAAATCATCTCAGACCCAATGAAGCTCAATGTGTGATTCAATTTTGTCTAATCAGCACTTAAGTTCACTTGGATTAATCGAGAATTTCATGTGAAAAGGGCTTATATCATTATAAAATAATATAATTGATTATATTGTCTACTACTGAGGCAAAATCGGATACTTATATGGCATTATTAGTCAACCTATCGCATCATAATTCTATTTGCCCTTCTGTTATTTGTACCTAAACCATTAACATTAAAGGGTGTCCACGCTGAAATTGCCACACTATGAAATTGCTATAACTTTTTAACCGTTGGGTAGAATTTAATGAAAATTTGGGAGGATTTAGTTCATAGTGCCTTCCTTCAAATAACAACTGTAGTGCGGTAAAAAATCGGTAGAACTGTTTCAAACACGCAGTTGGTACTTGAGCGGTCGGGTTTCATCTCTTTTTGCCAGTGGTGGCGGGGGGGGACACCCCTCACCATCCCTCTCCAAAAGGGAATTTGGTAAAGAGAGATGAAAAAACCGATTTGTACCTTCCTTAAAAGTTGTTCTAGCTCGCTATTCTAATATCTATATGCAATCTTCACACTGTCGTACTCTAACGGAACTATCAACTCTATGCTTTCATCTACTCCATCTATCGTATAAAAATTACCACTACAGTCTGTTATTTGGAATTAGCATCTTCAACTATGATTACGAAAGTTGTGAAGACAAATTTTAGTAAAATTATTATCATGGACCAAAGTAGTATATTGAGGCTCAAAGGATTGAAATGTTGTGGAATAATAAATAATTTGAGATGCAACCGAAATAAGTTACGGGCCATATCGTCAACGATGGTAGAAAAAATACATTCAATGGGATACAACCACAAAATTGATGAAACGATGAGCATTTGTGAGTCATGCCTTAGCGTGATATCTCATAATAGAAGTCCAGTTATGAAAAAACGCCGATCGGTTGGAAATGAAGTAAATATCCAACCGTCAACTAGTTTGCAGCAGCATAGTGATGATCCAGGTCCATCAACGAGGCCGTATCAATCCGTAGATGAGCTTGGTAAGAACAGTCATCCTGATGATTCTATCAACTTCTAACTGCAACCTCCTAATTGCACTTATTATTATTATTATTATTATTAATTTTCTTCTTTCCTTCAGATACGGTACCATCGGTTCCATCGTTGGAGTCAGTTCCATCAGCAGATGATCTGCAACGCCCATACAATGTTGAGAAGTTTAATGGTTTTGTGGAAACGTTGAATTTATCTCCAATTTCATTGAGGAACATAAGGGAGCATGGATTATCGTTCAAAAAAATAAATTACACAATCAGTGCGAAAAAATATATTTGGCCTAGATACAGCAGACATTAGCAAAGTAGAGGCGCACGTACATGGTGAGGCAGGTTAATAGCGTTGTTAATGAGCAGGGTATTCTCAGCACACCCAACAAAAGAAGTGGTCATGGGATTTAATTCAGCGTGGGAGCATAATTCAGAAGATGAACCAAAAATATTTCACTTGATTGGAAATGAGGAAAAAAATAGTATGTATGAAAATAGGTTTAAAACATTGAAAATATGAAGAGCTTTGAGTGGGCTGGTTTATTTCCTTTAAATTCCGTTATAATTGCTTATCTTTTGACAGATACGCGTATTTCGTCTACTACTTACAGACTTCAGACTGGTGTTGAGTACTTGGTATGATGAAATCTCCAAGTAGTAGATGAAATACGGGTATCTGTCAAAAGATAAGCAATTATAACGGCATTTGAAGGAAATAAACCAACCCACTCAAAGCTCTTCATAAAGGGATTCCGTTAAGAGGTTCGACAAATTTAAAGGATTGAAAATATATAAATAAATGATTTTAGAAACACATGTCACATGTTATCAGATTTTGCCTCAGTAGAAGACAACAGAATAAGGGAATGATATTTTTTTTTACATGGTCTACATGTCCAGAAATTTTTATTGAACTCTGAGAGGGTGCTGCCAATTCCGAATACGGTTGAGCAAGAAATGCTTCATGAGCCCTTTTCATATGAAATTCTGGATTAATCAAAGTGTACTTAAGTGCTGATTAGACAAAATTGAATCGCAAATTGAGCTTCATTGGATTCTGAGATAATTTTGAGCTTCACTGGTTTAGTTTTGTGTGCAAATTAAAAAAACATCAGTTCAGGTATGAAAAAGTTTTTGTTAGATTTTTTGGAGGAAGTTTCCTCTAACAACAAACGATTTTTGTATCCATGATGAATGGCTGTTCATAGCTTCTCAATATGGAAATGTAAACAATTGAATTATAAATCAAATTTTAAGTATTTGAAAGCCGTCCTATCCTTAAATTGCTGTCCTCTGTGTGCTGTATGTTTCATACCCAATTTTAAAATAATAGCCATATTAATGCTCATCATCTGACTACGAATCCAACCATAAGGCAATCATCCAAAATTCGAATGTATATTGTTAAAGGGCTCGACCAATGCAATAATCATTCAAGTATTGCGGATGTTTTCGTTCAGTGTAGCAGAAGCAAAAGAAGCCTCGAGTAAGCCTCCTATGAAACAAATGTAAACAAATCGAGTTAATCGATGCAAACTATTGCTCTTCTATCATTGTTCAAATTTCCGATTTAAGTTTACTTGAATTTACGTAGGAAACGATTATCAAAAATGGTACTGGCTTAGGAAATTCTAAATTAACAACTGTGGAAGTGCTCAAAGAACACTAAGTTATGGGTGAGCGTAAAGTCCCAGTTGGGACGTAAAAATGCCAAAACACAAGAAGAAGATGGTGAAAATACACTTTTTTTTTCCTTTGATTTGTTTTCCGTTGATCTTGTTTTCCGTGCTGAGCACCAATGATACCGACGCCAGGGAGGCAGCCCCCACACCTGGACCCTACCTATCGACCCATCAACTCATGAACCGGGGACCAACGGCTTTACTTCCCTTTCGAAGGAAGACGTAATCAGAGATGTTATGCCTCAGAACATCCCGGCGGCGCCAACTAAGATTGAACCCAGGCCTGCTGGGGTGAGAGGTAATCACGCTTACCACTACACCACCAGCGCCGCTCGTAAAAATGTACTTATTAGATCCGCTGCCCCACTGTGATTCAGTCAGTCCAGCCTAATGACCCTCAAGCATGTATTGAATCAAGTCAGATCAGAGTTCAACGCGTTCAAGTAAGCTCGCTCATATCTCGTGAGTGGTTGAAATGTAACAAAACTTTTCCCACTCAAATGTCACTCTCCTAGTGCTACTAATATCATAACTTAGCAACACCCACTTGGAAGCCATCGTTACACTCATTACAACCGCCGGTGCTGGAGCACATTTAGGTAAAAGCATTTTTACTGCTTCACAAATCTTCCCAGCAATTCATGCCCGTCTCCTCATCGTACCACACACCGAGGAAGCAGGATGCTCTCTGCATCCAGTGGTGGTGTGCTAGCACATTTTTGCCTTAACTTAAGTGTTTACTTTGTGGTTTTGATTTGCCTAACATCAATCGGTAGATTTTCAAAGTGACCTTTTCCAGTGGTTTAATATGATGTGTTTTCACGTACTTACAGATTGAACATCTTACGCTTACACATGAGCATTCACCGCTCATCGATGATGGTGATTGTAATATATTCAATAAATGGCTATGTAGTAAATCCTCATGAAAAGTCCAATATACTCCCCCATACCATGTTCGACTCATACGCTGCCAATGGATTGTCCCCATCATAACAATGAGTACAAATTTGGAGGGTAAGAAACCCTATCACCATCACCATTACTGGATGCCAATATTGCTGGGATATGAGGACAAAAAGCTGCCCTCTACCAGCCTCCTTCCTGGTAAGCCCGGAATATTTTCCTGGGTTCGTAAAATTAGTTTTATTGTTAGTAGCCTTTCCCGGAAAATGTGCTTCTGGCTTCCTAGAGAGAGGAAGGACAAAAAACCATTTTTCCACTGAGAGTGAAATTGCATTGACCCTGAAGAGATTCCTCGTAGGTCATCCTGAGATTGGGGCCAAGAAAGCAAAGATGGGATGGATTTCGGTCCACTTCGTCTGAACACCCAGGGAGACGACATTAATGGAGCGTTTACGAATATTGCAGCGATTAAATCTAATGGTATTAAATTCCGATGGAAATGAGGTGAGATCGTTTAATAAAAAAAAAGATCCTCGAAATAAGCGTATAACCGGTGGTGATTATTTTTACCGCAACAAACACCCTGAGCACCCTTTGCAAAAAAAAAATCAGCATCGATGAAATATTAAGATTAATTCACAGGTCATTAATGATAAATTAACACCAAAATTTTCCACCGAAACGCCAATTAAAACATAGTTAATTCACAAATGTAATTATTCATCCCATTTTGCAGTACTACTGCCGATGTTGATTTTTCTAACTGAATCAATGAACCCGAGCTGGTAGCAATTTATCCAGAAACGCAAAATTTTTATGGTCGCTTTCTCCGTCCTTCCAAAGTCCGAAGACCATCCGGAGCAGGGAAGTCCAAAATTGTTTTCATCTGATTTCAGTTAATTATTTGCTTTTCATTTCCTACTACTATGGCTGCTGGATTGTATCGTTTCTCTCCAGAAACTCCTAATGTCCAGTTTGCCGCCGACGAACTGGTCAGGCTGGGATGGCTTCCAACTGTGGTTGAGAATAAAGTTGTCCAATTTGTTTCCTGTTGGAGCCTGAAAGTTTGTTTCCAAGTTCGTGCTAGGTCCGAATCTTTGGTATGGGAATTGTTTGACTCGAAACAATTTGCCTGTCGGAACTTCCGAAGCATGCCAAGGGCTGGAAACATTTGCACAAATGGTAGCAAGACACAGTCATCTGATGGCTAAGGAAAATGAACAAAAACTACAGAGTGTAAAGTAGAGTGGGTACTTCAATGATGCAAAGCGTATTTTTTTTCACTTCTGGGGAAAAACTTTCGGAAGCATTTTGTAAGCTGATGATTACTGCAATTCTGCAGTTTTTTTTGCAGTGATTGTTGGCGAAGTGTTTTGAATGACGAAATTAAAATTGAAACACACCATGAATCATCATTTGGATATCTTATTCTTACTCTTTTAAGGCTGATGCTAATATTAGACTTATTTTATGTCCGATATAACTCAAATAGTTCAAGCAAAAAAATCTAAGCAATTATTTTAATGCTTTAATAAATTAATGATAAAACAAAAATATGTGCCTTAAGAATAAATTGCAAATCGAGTGAATATTTTGATATGGACTGATTTTGTTTACGCCTCTTCAATACTTTGAAATTTTTGAAGAGGCGGTGACATTACATAAAACTTTAAATTTGCATCAGCTAAATTACGAAAATCAACTACAATGCGTTGAACCTACCACGAACGAAGAGTTCTATCTCACTGTAATCGGTACTGAGCCAACCGTTTTCAATCTCCATAGACGGTAAGTGACCTAATCGTTGTCGCTATTCCGGTTTACTTGCTACATAGACTAACAAACATAACTCTTGCATGTTTTTGATCGAACACGCATTTAAAGGTCAATTTAAACACCGCCTGTGGCACGCATGGTCAATTTCTTTGCGTTTTACATTTACGCACTACCGCCATCTGTTCAGTGTAGTGCTCATTACAGTGTATTCAACAGATGGCGGTAGTATTTTAGTGACGATGTTTTACAGTGAAAAAAATACAATGCGTCATGTCCGTTTATTTGTGCTTACTACATACCAACCCTTCGCAAACAGAAAAATAATCTAGATTCTTACCGTAAAATATGTTTGGAGTTTAAATTTACTTCAAATATTGTTTAGGTTTACGCCAAATCTAGCGTTGGCTACGCGTATGCCACACAGCCAAAAAAAATTGTTTAAATTTCCGTTACTATGGTGTACATAAATGGAGCGTCGTATATCCTACAGGTTTAAGTTATAGATCGTGTAAATTTATGAGACATGTCATGAAATATTCTATGCAACTGTCCATCTTTGCAAGCAAAATTTCCTGCAAGATGCTAAATAAGTTGAAACGGAAGTTTACATGAATGAATGTTACATTTCTGTGTAGATATCTAAAAAAAAATAGCATGGATTTTTCAAGTTTCGTTTTATTAGCTACACAATAGACTGATGTAAAATTTGAAATTTTCGCTCTACAGTATTCAAACGGTTTCAAATCGGGTCCTGATTAGCCTCCGAAAGTTTAAACTCATTTGATACGAGACTGACTTGGCACAAACCATTTGAAGGTTATATGGAAATTATTATGGGAAAACAAAACTTTTTGTTAATTATCTTTTAACCTTTTTTTCATATTGTACTGTTAACAAATTCTATTGCTATTCTTATGGGATTTTTTTTTCAGCTACAACTTTGCAAAAAATTGTTTTTCAGCCAAACGTCAAATTAAATAGTTATTAGTTGTTTAAGAGATTGATAATCTTATGGCAAGATTAAGCAACTGTATTGTGGGCAACACTGTATTCTGCAGTGGGACATAGTAGCCATGATTTTTGTCCTCTATTCTACGCGCCATAAACACCAATGTTGCCTGCTGAACAATTGATTGAGCATAATCATAAGACATCAGTGACTTGAATCATTGATAACTTTTGTTCCTTACATTTGATCGAAAACTAGTCTTGAACAAAGTTGTAGCTGAGAAATTTTTCAACAAGTTCAGCTATCAGAGTATAAAGTAGATTGAACTGGTAAATTTTGAAATAGATATGAACTGAAATGATGGTTTCTCCATAGTAATTCCCATATACACTTCAAATGGTTTGTGCCAAGTCAGTTTCTCACTAAATGTGTTCAAATTGTGGGATACCAATCAGGGCTCAATTTGGAACCGTTTGAGCACTGTGAGCAAAAATTTTAAATTTTGCATCAGTCTACTACACAATCTGCAATACCGCATGTCAAAAGAATTTCAATATAGAGCTATTTTAGTAAAAACAAAATTCTTGGATTTGAAATAAACTTTGCGTAACTGGTTGTTATGGGAAATAATTCACATTTTTGATAAAATTCGGCCATTTTGGATTTTGTTAAATTTTCAAAATAGCATCCTAGAAATTAAAAAAAATCATTGACGCGAATCGAACACGTCGGATATAAAGTTCTAGAGAAAAAAAGGTCTTTATGGGAAAAATAAATAAAACATTTATTTATTTTATGCAAAATTAAAAAAAAGGTAGAACCCCACATAGGGTTAATGATGTGTTTGACACCCATCAACTGTTTTCGGCAACCAAAATTTAAACGATAATTTTTCTATATTTGTACACCAAAACACTTCAATGAATGTATTTAAACGATTCCTTAGTCTTTCAGTTTCAATCTAATTACAATCTTACGACTGAGAAAACCTGTCATGTCAGATTGTTCTTCAAATGAACTGGATCAATGGGAAAGGTTGTCGAAGAAAAAGAGGCTGCCGGCAATTTAGTAACCCTCACCTGAGAAGTTTGAAGCTTTGTAAACGTTTTCAAAACGTTTTTGACAATTCCGTCGATAGGAATGGATAGAATAGGAAACAGTAGATAAATTTCAACAAACAAACACATAAGACGTGTGCGTGACGCTGGAAAATAGTTAATTGAAGGGCGGACGATGCTTAGATTGACGAGAATACGTAAATTCTCCTATCTCAAAATGTCCTTGCTTGATTTTTAAATTTTCTGTTTAAAAAGAAAGGTTATGGAAAATGCATACTTTTGATTTGTTATCCATTGATTTTGTTATCCGTGGACCCTACCCTACCTATCCCCCCATCTCATTGATTGAACTCAGGCCTGCTGGGGTGAGAAGCACTACTACTACAGCACCGGTGCCACCAGCTAATGCATACTTTGGAATGTTTAAAACCATGGAAGCAATTTTTTCAAATTTGTATAATTATGCTTTTTTGTAAATATAAAAAACATAACAAGCGATTTAACAAAGAGATCAAAAAATTTACCAAAAGTATTTGTTCTACGATTTTATCAATTTTAAGTGTCCATAATTTTAACCACCTGTCAAAATTTGCAAGAAAGTTCGTGAGGCAATACCCGGTGGGATTCATGGGTGCCCGCTCTATTACGGACCAAATTTTCACGATTCGGTGGGTTCTGCAAAAAGGCCGCGAATACAACGTGCCCACACATCATTTGTTCATCGTTTTCAAATCCACATACGACACAATCGATCGAGATCAACTAAGGCAGATTATGCACGAGTACGGATTTCCGGATAAACTGACGCGATTGGTCAAGATCGAATGATGTGCGTCGTTCAAGTATCGGAGACACTCTCGAGTCTCTTTGAACCTCGAAGGGGGTTACGGCAAGGTGATGGACTTTCATGTCTACTATTTAACATTGCGTTAGAAGGTGTGATCAGAAGAGCTGGGATAGACACGAGTGGCACGATCTTCAGAAAGTCCATCCAGCTTCTTGGCTTCGCCGATGACATCGACTCCATGGTACGGAACTTTGAGACGATGGCGGAAACGTACATCAGACTGAAGGTCGAAGCTAGACGGATTGGACTTGCCATCAACACATCGAAGACGACATTCGTGACAGAAAGAGGTTCTAGGGAATTTTGGGCTTACGGGTGACCGCCGAAAATGATACCAGCAGAGACATTCAAAGACGTATTATGGCAGGGAATCGTGTCTACTTTGGACTCCGGAGGACGCTCCGGTCAAATAAAATTCACCGTCGGACGAAGTTGACTATTTACAAGACGCTGATTAGATGGGTGGTCCTCTACAACCACAATACCTGGACTATGCTCGTGGAGGACCAACGTGCCCTTGACGTTTTCGAACGGAAGGTGTTACATACCATCTACGGTGGAGTGCAGATGGATGACGGGCCGTGGAGGAGGCACGATGAACCACGAATTTCACCAGCTGCTGGGAGAACCATCCATCGTCCACATTGAAAAATTGGGCAACTATGGTGGGCTGGGCACGTCGTAAGAATGCCGTACAACGACCCAGTGAAAATGGTTCTTGAAAGCGACCAAACAGAAACAAGAAGAAGAGGCACGCATTGGGCAAGGTGGATCGACCAAGTAGAAGGCGACCAGCGGACGAGTAGAGTGAAGACAACTTCTTCAGACAGCAGAGAAGTTTTCATTTTTCATATTAAAAAAAAATATCGGTCAAGCACATTTTGAGATATTTAGGACCATAACATTTTTCTTAATATTTACTGCAAATTACTGGAAACATTGCCAACCATTTTTTTTCCCAGAAAGAAGTTATTGTTCTCTATAACTTTGCCTCAGACGCAATTTAAAACAGATTTTTTGTTTGCGGACTACAGTTTTTTGAAAAATTTCAAAGCCGTAATTATGAAAATTTAACAAGGTCTAAAATGGCCGAATTTTAGCAAAAATGTGAATCATTGCCCATAACACACAATTAAACAAAGTTTCATGCAAATCGAAGAAGTTTGAGTTTTCCGATTTGTATTTTGGCATGGAACTGATCTATACCCCCTAAAATACGGCCGATCGTCATCCTCACTACTCTACATCTCTTCGTTCCACTGCTCATCAGTTCTTCTTATCACTGTTGAATAGTACGTTTTACAGAGCCCACAGTTAATAATGTTGAACAAACTATTCCTTTTCCAGAAATGATACCTGAAGGTTAAGAACATGTGTTTTGATGGTTGCAAAACATACCGTATGAACAGGTTTGTGTTTGTTCGGAGCATAGATGCCAGCAACCGGTTGAGTGTTAGAATACTGATAACTAAGTGGGTACTTTTGGCCTATGGAGACTTTCATTAAACCTGTAGATCTTCAAAATCTTAGCTCCCGAATAGTTTGGAGAGCATTAAAAATCTTATTGATACCAATCCATGATGTGCATGTTGTCAGGAGGCTCTCTTGAGCTTCACGAACTCATACAGATTTTCAGGACATTGTTCAAGACTTCATTGAGCCTGTAGATCTTCTAGTTTGAACTACAAAATCGTTTGGAAATCATTAAATATCTTATGGATATCATTTCATGATGTGTATGTTATCAAGTGGCTCTCTTGAGCACCATGGACTCATACTGTTAATAGTATATTGTCCAAGATTTTCGTTTAGCATGCACAACTTCAAGATCTCAGCTCCAAACCACTTTGGAGATGATGCACATGTTGTCAGGAGACTCTCTTGATCTTCATGGTCTCATAAAGATTACACTAGTTTACAGCATATTTGAACTTTGTACGCTGGTGGTCATTTTCCATGTAATAACGTGTGCTAAATTCGAAAATGTAGTCAGAAAAAATCTCAGTAGGATATTTTCCTAGATCCAGCTAAAAATGAAAAACTGCAAGCTGCAGGTAAAAGCGTTATAGGGGAAATGGATGTAATGTCAGCCTAAATGCCCCTAATATAGGCCCATAAGTAAATTCAGCAATCGACTAAGTTTTAAATAGCGACCAAAATATCCATTGGAATCGTCCCAATGACGCGTTCATCTAGATAAAATTAATGAATAGTAGATTTTCAGCGATGGTCCCAATCTTAGATCCATAGGCCAACATTAGGGCCATTTCCCCTATCTAGTATATTTGTGCTCATGTCTGTCATGGTGGTTACTCTTGGTTACTTCATGAGTAATTAGCTCCGCACACCGATTTGATTTTTTATAATTTAAACTAGCTGGGCGCCAATGTATCATGAACTTTAGGGAATATCCAAAATATTCAGAAAAGTTTCGAAAACTTCAAGTAAGTTCCGAGGACCATGCTTGGCATGCACAGTTTTTGTCACGAGCTGCTCATTTTCTAATAACTTTGCACACAGTTGACGAAACATAGTTCTTTTTGAAGCAGTAGATAGAGTAGAGTTTAAGCTTGTTATACTGCCGATACTCGCATAATTGTCCCATATTTGCTTGATTTCCTATTCATATGGGACAGTTATGCTTTTATGGGCAGTATAGATACGTAAAAAAAGTAAATTTTAATTCTAGTAATAAACTGTATTTGTTTTTGCGCTGTAAAAATGAAGTGAGAAATGCTCGCTGCACATCTCGTACTTTAAGTGTAAAAATTCATTGGTGTTGATTCAAATGTTAAGATTTACTTACTCTTTGCATATCTATTAGACTGATGCAAAATTTGAAATTTTCGCTCCACAGTGCTCAAACGGTTCTAAATTTTGCCCTGATTAGCCTCCCAACATTTGAACTCATTTAGTGAGTAACTGACTCGGCACAAACCATTTGAGAAACCATAATTGTTCATATCTATCTCAAAATTCACCAGTTTGCTCTACTTTAAAAAATGATAGTTGAATTTGTTGAAAATTTTCTCAGCTACAACTTTGTCCAAGACCACTTTTCGATCAAATGTAAGGAACAAAAATTATTAATGATTCAAGTCACTGATGATTATGCACATTTAACTGTTTAGCAGGCAACATTGGTGTTTATGGCGCGTAGAATAGAGGTCAAAAATCATGGCTACTATGTCACACTGCTGAATACAGTGTTGCCCACAATACAGCTGCTTAATCTTGCCATTAGATTATCAATCTCTTAAACAATTATTAACTATTTAATATGACGTTTGACTAAAAACGATTTTCTGCAAAGTTGTAGCTGATAAAAATTCCCATAAGAATAGCAATAGATTTTTTCAACAGTACAATATGTTAAAAGACTAGAAGATAATGAACAAAAAGTTTTGTTTTCCCATAGTAATTTCCATATAAACTTCAAATGGTTTGTGCCAAGTCAGTTTCTTACCAAATGAGTTTAAACTTTCGAAGGCTGATCAGGACCCGATTTGAAAACGTTTGAGCACTGTGGAGCGAAAATTTCAAATTTTGCATCAGTCTTATATCTATTGTATCTTTATATCTATAGCTGTGATCCTAATCTATCAATTACTTTAAAGAAAAACAAATTTCAACATCTGAGTGAAAAGTTATTAACAAATGAGCAGTTGGTGTGTACAACTGTGCATGCCAAACATGCCGGGGACTACATGAAAGTCCTGTTTAAAGATCTATAAGGGCAAGGTTACAAATACTCATTTCAGTTAAAAAAAAAAGTTTTTCGGAATAGTAAAACCAAACGATGGTATGATCACAAGTTTTACTTGAAAGTTACAAGAACAGTTTACAAAGTTATGCGTCATACCTGTCAATTTTGCTTTCTATCAGTCACAATCAGCAATTTGCTGATCACTGAGTGAGTGAAAGAGTGAGTGAGTGAGTGAGTGAGCGAGAGTTGGAGAGTTTTGGGAAAGCTTTGAGAATTTCATGACAGATCCATGAACATCCGAACAGGTGGTTTTTAGTGCTATTCTTAGTAGGTCGAAGATAATAACACTTAAATTAACTTTTAGAAGCAGGTGGCTTGAAACTGCGCTTGCCAGCTTTGAAGTGCAATGAGCTGCTGCAAAATCGACATGTGACTGATATCGATTCCCTTCCCTTCTATAGGTCCTTTCTTACTCAGCAAAATCCCACCCCACCCACAGATTGTCATTGCCTAAAACTTATCCTTTTAAATCTCCCAACTCTCCCTCCGCAAGTCCAACAAAACCTTACCGTCGATATTATTCAAAACCATTTCATCGAAAAAACGGAAGCACCGAAAGTTACTCGTAACAAATTATCAGATTAGAGAGGGTAAAGTTTGATCGATTAGTCAGTTGGCGTGGATTTGCTCATTAGCGCTTGTGGCAATCTGAGTATGCACTTCAATTTACAGACTTTTCAATTTACAACTATTCTGCAAACAAATTCTACCGTATCCCACATGAAACTCGTTCCACCAGTTATATTCCAAACCAGCGAAGCGAGTTCCAGATAATGGGATACGCTCTAATTGTCAGCCTGCACTGAATTGAATGCTCACATTCCCACAAGCATAAAAACAAATTATTTTTGGACTGAAATTATTCGGCAATGAAGAATAATCGTCTCATTTGTCGGTAATTCCTCACCAAATAAACAAAACCCAACAGCCATAAAATTGTCACATGAGATTACGAAAAACTAAGTTTTCTGGTATTCATAGCTGAGTTCATATTTTAACGAACCATCCTGCATTGCAATTGCAACCACATAGGGATGACCGTCCTTGGGAACGCTCTGGCACATTCGGAACATACCAACCCGTGTGTTGGTCGACACTGTTTCTCTCTACACCACCAAGCAGCAAAGTTGAGCAAAGATTCGCAGCATGTGCCACAATAAATCATAAACATGAATAGTACGGGAATGTGGCGCGCTGATGCGACCCAAACGGTCACTCCGGACACTGCGAACGAGTTTGCGAATCGTTACAGAATGCACCCCAAATTACCCAAGCGCAAGCTACAAACGTAGAGTTCAGAGAGGATCGTTCCTGTGGCAACGTTGCTCGTTTATTTTAATAAACTTTGTTTGAATGGAAGAATGCATAAAACATGCTAGAGAACATTTTGCTCTACATAACATCTACCCACCTTCGGATGCCAGCAAACTCCGGTCATGCTGGTGACCTAGACGTGTGCAATGTTACACCTAAGGGGTGTGGATATTTGATCCACCCACCACGGGAAGCAACTGACTCTTCGTCGTCCTAGGGTTTTTTTTTTACATGGTTCCATTTAACAGCATCCGTGGAAAAAAATAAGCGCTAATTATATGAAACGTGTGTTGCAAAATTGGAATATTTTTTTTTTTTTTCATAGTATGACTCATATACAGTTTACAAAATACATTTCTCAAGCACAGTCACCCATTGATTGAAACTGGAAAGCTATTCTATATAGTCATCTTTACCACGTTTAATGTGCTTCTACAACACAACTACAAAGTTTCATTATTATGTTCACGCTTCATAAACCACCTTCATCCCATTTGGTACTTCCATTGCTTCCTAACACGCAGAAACACATCGCACGCG
Organism: Ochlerotatus camptorhynchus; assembly: GCF_037179485.1. NCBI lineage: Eukaryota > Metazoa > Arthropoda > Insecta > Diptera > Culicidae > Ochlerotatus > Ochlerotatus camptorhynchus. The sequence goes on along the minus strand of NW_027040793.1, from coordinate 517,369 downwards.
AACGAAAGGAACCGAGAGGAGGGTGGTGTAAAGATGAGCTTAAAAGTTATTTTATTAATAAATCAAACTTGTATCCCTCATAGCCAGGCGTGTCGAGGGGCGTTCCATCATCACGTGAGACGATGATGAAAGATCACTTCTTCCTGGTGTCTGGCCTTGGTCCTGGGGATAAAGTTTCCGTTTCTTCCCGTTCCGTTGCCGTGTGGCCTGTTTTGGTAGTGGAGTGGAACGAGTGAATGAGCAAAGGCACGCGGAGCTCCAAACTTCTGGCGCCCATTTGTTGTTGGGTTTGTGTTTGAATAGGGAGGGTAAACAGGTATAATACGCCCCCGTTAAGCAAAAGTTGCTATATTTTTATCGTTCTCTATTTCATTAACGGAACAATCACGTATATCTCTTGCTTTGAGATCTAAAAATGAACTATCAGTTTTTTTCTTCAAGTTACGAAACATTTTTTTCCATAACGCCTAAAATCAAAATTTGCTGTTAAGATGTACTTGTTTTTTTTTTAATCGATTACTTTATTTGTACAGGCTCAATCGAAAAACTTTACAGAGCCAAGTTATCATTTTCTTTATACATTACTAAATCTAAAATTAAAGGATTTGACCGATTACTCGCGGTTCGTGGATGACAAATGATTGGATCGGGAGAGGGAAAGGAGATTTGGAATATGATTTATGATTAAAAAAATTCATTATTTCTAAAACATGTACTTAATCCTATCGGCGTTATATCAACTCTATAATTATACAATTATTACAGAAACAAATATACAAACCCAAAAACAAACGCACACACACAAAATACAAACTGAACACAAGGTTAATCGAACTTACAATCTATGGTGAATATTCTTAAAGAAAACATATATGAGTTGCATAAACTCCAGATCGCGTCTAGCCAAAATATCCCGAACTGGGACATTAGGTTGTCTACCTCGAGCCCGAAGGGAATCGTAAACCCCGGGATCTGACTCCACGCTGCTCAGCACATGACCAAATAATGTGATCTGCGTCCTGGTAGCCTTGTCCATATTCACACAAATTACTGTCCCCCAGCCCAACACGCAACAAGTGAGCGATAAGCGAATAGTGTTGTACCTGCTTTTGAATACTCCAGTTAATCTCCTGTAGGTTAACTGAACGGTTAACGCAGCAAAAATTAGAGCAACATTTTACATTGTGAAACTCGATCATCAAAAATTGACCCCATTTCAGTGATTTCAAGTGGTATAGAAGGACATCAATCTGTAAAATTGATTATACCAGCTGTAAAATGAGTAAGAGGATCAAGGGGGTAGTCAATTTTATTAAAATAATTCTAACGTGGTTTATAATGATGTGTCTTCTTAGTACTCCTGAACTTATCTCTTCATATTTCCTTGACAATTTACGTTCTTTATTTATAATTATATAGTTAGCTTTAATAAATTCAGCACCTTGCTTCACACAGCCAAATATTATTGCCGATTTTTTATGCGATGACCTGCCACAAAACGTATTGTTTTCTGTAACCATGGCCAAAAAGTTTGGAAACTCCACGCGTCCGCTTCTTCTTACTCTAAATTTGCGCGGATTCATTTTTTTTTTCAATTTTTTTTTCTCTGAGGCGAATTTTGAATAAAAATTTTTGTACCATCTTTTCTCAGGACATTTTTTTTGTAACCAATTGCATCAATCTTTGATTTCATAAGGTTTCGTATGAGAAAAATATGAGACTGTGCAAATTTGGAGTTAAGTGCATACATTTTTATGTCCAGAGAGCAACAACAAAACCTTCGAATTGTTTGCATTACATTGCTATAAATTAACATAATATCCTTAATCAATCCAATACAATTCAACCAGGTCGAAGAGACGTAGAAATACTGCATCTGTAAAAACGTAAATTACTGTTTCATAACGCTCTTGGTTGACTTCTGATTGACTTGAAAATACTACTGAAAATATCCTTTGAAAAGCCCCATGTAGAGCTAAGTCGAAAAAAGAATGGCCGCATTATCAAATGAGCTGTAAAAAGCAAACTCTGTTAACCATTTAAACAGCGGAGGAACAAAAGAGACGATAAATTCTCTGGGCTTCACACTCATTGCGCATTATCTAGACAATTGACAATTCGCCATTTCGTTCACTCTATAACTCTTTACTCCTATGGTAAAATCTGTAAAAACAACATTTCCTAACCCTTTTTTTCCTTGACTTGTTTTCCGTCGATCTTGTTTCCCGTGCTGAGCACCAATGCTACCGGCGCCAGGGAGGCAGCTCCCACACCTGGACCCTACATATCGACCCATCAACGCATGAACCGAGGACCAACGGGTTTACTTCCCTTCCGAAGGAAGGCGTGATCAGAGATTTTATGCCTCAGAACATCCCGGCGGCGCCGACTGGGATTGAACCCAGGCCTGCTGGGGTGAGAGGTAATCACGCTTACCACTACACTACACCACTAAAATCCCATAAGAATCTTTCCGTAGCCAATGTCACAGACGTAAACAATTTCTTTTTTGGAGAATTTCTCGAGAATGAAAACTCACTCAAGTAAACCACCAAGATTATTGTGTAGAGCGAGAGTCCTCCTATCCGATAGAATTGGTGGCTTACATTGATTGACTTTGAACTACGAAAAATTTACGAAAGAAGCCTGGGTTTACGTTTTCAACATTGGTCCTTATGAACGCTGAGTGTCGATATCATGAAAATTTTGTTTTGACAGATCGATGTCCAACTATGCCAGTTATATACCACTGAGGCAACACAAAAAAAGGTCAACTTTTAGTCATCTATTTTGTATGAAGTTCCACATATGTTATGTGATCAAACAGAAAACGATGCTGCATTCAATGAAATCAATTAGATTACTGATTTTGATAAAAAAATATTTAACTCAAAACTGTATTGATATTCTAACGATTCAATAAAGCGAAGAAGTCTTCTGATCAGTAAGCAAAGTCGGTCGCCACTAGACCATGAGCTCCTTTAATCACAAAACAATAACGATAAAGTTTCCGATAAACTTGTTACTAGGTTTCGATCCCGGCGGCGACCTCATGACGATGACATAAACTGCTCTTGAGAAGGGGTTGATACGGATTTCCGATCAGAATGTCTTTCCTAAAAGTCAAATATTCTTCGTTTACCTACCCGCACACTAACCGAGTTTCATTACACTTTATATCATATTATGAAAGAGACTCGATTTAAAGTTTAACCCTAAAGTTTTTTTTTTTTTCTTTATTAGAGAGATTTTTAGCCATAGGCTAGTTCATCTCTTACTAACTCTAAAGTGTGAAGGTATTGAACCTATGATTTACTGCTCAGTAAGTAAAATTGGTCACCACAAAGCCACCGAGATCCTTATATCACCAAACAATTACGACCAAGTACTTGTTTACTTTGCTGTTACTAAATTTCTAGCATTTAAAATGATCCCTCATGTGCTATTTACTAAAATGATAGTATGCAAAGGTGTGACAAGCCCCAGGGCATCAATATTATCCAGATAACCAGAATGCACGTATATTCAAAATTGTTTCTGTGATATATAAACATATATACAAACAAAAAGAATCGTATACAGGGTGCGTGACGAATTTTTGCAGTAAATTTCAAATAGTAATTTCTCATGCTTGCGGATCATGATTTAGATATATTTGGCAGCACTGAATTGCTCATACTGTTAGGTGTAAGATGTAAACAAACAGTGTTGAGTAAACGTAAAGATGTCGAAACAAAAGAGCAATCGGTCAGCCGCTGTCGCTTTGTTGCGCGCCGGAGTAAGTGTAATAGAAATAATTCGGTGGATAAATGTGTCTGAAAGAACAGTGTATAATATAAAAAAAGGCCTGGGAAAGTGATAAAATGGAGAACCTGCTCATACTGCTAATAAAACACAGAAATGGCTTGCGGAAAATATTTCGGTATTTTGGGAGAAAGATATTGGCCCCCAAGCAGTCCCGATATCAATCCGTTGGATTATTTTGTACGGGGCATCGTCGAACGGAATACCAATAGAACCCCTAACACCACACTTAAGTCCCTAAAAGCTAAAATCAAGGTAGTGATGACATCTATGGATTAAAACATTGTCAAACGTGCATATGGCAGTTTCCGGAAGCGTCTAGCTACAGTCGTCGAAAGGGAAGGCGATTTTTTTCAATAAAATTAGTTACAACTTCCATATTTTGCGAAAGAAAATATTTAAATCACATAACATTCATTGATAGAATAGCAAACTGGTGTAATTTTTCTCAAATATGTCATTCACTGCAAAAAATCGTCACGCACCCTGTAGAATGCAAAGCAATGGCTCATACGGACAAAAGTGAAGGCCATATACGTGAAAATTTTAATTTGTTTTTAAACGAGTTGATTATACATTATAAAAGATTTTTTTCTGTAACAACGAACTTTGTAAAGTCCAACGATGTAATCCGATTTAATTTGTGATGCAGTACGATGGTTGAAATAATTCATCGTATATAAATTAAAAATTTGCATTCTTTACAATTTAACTTAAACATAATGCGATGTATGTTATTCTTATCCGCAATATTGACTTAAGTTGTAGTAATTTACGATACTGTCTGTACCAGTGATGACAGAATCATTTAAATATTAATATTGTTTCGCTCTAATACGGTCTCATTATCACGCGTGGTATTGGAGTAAAATATCATGCTTGACAGTGATTTACAAGCTCTTTTGATATTGCGAGACTATTCGCAACGTGTTAAGTTGAAGCTGAGCAGCTCGTTTTCTTAGAAAGAGAAGGTATAATAATGCTATCTTTTTTTTCACTTCACCGATGGCAGACACGAAGCGACTGCTGCCAGCCGTTACGGAAGTTTCGGATGCGTTCAAGCTGAACATTGCATTAGGTCCTAAGTAACATTGACAGATTCTCTTCGTCGACTTTATCTTTGTATTCCCAGGGCCTGTAAATACATTCCCAGGTATTTTCAGCAAGGAAGCTTTTATCTAGGATCTAATACGACAAACACAACAAAAAACGGTAATGTGCTCAAGTTATTAACGAAAGAGAAAGTCGACAAAAATAATCTATCAATGTTACTTAGGACCTAATGCAATGTTCAGCTTGAGTTTGGTGAGAATTGCAGCAGGTGAATTTTGTTAGCTTGATATTCTGCGCTGCTATGTCACAGCTTGCAATATCAATTGCAATTGTTGGCTTGTTGATTTTTGTCAATGTTACCAGCGTGATTTTGATCTTTGGTGAGATCTGTTTTTTGATATTTTCCCAACACTGGTCTGTACATTTTTATTCGACTTCTGGTTGTCTGGGCAGTTGTATCAAGCTGCATGCACTAAGCTATAAAAAATATCCTTCTAAATATGCTTCAAAATGCTGTTAAATGTGTATACTAGAGTGGGCCCATCAAATACTTGGATTACCCATCAGTTTTGCATTACTGTAAATCCTTGGTAAGAAGAAACGCAAAGGGAACGTTTTGCACCGGTGGAGCGTTTTATGCACTCTTACGCTACGTTTGCATGACGATCACTCGTTTGGAATGTGCCATGGAGATTAATAAAGTTTTCTGCTACACAGCAAAAAAATAATTTTGATATCACGTCAAAGTGGATGCACTACAATCATGTCGAAAATATGGTGTAATATTACTTGCTAAAAAGGACAAAATTATCATTAATACAATGCATGAACTGACATTACGCTGCTTTTACTGCATTTGTTTATTTATGTGGTCATAAAAATTACATGAAATTTTCGACATGATTGTAGTGCATCCACTTTGATGTGATATCAAAATTATTTTTTTGCTGTGTATGATGTTGTAGGTACATTATGGACTGAAGGTATGCACAGGCTGGGTTGATGATTATTCAGATAAAATATTCACCGAGGGTAATTATTTTCAGACCGAAAATTGATTCATGCTGGAACTGAGAATGGGTAATAGCTATTCATCGAAAACAAAAAGTTTTGGCGATTTTCTACTCGTCCTATCCACTATTCCGCCAAAAACTTGTTTTGCAGCTTACATATCGGGAATAGAATAATGTACTGCACATTCGATTGCCGTCAATGGATGGCAATCGATGTCCGTCGGTTGGCACTAGATTGCGGAACAGAGACCGACGTTAAATAAAGGAATGAAGATCAATTAGGGCGTCCCATAAAAAATCCCGGAGTGTTCAATAAGGGTGAGTAGTACAATGCACAGTGGGCCAGGAATGAATCAGGAAAAAATAAGAACGCTCCAGGATTGCACTCAATTGAGTTGGTGTTTGCGGCATTTTTTTTTGTATTAGTTAGTACTCAAATTTGGTGGATAAAAATGGTTCAAGTTTAGCTGCGACTATGGCGAGGCGATACATTTTTTATTTCGGTAGCTACAGGTTTAGAGGAGGCGGTGGTGAAGTGGTAAGCGTGATTACCTCTCATCCTAGCAGGCCTGGGTTCAATCCTAGTTGGCACCGCCGGGATGTTCTGAGGCATAACATCTCTGATCACGCCTACCTTCGCAAGGGAAGTAAACCCACTTATCCCCGGTTCATGAGTTGATGGGTCGCTAAATAGAGTCCATGTGTGGGAGCTGCCTCTCTGGCGTCGGTAGCATTGGTGCTTAGCACGGAAAACAAGATTGACGGAAAACAATCCAATTCAGTGGATTGGTTGTAAGTTCGCCTTCTGGATTAGGAAAAGTTTCATGGGTCAGAGGGATTGCTGCCAGTGATGATACCCCTGTTTGGATTGGTTTGTGGATTAGTATCTAGCCGAGCATCGTGACGCACGACGGGTGGTCCTCTACAGAGGTGATGCATAAGCTACCCGTTTAAAGAAACCAACCAAACCAAGCAGCAGAACCGTAGCTGCCGTGGGGCCACTACAATTGCCGCTAGTTTTAGACATAAAACAGATCCTTTTATATGTGAAAAAACCCAACGGATCGATTTGAGTATGTTTCGAATAGTGCAGAACACGGGAAGTAGCTCATTTTAGCCTTTTTTTTCCTCAAAAAATCGCTAAATCTCGTGGCGTTTTATTTCTGAAATTCAGCGGAAATATTAAAAACTGTTATCAATTCCCTTTAGGGTAGAAGTTTTGGGAAAAATTGGGCAAAATTATCAACTTCTCGTCGTGTGCACTACCTGATTTGTGTTACATTGTGAATATTTGTTTTTTTTTATGGTCGCTTTAACACTCTTCGGTTATTCGCCATGAGTCCGGGGATGTGATTTGCACTTCAATAGACTTTTAAGTTTTCGGTTCCACCTTTGATTTGGCTAGGACCAATGAACAACTTCTCAACGTATAATTCGTATGCAATCTTATAATAATTATAAACGAAGAATACCTGTATAAAGAGAGAGAAGGATCAGTAATTTCCATTTAATTCCACTACCTTATTTGCTTATCCTTGACAGATACGCGTAGTTCGTCTACAATGTGCAGACTTTTTCAGTGTCTTGTACCAATACTCGACTGAAGAAAAAGTGATGTAGCTTCGAGTAGACCCCTTACAGAACATAGTAAAACGCGTGGAGAAAGCACTGAAGGAGTGCAAATCAATATTAGTAGATGGAGTAGGTCGTTTACGGGAATCCAATCCCATTCTACCCAGGATCAAAGGTCTGCCCAAAGTCCACAAGTCCGGGAATGAAATGCGAGAGATCGTGTCTGCAATTGGTTCCCCCACCCACAAACTAGCGAAGTGGCTAGTCATAGAGTTCCAGAGTATGCAGAATAAGTTCCAGTTAGTAACACCCAGGAGTTCACCCAGCAATTTCAATCTTCAGGAGACATCAACGAAGACGAGATGGTGGTATCTTTGTGGCTCTTTTTCTCAACGTACCAGTCAAGGAATTGATCAACCATTTGGAGGACTGGCTATTAACACAACGAGAGGATGCAGCTTGGAGAAATAAGGTTCGGACGAACCTTAAGCTGACCCGCTTTTGTATGGAAGAGAACTACTTCTCTTTCCGAGGTAACTTCTACAAGCAGACGAAAGGAGCCCCAATGGGAAACCTCCTATGTGAACTTTTCATGGCCAACTTGGAGACATTCCTAAAGGAGAAAAGACTATTACCAAACCGCTAGTGGAGGTTTGTTGATGATATCTTCAGCGTAGTTAAACGGGAAGCCTTCCACAAATTTTAGATGAGATCAACAGAATTCACAAGGATATCAAATTCACTCACGAGGTAGAAAAAGACGGGAAACTCGCATTTATCGATATTCTAGTCATCAGGGAATCGTCATAATCTTCTTCGCTTGAATATGAAATTAACAGGAAACCAACAAGCACCAAAGGTGTTATGCCCGCTTCAGCAGAAAATGGCCGCTTTGCACCACATGATTCATCGGATGCTGACTCTTACACTCAGCCATACAGCAAAGGTTAAGGAATTACAGTACATCTTTGAAACAGCGAGACTCAACGGATACAAGGAGACCACAATTATCTGGTGTCTTGTACTAAAACTCGACTTAGTATTAGTACAAGACACTGAAGAAGTCTGCACATTATAGACGAAATACGTGTATCTGTCAAGGATAAGCAAATAAGGTAGTGGAATTAAATGAAAATTACTAATCTTTCTCTCTCTTTATACAGGTATTCCACTAAGATGCCCACATTCATCAGGATTTAAATAAATTGATTAAAATACCAAGGGTTAATATTTTCAAAAACCACTACCCAACAGTTCACATCAGTTATGGCATAATCTTTAGCAAGTATATATTTTTATATTTTATATATTTTTCATATAACAGTATCAACGCGTGATACTGGTGCCAAATATCTCATTGATTTAACTAGCTCCTTTGATATTTCGTAAAGTTGAATCGACGTAAAAATGATTCCGTTGCACCTCGTTTCCCTAAAAAGATAAGGTATAGTTAGCTATCTATTTTATTCACTTCACCGATGGCAGACACGAAGCGACTGTTACCAACCGTTATGGAAGTGGCATTTGCGTTCAGGTGTAAAGCCAAAATCATGAAACTCAATCCCATCCAGCGTTACCAGTATTCCAGATTTATCTGGATTTTCCAGATTTTCTGGCATCTGACCAGAGACACAGACGGATCACGTATAATTTCAGATTTTTGAAATATGATCCAGATTTTCCCAGATTTTTGAAACATGTTGCTTTAATAATATCATTGCAATTGATTTTCACTCTAATCAAAAAATTAAAAACCAAGCTATTTTAATTATTAAAGGCCATTAACGTTTGAAATTATTGCAACAACGTACATAGAATTGTTACAACATGTTTGCATGCTAATGGGTTGCAGAATTATATAAATGGAGAAATTTTCTAAAGAATATTTGCTGAAAAAAATCATCAAACTTTAAAAAATATTGGGCCTGAATTCCAACAGGTGTAGTTAAAGATTTTATTTAATGTTTTCTATATTTTAAAAATCAAAATTTCAATAAAGAGGAATATTCATATTTTTTTATTTTGAAAAATCGAAAACTTTTCAGGATTGAAAACAATAAATTGAGCCTTGGAAAATTAGCAAGGCTTTCGAATCTAGACAACCACCAACTTTGAAGTATGTTTGTGAAATTTTTAAGCATAATTCATAGGGAAAATTTTAATGCATCTGATAATGTTTTGCATTTTCTTAAGTACCTGTAAATATTGAGCTACAGCAGTCTGAATTTCTTAAGAATTCTAAATTGCTCTTGAATTTCAGAATTTAACGGTAATTCTGGAAATAGTTTACAGTGAAGTGTGAGGCGAATTCTTTGTGAAACCAACGAAGAATTTCAAGTTAAGTCTGAATAGAGTTCCATCCGTCTTTGTAAGCTTCGTGGTCGTGAGGTGTCACCCGTCGTTCAGGCGTATTGTCAGTGCCACGAAGTGAGGGTTCGATTCTCGCTCCAGCCAGTGGAACTTTTCGCCACCTGAAAAGTTCCCTACTGGTCCCTACTGAGTGTGGTGTGTTGACAGTTTTCTAGTGTTAAGTTTTCAGTCTGTGCAACCTCTGGCTGAAGACAGTGTCAGTTGTCTCTTAAAAACTCGGATGACAATTGCATGGAGATTTTGTGAAGAATTGAAATAGAATTCAGAAAAGAAATCAACGAAAATTCTTTTGATAAAACTTAAGGAGTTTGCTGATACGAGTCGTGAGAATAATTTCAATGTTATCCAATGTTTCTATGGAGATTCATATTTATAATATTTAAAGAAATTTAATCAGAATTATGCCAAAAGAACATCTGGCAATTTCTGGGAGACTTTCAATGCCATTTTAAGAAAATTAGAGTACTTTACAAATACTGAAGAGGATTTCAAAGCAATTCTGACCCTACCTACAAAGCAGCTCAAAGGGAATTATCGGATAAGCCTGCGAATAGTGTGATGGCCATCCTGAAGAGTGTACCAAGTAAATTATTTAGAATTTTCTAAGGGATTTTCATAGAGAAAGATGAACACAAAAATATGCTAATTCTTGGAAATTATTAGCAGTTTGAGGGAATTGTGGAATCGGATAATGATTTTTGAAGATTATTTTAGGGGAATCCAGAAAAGAAGTATGATGGAATTCTAGGATGATTCCAATGGAACTCTAAAAAAAGGACGAAGATATCATGTAAATAGTTCCAAGTAAATCCAGACTAAAAAAGTTCATAATCTGGTACCCAGAAAATATATAAATTTCGCTTTCAGACTTTCATTTTAGTTGTAAAATAACATTATTCGTAATGGTAATGCAAATAGTGGAGTTACCTGTAGTTTTGGTAAACTGTGTGTGAGTACCACGATGTTAGGCCCACTTCAGCCTGGTGAATTTTACTTTAAAATAAAATTTCCTACTGTCTACTATTATGTCAAGAATTACTTTGAATAAATTCCAGATGATCATACTGACCGACTATTACGGGAGATTGGCACATCACTTTGATTTCAATAGCATTAAGTTAAAAGCAGGATTTTTTTGGAGCCTTCAGATTTTCCCAGATTTTATATTTTAACTGGTCCAGATTTTTCTGAAAATGACATGGCAATGCTGATCCCACCACAGCTTGGTTTGATTTGCAGCTTATGAATTTTGTTAGCTTTATATTTCGAGCTGCAATATCACAGCTTGCAATATCAACCGCAGTTGTTTGCTTGATGATATTCTTCTTTCCAACACATTCGTCACGATAGAAGCACGCAATGATTTGCTTTATTCATTAACTTGAATTAGTTTGATATCCATTGCAATAGTTTGAAGGTGACTGCTATTTGTCTTCGTAAAACTCAGGTTCATAAATAGCTCTAAAATGAACAAAATAATTAACGGTGCCAGCGTGAAAGGTTTTTTTTTTGTACCATATGTGTACACTACTGATTATGTGGGTTATGGCATTATTCTGCATTGATTTAGCTGACTTACCAAAGTGTTACACTTGAAAAAATGGTCCCAGTCTCAGCGCATTGCAGGAAAGTCCATATTATTTCCAACAAAGGATCTATTGAAATCAATAAAATACACAACATACGACACGTATTCTTCCCGGAGAATTGCAACAAACGTACATGTTTCCCGGCACAATTGTAATTCCCAGCAAACGTGTCGTCAGTGTGCGTGACATATTTGAGAAAAAGATTTTCTTTTACCATGCAGCAGTATTTTCCTTCCGGGTTGCAGAACGCCCAACCAAATACAAAAAGCACTGCATCTAGCAGCTAGTGCACTGTCATTTGTGCTCCACAGCGTTCCATTTGCTTGGCAACAGTACTTCCTCCTATCTCTAGCTGTTGGAAGCAAATATGATTGTTGAGCAATCAATCATTCCGAGTGATTTGCAAACAATGTTGTTAACTTACTTTTTGGACAAGTAACATCTTCTTCGCACTTGAAAAGCATTCCCAAGGACCAACGAAGTTAGGTCACAAACAAACTAACCTCTCCACCGACAATGTAACAATCCATCACACATTTTTTTTTGTTGGAGCTAGTTGCATACCCGAAATCCTTACAGGAAACCGCATGTCACTCGAGTGATTTATTTGTGGCATGTTGTAGTACAACTGTAGGACGCCTCGTCTCATCCTCCGCGACTGTCGTCTCTTTCACGATCATCATCATTTTTCTTTTCCAGTAAAATGGTGCGGCAGTAACCCGAACCACAAGCTGACAGTTACTGAAAGCTGTTGGTTTGTTGCTTACTCCTTAGTTAGATTCCCAAATCTAGGTCCCACAAACTTCTCCCGGTTGAGCTGCAATTGGTTTCCGGAATGTTAAAGCGGTCAGAGGCGTAAATTCCTGGAAGTAGAAATTTTGTTTGCAGTTTCACTTGGGCCCCTTTCCCTCGTTGATGATGTGTACAATTTTGGATTTCTGGAATGTGGTGATAGTGAAGGGTTTTTTTTTTATGGGAAAATGTTTGAATTCTGGGAAAGGCAAGTTTATAATGATTTATGCCAAGTGCATCTGTTCCCAAATGGAAATCAACTTTCTCTGTTGTTCTCATCGGATTAATAGCAGATTATGGGTGTCACATCAGGCAGAGATAATTATGCATAAAATATGTGATTTACGGGATGGCATCTGAAAACAAAAAGATTGACACGTATTCATTCAATTGGATCTGATCAAATTAAATCATGCAGCATCTTTATGATGCTGATGTGAGATAATATGCATAAAACCCTTTGGAATCCTGATTGACTTTAGGGCACGGAATATCGTTATACTGCTCAAACCCATTAAGTTTCATATTAGGCATATCGGTGAAGAATCCTATTGAAAACCAACGGATTAAGCAGTCTTGTAGAGCAAGTGAATCGATATTATTTTACCCTCTCAGAATTCCATGAAACATAGCATAATTGTTCACTACTAGGGTGCATTACTAGGGATAATGAATCATTGCTGAATGCTGGAATTCGACCATTTTGACTATCGACTATTTAAAAAAAAATGGTGAATTCTATATTATTCTGCAAATCATTGCAAGAAAACGGCTCAGATGAAGTTGTAGGAAAATAGACTGTATTTTCAGAAAAAAATACACAATGAAAAAGAAACCACAATGTTTCGTCATACATGAGAATTGATATAAACTTCAAGAAAAAAAGTATTTTTAAAGTTATTATTATTTGACAGCTTTTCTAAAATTCTTGTTTTTCTGCTTTTATACACAATAAACACTGAAAAATTTACCAAAACTTAGAACATTAGCTTCTTGCATAAATTTTTAATTATTTTTCACAAATATTTTTTATTATTTTTTTAAAAAAAATTACATAAAAATTGCGAAAAAAACTTCAAAACTTCTTCTTAAAGATTATGTTCAACAATTTTGGTCAATTTTAAAGTGTCTTTATTTTTATTTTAAATGGTTAGGTCATCTTTATTAGCGAGACTTTAAGCCAGAGGCTGGTTCATCTCTTGACGAATATTGAAGAATCCAGAAGGGATCCTCCCTAGTGACGAAGTTTGAAATAGCGGTGGGAAGCCAGAAGGGACCCCCCAGTTATAGAGTTAATGAGGTGGGGTATCCAGAAGGGACCCACTAAATAAGAGGAGTGGACATTCCAGAAGAGTAAAGGAGTAAAGGAGTATTTGTTTATCAGAGTTGGCTGTCGAGATGATGTCGTAGTTAGTAGATGTTCCTGGTTTGGTGCATTTGGTCGGCTAATTGTTATGGTGGTTTATTCAGAGTCCGTTATAGAGTTTGGTCCTGGTTCGATGCAGTAGGTCGGTTATGGTTGGCTCTTGTCAGTGAGTTAGGTCAGATGTTCTTATACCTGTTGGCGTCCTTGATGAAACATATAACAGTTGCTTCTGTTGAAGGGTCGTTGGCCAAAGCGTTTCTTATGTTCGTCGGGATCCCATAAAGATCCCTAATTCCCTGGAAACCTGGGCAATTTACTAAGAGGTGATCTACGGTCATTATTGTGTTGCAAATATCACAGTGTTTTCGGAACAAAGTCGCACTTCCCATATTGTGGGTCGTCCGAGTATGTCCTGAGCGGAGACGAGAAAGAATCAGTTGGTCATGACGGTTTGGGAAATCTTGCCACTTGGTGGTTTCCCCTTTAATTTTACGGAGGAACGGTTCCATGTTGCTGGCCCGCTTTCCGGATCGGCCCGTTGCGCAAGATGGTCTGCTTCACAATTCCCCCGGATGTCGCAATGCCCGGGGATCCATAGGAAGGTAGTGGTCGACGGAGCTTCCGGTTGGATCCAAGGATGTCTGAATGTCTGGGATTCCAAAGCTGTTAGAATACTTGCAGAGTCCGAAAGGATACAAAGCGGTTTGCTACGCCAGCATGGTAATGGCGTGAAAGATTGAATTTTAAATGGAAATTTGTATCGTTTTTTTTTCAGTGCGCATCTTTTTTTCTGAAAACGCAATCCAGTTTCCTGAAACTTTGTCTCAGACGTCATTTTGATTAAATGAGCCAGTTTTGTGCTATAATTTATTGAATATGCCATTTTGAAAAAACTGGGTGAGAATCGAAATGGTCAAATTCCAGCACAAACATGGTTCATTTCACCTAGCGAAGTTTCATGGAATTCTGAGACGTAAAATCTGAAATTCGTTTAGTTTTTCGCTATGGTGTGGATGTGCTCTCTAGCTCTTTTTTTTTTACAAATGCATTAGAATAACAGCATGGTTTACATGTGTCGCTAGTAAAAAAAATAAAACATTTAATTTTGTGTGCAGGATACTGTATTTTTTTTTTTAATTAGAACCTTTATTTAAAAAAAATCGGTTCAAGAGGTAGCATTTATTTCTACCGAAGTGGCCTACAAAACCATAGCTGTTCCTCTTTCATTTAAGGTAAGTCATAGGTGTTCCTCTTTCATTTGAGGCTATTTAAATAAAAACTTTCGATTCTTTTAGGGATTCAAACGATTTTTGGGTGTGAAAAAACTGGCAATTGTTACCGTTTTCAACGTTGCACAGACTGATCACTTAACACTAGACAGCATACCAGTACGGACATTTTCGGGTTGCGAAAAATTCCACCGTCTGAAGCGGGAACCGAACCTTCACTTCGTGGTACTCACAATACGCTTGACATTGCTAACCGCATGATCATGAAGCCCGCCAAATACGAAACATACACGCTTAGATAGGAATATCTAAAAGTTGGTAAATATTACACACTAGCTAACAAATAAAAGTAAAAAAAAAACATAACTTCGATGTTTGACTTATGATCCTTTGTAAAATCGTGCGCTGAATTCACAAATGTTGTCAAAAATAATCTCAGTATGATAGTTTTCTTGATACAGCCAAAAAACGATATTTCACTTAAAAAATATGTTTCTTAAAATACAAATAACTCCGGCTATAGTAAAGTTATATCGATTGATTCAACGCCAAAATAAAAGTGAGAATTTTTTTGTTAATAAGTGTCAGTCAAATTTGTGGAGAGGGATGGTGAGTGGTATCCCCCCACCACCACTGGCAAAAAGAGATAATCACCGATGCCTCCCTCCCAGAGCAAATCAGTGATCATCTATTTTGGCCAGTGATGGCGGGAGGGATACCCCTCACCATCCCTCTTCAACTGGGGAGTATGGTAAAGAGAGATGATCAACCCAATTCGTACCTTCCTCAAAGTTGTCCTTGCTCGCTTTCTACTCTCCATACACAATTTTCACACTTCCGTACTCTAACGGAACTATCAACTCTATGCTTTCATCTCCTCATTTATCGTATAAAATGACCACTTTAAGTTTGTGATATAACTTATCTTGAACCATTCAAAATTTATACTACCATGTCTATTTTTAAGTGTCTAAGGCATCAAATGTTTTAAAAGTGTGCATTTTCAACTGAATGGGTTGCAATCGGAGCAATTGGAGAGTTATTAATTTATTCCTACTACATTTCATTCCTGGTTCACTGTGATTGTTTCAATCACACGGCAGCGAAGTGAGGCAATGGAATTTAGAACCACACTAGGGTTATCAACCCCATTTCCAGCATATTAAGCACAACCCGCACTTTGTCTTTTTGAATCTTGCGTAGTTTAACACCAAACGGAATGTTATTATTACTGACGGCTTCCAAATTTATTTACCTCTCCGTACGTTCCGTAAGATTTGATTAAGAGAAACAAATTGTTGAGATATTGTTAAAAGTCTAACACTGCTTCTTGATGGCAACTCGACCAACGGATTCTAAACTCAGCCTAACGCATTGAAACGCCAGTGAATTCACTTCGGCCTGTCAAATGAAGATTGATTCGGTCGGAGCGCTTAATTTGTTTTTGAGAATATTGGGTGCAAAAATTTATATCACGCGTTCTTATTGACTTCGTTCGGTAGCATTTGAACCAAAGTATCGTACCAAACGTATTATTTACCTGTTAACGCTGAAATCATGGATTTATGTGATGTTATCTGTTTGATAGGCCCAAAATGGGCGCTTAGGCCGAAGTAGTTCTCTACCCTACCTTTCATACGTTCGACATCTGTTCATACAACAAAACAATACCCCATGGTCTTCAACTGATGCTATCCTTCGACCATGGGCCGTATGAGTAAAAAGAGTTTACTTTAATTTCCTGTGCTTTTCTTACGGGAAAAGTAAAGTAAACGCTTTTATTCATACGACCTAATGTACTCCTTTAACCTCCCAAGTAACACAAATCTATGGAATTATGTTGAGTAAACTGCTTTGAAATCAAAACTAGTCGTACAAAGGTTATATAAACTGTTCTAGAACAAATGTGTTGCTTGGGCTCGAGTAATCCAGAGTATTCGTGTAAGGAGGATCCTGCTAGGCTTCTCAAAAATTCCGGCTTATGCTCCAGACGAAGTCGTCTGCCGAGAATTTCAGATATGTGTGCCCAGCTAGCAGTTTTTCTCAACCCAGCAAATTCCACCCACTAGAGTAACCCAACGACTAAAAACCGACAACGTCCCAAGTCCAATAGTCCAAGAATTCGTTTCACCCAATTTTGTGTTTTAATTTTATCTTCCAATTGTTTTTAATTAATTGAGTTAATTTTAAATACGGTGCCAGTGATACAGTTTAAAATCAAGTCCAGTAAATTGGAATTCGATTTAACGGAAAAACTGGTTTTGAAAGTTTCCAAAAATCCACTTATGGTTTTCTTGTATCAATTTTTGTTGTTGTTGTTTTATTAACATCACCCTGCTCTATCTCTCTCTCCTATGTGTAACATCATTCCCCCCCCCCCCTTTTGTGTTTCCTTGTGAGTCGTTCTAACCCCTAAAAAAGCTTTCTTCCCCTACTTGTTAATCGGTGTGATTGTGTGTGTGAGGAAAATAGTTCGCGTACTTACAGTTGCTGCTCAATGGTACCTGGTCGAGTCACACTCGTCCGTAGTGGGTGGCTCGTCCGTATGATGATGGACGATGATGATCGCCCCGACCGTTGCCAATCTTCTCCAGACCGAACCAATCTTCTCCAGACCGGCTCGATGATGCTCGATGGTTCGGTGCCAGTTGTTCACCGCGACCATAGGTAACTTGAAAATGCAGTTGCGACGGTAGGAGATCGTTTTGACTACAACAATCGCCCGGGTCACACAACGCCGTATCCTAAACTCAAAAGGGAAACGATGAGGGAACGTCGCCAGAGTGGCGACCAATAGCGTACACCGGGCGGGGCGTATGTCGTCGAGTGGCGTTGACGGGCGAAGCTCGCTAGATAAGGAATTCACCGTCTAGAATAGTCCCGGCGTGCGCTAGCTTCGATGGGTGGTTTTCCTGTGGGGTGGTATCGCATGGAGGGCCTCCGGTTTCCAGGACGTGAGTCGGGCGGATTATGCTGGCGTTGACAGCCTTTCCCCTTGTGGACCTTCCCACGAACCCGGCAATTAATTTAGGCGTGTGATGCACGTGGGGCCGAGTTCTTCATCCGATGACCAACGCTCTCTGAATGTCCTATAGTGGTACGCAACCACGAGGCAATAGGAGCACTCAGGGTAACCAAGCCTGATACCACCAACCAAGGAATCAAATTCATTCTGGGAGGTGAACGGATCGAAATACCGTCGAAAATAACCGGCACAACGTTTAGCGAACGTTCCTGCCACAAGCCCAAATCGCTGTTGCCACCGCTAAGTGGCTTCTGTAGAAACAAAGAAAACTCATCAGAAACACATCACACTACTTTACCTAAATTCTCTTTCTTTTTTCACTTAAATTACTCTGACTCACTTTTAGCTACCTAAGCCTGTTTATCTAGAAAAATCTCTTAATAACATTTTAACTTATAAGAAAACTATCTTCACTTTTGCAAATTAATTTAACTTACTTTTATAAACAATTTTCGCACACGTGACCAACGTTTGTTTGTACTTTTTATAAATAAAAAAAAAGATTAATAAATTCTGAAAAAAATAATTGCACCACATTGCAACATTTTCATGTTTTTTTCTTTAGGTTTTCACTTGATTTTATTATATAGTTTTGTTCATTGTACTGATTTTCTTAAAATTCTGTAACTGATCATCTTCATTCGGCGGTCCAAAAGGGAGAGACCAGATAGCTCTCCCTGACCAACCAATAAACTTCCCTTCTATTCATTCATCTTTTCAGTATTCTAAGTTTTGTTTCCGGTTCAATTTTGATTTAAAAATTCATCATTAGATTTTCCCTGATTAATCATTGACATGGGTGAAAACACAGTCACTCCACTATCATCGTCATTTCAAAACAAATTGATTCGAGCAATCGAATTCACCTATTGCCTAAGCACTAGGAGCAACCAACTCTAACGCTTCTATATGAAACGATGGCCGGCGCCGGTGGTGTAGTGGTAAGCGTGACTGCTTTCTAACACCCCGATGGGTCTGGGTTCAATCCCAGCCGAGGTTGGTGGGATTTTTCTGAGGCATAAAAATCTCTGGTCACGTCTTCCTTCGTTCGTTGGTCCCGGCCCATTAGTGTTTGAATAGGCGTGATATCCTACGCAGGTGTGGAAGCTGTCTTCCTGCACATTCGATTACCGTCAATGGATGGCAATCGATGTCCGTCGGTGATTGGCACTAGATTGCGGAACAGAGACCGACGTTAAATAAAGGAAAGAAGTATATGAACGATCGTTTGACCGTTTCATTCGGGCCAACTCCTACTAGACATAGAATTAAGTGAATTCGCAATTGAGTCTTACAGAAAACGAACTAGACAACAAAGTGAATGGATAACGATAATGACTCCCGCTTAAGGTCACAAGCCAAAAAAAAAACGAATACAAAGAGATTATTTTCATGAAATGTATTCAATTGATTCATTATTGAATTGTAGTATTGAGTAATACTACAGTAGACTACTATAGTCTACAGTATAGGTGAATTGTATTCAGGGCAAGAAAGGGAGAGGTAGAACACCTCTCTCTTATTAAATAACGATCTACATTTTGAGATTTATTTTTGAAAATTGCTTCAACATTGCAACAAATTTCATGAGTTTCAAAACTAAAAAATTTCTCCACGTAACTGAATTATGATCAGGAACATTATCCAGTGACCGCTATGGCGAATGATATTGAGGTGAATGGGTCGTAACGTTAAAGTTTGGAAAGCCACATGTTGTACTATGACATTTGTTAGTACAAACTTGAGCTTAAACAAAAATATGTAAGATCCAGTGAAATAAATGTGCTTATAACTTCTAAAAGTATTGGATTAGACGAACTTTAAATCAGTTCCACGATCCATATTTGACAAAAAAATCAATACTTGGGACCAGACCTATTCCATTTCTCGCAAAATTGAGTGACAATAAATCAGCGTCACTCGAAAGTCTTGCGTCTGCAAATTGAACCACACTCAAAAAAGGCACTCACATTACACTCATTGTTCTTTATGTAGAAAGATAGCAACCCTGATAAAGACATGTTAGGCAGTGTCAATGTTTTAATAAGTGTCCCGCAAAGATTGGAGCTAGAAGTACCAATCAAACTGTCAAGCGGGGTACCAAACAAGCAAAGTAAATAAACATTATTGTTCCCTCAGCCAATGAACTACAAGTATTGCATTCATTACTCACAATATTTTAGTAATTTTAGATGAAAAACATTACTTCGATTCATTTAGTACATTGTGGTATTTATAAGTTCTACAAAGCACTTGCTTGAAAAAAATTCAGATTCTATAATTGTTTTTGTCTCTGTTATCGACATGAAATTTTTCACTTCTGAATGAAAGTCATCCGATGCAAAAAATCTGGTTGCCGTTTACTCTGACGAAAAATAAATCACTAACAGTGCTGCTTGTTCGCAACACTTTCTCTTTGCAGGACTCTGATTATAACATTGACTCTGATGTAAGGTACGTGCGGTTTCCGTATAGATCAGAAAAAAAGCGAACGTCAAGAGTAAGATGTTGTATCTTGTATCGAGTCGGACATAAATTAAATGTCATAGAATTGGAAGTAAATACGAGTGTTAATAATAGCTTTAATGCATCTGAAACTTTACAAGATGAACATGCAGAAATATTTAAAGTTTCTGAGTAGCATTTCATGGGCATCATGAGAAGACGTTCAAGAAAATTTGAAAAAGAATGCCAGAGGAAATATTGAGCAGAATTCAATGGGAGCTTATGGTATAGTTAAAAAATAATTAAAGATAATTCTAAGGGAATTCCAACCAGAATTTCACGGAAATTCTGACTAGCCTTAGCTTTATTAAGATATACTTCGTAGATTTGATACTAGCGACACTCACGACTCTTTTGAAATTTGCAGTCAAACTACTTTCAGGAATTATGATGTGGAGTAAAAATTGATTCCAATCAGGGTTGCTTCCACTCACTTGCTATAAAAAAATATTATTCAGAATTATGCAATCATTAGATGCAATAATGCTATGTTGTACTTGTAAGTAACAAGAAGAGATAGTAAAGTATGTGTTTGACTCATAAAACCTGTCAATTTTGCTTTGAGAGCGTCACAATTAGCGATCTTATGATTCGTGAGCGTTCACTCAGAGTGAGCGCTCACGAGTCGTAAAACCGCTGATTGTAACGCACTGAAAGCAATTTTAACAGATTTTATGTGTCAAAAATTTACTTCATGACCTTTTCTTGTAACTTACAAGTACTATGTAATTAGCACTATACTGTATCATGATTTCATAATTCCGGATAACATTTTTTTATAGCAAGTGAGTGGAAGTAACCCTGATTCCAATCTAAATAAGAATACCAGAAGCATGATTGTCGCTATTCCCGGCTACGTCTATCTTTACACCAACTAAGGATAGGGATGGAAATGTTAATGACTCACTTACTTATTAGGAGGTCACCGACGTAGTGACACCCTAATAAGTGCTACGGAGTGGGAGGGTTGGGTAGAGTATTCGGTTAGTATTCGCCTCAAGTTGGCGATGCAACCAAAAGTATATATTGTTTATGTGTTGCTCATTTAATCTCTCGATAGCCGACAATCGAAAGAAA
Source organism: Ochlerotatus camptorhynchus (assembly GCF_037179485.1). Lineage (NCBI taxonomy): Eukaryota > Metazoa > Arthropoda > Insecta > Diptera > Culicidae > Ochlerotatus > Ochlerotatus camptorhynchus. The sequence goes on along the minus strand of NW_027040793.1, from coordinate 495,974 downwards.
TTATTTATTTTGTTTAGCGATCATACATTTTATGAGTCATAATGGAGAGCTTGGGATAACACTAGGATTTTCTGATCTGTAAGCAAAAACGATCCTTCGAAGCAAATACAAAACGCGACTACGTTTTCACTTGGTATGTAACGAACGACTGAAATACGCGATAATGAAAATATTTTCCAAGGTTGGTGGTTAATCTCAAATATACAAATGACGATGGCGATATATTGTGCTGTGGAAGAGCTTGGGTTTAAATCCATGATTTTCTGCTCTGTAAGCAAAAACGATCCCTCCAGGGTAATCGGCCATCTCACAATCCACAGCGCTTCACGTCAAAGTACGATTAAATTGCCCCGTAACGTGGGTAGATCACCTATTCGTGGTACGTTACGGGATGTATGATCTACCACCGATTCCCAGTCCTGACTACTTCAAACTAGGGGAGCAGGATTTTTCAGTAATCCAAAGAACACATCTTAGTCCTTGTTACTTTTTATACCTTGTTGACTCGACTCGGCTTTGTCCACCGAGGATGATCTTGAAGCAAGGAAAAAATAAGTTAGTTAGTCTTCATCTATGTGATTCTTAATCTTCTATTCGTTGTTCCCTAGTTTGAAGTGGTTAAGACTAGGGTTCTGATGCATGGTTATTATAGTTGTCATACCTTAATTTTGTTGCTAAGGAATCCAATTTTGACTGACAAAGGGGCGCGCCTTTGGAGGGTGTTTCAACACTCCGAAGGGTATAAATAGCAGGACCTTTCAATTAGAGTCGGATCCTTGCGATAAATGCAAGAATAACAACTGTAAAATCGTAATAGTAATCGTAATCGTAATCGTAATGTAATCGAATACTTCATCATTTCTCAATAGTGATGGAGTATTACGACATGCACTAAACTAAGGACACGGGATATACTACAATAGATCAAATTACTGGTCGCAGTGGTGTTAGGGCCCGAACAGAGGAAAAAATACGATAAAGTTCTTTTTTGGTATGTAACGAACGATAAAGAAATTCTGACCAGGGAGCTATAAAGTAATACTGACGGGAGTTTTGATAATTTAAGGGAATTTGAATCTATTGATGATAGTTCCAAAGATAATAAAGAGAATTTCAATTGTTTGCAACATTTGAAATTAATTAAGATAAAGCCTGCAGAACAGTAGTAGAAATAGTTATGAGAAGAACTCAGAACTCAGCCAAAACTTCCTATAGGAATTCCATGGGGATGGTGAGGAGAATTCGAAATGAGTTTTGAGAGAAATTTCATCTGAATTTTGGAAAAAAAAAATATCAAAATGTTGACGAAAATCCCAACAGAATTTTGAGGAGGATTCAAAGGTTACTGAATCAGAATATATAAGGATAATTTCAATCAGAAGCACAGTTGCAAATAAATTCCGAGGAGTATTTCAAGAGATCTCTTGAGAGAATTTAAAACATATTCTGGGAGTATTCAAGTTAGTTTTGGGAGAAAATAATTGGGTGACTAAAAAGTTATGGTACGATATAGCTAAATATATAGAGCGTGTCACTTGTGATAACTTCAAGAAGCGGTTTTATCACGATTTGCCTTTGTGTTCTACATAAATCGACATCAAAAAATTAAATCCGAAATAATATTTTTTCTTTCAGATATGTATGACTTTGTTTTTGTTCTAATATATATGTTGCATATTGTAGCATCAAAGACTGACAACTACTACGATTCCAACCATCATTTCTTCGACAATGTGTCTGCAACAGTTGACCTAATAGCAACAGCTAATGAAATTTTCCATCAAACATTATCCAGATCATTGCTGACAGCAAGTAGCAACGTTGTTTCAGTGGAGCGCAAGACATCCACTCGGGATGATCCTAACACGGAAATGAAATTAAACCCACATTTCCCGTAGTGTTCTAAAAAGAGCACACACATCAAGGCTGGGCAGCCACACGCATATGGCCCACGTATGAGTAAGCGATGAAAAGAGCGAAAAGCTCATAGCCCCATGGTCCGGAGCAAAATGAACAATTTCACGCTTAGTTTATGACCGGTGGGGACCGTTTCGCAGCTTTCCAGCTAACTTCTATCCGTTAATCCTCGCTGGTCAGTAGGGTTCTATAGCAGAGAGAGCTTGTTGGAAATGTAAACATAGCCCACTGATGGACGCACCATTCGACATGATCCTTATTCAGGATGCTTTGCAACGTCGCCATCGTCGTCGTCGTTGGCGATGGTCAGTTAGATGGATACAGTTTCACGGAGACTCACAATTTGTTTGGCGAGTGCAAATGTTTGATTTGCAATTTAAACTTTGCAAAGTTAACGGTTAGTGCTGTTTTGTTCTGATATAAAAAGCTTTGGCAACACAATTATAACGCAGACAACCTGTGAAATGAATTAAAAGGCTGTTTCCCACATCAAAGCCGAAACAAAAAAGTCCTTCCGCCACCTTTTTCAAAACAAGTCTATTGGCTACCTTCTTGGAAACACTCTTCACTCCACTTTCCAGTAATCCTCGGCCGATCATAGTCCCTTTCTACGTAGGAAATCGAACTTCTCAATGTGTTAATATTGGCGAGCTTCCAATCGGATCAGCATCACTCAATTGACGTTCGGTTCACTTGACAAGAATGAAGCAACTGTCCCGGAAAACCGACATCCAACATACAAGATTGACTCGAACTAGGTGAAATCGATCTCACAACTCAAACCGAGAACATTTTCAACCATCTTCTAAGTTAAGTTCTTCATACTGAAGAGAATGACAAAACCAACCACTCAAGTGAGATAATCGACCTTTTTCGGGATTGTGTGGAATTCGTTAGACCCAAGAAACCGCATCACCAGACGTAGGTAAAGCTTCACTTGTGCTTTCAATTTAGCCAGTTCATTGGATGAGCAGACGTTTGTTAGGGGATTATTGAAACAAATTGAGTCCAATGGAGTTAAGGCAAGGGTGAACTACTGGGTTGACCATTACGCTAGAGGTAGTCCGATTGTGACGTAGGGCTAGAATTGACGCTATGATTTACCGCTCCAAAGTCCAAAAAAGAGAAAAGTTAAAATTCTATTCTGCACGAAATCAAATCATCAGATTATGCAAATCCAACAGACGCCGTGACAGTAGCGTTACTTGTTGATTTTCCTAGCAAATCAGGAAAATGCCCCAGTAGAGAAAACTATTTCCCTCTATTTTAGACTAAATGCTGACGCTTTTTTATGCTTCATCAGTGTGAACGGTCGGACGAAACAGAGGGAATCGATTTGCATAATGGGGTGAGGATTTTTTTTAACACTGTGGAAAGTCTAGAAACAGAGAGCGAGCGACAAACAGGGGACAGTCAGACTGAAATGGAAATTCTCGACATTCCACTGACGGGGTATTTTGTGTGTAAAGTTGCAAGTCACAGTTGGAGGTCGCACAAAAAAGGAAGCCACTCGTTTTACGGAAGGATTACAGGATGAAGCGGAATTCATAATGCTCAGGATGCCAAATCTATTTCAAGGGAAGGAATTTAAAAATATGTGCCACCAAGCAAGAAGGCTCAGATTTTCTGAAATGTAGGTAAAGCGACTGGAAAATCAAAGGTGTGCGCAAATTTAAATTGTGTTTTTATATTATACTAGCTGAGTGGGCACGGTTTTGCTTGATTTCGATACTGAGTACCAATGTTACTGACGCCAGGGAGGCAGCTCCTACACGTAGACCCTACATATCGACCCATATACTCATTGACCGGGGACCAACGGCTTTCCTTCCCTTCCAAAGGAAGGCGTGATCAGAGATTTTATGCCTAAGACAACCGCGTCAACTGGGATTGAGCCCAGGCCCTTTGAAATGAGAGGCAGTCGCGCTTACAACTACACCACTGGCGCCACTGTCATTTTTTAGCTGATTTTCTGTAGGTGACTAGGCCATTCGTGAATCAAAACCAACTCAATCTGTTGGAGAAATAGCGTCACCAACTTCCACGCTCTTCGTGGGATTTGTGTAAGTTATTGCATTTCAGACCCACTGTGTTAACTTAGGGATTTATTGAATTGATCTAAACCTACATGGAACAAAAATGGTACTTAAAAACCATTGGTTTTCGTATAAAATTGTGCTTTTAGAAAATCGTATCTTTTTTCCAGGTGGCTACTGTTCTCCAAAATATGTGATTGTCAAATGAAAATCATTGCAAGAGCAAATTTTCATTATGTCGTAAGTAACATTCGCACCGATCCGAGAAAAATAAAGTTTTGTTTTGATGACCGAAAAGTTATTCCTATTTCCAATTAAACTCATATAATCTCATAGTGATTGCAATGTTTAACATATTCAGCCGGGTTTTAATCATACAGAGGCAAATCGCTAGCTTTCATGCTAAGAAATACTGGTTTTTGAGTCAAAAGTTATTATACGTCGTTTGGTGGCCCCTATTGTTACTTAAGTCAAAGTGTATTTACCAGGATATTCGGGAGAATTATCAATTACGTCTCCTTACGTGCAGCCTATTCATCATTTTAGGACCACCGAAATCATCTTAGCAACAAACAGTTCGATTTATTCACTTTAATAATGAGAAAGCGAAACGACGAAAGTACACTTTTTACGGGTTTCTCAGTGCTGTTACTTAAGGCAAACGGCATCTCCATAGAAATCGGATGACTTAAGTAACATCGAAAACTATTTTGATCGGAAGGTGATTACGTCAAAAAGCAATTCGACTGGTAATTAAATTTAAAAATGGGATGTGATCCTATATTCGGACAGTATATAGTGTAATAGCAGGAGCATCTATTGACACTGATAGCTCGACTTTGTTTACCTTTGTTACATTCGACGTAATGAAAATTTGCTCTTGATTGACTCTTATCTTTCATAAGATTTTTCAAAGCGATATCTTCATTTGACATCCAATCAAATTTAAAGGATTTTGCCAATGGTGATTACGTGAAGTTTTGCTTCAGTGTACAATCAAAATAATTGACGCGTTTTTGTTACGTGCAAAATCACGTTACACTCAACGTTTTCCTTTTATGACAATTAAACGTGGCGTAAGTAGAATTTACATGATGTAAATTATGTATCTAAGGACATTCCATTCGAAAGCACTTATTCGATAGTACAAAATAAATATGGCGCCACACAGAGGAGTAACTAAAATATGGCCAACAATTAAAAACACGAATATGTTTAGACACAAATCTTTACAGCTTCACTTTAACATGTACACCATGGCGAATAACTTCCCAGCTAAATCTGGAAAACAATACTTTGTTTACATACAGTGCAATTCAAGTAAACTTCAGAGTTGTTTGGAAATGCTAACATGAAGCTTTAGCGTGATAATTTATTAGCTAGAGAATGATCTTTAGAAGAGGGTAGGTGGATAGTTTCGTTAGAGTACGGCAGTATGAAAATTGAATAGAAGTTGAAAATGAGCAAAGGGCCATTCTTGCGACAGTAAAAAGTCAAACGCACATCTTTTGCCTAACCCGTACGATGTACACGGAGACTTGAAGTATGTCTTCAAGTCTACAGGCAAAAGATGTGCGTCCACCTTTGCTCATAACTGACTGCGGCTGTGGAATAGTTCTAGCGACGTTTCATCTCTACCTAAAGCCCTACGTTGCGAGAGCATTTCCTGCAATTCTTCTTTACCCAACTATTTTTTGCTTGATTATTTAAGCACTTGTTTTTTTTTTACATTGTTTACCCAGTACCCAATTCTCCACAAGTAAGTGGTCCGTGAGATTAAAGCTTAATTCATCAGTATTCATAAGAATGGATATTTGAGTTAATGCTATGTACAACAGCATCATGTAATAATTACATAAATTGATTTGAATTTTATGTGTGATTGAGGCACATCTTCAAAGCTTGTTAACTTTTTTAAATTTACAAAATGTGAGTTTAAGTAATAAACAAGTTAAAAGTAAACTTGAAACCATATAAAAAATCTGACTTATCCAAATCCGTTGCAAAAAAAAAAGTCATTTGAACTCCAGCGTTGGACCGTTTTGAATTCGGCCGCTCTGTGAGTTTAAATATAAACAGTTCGTTTTTTTTTCTTTGATTAAACAAATTTTATCAAAAAAGGACTAATTTGAACAAAATTTCGTACGTACAGATATTTTGAAAGGTTTTGACATGACGGTACAATCCCTATAACGTATGCAATTTAAAAAATGGACAGATTTTAACGATTTTTCTTGCGATTACCCTGCCACCTGGTGGTGATTTCACCTATGCATCGCGAATCATATAAATCCTATTGGGTACAGAAAAAAAAACTGACAGCGTTATCAGTTGATTTGCAGCAGCCATGGTGAAAACAGTAAAGCAACTACGTTTAATGATTTGTTCATACTGCCAGCTTCACCCCGGAGCGAGAAGTTGGACATCGTGCCTCGTGTGTCCGCCGGATATAGCCGATCCGGCATTTACAACATCCTCTCTCTTCTGGAGAAAGGCGAGAGCGTCGAACTGAAGCCTGGTTCCGGCCAAACGGTGAAGAAGTACCTGGACAAGATGGAAATTGTTATGGGGAAGCGTCCGTCGAGTGTCTGAGCAGTAGGAAATCACCCAGAAGGAGCGGCTGAAGTTACTGGTGAAAAATATCTTTCCGGCGAAGCGCGATGTCGTGGTCGTCCCCCAGATGCGACCGATAGAAAATGTTTGGTCGTGTGTGATCAAAATGATTATCATTTGAATTGGCACCACTGTTTTTATCCATTGAATTTGATTAGTTTTGCTTTTGGAAGCAAATGTCAAAAACGCACATGCCAAACATTACTCGCGAAGATGGCAAGTCAACAACAAATGAAGTCAATTGAGAGAAGCGATAATTATTCATTTCAACCCAAAATAATTTGCATTCTAGAGCGTTAATATTATGAAATTGATGCTGTATTCAATAATACACACTTAGAAATAACGGACGTGACGGAACACGTCCAAACACGTGACGGAATCCGTTTTTGACATAAAAGATGAGACGTAAAGAAACATGTCATGTAATATTATGTGCTCCAAGACTGAAAAGTTCGTTGCTCGACGAAAAGTACGTTTGATTGAGCTATATTTCACGTCTCTTATGACTCAAATTTATGTCAAAATTGACGCTCGTATATGTCACTCTCAGAGCACCTAAATTTACATGTGTTTTTCTAAGTGTGTAGTGTATAATTGAACTTCTGTTACAAAACATTGTCAAACTTATTAAAGTAATTGCACTATGTCTCGTCTTGTTTCTACTACAAGCGTTGCAATGTTGTTCAATGTCACTTGGAAACATGTGATCTGGGTAGTAATATGATACATGCTCTTTGGCCATATTCTGAATAACATATAACAAGGCTTGCAGTATGAACAAGGCAATATACCGTTCCGATTCAAATTTCGGACGATTCAAATTTCGGACACTTTCATTTTTAATTAAATATTACATCCAGTTAGAAACAAAGTAATAATGTTAGATGATCGTGGAGGGCACTAGTCAAAAAAATTTAAAATTTACAAGACATGTGGATCATATTCGACCGAGATAATCAACTTTTAAAAGTGTCCGAAATTCGAGTTTAAGTGTCCGAAATTTGAATCGGCACGGTATTAATTTAAACCCATTTTCAGCAAACATAAAATCCAATGATAAAACAGCAAAAAATCGCAGCACATCGCAGAGGTAAAAAAGGCTGACAAAGAGATGGATAAAACACTTCATTGTGAATTTAAATCCAAGGTTTGCAGAACATATCTTTACAAAGGGGCACATTAATATCTTGTGGAGTGCATCTTCGTCTTGGAAACTAGACGTAACAGAAAGTTTAGAAATATTTAAACATAATCCATCAACATTGCTTAATAGAGATCAAGGAAACGGATACTCGAGACTCTTTAGCATGCTACCTAAAACCACACATCGTAACATGCCTCTATCTGTTGAAAACTAAATTTAGGTACTTACTTAGGTACTTAAACTGGTTAGGTAAATGTGACATGGCAGGATACCTGCTGATTTATAGTTCCTAATGATTAGAATTTAAGTTGTAGATAAATGATTGATTCTTCAATGGTGTTGAGTATTTGAGTACTGATGAAGTTTGCAAGTGGTAGACGAAATACGCGTATCTGTCAAAATATTAATAATTATAACGTTTAATTAAGGAACTAAATTTTAGGTATAGATGTTTTAACATTATTTGAAATGGAAAATAGTGATTTAGTATTTTAATAGCTTATGTAAACAAAGCTTACACTTGACAACACTTGGCACCTGCTGCAAATATTTGCAAGCAAGCTCTGTTCAAGTGTGATACGTTGTTAGGAAAGTTTGTCGCGAGCGGCGGGAAGGATTATTTTTAAATCTTTGTTGTGCCATAGGCGCTGTTTACTGTGTTTAACAGGAATTATCGTTGCCTTAAAATTAAGTGCATAATTGGATGTGACAGCAGCATAGCTACACCATTAAAAACTTTTAACGCGATAGAACCATGCGGCACACATGAATGTAGCTTAAAAACACGTTTTCGTCGCTAACACAACCGGTGGCGGCTTCAGCGAGTACTAGTCTTGCCAGGGATGTGGATTTTTCATTTGGAATCATATAACGTATGTTCCTTTATGGTTAAGCTCAACGTTGGACGGCAAGAAGTATCTAGGTTTTGAAATGAAGTTATAACGGCGCCAGTGGTGTAGTGGTAAGCGTGATTGCCTCTCACCCCAGCAGGCCTGGGTTCAATCCCAGTCGGCGCCGCCGGGATGTTCTGAGGCATAACATCTCTGATCACGCCTTCCTTCGGATGGGAAGTAAAGCCGTTGGTCCCCGGTTCATGAGTTGATGGGTCGATAGGTAGGGTCCAGGTGTGGGAGCTGCCTTCCTGGCACGTCTGTAGCATTGGTGCTCAGCACGGAAAACAAGATCGACGGAAAAAAAATGAAGTTATAACACCATTAGTACAAGACACTGAAGAAGTATGCACATTATAGACGAAATACGCGCATCTATCAAGGAGAAGCAATTAAGGTAGTGGAATTAAAGACAAATTACTAATCCTTCTATCTTTTTTTACTTACAACACCCTCTTCTGTGCAGCATGACTACCATATTACTTTTATGGGTTGTTTGTATTCTCGATTGAATTTTATTATACTATACGATGTGACATAGCTATAAAGTGAATTACATTGCATAATAGTACATAATAAAATATACATTCTATTTTTAACGCATCGAAAACAAAAGCATTGGAAACCACCATGAATTTCATCACACGAATCACGTAGCTTCTACGTATTAATCAAGTGACGATGAAGTTCTTCCATATGTGGAAAGTGCGTTGGAAAAAAATCAACGTATTTTTCTAGTTGGTACCATTGACGCGAAGTTTGTTTTGAGTTTACAATCATGTGGAAGAAGAAGGACGGGACTGGGTAGTGCTGTCCCCCACACAGAAAAAAATGAGAATTTTAACCATCGCGTAAAATATTCCCTCGTTTAAACGCCATGTATGGTGTTAACTACGTGTGCGCTGGATATCGCAGAATTTTTCAAACGGTGTTCTGCTATTCCTATGCTGTTTTGCTTTCGTTTGAACTGATTTTGTTTAGTGTCAATCATAAACTGTGTGATAAACGTGACTGCTTCCGCACCCCAATGTATCTGGGTTCGATCCCTGCCGAGGCCATTGGAATTTTTTCGAGGTGAAAAAATCTCTGGTCACGTCTTCCATCGGAGGGAAGTACAGCCTTTTTTCTCGGCCTATGTGTTGATGGGTTCAATAAGTTGCAGGTTTGCAAGTCGCCTTCCTGGTACTTGATTGCCGTCGGTAATTAAACACCAATTGGAAATCGACACTCGCCAGTGATTAACATTTGTTTGCGGAGAAGAGACCGACGTTGAATAAATGAAGAAGAAAACCCATAAACAACACGGCGAATGAGAGCGACCCAAATTTGAGTTAAATTCTCTCATAATCGCAAATTTTCCTCATGTGTTCCTGTGGAAAACCTCAAACATCTGCCTGAAATTGGTGAAAATTGACAAAAACTTTACTCAGTCTATGAGTAGTACCAACATACTGACTGAACCCAATCTTTACTTTTCTCATATTCGGGAAGTTTTTCCTGGAAAAACCTGGAAAAACATAAAACAAATTTAGTCATCGCTGAGTTCCTGCACTTTATGTAATTTATGAGTTTTTTTTTTTTTTCCTTTGGTTTGTTTTTTCCGTCGATCTTGTTTTCCGTGCTGAGCACCAATGCTACCGACGTGCCAGGAAGGCAGCTCACACACCTGGACCCTACCTATCGACCCATCAACTCATGAACCGGGGACCAACGGCTTTACTTCCCATCCGAAGGAAGGCGTGATCAGAGATGTTATGCCTCAGAACATCCCGGCGGCGCCGACTGGGATTGAACCCAGGCCTTCTGGGGTGAGAGGTAATCACGCTTACCACTACACCACCGGCGCCGTTATAATTTATGAGTTAACTAAACTCAAATTTGGGTCGTTCTCATTCGCCTTGTAGTTCCCAATAGAAAATCATCTGCATTGGTAAGAGGACAGCCGAAAAAAAGCAGATGCAGCACCATCTATCACGCTCTTTGGGAGATTTTTGTAAGTGGAGGTGGTTATGAAATAAATTAGCCGTCGTGACGCGTCGCTTTGACCTCTTCATTTTTTCATGTGATTAAATGGTCTGGCGAAGTCACTCTAGACTACTCATTCATCGTAGTAGTCTGGGGTGCACTGGTATATAATCTCCAAGCAATAAATCTGGTTCGATTGATTGGTTTGAAAACTAGGGGAAATTGATGTAATGTCGGCCTAAATGCCCCTAATTTGGGCCCATACATAAATTCAGCAATCGACTAAATTTTCTATAGCGACCAAAAATATCCATAAGTACCGTCTCAATGACGCGTTTATCTAGATAAAATTGATAAATAGCAGATTTTTAGCGATGGCCCAATCTTAGAACCATAGGTCAACATTAGAGCCATTTCCACTATAATGCCTTTTCCACACCTAGGTTAAATGATCAATGAGTTCTGTGTATTTTAAAACTATTCTGATGATTTAAGAGTTTATGGTCATGATAATTGAATCATTACATACATTTATTTGAAATCTACATGCAAACCAAGTATGAGTTTGTTTCATCCATTGATTTTGATTCTCACTGGAACAAGCAACTTTTTCCACATTCAATATTTCCAAATATAATCCCCTAAACATTATTTACAAGTTGAAATGTTGGAAAACAATTTATCACATAAAATATGCTAGCATTAATCTAATAAAATTGTTCGAAAAGTCTTCCGAAAATCATAATTACAGATTTCGCACCAATAACGGCAGGATACAAATGTTGCATTTGGTTGGTAAGTTAAAATGCAATTGTTTCAAACTGTACTGTAAGGAACTACACTTGAATAGTTAATATGCATCTTTACGCACCACCAGAATTGTATCAGTGGTTAAGACAAATTTGTAGTATACAGTTAATTAAGCCGTTTCCGATTCAATGTTATCATAGTCATGTTAATTTTTACCGATACACATATTTGGTAAGGAGGTATTCCACAGCCCAGATTGATTGGAAAAACCTCGGTGGTCTATGTGCAGTATGTTCCAACAATACCTACCTATGTGTTGAAGAGCTCTTCGCAGAGACGATCCAAACCCATCAACGATTCCAGCTAAACTGAAGAAGCCCAGATAGCATCGAAATTCATTCTCAGTCAGAGTACACCAACATAACTTCCACATGGAAAATCATGCTTTCTCACGAGTTTCCAAGTGAGAGCGAATGAACTTGATGACGTCACTTGGATGCTGGTGGGAAGTGGCATCAGTGCTCAGTCTCTTCGAGAGCGCTGCTGTTGAAAAAGCACGTGGTAACTCACACTCTGTTTTCGCAACCGTCAACATTGGTTGGATTTTATGCGCTGGGTTTGGGAAGGACACCGAAGAAGTATAGGCAATCGATGACGCCTGGTCGAGCATGAATAGGTAACGGTCGATAAACGAGTGGGAAGCTTACCCCCCGGAATTTTTTTTCAGTGTGATGTCTGCGATTTCTGGACCCATTATATTTGTGCTGGTAAGACAACAGCTGTAAAGGAGGTTCCGTAGACGTGCTCCAAGTGCACAAATATGCTGAAGGTGCCTAAAGGAACCAAGAAGTCTGTCCCAAAAAAATCACCTAGCAGAAAGAATGAATAGTGCGAGAAGTGATGCCAGATCCGAATCTGGAAAAGGAAGTACCAATGAGGTCAGCCTGGAGAAATCCCTAGACTAGTTGCAGCAGGAGAAAAGCGCAAAGGAGAAAGCGCTGGAGGAAGAGAATCCTCCATGAAAAGCGATAGGAGGCTGAGAGTTATCTTCCGTCACTCTTTCAACAAAGATTTTACTTGATTAATAATTTGGGAATTCAATTATTATTTTAGTTAGGCTCGCAAACGATGTAGAATGAGCTACTTACAAGTTACTTAGGGTAAATCAAGTATAAATATAGCGTTTAGGAACAAATTGCAGGTTACCAGATTTTAGGATCAAATTGTAGTATCTAGATTAAGCAAATATAGGGTTATTAAATTCAAAATTTTCACGATTTCCCCCTCCAACTAACCTTTTCCAGTATCTAGTTCACTAAAAATCACTACAATTTAATTAAACGATAGGTATAGAAACAAATTTCGACAATTAACATAATTTAGCTGTAAACGGCGCCGGTGGTGTAGTGGTAAGCGTGATTACCTCTCACCCCAACAGGCCTGGGTTCAATCCCAGTCGGCGCCGCCGGGATGTTCTGAGGCATAACATCTCTGATCACGCCTTCCTTCGGATGGGAAGTAAAGCCGTTGGTCCCCGGTTCATGAGTTGATGGGTCGATAGGTAGGGTCCAGGTGTGGGAGCTGCCTTCCTGGCACGTCGGTAGCATTGGTGCTCAGCACGGAAAACAAGATCGACGGAAAAAACAAACCAAGGAAAAAAAAAAAATAAATAATTTAGCTGTAAAACGTGTTGTAGATGGTTCGGAATTGTACTTTCTTAACCTCTTTTTTTTTCTCGTTTCTACTCCGACCTATCTGAACTCACAGTTCCGTTGAATCAAACCATACGTCTGTCATTTCTGACAGTGACCGTTACCATAGCTCTCCGAATCTCCCACATGGTTGTCACTGGGCTTGGCGGTACAGGGTTATCCCGATATTCCCAACAGCCATGATCCATAAATTAGACGTATATTATTCACGTTTTGGACACTATATTATTAATTTTGAACCATAAATCATAAAGAATTGCTCCATTACTGCGTAACTACTTAGATTTACTATCCTGTCGTGTTTTTTTTAGGAAGATGGTCAAGCGTCTAGAATTAGCTTCCAAAAGAAGTTTCTATAATAATATTCATAAAAAAATATGAAAAATAAATGTTAATTTTATGGATTATACCTAGTGTAGGTGTTCCAGTTATTGGTAGACGTTCCTATTATGGGTGTTCCAATTATTGTCTATGGGATATACATTAGACTGATGCAAAATTTGAAATTTTCGCTCCACAGTGCTCAAACGGTTTCAAATCAGGTCCTGCTAAGCCTCCCAAAATTTAAACTGATTTGGTAAGAAACTGACTTGGCACAAACCATTCGAAGTTTAAGTTTTAGTTTGTATGGAAATTACTATGGGAAAACTAAACTTTTTGTTCATTGTCTTCTACCCATTTTCCATATTGCTTTTTCGAAAATTTCAATAACTATTCTTACGGCAAATTTTCTAAGCTACACCTTTGCCAAATACTGTTTTTAAGCCACATGTCAAATTAAATTGTTATTAATTGTTTAAGAGATTGATAATCTTAAAGGGTGTCCACGATGAAATTGCCACACACAAAATTGATTCGCAAAATTCGAGTTTTCATCCGATTGCCATCAAATTTTCAGGGATTGAGATATAACTATTAAACTTCATTTTAACATTTTACTCGTATTTTATTTACAGTCCATACGCAAATGCCCGCACCTTGGCCTTAACCCCGGCCATAAGATTCTGCACAACCTGTGAATCAACCGTTTTTTGCATGTAAACCCATACTTTCTTCAGTTCCTCGACTGTCTTCACTACCTTAGGTCGTTTAAGAAGGTGCTGCTTCATAATCGCCCAGTACTTCTCGATGGGGCGGCACGAAATTGACCTTATTGTCCGCATACCACTTCAGCACGTCCTTGGAGTAGTGGCATGAGGCCAAATCCGGCCAGAAGATTGTTGGGACGTTGTGGGCCTTCAGGAGAGGAAGCAGCCGCTTCTGGAGGCACTCTTTTATGTACACCTGTCCGTTCATCGTGTCCTGGGTCACGAAAGGTGCACTCCGCTTCCCGCACGTGCAGATGGCTTGCCAAACCAGGAATTTCTTCGCAAATTTGGACATCTTCTGAGTGCGGACATGCTCCGGAACGCTGAACTTATCCTTGGCCGTGAAAAACAGGTTGCCGGGGATCTGTTTGAAGTCAGCCTTCACATATGTTTCGTCGTCCATGATGCAGCATTCAACTTTCATCAGCATGTTGAGGTACAACTTCCTGGCACGGGTTTTGGCGGACTTGTTCTGCTTCTCGTCGCGATTAGGGGCCTTTTGTACCTTGAACGTTCGAAGCCCAGCCTTAGTTTTGGCCTTCTGGACAAAACTTCGGCTTAGGTGCAGCTTCTTAGCCACATCCCTAACGGAGGCGTTCGGATTTCGGTTGAAGGCCCCAACTACGCGGTTGTGATTTTTGATGTTGTACGGAATACTTTTTCCTTCACTTCTGGGCTTCCGATAGGTGGTCAACCGTTCCTCGAACCGCTTAATCACTCGCGACACCGTGGAATTCGCGATTCCCAACGTTTTAGCGATGGAACGATGCGAGATATCCTTGTTCTCGTGATGAATGCGCAAGATTTTATCACGCACGAGCTGTTCTTTCGACTCCATTTCTGTGAGTTTTGATCACAGGACTTTAAAACTTGCAGGATGTAAATAATGCACTATGAACTAAATCCACCCAAATTTTCATTAAATTCTACCCAACGGTTACAAAGTTAGAGCAATTTCATAGTGCGGCAATTTCATCGTGGACACCCTTTATGGCACGATCAAGCAGCTGTTCTGTGGGCAACACTGTATTCTGCAGTGTGACATAGTAGCCATGATATTTGTGCTCTATTGTTCGCACCAGAAACACCAATGTTGCCTGCTGAACAGTTGAATGAGCATAATCATATCCTTACATTTGATTGAAAAATGGTTTCGAACAAAGTTATAGCTGAGAAAATTTGCTACAATTACTGTTGTCATTTTTAAAAGCATAGTGATGTGGTGAATTGTTAGATAGATATGAACTAAAACATAAGTTTTCCCATAGTAATTCCCATATAAACTTGAAATGGTTTGTGCCAAGTCAGTTTCTATAAAGTAGTTCAAATTTTGGGAGGCTAAGCAGGATCCAATTTGGAACCGTTTAAGCACTGTGGAGCGAATTTTTTTTTATATTGCATCAGTCTAATATACACATGTTTTTCGTGTGTTGGACATTTTTTTTAGATTTGATCCATAAACCTTGGAAAATTGCTACTCAGATTTACTGTTCTGCACGTGTTCTTTTTTTTTTGTTAGAAGAGCAAAACGATGGCGAAGCGTCTAGAATAAGCTTCTTAAATAAGTTTCTAAATGAAGCTTGCATAGGAAGCTTCTTAAGAATATTATTACAGAATATTCTTTTGAAAGCTAATTCTAGACGCTTGCCCGGCGCTTCGCTCCTCTACCTAAAATACACGGGCAGGACAGTAGATTTAAAGTTACAGTTGAAGCGTAAGACGATGAAAGAGCTGTATGGTGTACAGTTTTGAGATAAACATTCTCATTAAGTGACATTAGAAGCCATATGGGATTTGTGGGAGTACCTTCCGACCATCGCACGACGCACCAAATGGTTCGAGGATGTTAAGCCAATCGAAGTGGGAGACTTGGTCATGCTCGTGGAGAAGAAGACTCGCAATGGGTGGATTCAAGGACGCGTAGCCGAGGTGGTCGTAGGAAAGGATGGACGAGTACGTGACGCGGTAGTGCAGACTGCTGACGGGATGGTACATCGGCCGGTGGCAAAGTTGGCGCTTTTGGACGTTGCAGAGAGTAAAGCCGGACCGGAGCTGACGCCGGACCAACCTTACGGGTCGGGGAACTGTTGCGGTTATTCGCGCCAAACCCCCTCGGACAGTGAAGGCGGTTAAATGACCGAACCGGTGCCATAACGTCGAAGAAAACAAACTGACAGCTGGAGGAGTGTCTTTGATAGGTTGCTAGGAAGAGTAGACAGAAGAATCGGAAAAGAAAGAAAGAAATAGCAATTCATGCTGCCAAGAAGGCCAGAAATTGTTAGTTTATTTCTAAGAGGAAGAGGTGACAATTGGCTTCTTACTCTTCAATTTCTATCTCTATCTCTATCTTTATCTATGTCTATCCCTATCTTACGCACATCAAATCAGCCAATCACGAGCTGGTTCACGTTTGACAGAAAAGTGGTTCATTTTTGCCCCCGTATTGTCACCTCTTCTCTTAGGTTTATTTAAATTGTATGAATTTGGTTTATATACCGTGAAAATTAGTTGGAGGAGGAATATAAGAAGAAAGGATATACCAATCTTTTAGAATGTTGGGGGTAGGAGGGAGCGTTCGTCAATTGCAAGCGGAATGTGATTTCTTTGTCTGCTGAAAAGATTTCCGGACACTCCCTCCTTCCCCCAACATTCTAAAAGATTGGTATATCCGAAGGAGCATCGAGTAACACGTCTCCTTGTCGAATGGTACCACCAGCGGTATCTGCACGCGAACGGCGAGACTGTCGTGAATGAAATAAGACAGCGATTCCACATCCCGCAGTTACGAACGGTTGTGCGCCAGGTGGCGAAAAAATGTACGTTGTGCAAGGTGAAGAAGCCAATTCCAGCAATACCCCGGATGGCTCCGCTTCCTAAAGCTAGGCTACAGGCGTACGTGCGACCGTTTTCCTACGTGGGAATCGACTACTTCGGGCCGATTGGAGTGCGAGTGAACCGAAGTACCGCCAAACGGTGGGTAGCGTTGTTTACGTGCCTGACAACACGTGCGGTCGTACATACACTTTCGACGGAATCCTGCAAGATGGCGATCAGGCGTTTCATTGGACGCAGGGGTGCACCCGTCGAGATCCGAAGTGACAGGGGAACGAACTTCGTGGGCTCCAGTAACGAGTTAAATAAAGAGATGGATAGCAGCGATTGTCAGCTTGCTAGGACGTTCACCAACGCGAACACGAAGTGGGTATTCAACCCTCCTGGAGCGCCACACATGGGCGGCGTATGGGAGCGATTAGTACGGTCGGTTAAAGTTGCCCTCGCAGCAATGGACACTACACGTACCCCGAACGAAGAGACTCTAGCAACGGTACTGGTTGAAGCAGAGAGTGTGGTGAATTCTAGGCCCCTGACCTACATTCCCCTAGAGAGTTCGCAACAGGAAGCCCTAACGCCGAACCACTTCCTTCTTTTGAGCTTGAGTGGCGTGGTGCAGACTCCGAGTACAATTGCTGATCTTAAACAGGCCTGCAGAACCGACTGGAACCTTTGCCGAGTCATGGTGGACCAATTTTGGCGCCGGTGGGTGTGGGAGTACCTTCCGACCATCGCACGACGCACCAAATGGTTCGAGGATGTTAAGCCAATCGAAGTGGGAGACTTGGTCATGCTCGTGGAGAAGAAGACTCGCAATGGGTGGATTCGAGGACGCGTAGCCGAGGTGGTCGTAGGAAAGGATGGACGAGTACGTGACGCGGTAGTGCAGACTGATGACGGCATGGTACATCGTCCGGTGGCAAAATTGGCGCTTTTGGACGTTGCAGAGAGTAAAGCCGGACCGGAGCTGACGCCGGACCAACCTTACGGGTCAGGGAACTGTTGTTAAATGACCGAACCGGTGCCATAACGTCGAAGAAAACAAACTGACAGCTGGAGGAGTGTCTTTGATAGGTTGCTAGAAAGAGTAGACAGAAGAATCGGAAAAGGAAGAAAGAAATAGCAATTCATGCTGCCAAGAAGGCCAGAAATTGTTAGCTTATTTAAATTGTATGAATTTGGTTTATATACCGTGAAAATTAGTTGGAGGAGGAATATAAGGAGAAAGGATATACCAATCTTTTAGAATGTTGGGGGAAGGAGGGAGCGTTCGTGAATTGCAAGCGGAATGTGATTCCTTTGTCTGCTGAAAAGATTTCCGGACACTCTCTCCTTCCCCCAACAGGATTCATATATCAAGAGCCACATGTGAAAAGGGCATAAAGCTTTTTGTAAACAAACCTTTGTAGGCCGTTTTCTCGCCAACCGAGGGTCGCCCACGCAAACCAACAATATCATCGGGAAGGGGAAAGTTTCCCTTACCCGGTGATGTTAAAAGTTTGCGTTGGTGTCATATGGGTGGCGAGAAAAGGGCATAAGAAGGTTTGTTTACAAAAAGCTTGTATACCATTTTCACATGTTGTTCTTGATATTATGTTTATTATATATATTAATATGTTATAAACTTATTTATATTTATATTAAGCTAATATTATATATACTGCCTCTGGTTAGAACAAATAAATGGATTGACTGTTAAACTCGGCTGTATCACGAGATCCAAACCAGGTAGAAGAGTATAGAAGCTTACAGTAAGCTATTCTCAAACATTCCTTGGAACTTCGTACTGGTTTTAAATGACCCGGTTGTGGAACCGTTACTACTGCCAGGAGTTTTCAAACCACGTGGTTTTCTTCAAAACACCACTTGAATTGATCTTGGTTTTCCACACGCTAGTCGTCAAGAGAGAAATGCTGGAGGCTTAGAAAGCTCTTAATTAACAACTGAGCTTAGAGAACATTAAGTAGAAGGCAGACACAAAGTTCTAAATGGAACACAATAGTTATGAAAAAGAAGATTCCTACCACCGCCTCCTCAGTATGATTGTGTTTGCAATATCCACGCACATAACTGACTTATACAGTAATCTCTCCGTAAATGCGGTGGATGGTACCGTCCACCCACCGCTTTTTTTTCGGCTGTCCTTTGAGCTGATTTTCTGCAGATAACTAGCTTATGGTTTAAACTAATCAAATACAAAAAATAACGTAATTGGTTGAAGTACAACCAATATATAGCGATAGGTAAACGTATGAAAAGAATGCTGTGCTCGCAATAACCCTCCGTTTTGTGAGTTTTTCCGTTCTTCCATTCTACTTTTGTATCAATTTCCCGTGGACCTAAACTCTCAACGGGGAAGAGAAAATTTAGAGACATAATTTCTGCTTCCGTTTAGCTGTATTTTAAAAAGTTTCACCAAAACTAATATCTTGGGGCAACTTTCCTCCATTCTTTACGATGTATTTTAAAACAGCATCGTACCATTCAAAACATTTCCGGCCCCCATTCCGCATGGTTTCCTGCCTGAACATATTTTCCTGTTTTCATCGACTCTTCTCCATGAGATAAAGTCCTTAAACTTTTGCTCGTAAACATTGGGTCTTGTGAAGAAAAAAAAAGTACCCTCCGCGTGCCCATTCACAACATCCCCAAGAAAGCAAATCGTACTCGTACTCGGAAGTCGGAAACCGACCTCATTTCGCTCATTGTGCTTAAATATTTAACCGGATGTTTGGTTAACGGAAGCAGCGGCCACCACGCGCTGACTGGCCCAAATGAAGAATGCAGTATGCGAAAACGTGAGCGGAAAGTTTCCCGGAAATTTAATTAAGCCGAACCGCAACCGGCTGGATGCCTCCGGGAGTCTTGGGACCATCACAGAGACAGAGAGTTGAATGGAAAAGGGTTCGACAAAATTCTTTAACACCGAAAAAGAGCGAATTGTGTGCTGGTGTTGTTTTTTTTTTCTGGCTACAAACACAAATGAAAATGTCATTCTAGAATCGTTGCTCAATCGGGTGAAATTTATGCAGGGAACGAGCCGAATCGGCGAAATAGCCTTTGCCAGAATCGGAATTGTCTCATCATGGGAAATGGAAGTCGTGTTTAGAAGCGGTTTGAGGTTTTTTTCTGAAGCTCAAGGAAGTAGAACAAATTTGATAAATTTATTTGATCAATCTAGTGTGAAGCACATCGCGGTTTTTTTTTTGTTCGACTTGAGCATTTGAAATATTAAATTAACGCTGGTAAGAAAACAGAACGGAATATCTTTCCCCAAACGATTTTAGAGTATCATCGAGCGAATCTTGGGAGAAATACGAGACACAGAAAGTAATTTCGAAGGATTACGCCACTTTCCTTTTCATCTTCGAAATTGCCACATCAGCAGATTTGTGGAAAATGGCTACGTCTTTCACCTCTTCGTGTCTCAAACAACCCGGATCAGGTCGGATGATGAGATGCAAACCGCGCATTTTATCACGATGGCAATTCGTCTCATCGGGGGCTGTTCGTAAGGCACGTATGGACAATTTAGGGGGGGCTGGAGATTGCCTGAGGTCCATACAAATTTACAAAAATCTGTATGGATGATTGTCGACGCAGTGGGAGTGGCGTCTAAAAGCTTTTTAATATTACCTACGTAGTTTATGAACCGCCCCTCTACTTAGTATACTCTACTGTGCGTCATTACATCGTCATCCTGGAAAGCTAAATGACTCTCGCTATGCAGAGTAAAAGTTGTTCGTTCCAACTGGCTACGGATCTCATACGAAGAATCCTCAGTTCACCCTTTCAGCGGAAGATGCACGCATCGAACACGTTTCTCCCATCAAATCATGTTAGCGTATTTTGAATGAAAACGACATGGTAAATGTAGTATACTCTTGAAATATTCACTTCGAATTTCTCTCGCATTCGAGAAACAGGTTAGCGTAGTCATAGTTGCAAACAGGATAGAGCAATTAGCAATGAGATGGTACCTAGTTTCATGATGAAAGATGTTCACTGGAGATTTTAATACGATTGAATTTTTCACCCCACCACTCGAAGCAAATTGCAATCTTGCAGAGCATCCAGATTTATGACTGAACCCAGCGCATATGATCCCTGCTCGGTCCAGAATTTACGGGTACCCATCCACAGCAAGAAGCTTATTCCCATTATGCTTTCAAAGCAAAATGATTTAAAAGCAGCGATGGAGAGCTACTGCCGTTGGTTGTTTTCAGACAACTGCTGCCCCAAAAGCCATTATGAAGTATCATTTTACAAAGCTTCCTCATCGTCCGGTGGCTATCATCGTTGTCAGCTTATCGACTCACAGTGGCTCGCTCGCTCCCTCGGACCCAGGAGGCAATAAAGCAGAATCGTTTAATTGCTTTCATTAAACGCACTTTGGTAATAAATCAAATCTCTCGGTCTACGAGTGCCGCCAGGACATTAGGCCTGCATTTGGCGAAGAAACTTTGGACTGTTCTGGATTAATGTTGGAATGAGTTATTTGGCAGATTTATAACTCTGTTGTGAGTAGATAAAAGTGTGAGAAGAGGAAGCAGGAATTCATACCCAATACAATGTTCGACCCCTGCCTGAATCCCGAAACGTTAAAGAACTAGCTTCCTTGTGCTAATCCAAGTTTCTATCAAGTACGATTAAACTTTGCTCAGCAGTTCTTAATCTCCGCAATTAAAAATTTAATATTCCTCGCGTTTCCTCTCCGACTGCAAGAAGACGGGAAAACAATTTTCCACTTTTGCTCTTACTTTCAACCTGACAGGCATTTGAAGCAAGAACACTCTGCTCAAATAGGCCCAATAAGTAGCGTCTCGTTTTCGTCGCGTGTCGTTAACGGCGTCGGTGTAATTGTCGTCGTCGTCGTCGACGTTGTCATTTTCATTGATTTGTTTTGCTAATTTCATTGCGAACAGCGACAATGTCTCCGGAAATGAGTGACGTAAAGCAATTATGTAGTACCAAGGATGTCGCTTAAGATGACATTCTACGTTGGATGCTCAGACGGTGCTTTTCCAATTTTGAAGAACGTGAAGTTGAGAAAGGATGATAATTGCGACAAGACGTCGGAGAGAGTGTCTGCATATGTGTTAAAGCTATTTGAGTCAAGGACAGTGTTTCAACATGAAAACATCTGTTCCAACTTTTTAGTCCACCCACTTTCGAGTTTTGATGATTCAATTTGTTGTTAAGCTTTAATCGTTAAATAGGTAGTATGTTTATTTCAAGAATACCGACTGTCCAATTTCGTCTGAATTAAAGTCATCTGCTTTCCTAAACGAAGCCCTTAATTTACTTAAACCGTCACGCGTCTCGGCTTTCGCTAAGCAATATTTTGAAAGAATTTGAATATATGACTCGATCGTAAAAAAAATGTGCCGTAAAATCGATGGCAAATTCAGCATTTTCCCGGCCATGCTGGTGCGGTAGAACTTGAGTGTCAAGAAGCCAGCTTTTCGCTGCTGCTACTTTCATAACGTAGCATAAAAAGGTACTCGCTCAGTAGCGGCAATGAGAGAAGGAAGCCAAAATCAGCCTAAACAAGCTAAATTTGCAAGAATGGCAAAGCTTATAAGGACTCATAAAATCCTATCTTTTATGAGGCAGCGAGCTTCTATTCGATTAGGGCAGATTCTCCAACCAGTCCGACCCGTAGTGGTGGCTGTCTGGAACGGAAAGCCAGGTGCACTACGCGTGGCACTGACATGGGTTGGTTGGGTGGTTTCACTCGAGGTTCAATCGGTCCGATGTTTATGAAAATGGGCTGAACGCTGAGGAACCATATCCGTTTACCATTTTCATCAAGTTTTGGTATTGTGAAAGCAATGCGCTGTTCAGGAGGATGCCGAAAAAGATAATGTGGTCAACCACATCTGTCAATTTTTGAAGGGTGTGATTTTTTGTTTTCCTAATTCTTCCCGAGTAGGAGAAAATAACTTATGAATGCCTAATTCTGACCTGATCAGTGTCTGTTTTTATTATTTACCATCACAAGCAAGGAGTAGCGCTGCAATTCTGTGTAGATGAATTGCCTTTGTTTTGAAAATCCTTGCTGTTACGTATGAGCGAAATGAACAAACGAGTTCATTATACAGCAACGCATACACGTTTGTTGATATTCACCACTGCTTGATTATCCAACCCAAAATTGTTAAAATCAGAAGCGATCCTCAAAAGCAAAATAATCAAATTAATTTCGAGCAAAATTAATATTTTGAATATTGTTGACCCCAGAGCCTAAAACCTAGATATTATCATCAATTCAGCATGAGGCAATAATTTGCCATCGACCTACATGACACGTTCTCCAGCGCTATATTTGTGTTAAACGAAAATAATTATTTTGCAATTTGATTCTCAAAATCATCCCCACCAAGATGAAGACGAATATTAATATTGACAATACAGAGCCAATAATGAACATCCAGTCACGAATGAAGATAAACAAATGTTGACTTCGATACTCAGAGGTTGCCTTGATCAAGAGAATTCTGTTATGTCAAAATTCAAATTCATTCAGGTAGTTGATCTATCTGTTAAGTTTGTCATCATTTTCCGCTAAGTTGGGTGCAGAACAAATGAATTTTATCAGCATTGGTCCTGATACCAAAATTTGGTACTGTGGTATTGTTTTGGAATTGCATTTGCCTATTTTGCTGTTGGAATGGTATTGTGGGAACATTTTATGGTATTATTTTTTGGTATTTTATCTCTTATGTCAGGCTAATCCATACCAATTTAAGGTATCGAGATATATGTTCCTACTCGTAACGCATAACGTCATTCGTTGATCGATATTTCTACAACAAGGTTTACAAATTTCAGACTATGTTTTCAATTATTGTCAATGGATGTAGTCTTTATTCATTATTCACAATAACAATTAGTGTTTCCTACCTTTGATCAATGTGCTCTAAACAAATCTTTTGAATCGTTTTTATAATCGGAGAGAAAATCGGAAAATAGGTTATTTTGAATATCATTTATTTTTCGATATGCTGAAATTTCTGGGGAGGCGGGTCTGGTTAAGTTACACCCTGATGGTGTCATACCCATTGCAAGGGCATCCTGATTGGGAACGCCCTCGATGAAACAGGGAGATAAGGTTTCCGTTGAGTGCCAAAATACGGACCAAAAGCAGGGTTGATTCCAAAAATATTTTTTTGTAATTATTAAATCATGATATAATATGATACTTTGTTTAAATAAGTTACAAAAATAGGTTGAAAGTATTTGTTTAACCCACATAACCTGTCGATATCGCTATCACAGAGTCACAATCAGCTATTTTACGATTCGTGGCAGTTAATTTTTGGAACTATTTCTTTGAAGTAACAAACTTGCAGTACCTCACGGTATGAAAATTAACAAGGGTTCCCAACTTTTTTAATGTACAAAAATCAGAATACATCGCTGTTGGTGTGGGAAAAAAAGTAGAGATTCGAGTCCCTCCATATTTGTTTGATTTGTGCCGGTATGCAGTCTTCACGAAACATAAACGGCGTTGAGCTTGAGTTTCAATTTCTTCAGTGCACGTTCATTGAACGCGCGTGTTACCTTTCAAACTCAGGTGTACTCTGCACATCGAACGTGATACTTCGGACCTGCACGCAAGTGTGAACATTGAAGCTTGCTATGTTGCAACAGAAAGGGCAGACGAAATCGATGAACGCTTCTTATACGCCTTTAGCCTACACATCTTTCAGAGTAACAACAGACGAGAGGTAAACATGCCAGTCTTATACACTCAAACTTCATGGTTCGAGCCTGAATTGATCCGTTGTGTAATTTTTTTTAAATATCATTCTTTCTTTCCAACACCAACGCCTGTTTGCTGCACTTGCATACGAACGATGTTTTTTAAACGCTGAAGCAAACTATGTGCGGACATAAACGTTGTTGAGGTGTGTGTATGAGAGAATGCTTATGTAATGCAATAATGTAATGACAACCGGGTGTGCCTTTAGGGGATGCTTTAACTCTTCAAAGGGACATTTCAATTAAAATCGGTTCCATGCTATGAAAACAAAAATTACCGTATCAAAACCGACTGACCGTATCAAAACCGAATGCTTCATCATTTCTCAATAGTAATTGAGTAAAATGATATGCAGAGGAAATAAAAAGTAGGGAGGGGCCTTATATGATAAGTATGGACAGATGCGTGAAGTAAGAGGGCGGTTAACAACTTGAAAATATTGTGCACGACATATTTGAAACGTCCCCTATACTAAACGTCAAAGTTCGTCCACTTCTTTTTTCAAGGTTTAGTAGAAAATTATATATTCAATTATTTATTGAACTTAATAATCAAATTCATATAATTGTGAAAAACAACATCAAATAACCAGTAGAAGAATTATTTATGGGATTTGTTGAAATTTACTTATGGCAGCTGATAGCTGATAGCACATGAAAGCTTCACAATAACTGCCGCTTCCGAGGCAATAATTTCCTTCCAATAATAGATTATTCGGATGAAAATTAGTTTTCCACCACGCTGAAAATGTATCGCTTTTGCCAGTCACACGATAACAACGGAAAGCAAAGATGAGTCCAAAAACTAACGGCGGGTTGCGCTTGAGTACGAACGATGTTTTTCAAACGCTGAAGCAAGCGATGTCCGAACGCAAAAATTGCACTCATGCTGGGGTGCAAGATCATTTTCCTGAGTGCAGGTGTGTACATAGAGTGAATGCTCAGGTAAGTGCAAAAGCCTGCTTGCACATCAGTGCTATGCTGCACCTTGAAGACTGCCGTTATGTGTTGAGGTCGTGATCGAGACTAACTCCCAGGTCCTGAAAACGTTGTAACCACGCTGTTGAACGTGATCACCTGACATTTTTCGATGCTAAGAGTCATACAGCACCTTGTGCAGCAGTTTTCAAAGGAATTCAAGAGATTCTGCAGTTCAATATATTCTGCACAGGTGCTTACAATGACATAAATTTTAGCAACATAAGCTTAGAACAGTTTCACTCCCGATGGTAGAATAAGTGACACGTCGTTGATAAACAACGAGAACAACAGTGGTCCCAGGTTTGTCCTTTGTGGTACGCCAGTTATATTAGCGAATATATCCGATTGACTTGAACCGATTTTTACACGCAACGACCTGAACAGAGCAGAGCAGACGAAACACCAATCCTCTTCAGCTTCTTCAGCAGGATGTTATGATCAACCCGATCGAAAGCAGCCTGCAGGACCATGTAGATGGAATCTACCTGCTTCCCGAAATCAACTGCTTGAATGCACAGTGATGTAAATTCAGCAAGGTTCGTAGCAACCGACCTTTTTGGATAAAATCCATGCTGATTGACCAAAATGCAATGTTTAGAACAGGCAAAAAGAACGTCGTTCACCATGATTTAAAATTCCTTTGAACATGCACACAAGGAGGTTATTGCTGACCAGGGGTTGAAACAGTTGACGTTTTTACTACACTCGCTTCGTTGTCGTGCGCGACAGTCTGTTTGTATTCGTACACTCATGCTCTACCGTCGTCTCTCTCACAAAACACAAACGGTAGAATAACATTCGAGCAAAAAGAAAATTATCAAATAACTATCATATGACATGTGTGATTTCGCTCTAATTCCTCAATTTGGTATAAATTAAACCATTTCTGATCAGAAATGTTATTACTAGGACATCATCGGTTGCTATTTTTAGAATTCATACAAGCACAACATCAGCAGCTCTTATTATGAGAAAAACTAAAAAACATACATTCGTGACGGTCTTCGGCGGCAGTGTCGTATGACAGAGCCTTTCATATGACATTTTAGTTTAGTACTGTACTATGATTGTTTGGTTTGCAAATGTCGGACACAAAGGCAGTCAATTATCACAGGAAATGCGTCGACTACCGTGACCGCTTACAAGACTGTTGCTGACATTTCATTCATCCCCCTTTGTGAACACTGGAAACAAGAATGATGATTTCAAATTCGAGGGAAACACTCTTTGCTAATACGCAAGGTTGAAGAGTTTCATCAAAGATTGACATAGCGCAAAAATGCATCTTTTCAGCATCGCTGAAGGAATTCCGTCAGGTCCAACAGACAACGAGAATTTTAGTTTCCTTATTGGCATCGCAACCTCATTTTCATCTATGTGGGAATTGTCGAAATCCAAGACGTCCTGTGGAGTATCTCAAACTGCCTGTTCAACAGGCAGGCTGCACAGTGCAATTATTGATGGCCATTTAAATTGCGATGCGAAGAGTTCACATTTTTCAGCAGCTGAGTCAGCAGAGAGATTACTGAGATACATTGATGATGGTAGTCCATCTTCGTTACGTTTAGATTTGACAAACGACCATAATTGCTTCGGGTTGGCACGTAGGTTACGCTGCATTCGAATTATATGCCGAGCGTACAAGAAACGGTTCCTGGTTCCTGTATGCTCTGTTAGTACGATTGAACTGTAGTTTTAAGCGCAACGAACGACTGCTGCAATATTTTCGAAGAGCTGAAGAATGGTGGCGTTTAAGCATTCGCAAGCGATTGGTTGGTGAAGGTGGTTTCTGGGCAGGTCCTGCAAGAGGTACTTGTTCAGCGATAATACTGTTTACAGCGTTCGTGAAAAAATCCACAGCATCATCCAAGTTCTGGAATGAATTAAGGTCACTCCATTCGATAACAAGTAGAGCTTGATTCATCGTAGCAAAATTAGCCTTCCAAAAAATTGAAGCTGGTGTTAAAGGGTGTATTCGATAAAAATGACACACACACATATGTACTCACCAAAATAAACCGATTATCAGATTTTCTTCAAATTTTCAGGGAATGAAAAACTACAAATGAGTTATGATTTTCAAAATTTGTTTCATTCAAATTCGTCTCCCATCCCGAATGCCCGCACATTCCTTGTCACTCCACCCATCAAATTATGTAAAACCGATTTTCCCTGTGAATTTTGTTGTTTTTAATCAAATTTACTTCAACTCCAGCTCTGTTTTAATAGTTTTGAGATGTTTGCGAAGTTCCGTCTTCATAATCACAAAATCGTTAATTTATTCTTTCGAACATCCTCCAATACATCGATCTTAGACTTGGCAATGAAATATTATTGCCCAGGAAGTTAACAGAAGTCAGCCTTGACGTATGTTTCGTCATCCATCACGATGCAACACGATTTGGTGAGCAACTTCGTGTAAAGTTTCCAGGCGCGGGTTTTTGCAGTGATGTTTTAATTTTCTTTCCGGTTTGGGACTTTTTACACCTTGTAAACATGTAACTCAGCACGCTTCATGGCTTTCTGTACAAAAGTGACTGACACCTTGGACTTTTTAGCGACACCTCGAATTGGCATGTTTGGACGGTTCTTGAACTGTAGCACCACATTCCTGGCCATTTTACTGACAATTGGACCACTTTTACGTCCACTCCCTTCCTTCCTTTGGGCACTCAGATGCTCCTTGAAGGTTCTTATCACACGAGACACAGTTGTATTTGCAATATCAAGCTTTTCAGCGATCCATCGGGGGGACGCCTATGACGCATTTCGCGCCAAATCGAATCGAAGCTGGCAGCACCCTCTAAGATTTCAATAATTTCAATAAAATTACTGGATTTGTAGACTTTGACTAAATAAGCACTTTTGCATACTCAGTTTTTCCAAAATTTATCTAGACTTACATTTGAGAAGGGCCAAACTTTTTCTGCCGATTTTTTTCAAAAAAATATTATGGAAAAATGACAACTCCAACAAAAATATGTTGTATGGATGACTTTTAGGAAGCTGACCAAATTATCGAAAAAAAAATACTGAAAAAAATTTGGTTTGAGACCTACACTGAAAAAAATCGATTTTAAAAATTTAAAGTCGATTTAAAAAAAATGGACCTGTTTGATTTGGATGAAACTTTGCCTCAAAATAGGTAATTATGTTTACTACCATCCGTTAATACGTTGCGAGATGGGCACTTTTAAGGAAAACAAGTTTTTCTTACAAAAACTTTTTCATGTCTGAACGATTTTTTTTAACGTACCATTTTTACACAAAAATAAATCAGTGAAGCTCAAAATCATCTCAGAACCCAATGAAGCTCCATTTGTGATTCAATTTTGTCTAATCAGCAACTAATCACTTGAAAATCTTGTCTTTTTTCTCTCACATATTATCAAATTTTGCATCAGTAGTAGACAACATAATTACCTATCTTGAGGCAAAGTTTCATCCAAATCAAACATGGCCATTTTTTTTTAAATCGACTTTAAATTTTAAAAATCGATTATTTTCAGTGTAGGTCTCATATGAACTTTTGTCCAGTATTTTTTTTTTTTCGATAACTTGGACAATTTCCTAAAAGTCATCCATACAACACATTTTTGTAGGAGTTGTCATTTTTCCATAATATTTTTTTGAAAAAAATCGGCAGAAAAAGTTTGGCCCTTCTCAAATGTTAGTCTAGATAAATTTTGGAAAAACTAAGTATGCAAAGTGACATATTTAGTCAAGGTCCACACATCCTGAAAGTTTCATTGAAATCTGAGAGGGTGCTGCCAGCTCCGAATACGATTTGGCGCGAAATGCGCCCTATGGATTTCGATTGTAAGTGAACAACATATTTTCAAGGACAATTTCTTGTTTCGATGACATTACTGGAACTACTGTATGAATAACTATGAAATTTGACAGATTTAAATAATACACTATGAATAAGATTTACTCAAATTCTCAGGTTTTTTACTCATATGGTTCAATAGTTACAGAAGATTTTCGGTGTGCCATTTTTATCGAATAAACCCTTTATCATGCACTGCCTCGTATGAAACGGGAACCGTATGGGATAAGGCAACCTCTATGGTGGTGACCAGGGTAGACGTGATTCGCGACGCTACGCGATCAATTCAAAAGAATCTAATTATTTAATATTTTTTCTTGCGTGAGTTTCATCGCGTCGCGTCGCGTGTCGCGTCTACCCTGGCCACCACCTATGGCTGGACGATGATTATCAATAGAAGTCAGTGGTTTGATGGCTTCTGAAACCGTACAATGAGGCAAAGCTATGTCATTTGCAACTATTAGATTGAGAATGCGGCCTTTTGAATTTGCAATCTGGATGAGCTGCAATTTGAACCAGAGGCGACCGCACCAATTGAGTCTATGTGAAGTTGAATATCATTGAGATCATTTGTCCGATTGGGTGGAATATAAATTACTCCGAAATGGATGATTCAATTCATTTCAATTCTCACCCAAATTTGCTCGAGTGATTTTCAAATGGTTGTGGAATCTAAAAAGCTACTTAGATGTGTAGAAACAGCTGTGATAACTTCACGTCCTCGAGTTTTTTTTACTGTTGAGTGGTTTGCGGTCAGTTGCGATAAAAAGATGCACTCGTCAAATCACGTTTCCGTCAAATCAATGGCATCGTGTACTTTTTAGCCAAGTTTTGGTGGACATCATCAGGGTGGCGAGTTGCAGAGCTGGAACATGCAGGTGCATCAGGCAATGAAACAGTTATATTAAACGCATACTTGCCCAGGTTGAAAGACCCTGTTACCACTCTCGATCACAGGGCCAGAACGACTGAGACAACTGGAACCAGCAAGCACGACTAGGTCAAGAGGGCTAGGGGCTTCCATGACGCAATAGGCAGTGTGTTCTGGTATGGCTGGTAGACCATCAGAGATGGCATTGATGCATGGAGTAGAATATTCACAAGGTTCGCCGTGTCTGTAGCGTTAGCGTTAGCGTTAGCGTTGTTATGATATACTTCGTAGATTGGATACTA
Source organism: Ochlerotatus camptorhynchus (assembly GCF_037179485.1). Lineage (NCBI taxonomy): Eukaryota > Metazoa > Arthropoda > Insecta > Diptera > Culicidae > Ochlerotatus > Ochlerotatus camptorhynchus. Next base: position 465,271 of record NW_027040793.1, on the reverse strand, counting down.
GCGACACTCACGTCTCTTCTGAAATTCTCAGTTAGACTACTTTCAGGAATAATGCTGAGGAGTAAACATTGGTTCCAATCTAAACAAGAGTAACAGAAGCATGACTGTCGCTATTCCCGGCCACGCCCATCTTTACCATAACTAGGGATAGGGAAGGAAATGTTGATGTAGTACTTACTTAACGAGAGGCCACCGACTTAGCGACACCCTCATAAGTGCTACGGAGTTGGAGGGTTGGGTAGGGTATTCGGTTAGGATTCACCTCAAGTTGGCGATGCAAGCAAAAGTATGTATTGTTTATTTGTTGTTTATTTAATCTCTCGATAGCCGGCTATCGAAAGAACATATTAATTTTGTTTAGTGATAATGAATTTTAAGAGTCATGACGGAGAGCTTGGGATTAAACCCATGATTTTCTGCTCAGTAAGCAAAAACGATCCCTCCAGGGTCATCGAGCATCTCAGAACCATAACGCTTCGCGACAATACTGGACTACGTTTTCGCTTGATATGCAAATAGTTTCCGAGGTTAATGTTCAATATCAAATATACAAATGGTGGACGATTTATTGTGCTGTGGAAGAGCTTGGGGTTCAATCCATGATTTTCTGCTCAGTAAGCAAAATCGATCCCTCGAGGGTCATCGAGCATCTTATAATCCACAGCGCTTCGCGTCAAAGTACGAATATATGCATGAACTATCTATTATTGAATAACTAATATTTACGATAATTAAATGAAATAAATAAAATATAAACTACAAACAAAACGTGACTGCTAAAATCTCAAAAAGATATTCTCACAAATATATTTCACGCCACCAGGAATCTCAAAACCATTAGACGTTATAATGATACTCTGCACATGTTAGACACAAGAAGAGGCCAAAAAGCAAGCGTCCGACACACAAAACCCGTAAAATCCACTTGCAGTCACAATCAACGATTCTACGAATCGTAAGCGCTCACGAATCATAAAACCGCTGACTGCGACACTCTGAAAGCGAAATTGACAGGCTCTATGCGTCAAACACCCGCCCTCCAATCTTCTCCAGCATCCAACAGCACAAATCTCCATTACAACATCTAACGAATTCAAAACTCCAAAAATCACTCATCTATAGCAAGTGAGTGGAAGCCTGCCTACCTTTCTATTAGGCCTGTGGACATGCGTTAGCTTCGAAACTTCTAACCAAACTGGGTAAATTTTCAGATCACAAAAAAAAAACTTGAAAAAAACTTTCATAGGTAATTACAAGTAAAATAAATATTGATTATTTTACGCAAAAACGAGCAAGTAATATTAAATCTTTTGTATCGTATACTAATGCCAATTGGCTGTAACAAAAATAATATGCTAAAATAAAATAAAATTTTAATAAAATGATATGCAAAATTTACTAGAAGATCATTACTTTATTGGTGAGAAGTTTCTAATAAGCCCTCCCAGTTCCTCTGTATACAGAACAAATCTGATACTATAATCAGAATTGCTCAGTCTGCATGAAGCAGCCGATTTCATCAAGGAAGTTCTATTAACAACCAAGAATTAATCGTTTGAGGTATACTGAAGCATTAAGAAGGTGATATGTGTCACTATAGGAAATCATCATCGTTGCAAATGTAAAGAAATTAAACATAACCCTTTGCTTCAGTACCGTCAACCTCCATGTCCATGGGGAGGGATTCACAAGGTTCGCCGTGTCTGTATCCTATAAAGTCAGGCAAAGGCAAGATGCAGTGGTCTTGTCATCCTTCTGGGGAAACAGAGCTGTCATGCTATGTTCTGGAACGCGGGAAGAAATCAGGCGATGGACTGTTAGCCGAAAATGCATACTTGTCGGAAGTGGAAGGCAATCACGCTTACCACTCCCTGCGCTTCGGCCAGAGAGCGTATAGGGCGTCGTTGTGTCAATTTGGTCGTGGCACATTTCGAGTATGAGAGAGTAATTGCAGTTAGATCAAAAGTACCTGAGAAAAATGCACGTACTTTCGCAGATTACCCGAAGTTGCGATAGTGAAGGTATGGTCACAGACAAGCAGACATAACACTTTTAAAACGTTTACCGAAATCGTTTTTAACGGTCAATTTAAATGTTTCTCAGTTGGTAGTACCGTCACCTGTGGCGCACACAATCAATTCCCTAGCGTTTGACGTTTACATACTACAGCCATCTGTTGAGTGCATTGTCCATCATAGTATATGCGACAGATGGCGGTATGGTTTACAATGATAAATGTTCAATGTGTTGTGTAAGCTTGTCTGTGATATAACACTGTGGTAACGTTAGGATAAACTCAAAACATTGAGAAATATAACGCATCACTTTCAGAAATACTTCACTTCGCAACCGATGAACCATTCGCCAACGGCCATATGAGTACCCAAGTAACCATATCGTCGCAATATAGCTTGTATATTCTTACTTTGTTCGTTTGTTTGGTATGGGATTCAGTTTCTAGAAGTGACAGTTTCTTCAGATTCCCCATCTGATGAAACTGTCACTTCTTGAAACTGAATCCCTTTCGTATTGCGTTCATTCTCTTTTCGCACACGGAGCGCTCGGTGGACCGTCGACTTTGGATGCGAGCCTCGTCCCAGATCACCATGGCAATTCAGTGACAGATGGTGGACCTAAAACCGACCACACCAACCAGCGAGGAAGGAGTCAACATCGAACCAGGAACGGAAACTAGTGCGGATTTATCTCCCTCGGAAAACAAGAAAAACTCGGAAAAGGCGGAATCATGTTAGAACCAACTAAGGACGATATACGGAAGGAAATTGCTGGTGAAGCACGGAATGAAATCTCCAAGCGTTAGAGAAAAAAGTCCAAGGGATTCCAAAAGAAGCAATTACGGTGGCGGAAGAGCAGAATATGGTGAGAGCTGTCCAAAAATGTTTTACAAATTAAATATCAAAATTAAACTAAATACAAGCCAGGTTTGAAAAAAAAAAAAATAATTTTGAACCTGGAAGTGTGTATATAAAACCAATATCCATTTGATAACGGTAATGCATACATGAGGAGCTTATTGTGAGTTAAAGTAACCTCAAAATGGGCGTGACTCTCCAGGCATTCTGAAATGCGTTGCTTGATCTGCAATAGAGCTATCACCTTCTAACTCCCGGACGAAAGCTGTCTACTTCTGTCTGTCTGAGATTTCTTCCATAATAACACTGTTGGTCAGTGGGGGTTATAGGGAATACAAACATACACACGGGGCCTCCCTTAGGTCAGTCGGTAAAGGCACAGCTACAAAGCAAGACCATGCTGGAGGTGGCTGGTTTCGATTCCCGGTCCGGTCTAGGAATTTTTCGGGTAGGAAAATTTCTTGACTTCCCTGGGCATAGAAGTATGATTGGACTTGCCACACAATTATACTAATGCAAAAATGGTACAGGCATCGAAAGCTCTCAATTAATAACTGTGGAAGTGAGAAGAAGAAACATACACACACAGAGGAAATCACGCTTACCACTACACCACCGGCGCCGCTGATTTGGAGAGTTGATTAGTGTGATGATAAACTTTGACGGAATCGGAGAGGCAAAATGCTGTGCTGGAACATGGAAAGTCATCCAGCGAACACATACTTGCCTGAAAAAGGAGGTTGGAAGCCCCCTTCACCATTTTCAATTTGAGGTCGATTTTTGGTAAATCCTGTCTACATTTTCGAAGCTCTAAAATGAACTCGGTTTTTTTTTTCATACAACGTGCTCAACGTATCATTTCTACTACGCCAAGCTAGACTATCAGCATGAAATGGAAATGAAAACGAAGCACGCTTAGAACGAAAAGATGGCTGTGAATTTTCTCGTCATTGATTTGCTCATCGATTTCAATGAAAGTAAAGTCGATTTTCCAGTCGAAACGAAACCTGGCTTTCAATCGGTTTAATCAAAACTGTGTCACCTGCTTTTTAATTTTTTTTTAATGCGTTTTGGCCCTATTTCGATACTTTTTTTTTCCTAGATAATTATGTGGTTAGACGATAAACTAAACAAAATACGTGTAACTTACATGTCAGAAATGTATTATATATATATTTTTATTTTCCGTTCATATACGTCATGAAATCTCGGTTGATGTGTTTCATGAAAGTCGACCATTTCAAAGTCAAGCGTTCTTTCACTCGTACGCAAAACCGAAGCTTGAAAAAACACGCTTCATTCGTTCATTCATTCATTCGACGGGACGGGGGCCACCCCGGCGTAGTGGTTATCATCCATACCTCTCACGCCAAAGTCACGAGTTCAAATCTCACCCCCAGACAAGTCACGAATGACCCAAGAGCGTTAAAGTGACTATAAAAAAAAAAAAAAAATAAAAAAAACAGTACATTTGACGGGAGACAGAGAGGTAAACGATTGAACATTTTCTTCATTCCTTTATTTAACGTCGGTCTCTGTTCCGCAATCTAGTGTCAATCACCGACGGACATCGATTGTCATCCATTGACGGCAATCGAATGTGCCTGAAGGCAGCTACCACACCTGCGTAGGATATCGCACTCATTCATCACACATGGGCCGGGACCAACTGTGATCAGAGATTTATATGCCACCGACCTCGGCTGGGATTGAACCCAGATCCATTGGGGTGAGAAAGCAGTCACGCTTATCACTACACCACCGGTGCCGGCTAACGATTGAACATTTGTTTGTAAACGCCGACTGAGCTGTTATAATGCTACAAACCTGCTCAACTTCAAAACAGAAAAAGATAGCCAGCAGTTTCTTTTTCGCATCGATTTTGTCTATTGGAGCTGATATTGTGACACCCTGGTCCTTGCACACCGTTTTTTGACATAACATTTCATGTAAATTTAAGCACGAAATCGCATAAATCAGCAATGTCGCATACAAGTATGAAGGCAATTTTATTGTTTATACCAACAACTTATTAAAGCTGAAAATTAAACTTGGGGAGATTTTAATTGAGATTTTTTATTCTGTACTCCTCCAAGTTATAAACAAGGGATTGAAAAGAAAAAAAAACATTTACTGCCAGATACAAACAGGGATGTCAGCATTTTTTTCCAAAACATATGAGCCAAGACATGTAAAGTATATGAGAGGAGGTCATTTCAATCTTCAGGGTGCATACAAACAATATTCCTAGAATATAAATCTTCAAATAATTCAAATGATTTCGTTTAGAGAAAAGAAATTATGGAAAAATTTCCTCTAATCGTACATGTCTACAAATTTAAATATCAAACCAGCTCCAAATTATAACGAAGCCATAGTAAAAAAAAATGTGATCAAATACTTATGAACTAATGATTGTATTTCTTTGAACAGTTTGGGTTTCTTTCTTTATTTGAAGCGTTATTGTTACAATTAGGGTGAAGTATGTTAATAATTGTGATTAATGCTGAATGATCTGTTCCTTTTTTTCATCGATTATTCGTTTCAACTTTTTACTCCATTGCCCAATGATTTTCCATTGCCAATTGTATCTACTTTCCATTTTTTTCGGATGTCACCACCTCCAATACATTCAACCCAAATCTCTTGATTTTACGGTTATTGTCATCATGGCACCAACAAAAAATAACCACTTACCTATCTATTGGCACAATGCATTCGCATATGATACTGTCCCTTTGCTATAAAGTGCTCCGCTTTCCATACTACTGCTATTGCTGCTACGTTCTACATAGATAGCCAAAGTTTCACATTTTTCCCTGGTGACTTTCGTCGCACTTATCGCTTGTATCGTTTGTATGGAAATCACGGTCAAACCCGGTTGGTCAAATATGAAAAGAGGAAACCACTTGACAAAAGTTTTCCAGTTGCATGGTATCCGAAGCCAAACTCGTTGACCACGCGCAGCAGCTGAATTCAATTGGGAACCATTTGATGTGCAGTAGCTTTTCTTTTTAATTCACATCGACGACCTGATTCTAAATTGATAGCAGAATTGATTTCCTTACTTTAAGAAATTTATTTCAGTGCAAGGTTAGAACATTGAATTTTAAGCAAATAAAACCATGAAAATCTATTTCAAATTTGATGTAAGCTCTAGGGCGAAAAATTGGATCACTGGTGCCAAAACAGGCACACGTACCCTAGTGTACGTTTCAACTTCCATTATATAGCCCCAGGTCTGAAATGTCAATGAACGGCGAGATTATAACGATTCGATGATAGATCAATTTGCCGTAAATTTGTAATCGTTGTCGCAGCTGCTACTAATCTCTGCAGCAATTTGAAAGTAGAAAGCTTTAATCCATTTATCACCGTATGATCCGTTTCCCTAACAATCCACTTTCTTTCTTTTTTAAAGTGGAAATTACCATCAACGATGTCACCAAGTGGTGTCGTCGGTTTTTCGTTGGGATGCAACAAGAAGCACTACTTAGCATGCTGCTACCCCGTCTTAACGCCATCAGCATTTTCCTCAACATCTAGTAAGTACTTGTAGTGGAAGACTGTGAATGCTCGTTTTTTCTCAAGACTTCTTTCTTGCTCCATCACCATCACCATTCCCTGCAGCGGCAGTAGAGCAAAAGCAGGAATGTGGTGACGAAACTAAATGGCTGATGTCTTCAACGCGGAATTTAAGTAGCGTAACAAGTGTGCAAAAGTAGTGCAAACATAGAGTCTACTCGAAGTTTTCCTGCAATAGCTAAGATGTAGCAGTTTGAGGATTAATTCGAGGTGTTGTCAGATTGCATATGTTAATTAAAATTAAATTTAGCGCTAATTAGGAAACGACTATTTGCTCACAAACTATAGGCTTGGCAATAGAATGATTAAAAACAAATGTACTGCAACTCTCAAGCCGTAGTCGCGTGTGAAAGTGATTATTAGGGTGGTTCAAAATATCGATTTTGCTCAACCAACCTCAATCGATTTTAAATCAGGTCCTGGTAATTATCACAAAATGTATGCTCATTTGGATGGGAACTTATACTGCACTGGTCCTATGAAATTTATATGGTATTACTATGAAAAATCGAACCTTTTGGTCTCATAGTTCTAGTTTTTTTTTTACATTATTAGAGAGATTTTAAGCCGCTGGCTAGTTCATCTCTATAAAATAGGAAGCCGCAGAGGGGGGTTCTGCTTGCAAATTTTGTTACGGAGTTGGCTTACAATTCACATGTACTCAAATAGAAGCAATTAAAACAAATTCCAGTAAAAAGACTAACAATACAGGTAACGAGAAAAAAAAAGCAATCTGGTACATCCAAGTTATGTAGGGTTTTGAAAGGGATCGGAGCTCCACCGTAGGAGGGGTAATCCCCCGTCCGGCAAAGATGTCCCGTCAGCCAAAAGAAAGACAAATGGACCTAAATGTTGTTGTATAACCCAGCGTCCTTGAGGAAATAAATAACTGTCGCTAAAGTGGAAAGTTCGTCGCCCAGTATGTCCCTAATGCTGTTGGGAAGTACGTACTGCTCCCGTTGTTGTTAGTATTGCGGACAGAGGCATAGGATGTGTTCCACCGATGCAGTGGTTCCGCAAACGTAGCACATTCTGTGGAACTGCGTTCCACCAAAACTATGTGAGATCCTTGTATGGCTGGTCCGAAGACGAGAAACCACCCTCTGGTCCCATAGTTTCGACATATCCACTTGCTCGTCGTTCCTTTGATTCTTCGGATGAAGAGGGATTGGGATTGGCACCACTCTGCTTCCCAGGCTTCCCACATTTTGCTGACTATCCATCGCTTTATGTCCTGTAGTAGCACTTCGTCGGTGTAACGGGGGCCAGCTGTTCCAGACCCTGCCTGGCTGTCGGCTTCGCTATTTCCTGGGATAACGCAGTGCCCAGGGATCCAGGAAAACACCGTGTTCGGAGGTGTGGCCTCTACAATACCCTGTATCCAGGGGTGAGTCAGGGTCTAAGAGCTAGGGGCTTGTATCACGCTGTACGAATCGGATAGCACCAGTATGGGTCGGTCCGAGGGTGTTGTAACGGTAACAAAGATGGCCGCAGCTTCGGCGGAGAAAACCGAGCATTGTGGTGGTAGGCTGCTTTTTTTTTTCCTCTGTTCGGGACTTAACACTACTGCGACCAGTAAATTGATCTATTGTAGTATATCCCGTGTCCTTAGTTTAGTGTATGCCGCATTACTCCATCGCTATTGAGAAATGATGAAATATTCGATTTGTTTACAGTTGCTACTCTTGCATTTATCGCAAGGATCCGACTCTAATTGAAAGGTCTCACTACTTATACCCTCCGGAGTGTTGAAACACCCTCCAAAGGCGCGCCCCTTTGTCAGTCAAAATTGGATTCCTTAGCAACACAATTAAGGAATGATACCGATAAAGACCATGCATCGGAACCCTAGTCTGAACCACTTCAAACTAGGGAACAACGAATAGAAGATTAGGAATCACATAGATGAAGACTAACTAACTAATTTTTTCCTTGTTTCAAGATCATCCTCGGTAGACAAAGCCGAGTCTTGTCACTATCAACAAGGCATAAAAAGTAACAAGGACTAAGTTGTGGCTACTCCAATTCTGACCCCAGCTCAGCAAAGCGATCCGTCCGTGTATATGTGGGCATGGGTTGGGTAGCCCGAGCCTAGCAGTTCGGCTGCTGTTCTCCTCAGCGCTGCAGAGTTATCTCCAGCCTTGAACCTGCTCTTTATCCGACTCTCGATTTTTGGTGGAGGTATGCGCCAACTTTTGTATCCGTACCAGTGGACCTTGGCCACTGGGTGGAGGGGGAGTGGGGGCTCCGAATTGGCAGTCATGCGGAGGAGTCTGTTCCCCTCATCGAGGAGAAAGATCCTGTCATTTCCGGAGGTCATTGCTGTTAAGGCAGCGGCTTTCGTTGCAATTGCTGCGGTTATAGTTCTAGCTATTTCCTGTAATGATCTATGGAATAGTTTGCTAACTGTACTAATAAAGGCTGTACCGTTTAAAATCCGCACACATTCAAATTGCACTAGCTTTTGATCCGTCGATTAAAATAATTGAAAATTTTTCTAGACACAGTTTAATGTGTATTGTTTACACTCTGTGAGTTAATTTCATCAGGTGCACAAATGTTTTCAAAATGGCGATGAAAGAGCAGTGCGTGCGTGAAAAGATTTTGCACGTGTACTTTGTCGCATTGTGCCATCGGAAAAAAGTTGGGAATCGCGAATTCTGACTGTTGTTCGGAAGCGAAGATCAGGATAAAAAGCCGTCAGGTCAAAGAGAACGATCACAAACGTGTGGTTGGGGCCTTTAAATGGAAACCAAACTCCGTGCAGAATATCACAACTCGAGCTGGACTACGTGCGTTTAAGGTTCAGACGTCACCAAACCGTGACGAGAAACAGAATACGATCGCAAAAAGCCGTGTCCGGGAGTTGTACGACCAGAAGTTAACGAACCCACACTGATGCGTAATGGATGACGAGACATATGTCAAGGCGGACTTCAACCAGATTCCAGGAAACCTATATTTGACTGCCAAGGATAAGTGTGATGTGCCCCAGAAAACCACAAATCGTGTAAGGATGTTCGTTTAAAATCGTATAAATATTCAAATCAAGTTGAAGTTGCAAAAGATGCAATTCCAAATTGGTTGAAATTGTTTAAGATTTAAAATAATGATTCAATTATAATCCTCTTTGCGAGATTATATATGAGTGCATTTGATGTCAATATGGAATTATTTAACGCGTTTGACCCTTTTGAAAATTTTGATGCTTATATATATGTGTACATAAAGTCAGTTTCAGTCATATCGTTAGTTATCAAAATAATATAACCATAACAAAAAAAAGGAACAGCCAAATGTATTCCTTTGTGATACACAATAAAATGACACACATTCGAAAAAAGTGGAGAATACAGCCGATTGCTGCAAAAGCACATGAAAAAAAAATGGAAGGTGCATACAGAAAAGGAAAATCTCAATTTTTCATCTCAACCACTCCCAAATTCCAACTCGATAGTTAGATTCTAAGATCCTGTGTATGGTTTGCCTACACTTGATGAGCTTCCTGATAAGACCTATAATCATAAACCTTCTGAAAGTATTGTACCAATTAACAACAATATAGGAGTTGTATCAACAGTGTGCTAACGTTTTCCAGCAAACCTATCATTGGCAACCCGAGAATGGGCATCTCAATTTCAAATATCCCAGGCCGCATTAACTAGTTATTGCGGACACAGAAGATGTCGAAGTTTGCCAAGAAGTTCTTAATTTGGCAAGCGATTTGTACTTGTGGAAAGCGGAGTACACCTTTCGTTACCGTAAGCACCATGAATGGAATGGTATTTAGAAGAGTGTCTCCAAAAGCGGCTTCTTCCTCTCCTGAAAGCTCACGACGGTCCGACGATCTTTTTTCCGGATTTGGCATCAATGTACTACACGAAGGACGTGCTAGAGTGGTATAAGGCGAATGACGTCGATTTCGAGCCGAAAGATCTGAACCCCCCAAACACTCCAGAACTGTGCTTACTTAACGATCCTGCGTACCTCCAGGGGTGCAAAGGGCTCTCGTGAAAGATTTCCATCCTGGGCGATTACTAGCTTTGGCCTTGACCTGTGCCCAAGTCAATTTTCGAGTCCACAAGTGACATCGTTCCAAAGTTATAGGTCGATGAGTGGACTCGTGTCCAGACGCTCCAAGCGCGCTCACGTGAGCGCTCGGAGTACCCGCCCGTTACCGGCGAAAGGGCGTGTCTTAGTAGTTCCAAACTGCTGCCGTGATTATCTCTAAACGATGTTTTCAAAACTGGCGGGCGCTGTATTTTAGGAACGGCTCATTCGATTTAAATGGCGATTGAATTTTCGAGTTAAGAACCTTTTTTTCTAGTCTTGTACGTAGCCGATTGTAAAAAGAATCAAAAATGGATTTTTGGTGCAAGCTTTTATCTCCAATTTTAGGGTACAAAAATGGACTGTTTTTTCAAAACGTCGCCAAATTTTTATTTTTCAACCAAATCAAAAACGGCTACGTACAAGACTGGGTCATCTATCAGAGAATAACCACAAAAAAATTCGTTGTTCCAGCTCCAGTGGTGTGACCGCCAGACGTCCCGCCCCGCGACGACTCAGACGGGAGGTCTCCTGGGGAACCTGGTGCAGCGGCTACAGAAGACATTCAATCGCGCCAAAAAAAATCTCATCTCTCGCCAATTGACAAAACCATGCATTTATTTTTTTGAATTGATCGTTATTTACCCTCAAAAAAAATTCGTGAAAATGACCTATTTTTCATGCCGCCAGAGTGAACTATCCCCTTAATTTCACTGTCTAGGCTCCGCCGCCACGAGTCTCTGGGTCTGCCTCTGCTGCGATGTCCTGCTGGATTCCAGTCCAGTGCTTGCTTGAAGATTTCGTTTCAGCTCCGTCGTAGTGTGTGGCCGACCCACCTCCACTTCCGTTCACGAATTTCTGTCTCTATCGGCTTCTGATGGCACAAACGATGAAGCTCGAAATTTGAGATCCAATTGTGGGGCCACCATGCACGAATTATGTACCGCAGGCATCGGTTGATAAACACCTGCAGCTTCTGAGTGTTCTCCGCTGATACAAACCATGTTTCACTAGCGTATAACAGCACAGACTCCGTTGACTGATCTGATTCACTCTCCATACATTTCGCAAACTGGCAAAGCACCCCTCGCCTTCTTAATCCGTGTCCGACGCTATCTGGCAGCAAGATATTGGAAGCTTTCGACTTTCTCCACTGCCTGCCCAGCTACCATGAAATTGGAACGGTTTTTCGTGTTGACATCCAACGATTTGGTCTTGTTGACGTTGATGGTTAGACCTGCTTCAGAGGAGCGTTCCACAAGGTCGCCAAGCTTACTCTGCATTTCAGAGCCCCGTTGTGCTAGTAACGCAACATCATCAGCCAAATCGAAGTCTTTGAGATGCTCCATGGTAATAGGCTGCCACAGTAACCCACGGTTACGATGAGGAACAGTAGCGGTTATAATAAACATCCTTGCCTCACAGCCGCGATTACCCGAATCGGATCAGACAAAGCTCCGTTGTGCAACACTCTGCATGAGAAAGCCTCGTACTGTGCTTCGCTGAGGTTGACGATCTTATCAGGGACTCCCTTGCGCCTCAGAGCGCCCCACAAGTTTTCGTGGTTTAGTCGGTCGAAAGCTTTTTCGTAGTCAATGAATACCAAGTACAGGGACTCTTGGAACTCATTACCTACTTCAAGATGATGCGGAGCGTGACAATATGGTCCACACAGGATCTTCCAGCACGGAATCCTGCCTTCTGTTCTCGGAGAGTCGGGTCGATCTTCTCCTGTATCCGATTGAGGATAACTTTACACAGAACTTTGAGAACAATACACAGTAACATGATGGCTCGTCAGTTGTCGCATACAGTTGGATCCCCCTTCTTGGGGACTTTTACCAAAACGCCCTGCATCCAGTCGGCCGGAAAAGTCGCGGTGTCCCAGATATTGACGAATAGTTGATGCAACATTTGTGAGGATAGCATGGGGTCAGCTTTGAGCATCTCTGCTGATATGCGTTCGCCCCCCGGGGCTTTGTTGGACCACATACTTCAGATGGCTGCTTCTATCTCCTGCAATGATGGAGCTTCAGTGTTGACGCGACTGAACGCGCCTCACCCTTGGCGGATCATGCCGAGATGTTGATGGTTGGTTGACCGTTGAAACTTCGAGAAGTTGTTCAAAGTGCTCAAACCAACGTTTCAACTGGTCAGTGGGGTCGGTGAGCAACTGTCCAGTCGCGTCTTTCACAGGCATCCTTGGGTTCATCCTTGCCCCGCTCAGGCGTCGTGAAACATCATAGAGGAGGCGGATATCTCCAGTTGCTGCGGCTTTCTCCCCTTCATCAGCCAGGGAGTCCACCCACGCTCGCTTGTGCCGTATACAGGAGCGCTTAACTTCCCTCTCTAGAGCCGAATACCGCCTTCCGGAAAATTAGCTGCGCGAGCCTCGAGTTCTTCAACGAACGATCTCTTCACTGCTGGGTCTTCCAGTCGGCGTGTGTTGAATCGCCGCCAGAGTGTCTCCTCCCGCCATTGAACCCGCGTAATGCGTAGTCAGATCTCACCGACCAGGAGATGATGGTCAGACGCAATGTTTTTTTTTTTTTTTTCCTTTGGTTTTGTTTTTTCCGTCGATCTTGTTTTCCGTGCTGAGCACCAATGCTACCGACGTGCCAGGAAGGCAGCTCCCACACCTGGACCCTACCTATCGACCCATCAACTCATGAACCGGGGACCAACGGCTTTACTTCCCATCCGAAGGAAGGCGTGATCAGAGATGTTATGCCTCAGAACATCCCGGCGGCGCCGACTGGGATTGAACCCAGGCCTGCTGGGGTGAGAGGCAATCACGCTTACCACTACACCACCGGCGCCGTTAGACGCAATGTTAGCGCTGCGTTTATTCCGAACATCAAGAAGGCCCCGTCTCCATTTTCGGCTGATGCAGATGTGGTCTATTTGGTTCTCTGTATATCCATCACGGGAGACCCATGTGACTTTATGCACTGGGCGATGGAGGAAGAGTGAACCCCCGATCACCATTTCATTGTTGCCACAAAACTCTGCAAGCAGCTCGCCGTTCTCGCACATATCTCCGAGACCATGGCGTCCCATAATGCGCTCATAGTCCGAGATGTCAGAGCCGATCTTCGCAAAGTTCTCTTTGTCCTGCTATTCGGTAGCATCGATTGGCGCATAACATTGGATTCTGGTAAGGTTTTGTACCCGTGTTCTGAATTTGGCAACGATTATTTTCTCATTGATAGGTTCCCACTTGATGAGCGCAGCCTGTGCTTGGGCGCTAAGCAGAAAGCCAACTCCACGATGTCGCGGAGCGTTTTCACCTCGCATACCAGAATATAAAAGTACCTGTCCCGAAGGCAGCTTGTGTTCTCCAAACTTCGGCCAGCCGACTTCACTAAGTCCCAGGATTTCTAGCTTCATACGGTGGGCCTCACTGGCGAGTTGTGCCAGTTTACCCTGTTGGGCTAGCGTCAGTACATTCCATGTTCCAATTCTTGTCCGTTGTTTAGCGCTAAAAGTCGTTGCCATAAAATCAGTTCATAATCTTTCACTATAGGTTTCTGTAACAATTTGAAGGTTTCGGAGACAGTAGGTGATTGGCCTAAGGTCTCCTATCCGCCGTGATGGGACTGCCATCTTGGGTATAGCTTTCGGGGAGAAGCATTTCATATTCAGCTGGATGCCAGTCAGACGCTGTTTGAGCCGCCCCTAACATGGAGAACAGACGCTCGGGTTTTGTAAGCCACATCCTTCGAAAAGGATGCAGCTCCCCCTTCCCTGTCAGCATACGATCAAAGTTCCCAGAACTGTACCCAATAGAAAAATACTGGGTCATTATGAAGAAGCACCTTCTAAAACGACCTAAAGTGGTGAAGAATGTAGAAGAAATGGCTTAATATGCAAAAAACTGTCGATTCTGAGGCCGTGCAGAACCTTATCGCTGGAGTTTGGGCCAAGGTTCCCGCATGCGGATATCAAGACGAAATAAATTAAATGAAAGATGCCAAAATAAACTTTAATTGTTTCTTTTCACTCCCTGAACATTTTGATATAATCGGATAAAAACTCGAATTTTGAGAATGAATTCTGTGTGTGCGGATTTTAAACGGTATACCCTTTATGATATTTTCTAAACTGCAACTTTGCTGACGACTGTATTTTAATTGAACTTTTTGGACGTTAATAAGTAAATAATAAATTAATAAAATTACATTCTTGTGACAAGCTCCTTCAACTGCTTGTATTTTCTTTGATTTGTTTTCCGTCGATCTTGTTTTCCGTACTGAGTACCAATGCTACCGACGTCAGGAAGGCGGATTTACTTCCCTTCCTACTCCTGACGGCGCCGACTGCAATTTGAGTTAAAGACTTCAGTGCCATAAATATGTTTACACCGGTCTGAGGGTTGAGGTTAATAAGACAATTCAGAAATTGTAGACTAGCATCAGGGATTGAATGAATATTTGCTCGATTTTGCATTATAATAATGTAAAAGAAAGACAAAAATGATAGCTAAGATTGCCATTTACTGAAAATGGAATGAACCACCAAGTTATCCCAATACTGATAACCTTAAAACTTCTTCGTTCCCTTCACTGAACATCGCAAAAGTTAGCGGGTTGCAGATAATTGTTCATCAAGCAGTTCACTTTTGAAACATGAAACAACCGCTGGAATGGAAGCTAATTTATTGCAGTATTACACTTTTGCAGAGCAAAGTAATCTACTGCTGGAATCCACCAAGGAACGTAATTATTCCTCCATTGCTCTACCTCTTAATCATGGCTGTATCCCACTGAGCTACAGCTACTACTGCTGCTGCTACCGCCACCACCAGCTACGGTGCAGGAAAATTAAACATTTTCCACATTTAATTGTAAGCTGCTACAATAGAAGAACAGGACCAGCGGCAGTGAGCGAAATTCCGTACACAAAACGATCAGACTCTTAAACGAGAAAAACATTTGTTTCTTTCCCAAATGTGTGCTACAAGGAAGCAAGCGACATCTTTATGGTGGTCCATTATTTTTTCTGTTTGTTATATGAATCGCAGACAGTATCGTTGTTGTGCTACTCGGAATTTCTGGGGACATCATCGCTCTCGTTGGTAGGAAAGGAATGCTCCTTCTGTATCCTATGGCTAAAACCGAGCCATGCTGAACGGCGAACTCGCTGTGAATGGAACTTTTGCTTCGCATGGATGCTTTGGCGTCTCTGGTAGTTATTATTTTATTCTGGAGTTCATTATAAGGATCATGTGAAAAGAAGCCTGCTGATAGGCATATTTGGCCTGTGAAAAATTTTCCAGAAATAAGCTCAATAAATCAACAAGATAAATAGCAGCAACTTAGCTGGGGCAATTAGGGGAAAAATCAATCAAACGTTATCAAATTATAACAATTCAAGACCTAAATTGATTGATGAGCGTTTTAGTAGAATACTTTTATCCCTATTTATTACATTGTATTTTTTTCTTTTAATTCTACTACTGTTGTATCACTTTCACTTTCACTAATTTACTTTCACTGTTTACTTTCACTATCACTTAAAAAAACTACTTCAATGTACTGAAAGTAAATTTAAAGGAAAAACAACGTAATAAGGTTAACAATCCAAGAACGTTAGAACATTCGACATGCATTTTCTCCTCAGACCGCACCACTTAGCAACTTGAAAGAAAATCTCTTCTTAAGGGGGTATTCCCGATCTTTTTTTTCAAAAAATCAAATTTTTTTTTTCACGTTTTTTTGTACTTTAGACTATATACTTTCATCCCCCCAAGCCGTTTTCCGATCAGCGAATTCGGTGTCCAGGCATAGCTGACTAATGGTAAGAACCCCCAAATGGTTTTAACTAAAGTCAAAACTTTAAACGCGTTTTTCTCGAAACCACATTTTTTTTATCGGGCGAAGATTTTTCTCAGAAACTATAAGAGATATTGACTTGAATCTTTGCGCATTTTGTTCCTTATTAAATTCTTTGGAGCTTCTCCCACTTTCAGCCAAAAATATTAACATTTAACATTGTTTGAAGCACCTTAAAGTTGCAAAAAAGCGGGCTAAAAATCGCCTGTTTTTTCATATGGCCGCCATTTTGTTAATTTGCAAGATTTTTTGCTGCCAACGGGAGAAGCTCCAGAGAATCTTATGCAGATTATTATTTCATCACGAAACCTGTTTCAGATGAAGCCGTTCCAGAAAAAAGTCTTCGCCCGTCCAGGCGTTTGCGGCGAACAGGGGTCTGTTTGTCGCCATTTTGTGACGTCAATAATGTCTTTTTTTATGTCGAAAAAAAATTATTTGTAAACTTTAATGTTCAATCAACAAGAATCCCAAAGAGTTAGGCGCATTACTATTCATTTTCCTTGAAAAAAAATTAGTTGAAAAACAGGCCGAAAAAAGGCAAAAGATTGGGAATACCCCCTTAACAATAACAAAAACAACAAAAACAACAACAACCTGTCCAGAGACTTGGTGGTGGTGAACGTGACCCGAATGCTTCACGGAAACTCTCAGCTCGTGGAACGGAATTTCATCTCATCCCACACTGACAGAATGAATGTCTGCGATGCTATACATAACCTTGATCAATGTTTCCCAGGAGAAATCATCCTCCCACCAAATTGCGCTCGCTGATGACACTGTGACAATTATCGAAAGTGGCAGAAAATTGCTTCTTGATGGCATGGTGTTTGTTGTTCAGCTTGCACGTAATCAACTGCGTACTAATCCACTTTTGGCTCGTCAATCGATTGGAGGTTTTCCCAGTGGGAATGTGCGAATCAGCGAAATAAACTGCTGCACATAATTAGTTGGAATCGTAGAAGTGGATTGTTTGATGCATGTCTGCATCACGCATTGATGCGATTGAATATTTCACGTTTGATGTATATACATTTCAGTGGGAAATAGATGTTCCGCGGATGCACTTGCGTGACAAAGTATGAACATGAGCATTATTTTTATACAGCCATTCCATAGCAAAACGATGTAGTGGTTCTCAGAATTTAGTAAAAATGTGTTGTTTGGAAATGGTCATCCTAATGACAAAAAAACGGGTCCAATATTTTGCGATAAGGAACAAAACTACAATTTTTTACGAAATTCTGTGAACTCTTATATCGTTTTGCAGTGGCTGTATAATAAATTATGAAAACATCCATGGTCACAAATGTATGGTTTTTGTATAGTTGTTGAATAGTGCTCATAATTATTATACAAATAATGAACATGCATGAAACGTGATGGAAAACCAGAATCCGTAATTTGATTTAGATGATGATATTTAGTTGAGGTTATAGTGGTATGCAATCGTCAAATTAAACGGTTTTCTATGGTAATTGTTTGTGGCTACACTAACCGTGCATCTATGCGGTTACATCATTTTCAATGAAGTAAAATGAATATTGTAACACTCCACAACGGAAAGCACTTGTTCTGGCTGACCAGAAAAAATAGTGATTCAATGGAAAACTTGAGCCCGTAGCAGGGATAGGGATCAAAGTCTTTCATCAAAGTTCGTTCGTGTTGAAAAGTGCCTAATGAAATTTGACTCCTCTTTTGGTTGTACCAATTCGAACAGGTTCTGGCACACGATTAGATTTGCAGCATGCATAGCTCAAACGAGTTCATCTGCACCGAGTTTCCCCAGAACGTACAATCCAAATTGGATGCTGTAAGTGAAGCATTAATTTAGATTGCAATCTACCTTTTTAACATGTGCGGAAAGCAACGAGCAGCAGATTTCGGTTGTGTGCTACGTTTGACCTAGATATTTGAGCTTTATTGCTCATGATTATTTCGTTACTTTAGAGATTCTCCGAATTTCGGAAGTAAATTTGATATTGGAAATGTATTTGAGAAACCCTGTGGTGCGATACGCTTTCAGATCTATATACCACCGAACACACACAATCTAGAGAACAGGTTTTCTTTTCGCTAATTAATCTTAGTGCTTGTTACGTTTGACGCCTTATTAATGATAGTAACACCACCAAGAATGATCTTGAAACAATGTTGAACCTGATCCTCTTGTGGTTGAATCTAACCCTTCTACTAACTATAGCTGCGATGAAAATACTCAAATCTATTTTCAAGGAAGAGAAGTCAAACCATTTATGAACGATATCATCGTGGGTTCGGTTTATTAACAGTGAAGAATGTGATTTAAAGCGCAGATTGATAAATTTTGAGCTTCCAGCTTGTGTCTGTGTGGCATACACAAAATTTACGTTTAGATTAGTCATATTTTAGGTTTAACAGTATTTTTGTGAAAACTTAGAACTTGATGAATCCGATTCAGGATGATAAAACAGCCAGGCATAAGTTTTATTTCATCAACACAATTTTTTGATTTTTTTTTCACTAGCGGATTTCACCAGTATCCAATGTGTTTTTAATAATTCAAGCAACAAAATACGTCAAACAAATCACATCAACGTATTTATTATAAAGAGCAAAATATTGGGAATATGCTTTGTGAGTAAATGCATATGATATAAAAAAAAATTCGCACATTTTTCGCGAACAAACAGAAAATGTACGCCAATTATCAAATCTGCAGCGGTTTTACTTTGTAATTATTGAGAAATTATATATTTTGGACGAGCGTAGACATTTTGCTACCCCCTTCCTCCCCTAAAAAGTCTTCGTGATTTATGAACGGTTCATTTATAGCTACGCCTTTTCCAACTGAGCTAAGGGTGGCCGCGAACATATCAGGGTATGGCTAATGTTGATTCAGGAACTCAACATGACAACAAATGATCTTATTCTTGAATTGTCATCTGATTCTATGTATCACAAGATGGTGGTTGAGTATACCGTATGAAAAATTCAGGTAAATTTCATCAATATATAGCGCACATGTTTTTAACGCTAGATTTGACGTAAATTTACACAATACTTCATGTACCTTTAAGCGCAATGTCGTATAAACAGCGATGTTGTATACAAGCTTCTAAATAATTTCGTTATTTATGCCAACTATAGTTCAAACTTGGGCTTGGTTTCTCAGTCATTCCCGACCATGATGACTCTAATGTCAACCGTAACGCATCCAGGATTCAGGGAGCTGAAATATTGCTGTATTACCAAAACGTTGGAGGCATGAATACAACTGTAGCTGAGTACAAATTGGCCTGCTCGGATGCTTGTTACGATATGTACGCCTTCACCGAAACTTGGTTGAACAGCATCACACTTTCTAAGCAAATATTTAGTTCGGATTTTACGGTCTATCGCACTGATCGTTCTCGAGCTACTAGCCCCAAAGCTTCCGGCGGTAGTGTTTTGCTAGCAGTTCGTTCTACTTTTAACTCTCGGTTACTTCATCCACCTAATAGCTCAGGTGTCGAACAGGTGTGGGTGGCTATTTAACCTACCGTTGAAAGTGGTCTTCATTTGCGTGTTGTATTTACCCCCGGATCGACTTGGCGATTCTGAGTTGATCGATCAACACATTGATTCACTATATTGGGTTGTATCCAAGATGACTGCGACTGACGAAATCCTTGTTGTTGGTGATTTCAATCTTGCTTCAGTCAACTGTTCATCGAATGAAACAAGGTTCTTTCATCCTCGCTCTAATGGCTCATACATTACATCTCTAGTAGCATCTCTCCCAAATTGCTACAATACTGCGGAACGGAATCTCCAATGAAAATCATAGACTGCTTGATCTATGTTTCCTTATCCGTGAACTCGCCTCTGATTGCTCGGTTCAGACACCCGAACCACTAGTTAAACGTTGTAGACACCATTCATCTCTGCAGTTATCATTACACTTATATCAGGCTTGTACTTTTCGGGCTACCGTGGACAGCGTATCGTATGACTACCGTAGGACTGACTTCGAGGGAATGGCAACCTTTTTCAAAAACATCAGCTGGAACGATGAGCTCCGAGATCATGACGCGAATGCTGCCTCTTCTATTTTCTCGAATATTGTCGTGTATGCGATCGACCAGTTTGTACCCATGACAACTCAACCCATATCTAGTAACCCTCCTTGGACCAATCACCGACTCAAGCGACTGAAGTCATCCAAACGAGACATTTAGTAAACTTCGATTGGATGCATCGAAGAGGAAATACAACCTCGTTAACAAACAGTATAAGCCAGTGCTGTGATTTGTCATTGGCATTGACAGACTTTCACGCGATATTGACAAAATTGTTCGTCACATAGTCACTGACAGACTTGATCCTCAAAAAAACCTTCGTCAAAATCTCATTCATTTTTTCTTCAATGACAAAGATTCACCTGGTAACAAAAAGTGTAATTTAGTACATTCTGTGTCACATTACTCTTATCCAAGTAGCTCAGGACGTAGATACTTGTTCATTAAAATTGATCCATGTAATTGTTTTGCTCAAGTTCTTAAATTTCGTTACAAATTTAGCTAATAAACAAATCTGCACATGTTCGTCACTGACACCATTGTCATTGACAATTGACAAGGTTTGCCTTGACTATGACTGTTAGCTCAAATGAGTGACCAAAGCAGAATTGACAATATCACCGTGTACTGTCGAGATTTTGCAGCACTGGTATAAGCTGTTCAACAAACAGCTTTATCAAGCCCATCAGCGCCATCTACAAACTAAACTCAAAGCAAATCCCAAGAGCTTCTGGAATCATGTGAACGATCAACGGAAGGAATCGGGCTTACCTTCTACAATGTACAATACGGATCAAGAAGAATCAGATACGGAGGGAATCGCTGACCTATTTATGTCACAATTCAGCAGTGTTTTCGTCAAAGAAAGTTTACCTAACGAGCACATCGTAGCCGCCGTAAGTGATGCTCCCGTACTTTCTGCTGTTTGGTCGCATCTACCTATCTCTACTAATGATGTTCGTAGAGCAGGTCTTCGTGTGAAAAATTCTTTCAGCCCTGGCCCTGACGGAGTCCCTTCCGCGGTTATTAAGAACTGTATTGGAGTGCTGGCCGTACCTTTAGTATCCATCTTCAACCTCTATTTGGATTCTGGGATCTTTCCCGACTGCAGGAAGGATTATTTTGTTTTCCCTGTCTTCAAAAAAGGCAATAAGCAGTCGGCGTCCAACTACCGTGTTTATCGCTGCTTTATGTGTTGTCTCAAAACTTTTTGAACTATTTGTCCTTGATTATTTAAAACTCAGAGAATTCATTTTTGAACCTGAAAATCAGAGAATTCCAGGGAATTGAATTCAAATTCAGGAGGGAAATATTTCTTTATAACAAACTTATTAATAAATATGACTTACTTCGCTAGTTTCAAATAAGAGAAGAGCGTTATCAGTGATTGCGGTGGTTCAAGGAAAATTAAATAAAGCATTTCTGAAAACATGACGCTGCTAGTATCTAGGCCAATCGGGTGAGATCTTTTCATTTTATCTATTTATATTTTATTTTTTGTCACTGACTTATAAAATGCTCTATATTGACGAATAGAGTTGCCAAATCATTCACCCTCCCACTAACACAACTTTTTCCCTCCTGTGACACCTATGAAGGTAGTATGGGTTCCCTGCACCTTCTTAAGTAGATGTTGGATTAACTTTCCCTCCCTTCCCCTGCGATTGTAAGGATGTGGCCAGGTGTATAATGCGATGCTTGTATTGTAGATTTTATTTTCGTGTGGGGATAATCACTAATCCCAAGTGATATTTTCTGCGTCAACACTCGATATTTTCTGCAAAACGTATTAGTTGACCATTATATAGCCACCCACGATTTGTACAATCGCATATGCTATGCTATGCTATGCTATGCTATGCTATTTGTCCTTGATTATTTAAAACACACATGCTCTAGTTACATCGCGACTAAACAACACGGATTTATGCCGAAGAGGTCGACCGCTACAAATCTCGTTAAATACACATCACATGCGATGTCTGAAAGAACTTGTTTTGCAACTTTTATGTACCTAAGTTTTTTCTTCACAGGAATTTAGTATTGATCCTAAAAATCAAATCTGTGAAGGTTTAAAAATATTTCATCTTGGGTTTTTCGAGAAAAAGTGTTTGAAGTACACTAAGCCGTTTATGAAGGCATACATGGACTATTGACTATAGGTGGTAAGGTGGTAAGCGTGATTACCTCTCACCCCAGCAGGCCTGGGTTCAATCCCAGTCGGCGCCACCGGGATGTTCTGACTCAGAACTTCTGAGGCATAACATCTCTGATCACGCCTTCCTTCGGATCGGAAGTAAAGCCGTTGGTCCCCGGTTCATGAGTTGATGGGTCGATAGGTAGGGTCCAGGTGTGGGAGCTGCCTTCCTGGCACGTCGGTAGCATTGGTGCTCAGCACGGAAAACAAGATCGACGGAAAAAAACAAACCAAAGAAAAAAAAATGGTATTTCGGGGCTACTGGAGGTAAACCAACATTCACAAAAAAGTCCTATGAACTCATCCATAAGTTCATCATCGAAACAATGTCTCATCATAGTATCCATATTGTCCAAAACCTTTAGTTGATGATCAAAATTGCATCCTTCCAAAACTACACGTTTATCAAGTATCTACAATGGTAACCAGCGAATCCAAATTGCGCATGCCGAGTCGCATTTGCGGCAGTCACCCCTCTTTGGAACATTATTGGGATCATTCTTGACTTTTTTTTATTGCAACCCACTTTTAGGAATTGTATAAGTTTACGACCCACCAATATTAGATGGAGATGTTATTAAGCCAAAATGATGTTAAAAATCCGTGATATTTTAACGACTTGAAACGCCAAAACACCCAAACAAGATAAAATGGTTAGAATCGACAAATTTATGGTAAATCGGTAAAACCGTTCAAACATTATATGAAGATTTTTTTTATATCTTTATTAAGAAGACTTTCAGCCCTGGACTGGTTCGTCCCCCTATCTGAAGACTCTGAAACAGCTATCTTAACGCATGAGTAGCATAAAAAAAAAATCTAGTATTAAAACTACAGTCAACTCTCCACAACACGATGTCCACTTACTCGATATTGAGCTATAGATCCATAGTAAACATTAATGTCATGGCTGCTGTAGTAGCAATGTTGTATGGGATTGTTATTCTATAATTCGATGGTCCCTTCAATATTGAGCTAAAGAAAGTTCAATGTATTTAGTAAACCACACCAGAATGATTATAAAAAAGCCAAAAAATAAAGGCTTTAAAACGCTAAAATGGCCTCAAATGGCTTTGAAACGTCAAAACACCAAGGCCTCACAATCGCTAAACAAGATTAAAACGACCTAGAATTTCATCATAAACACTTATTGGTCTATTGCTCTACAAATCTTATCAACAGTCTAAAAATGACAACTTCTTTAATAATCATGACACGTTGAAATGGTCCTAAAATACCCAAAAGTGGTCCAAATAAGTCAAAATGGCCTAGACTTTCCAAACTGGCTGTATAATGCCAAAATCGCTCTTAAACTGATTACCCCTGCATAATTTTAAAATCAGATTTATTCTACATGCAAGTTAAAAAAAACTTATGATCAAGAATCTGAATTTATTCGAACTACCTGAGGGTAGCCGGTATCCACTGATGGGTCACGACTCATAGGTTGAGAAACGCTGCTCTAATGCTTTTGGCAACAAAGGAATCCTTAATTTCGTCAGCCGGTTCGGAGAGATTCTGAAGTTTCCGGTTTTCACTACAAGTATGACGTTTCCCAGGAGAAAACAGCGTCAGATATGATTGCAAATTTCTTCACACCCGCACAATTCGACAGTCAAAATGGTTTGAACTTCTTGTTAACATCTTTCTTCTGGATATTTTAGACCCTCGATCTGATTGTTTATACCGGTAAACGGTAATGCAATCAAAAAAAAATGACACGTTCCATTCATGTGTTTTGGAATGTGAAGACCGTTCATTACATGTCACCATGTGCTTTTCACACGGATGTCATGAAATTTAATTACAAATATAATATGTTTTTTGTTGCTTATGAAATCAATACTACACTCAAAAAATTCCACACGTCATCATCATGTGTCTCACACTTAATTTTGCGCATATTGTGAAACACATCCATTTCATGTGTGAATCTTATGCTATGAACCATGCCTGAACACTATGGATTTGAATTGTGACACACTTGGATTCTATGTGCCTCATATGGTGATATCAATAGCTTTGCACACCATAGTTCAATATTCTACAATATTCTACTTTATCTAATTCTACTTTACCGACTCTAAAAATGAATCGACAAATATATAAACAAAACTGCCAGAGGCCAGAGCTTTCACATATATTTTTAATGGGTCTGATTTGGGATTCGATCATGGACTGTTGGGGTATGCTGCTGCCGGAGTCTTCGTTCGATGTCACTGTGCCACGATTGTTCTCATATATGAGGCAGGTTGATAGGATAAAGTCACAACTCTTGTTATCGATGTTTACCTTTCTGAGCAAGCAATTCACATCGTATTGAAATGCAAAACACTTTAAATCCATCTGTTTTGAACAGTAGCGTGATTCAATGTGCAATACACTTGAATAGATAGTGAAAGATTTTCAACATTTCAAAGTTTGAAACACTTTAAATTAACGTGTATAACACATTGAACCATGGTGAAATACACTTAAAGTAAATGTGATTGTGCATTTAGAAAATCAAGTGTTTAAACACTTCAATCAAACGTGTGAAATTTTTTGAGTGTACATTTGCTCAAATGAAATTCCGTTATCTTTTTCAAAGCAACAAATAAAATCTAAGTCCAATACTTATACTGTTAGATTGCTACAATGTCTTTCATCAAATTCATGTGCATCACGCATAAATTTAGCATGTCTGGTACAACATATTCATTTGCACATTTCATGATTATAAATCAAGAACATGACTTTGACGTTTAAATCACATGAAATTCATGTGTCCTGTAAGCGAATGAAGCATAGGTAAGGTATGGCTGATTTCATAAGTTATACATTTGAAATTAATGTATTTTCCACTTTGCGTTAATTCAAATGCAAAACACATGAACGGCGCGTGTAGATTTTTTAAAGTGTGTAACATGCATGAGCCGTAATCACGGTATTTTTTTTTTAGGTGGCAATCTCTCATTTTTCACGCCTTCCACTATGCTCATGCCGTTGATCACATTTCACGTTTTTACTGTTTGTTGTGACAAGAGCAGGATGGTATTAAATGCTTCTAAATGTGCCATTATAACTTTTTCCAGGAAAAATCACCTATCTCTTATGCTGAAAACCTGCAGGAGCAAATATTAAGCCGTGAATCTAACATTAAAGACTTAGGCGTCTTACTTGATTCACAACTCATTTTCTGTTTAAAAACACTCTATTGTTCGCTAGCCCGCTCCACATTAGAGTACTGTTTTATAGTATAGACCCCTTTTTACAGCAACGGGGTGAATCGTATTGAAGCCATTCAACGAAGATTTGTACGTTTCGCCCTTCGTTGGCTACCCTGGAGTGATCCTTTCAATCTCCCTAGTTATGAAAGACGCTGTAATTTGATGTCCCTACAATTACTTAGTGTTCGCCGAGGCGCCTCTAAGGCTACCTTCATCGCTGATCTCCTACGATCGGACATAAATTGCGGTTCATTTCTGCAGCAGTTGAATGTCAATATCAGACGCGTAAATTAACGTTCTTATTATTTTTCCAACATCCCGGCTTCTCACACAAACTACGGCGCTTATGAACCGTTAACTAGCATGTGCAAGATTTTCAACAAATGTTATGTTACCGATCTGTTTTATAATGTATTTTTAACTTATGTTGGATTGTCTTTTCAGATAAAAGACGGTCAGAAAAAAAATTAAAATTTTCGTCGTAAAATAATAAAAAAACAGAACAGGTAAATATGATTAAATTACACCAAGATACATTACAAATTTTATCGAATGAACATGGTCTACAGGAGCACCACATGGAAATCAAATTGCGTGCATGTTTGAACCTAGTATTTAGCAGTCAAGTCGATAGCCGTTCATTGTACCGATATGTCATTCCAATTTATTTTGGTTGGTTTTCTTTATTAGGGAGATTTTCAACAGGATGCCTAATTTATATTAATTTAAATAAATTTTAATGTGCAGAATGTTCAATACATTGTGTTGTGTTAAAAGTAAATAAATAGACAACTCAGCAAAAACCAAACAATCTGTCAGTTTCGCTTTCAGAGATTCACAATCAGAGATTCACAATCAGAGATTTTATGATCCATGAGCGCTCACGAATCATAAAATCACTGATTGTGACTTTCTGAACGCAAAATTGTCAGGTTTTATGCTTGTTGTACCGGCAACGGTATGCTATAGGCAGAATGTCTAAGCACGATTTAAAAAAAAAAAACGATAACGTAACTCTGTTTACAGCAAATTCTATTTTTCTATAGTTCTAATTCATGTCCTCTATGGTATTCTCTTACAGTTAAACGTAGAAAATCCAAGATCCGATCAGTCATAAGCCAAGGAGCGGATTTTTAATCTCATGCTACTCATTAGCTTCAGCACAGATGCTTTTCCAACAATTTTGGATACTTTTTCCCTGTATTTCGCAAACTTTGTAACGCTAATCCGCTGCCTTTACATGTTTCCGCAAATATGCTTTGGTTAGGGCCCAAAAAGTTTCGATTGGCCTGGCCTGGGGACAGTTTGGCGGATTCATCTCCTTGGGTACGAATTGGACCTTGTTGGCTTTATATCAGGCTACCGTGTCCTTGGAGTAATGAACCGACGCCAAATCCGACCAAAACAGTACTTAGGCGTCGTGTTTGCGAATCATGGGCAACAGAGGCTTGTTTAAACACTGACACACGTAGCCATCGGTTGTCATTGTCTACGTTGTCACCAACGGTTTGGAAAGCATACCACACTGACAAACGGCTTGCCAAACCATAGCCTTTTTAGCGAATTTTTCAGTAAAAATCGACTTAACCGCGTCGTCAACACATCACAAACGGTGTAGTACTGATCACCAGGAAGAGATTGTAATTAAATTTAACGTATGATTCATCGTCCATAATCACGCACACCGATTTTCCGCACAGCAATTGGTCGTATAACTTCAGAGCCCTCGGTTTGACGGATGTGACTTGTTTTCACTCCGCTTTGGCTTCTTCTGCTTCTTATACGTCTTTAGACCCATTCTTGCCTTAACCCACAGGACGTTACTCTTCGAGGATCCCACTTTTTTAGCCACGTCTCGAACCGACGCACTTTTCTTGCGAGTGAAAGCTTGCACGATTTTCCGGTCCAGATTTTGGTGGTTTACGTTCAGATTTTTGCTTGTCCTAGAAAGTTGCTTCATCCGAATCGCGTTTCGAACAGCTCCGATGCTTTCACCTTCCAATTTCGCTAATTGACTCAGAGAAATGTTTGGAATAGTACAGCATTTGTGCACGATCTATTTACGTTTTTTTCCGGAAAAATGCTTCGCATTGTCACGGAAATGCAAAGAAACGAAACTTGCGATACACAGAACTGTTGGTCGAAATGTAAACAATGATTCAGCGTCAAGGAATCAAAAATATCTCCAAATGACAAAATGACAAGCGATCAACGAATCGAATGATAGCGCTATGTCAGAAGTGGAAAGCAATAATGATATAATCTTCTTCTTTTTTTTCTCATGACAAGCAGCCTGTAAGACACCGCTCACTCAGGGCGGTAGAAGAAAACGAGCAAGTTGTTAGCGAGCTGCTTCACGAAGTAAAGCCGAAGATGATACACGTGTGTTAATGGGATTTTTTTTTGTTATGTCTTTTCTCGATTCAGATCAAGCTATGTCCTCATCCATGTATATTGCAACAAAGCAGGCAAGCAATATATCATTATCCTTCTACCGCTCCGATCGAGTTGTGTTACAGAGCGAGTTTGTCATGGTAGTCGTAGCAACCATTTTGTCTGTATCGTTGGTTGCATTATGTATTTGGATTCGCTGTTCAGCGTTATAATCAGCTGTTTAAACGTCAGGGGTGTTCCAAAGTCGAGCTTACACGGTTAGAAAAAAGTACCCACAATTAAGTTCTTTTCACTCATCTCGGCACTATAGTGCAGGAACCCAAAAGTAGGTAAAGCGGGTTAAAGTAATTTTCATTTACTTGTGTGCAGTTCGTATGGAATTTTCCACTGGCTTCTTTACCAAAAGCAAGTTAGTTGTACCCAGACAACCAGATTGCACGTATATTCAAAGTTATTTTCGTGATATACAAACATATATACAAACAAACAACTCGTATAGAACGCAAAGAAATGGCTTATGGCTTTTAATTTAATTTTCAACGAGTTGATTTAACATCATATACGATTTAATCTGTAATAAAAAATTCATTTTTAAAAGTCTTACGATGTAATCTAATTAAATTTGTGTTACAGTACGACGGAAAAATGATTCATCGCATATAAGTCGGAAATATGCATTCTATACGATTTAACTTAAACATAATGCGAAGAATGCCATTCTAATATGCGATTTTAACTTAAACTGTAGCAATTTACGATACTGTATGTACATTGTTATACGACTTCTGGTTGTCTGGGTACCCAAAAGTAGGTAAATATGATTATACTCAACGTTGGGTTCCCACACTTTACTACCCCTGTTGGGCGGTTTTGCTCCTCCGTTTTTGACAACATTAGAAGGAGAAAAGGAGACAAACTAGTTAAAAGTAGGTAAAAGTGAACTGGCCGTTGGTTACTTTTTTCTTACCGTGTAGACATACTGGGACACCCTATAAGCGGTACCGGTACCTCATATTTATACCTGCTAGCTGTGTTAAAATTTCCGAACCAATGACATTCCGTTTACATACGGTTTTTGATTCACGCTCAATCGATTCTACTCATTTTTGTTTCACACTAAGTCTATCTACTACACCTAAAGTCTGTTCCACTAAGTATTTGGCCGCTTCTTTTTAATTACTATAGCGCCTATAGTTATCGTAGCAAGACACTATTGACAGCGTTTTGATTTGGAAGGATTGTTTATTTAGTAGTGAAAATTTCATCAGAATTCATATACTTTTTCAAAAGTTATCGAAGATGGAACGTGACAGACGTGAAAAAAATTTGCACACTCACGTGCAAAATCCAACGTGGTCAGGAGGAATGATTGCAAAGGTTCTCAAAATTCCAAAATCGAATGTTAATACCGTGCTTAAACGTTACCGGAAAAAACTAACGTTGGATCGTGCAAAACAAAACAAACGTAGAAGTGTAACATATGACCGAAAACTACGAGCGAAGGTCATAAGGCCAGTCCAAAAGAATCCTGGGATCTCCGGTCGTCATTTAGCGAAAAGGTTCAATGCGACACACAGTAAAGTTCGGCGAATATGTATGCGAGAAGGTTTCCGGTCATACCATGCCAGCAAACATCCCAACAGGACGCTGAAACATAACCTGGTTACCAAACACCGTGCAAGAAAGCTGTTCGAGCAAGTTCTGACCAAGTATAACGGATGTATTTTGATGGACGATGAAACTTACGCTAAAATGGACTTTGGAAAAATCCCGGGCCAACTTTTTTACTCTGTGTAAGAGGGATGCTCCGGATAAATTCAAATTTAATTAAATTCAAATAAAATTCTTTGCAGATAAATTCGCTCGCAAGTTGATGATTTGGCAAGGTATCTGCAGTAGTGGAAAAAAAAACAATGTTTTTCATCACTGGACCGGCTATGAATGGACAACTTTACAAGGATGAGTGTTTCCAGAACATAATTTTGCCGTTCATTCAATCACACGAAGGTCCCGTAAAGTTCTGGCCTGACTTAGTCAACTGCCATTACAGCCGCGATGTCATAGAATGGTATAAGCAGAATAATGTCGATTTTATTGAGAAAAGTATCAATCCACCAAATTGTCCAGATTTTCGTCCCATTGAAAATTTTTTGGCAATTATCAAGCGCAAATTGAAGAAATGTGGCAAAACAATCAAAACGCCAGCTGATTTGGAGAACTGGTGGAAAAGGATAATAGACGAGGTTGACAGCCCAAGTAACAAATTGGGTTTTATGCGGGTTATGTAGACCATGATTTAGACTTTTAGAATGCTTTAAACCGCGATGAAACTTTTGGATTTTATGCGGGTTCTGTAGATTTAGATGATTTAGACTTCTAGAATACTTTAAAACCCCGATAAAACTTGCCAAGTAACATTTTACTTGGGAGTACTACTGTGCAACACATGATGAGAGGTATTCCGTGAAAAGTTCAAAAATTCATCCGAAAAGCTGACGAATAATGTTTGTTGTATGTTTTCCTTAAAGATAAATAGAAATCCTACAAAATGATACCTTTAGCGTTTTTGTTCTTTATTTCCGCTTGAAGAAATGATCTATTTTGTGCGGCCGAATTCTAAAAGGAACAGACTTTATATTCCATACAAATGTTATAGCCCTTTAAAAATGTCACCGACTTCCGAAATAAGGTGTCATTCTTATGAGGTTCTTCATCTGGTTCGGTGAGCAAATAGGTTGAATCTATCCATTTATGGAACAGCAACTACAGAGTATATGGTCAATTGATCCAATCGCAGTTAAACCACGGCAAGGAGCAAGTCCAAGTTTTGCCGTCCTTATAGTCTTACATATTCATGATAGCCAAAGTCAACCCCCGAAAGTGCTTTCAAATCAACAATAACTCACCCTCGCCTTGCCAGGACAATTGTTTCCATTTACAACTTTGCTTCCAGTCGCAGCTTCCTCGCTTTACAGCCAACATAAATATTTTCCCAACATCTTAACGATGGTTTGCTTGACCTAGAAAACCAATTCACCATAAATCAGCTCCGATCGAAATCGTAACATACATCGCACGCTGTAGTCTAGTGATCGTTGTTTGTCGAGCAACTGCAAACACAAAACTACCAATACCAAAACACGGGCGTGGAAAAACAACCACTGAAGAGCTGCTCATGCGGTTGAGGTTCCACTTTGTATTCCTTATTTTGCCACATTTCTAACGCAGCGGTTAACCGTTTCAAATCGTTTACGATGATTGCTTGGGTATTTATTCAAAAGAACCACAAGTCTCATTCTGCTTACTTTTGTAATCCTTTCCGGAGGGGATTAGAAAGTAACGGAAAATCTATATTTCCATTGATGTCATTAATGCGATCATAAAACAGCAAAAGATAAAAATAAGACTCTTTTCATCTCGAAAAAGAGAACTCCCAACAAAAAATGGCGGGACTGGAAGAATTATAAAAATATAATCCTAATTAGATGATTCAGAAGTATATTTTTGGTTCAACGCTTTTGAGTGTCTTTTAAGCACCTTAACTTTCCAAGGCATTAGCTGCTTATGATGTGATTTTCACAATTATGGACTTAGCACCGTCATTTGGACCGATGGATGAACATTTCCTCGAATTGAGAACGGTTCGATTTTTTCCCAGTATGAAATCACGGATCTAATTCTTTCTGAAATGAAGACAATTTCTCAGCCTCTTATTGGCATTAATCTCGTTCCACGTTTGGGAATCGCACCCATCTATCAGCAGCCAGCAATCACGGAAGGGTGGGTATCTCGGTTCCACCTATCATCAGCCAACCGGTTGGAACCGTCAGCAACCGTCGTTGCTCGCAGGCAGGTTCTCGGAAATGGCATATCCGGCTTAAGTGAAACCCCACAAATTAACCTATTTATCGCTTTCCTGCCGTGATGCATGGCTTTTTTGTGTGCTGTGCGTTCGCAAAAATGGTACTCCATCGCATGTGTGCGTGTGTGTACGATTGTGGTGGCGTGGTAGAATGATGGGACCGAGGAAAACACCCAGCCAAGCTGACTGATTCTGCGATGTGCGGGCTGGTTGGAGGCAATATTGAATGCTTATTCCCCATGCTCCTGCGAAACCAAAGTGGAGTCGATAATGAACAAGGGGATGGGGTCGCACACCAAGCCACTCCATCAATTCTACCACAAGCTACGGAAACGTTTTTTTTTTCTTCCTGGGGTTGAACATCGATTTTCACTTCAATTTGGATTCGATTCAAACGTTCGTTTGTCCGATGGGTGTGCTTTTTATTAACGCCTTTCAATGAGTCTCAATCAATGTTGGCTACAGGGAAAACATCGGTTCACCCTGGGCCTGGGTATGGTTTCGAGTGTTTTTTTTTTATTCTCGGACGATGCGTACGAGGTCTCCCTGGTTTGTATTCATAGAGCGTGATGGATGTGTAAATAAATGAGAGGCAATAGAAACCGAATGACTACGTTATTCATATGTCAGACGCACGCTTGGCACTTGATGGGGGCGATATTTACTGAAGATGGTTTGATGGTAACCAGTTGTTAATGCGATCTCGTAGATTCATATTTCAAATCGATTACTATATTGCGCCTCATAAATCATCCGGACGGCTTGATTTGGACATGGAATAGCAACTGCACCTTATTAATACTTAAGGAAAAAAGTGAAACAGATGTCAAATTTCAAATATATTGATGGTTAAAAATGTAGTGGGAATGGAGATCCGGGTTCAGTAAATGAATGTTTGTAGAGCTTTTGGATCATGCTTAATCCGATGCTGTTCTAAATCACGTAGAAGATGTACTGCCCATTAAAGCATATCAGTTCCATCTGAAAAAAAAAACAGCAGAAAATCGATGATGAAAATTTATTTCTTTTTAGGCTCTTACCTAGTTTTGATATTTTCACGAAATTTTCTATTTTCTATTTTTAGTGCCCAGTGCAAAACACCGGTAGTTAACAATCGATTCAAATGTACTCATTTCAGACTTAAACACATATGGGATTGTTTTTTTTTTATGGGCAGTGCATATTAACATACTAGAAGAACTATTATTGTAATTCAAGTTGATCAAACTGTTGAAAGATTTGATGAGATTTTATTGATACTAGCTGAGTGTGCCCGGCCTTGCTCGGGATTCAATATAAGCTTGAGTTTATACGCCAATAATAAAAAATCATGCTATATTGCACATCCCCCCCCCCCTCCTTATCTAAGGGGCTACCCCCTATGACCTCCACATTCCAAATTTGGTTCCATTTGCTTGATTAGTTCTCGAGTTATGCAGAAATTTCTGTTTCATTTGTATGGGAGCCCCCCTTTACAGAGGGGGAGGGGTCTCGAATCATCATAAAAACCTTTTCTTGCTCCAAAAACCCCTGCATGCAAATTTTCACGCCGATCGGTTCTGTAGTTTCCGAGTCTATAAGGATCAGACAGACAGAAATTAATTTATAACGGGTGTTCAATAAAAAATGAGAATTGAGAATATAGCTAGAAAAAAAAACATTTTTTTTTTCAACGAATTTAGTATTTTTTATTAAAAACATAATGTTTATTCTTCAAAAAAAAACGTCAATGAATACAGGAAAAGGGGCCCTGGTCAGCCGTACGACGCAACTTAGTCGCGATGCTCTCACAAGAGCGCTGGACGGCACTAAAATGTGTACAAGACACGACCGCATTTTCGTGATATTGATTTAACATACAGTAGAATTAACCTTTTATTTCGGTTCTATGTGCATATTTTCGATTTTATACTTAGTAAAGCTTTGTTAAATTCAGGGCCTCGTAAAAATGCGAATACCTATTCTAATACATTTGGTCGCTAAATTGCAATCAGATATGAAGTTAGTACTTTCTTCAGGTGATTCCTTGAAGCATCCAAAAATGGCCGTGATGATGGCTGATATTCCCTATCATTTCAAGATTTCTAGAGCTCAAATCTTGGACGCTGTTGTGACATGGAATTTTTGTGTACTGCACTGCGGCAAACGTGAAGTTCCAGTTTCATTCACAGTTAGAACGAAACGTGTGATTTAACGTTTTAATGCTTGTAACAAAAATATCGCTTCATAAATAACGAGCCTGATTACAGGTGTCACTTCACGGTGAAAATGAAGTGAACTGATCACTTGTCACTCACGGTGAAGTGATTGCCGTGTAAATCAAATGGGAATCACTTCACCGTGAATGATAAGTTGTCACTTCACCGTGAAGTGGCATCGGTAATAAGAGCCAATGTGATTTCTATATGGGGGTACAATTTGTGAAAACCAAAAATGGAACATGTAACAAAATTATTAAAGATTTTGAACGTTAATAGCTCAGCTGCCCCTGGACCAATGTCGATAATTTTATCAACAATCGATCAGAAATATTTCCACACATAAAAAGCATTGCTTCCAACTGTTGAGTTTCAACAAGAACTATTGAAAAAGTGGTAAATGTCAAGAATTGTCCAATGTACAGCTATAAAGTGATAATTTTATCGCTGTTTTCTGAAAAGACATAAAAGAGTACTGCTGTCTAGGCTCAACTCACAGCTACCGGCTACTACCAAGCTTCCTGCTGAAAATTATCGAAGCAATCGGAGTTGAGGTGAGCACATCGCTTGGTCCAATCACCATCATCGCGGTCTACTGCCCCAAGCAAACCAACATTGGGCCGGCTCGGCTGCAGACCTCCGAAGAGACATCATCAAGCCAACACGACGGCGGCAAAATTTCGTCATCGCTGGCGACCTGAACGCCAAGCATCAAAGCTGGGGCAATAGTCGGCGAAACCAGAACGGCACAATCTTATACAACGATCTGCAGGAAGCCCACTACAACATCCTGTGTCCGGACACTCCCACCCGGTTGCGTCGATCCGGAGTTCATGCCACCATCGACATCTTCATCAGCAACATTGGCGATAACATCTTTCAACCTATCGCCTATCAAGAACTGAGCTCGGACCACTATCCGGTGGTGGCCGAAATAGGTTCCTGGGCCAATAGGTTTCAAGTTTCCCGGTGAAATTACCATCGTGTCAACTGGCAGCAGTATCAGCGCTGTGTGGACACAGCAATCGATTACGACGTTGATCCGGAGTCGTTCGAAGAAGTCGATCAGTGTCTGCAAACCATCGAAGAGGCGATATCCCGTGCCAGGGAGCAACACGTACCAGCATCCAGACAGGTGAGTCATACTCTGAACCTTGACAGCACAACCAAAAATCTTATCAGGCTCCGTAACACCATTCGTAGGCAGTTCCAGCGTTCTGGGCTGCCCCCCTTGAAGACCAATGTCAATAGGCTAACCAAAACTATCCAGGCCAGGATGGTGGAACTCAGAAATAACGATTTTGCCAACAAGATTCGCTCTCTCCCAGATTGTGCAAAACCATTTTGGAAGATGACCAAAATTTTAAAAAATAAGTCGAGACCGATCCCTCCGCTTTCCTCTGTTGACCAGAACTTGGACCCATCCCTACTCATAACCCCAGTTGAAAAGGCCAATGCTCTTGGTCAACATTTTGTGATTTCACATAATCTTAGCCAAACCATGGTGAGCCCCTATGGGCCTGCCGTAATGGAGGCAATGTCTAGAGTCGTAGTAGTGCATGATGATAGTACAATATCGACTGATGAGGTGATACTATTAGAAGCACTAAAAACATGAAGGCTATGGGTATGGATGGTGTAGTCAACTTCGAGTTGAAAAACTTGAGTATTAACTTCTTCAACCATCTTACCCTAATCTTCAACAAATGTTTGGAGCTTGGCTACTTCCCTGCATGCAGGAAGTTAGCCAAAGTGATTCCAATACACAAGCCTGGCAAAGATCCTACCAGTGCCAAAAGCTATCACCCCATCAGCCTCTTGTCCTCCATCTTTAAGCTATTCGAAAAGTTGGTACTCAGCCGTCTGCTGGAGTTTTCAAATGATAATAACATCTTTCTCAAAGAGCAATTCGGGTTTAGGAAAGGCCACTCTACCATACAACAACTCGCACGGGCTACTAACATTATCAAGCGGAATAAATCTGTTTCCAATACATGTGCCATGGCATTGTTGGACGTCGAGAAGGCGTTCGACAATGTCTGGCATGATGGTCTAGTGTACAAGCTGCATCGATACAACTTTCCAATCTACCTCGTGAAGATCATCAAAAACTACTTGTCGGGCAGATCATTCCAGGTCTACTTGAACAATGTCCCCTTTGATACGTTCAACGTTGATGCAGGGGTCACTCAGGGTAGTCTGCTTGGGCCTATCCTATTCAGAATTTTCACGTCAGACGTTCCTCCCCTGCCGGGTGGTGGTATCCTGTCAATGTTCGCAGATGACACCTCCATCATCTATAAGGGTCGAGTGATCCGTGCTCTGGCGAGTAAACTACAATCAGGCCTGGATGTTCTGTCAGACTATTTCAAGAGCTGGAAGATGTGTATCAATGCAGCTAAAACACAAACCATTCTGTTTCCACACTCCAATTCACCTCGGTTTGCTCCGCCTGCTAACGTCAAGATCCATCTTTATAGCACTCCCATTGAATGGTCAAGAGAAGTAGTCTACCTTGGTCTCACCCTCGATAGAAAATTGCTATTCCGATCCCATGTGGACAAGACATCCACCTACTGTAACATCTTGATCAGGTCGCTCTACCTTCTGATAAACAGGAAGTCCACCCTGTCCCTCAAAAACAAGCTTGCTGTCCACAAGCAGATCATTCTGCCGGCTATTGAGTATGGTATGCCAATCTGGCAGATTCACCACCTGGCCGGTTTTCAAACACTCGAGGAGCGAAAGACGTCCACGCTGGAAAGGTTCAGAGTCGCCTGTCTGCGATAAAACCACCAGATTATTCGTGATTTGGCAACCTAGTTTATGTAGTTAGGTGGGCTCCTGTGCTCAAGTAGGTAGGTTATCAAATTTTTAAATTCAAACCAAAACAATCCCATCCTGTAAATTAGCGCTAAACGCAATCAGCACATTAGAATAACCAATTAACTAGAACAAAGATGATGCTAACCAATTGAAATGTCAAACCAAATGTTGAAACATAAAACCAGAAAATAAACGTAAATTTTACTACTGAGCCTACTCATTTTCGCTTCGGACGGCATGGTTAGCAGGCAGCAGAAGCAGCAATAGCAACAGTAGGAAGGTGGTGGCAGGTTAGGTAGTCCACTCTTCAACATAACTAGCAACGATGACTGGTCGTGGCAAAGGAGGAAAAGGTCTTAGGGAGGCGCCAAGCGTCAACAAAGCCACTACCCCTGTGTGGAAGTTGAACCATCGCGACGATCAGCAAAAGGAACCAGCAAAACGGTAGCAACCAAGCTTCTAATCCTGAAGCAACCGAGCCGAGACTCTTCTAAGTGCCCATTTCTCGTAGCAAACTTGAGGTATCCTTCACTGTGACTTTCCAACCACCGGATCAACCCGTGTCCAGCAATAGCCGGGCCGAGACTCTTCCAAGTGCCCATTCGTCGTTGAGGTATCCTTCACTGCGTTTTTCCAACCCGTTGCAGCCACCCAGTCAACCCGTGTCCAGCAGCGGTCGTGCAAAAGCTCTTCCGAGTGCCCATTTATCGTAGCAAGGTTGAGGATTCCCTTCCAACCTGTCACTGACACCAGTTCAACCCCTGACCAGCAGCAGACGGGATAAGACTCTTGCGAGTGCCCAATCATTGGACCGTAGAATATGTTTTTTTTCGGTCCGGTTTGCTGATCCAGCTGTCTACACGTCATCATCATCTTCCAAAAGCTTAAAGTCTGTACTACCATCGGCCCTTTTCAAGTTAAATTTCTGAACTCCTAACTTAAATTCATATCAAACGATTAAATTTTATTTCTTCACAGCAACTAACATTTTTCTATTTTGTATATTTGTCATGTTCTTCTCGGGCACACTTCTTCTTCCATGGGTTCGCTGAATAATCCTAAGCAACGCAATGGCACAGTTGGCACACAGATAAAAGAAGTAGTGTAAGTTTACGTTACTATGATGCACATAAATGGAGCATCATATCAGGCATAACATTTGATAACGGCACAAAAGCATTTGTAAACAAACTTTCTAAGGCCCTTTACACGCGAACCAAAGTACGCCCACGCAAACCAATACCACTTTCGGAAAAATGATAGTTGCCCCTATCCGATGATATTGTTGGTTTGCGTGGGCGTACTTTGTTTCGTGTGTAAAGGGCCTTACAAAGTTTGTTTACAAATGTTTTTGTGCCGTTATCAAATGTTATGCCTGATATGTCATATAAGTTTGCATTATAGATCGTGTAAATGTATGAGACATGTCATTCAACATTCCATATATTGTATGTAACTGTCCACTTCTGTTTGGAACGTTTCTTGCAAGCTGCTAGTTTACGTGAAAAGTAAGTTTACATGCATGAATGTTTGCATGCATGGATGTTTACATCAGCAGTAAAATTCAGATTTTGTTTTATTATTATTAATTTATTTGATAAGGCTCAACCGAATTAACTTTACAGAGCCGAGGATTCTTGTTCACTATACAATACATCTTAAAACTATAGTCAAAAGGTACAACACAATAAACATTTTATCCTCCGCTATCCAATAAGCCTCCTTTACCAGAACGGGAGCCGCTTCCAGTGGTTTACTTGTATGGCAGATTCGCCAACGAGGGTCAGAGCGCTACCATTGTAGCAATGGACGCAAAACCTGGTCAGCAATTAATTAATTTATCTTTATTAGGGAGGCTTTCAGCCTGGGGCTGGTTCGCCTCCATGCCTGGTCAGCACTCACACATTCATCACGAAACGGTTGCTTTGCAAAGTCGACGACGAATCGACTGAA
Source organism: Ochlerotatus camptorhynchus (assembly GCF_037179485.1). Taxonomy (NCBI): domain Eukaryota; kingdom Metazoa; phylum Arthropoda; class Insecta; order Diptera; family Culicidae; genus Ochlerotatus; species Ochlerotatus camptorhynchus. The sequence goes on along the minus strand of NW_027040793.1, from coordinate 426,253 downwards.
AGAACTGCTGATGAAGAACAATAAGGAGGACCACACAATGGTTGCTGTCGAGTAAACAGCCAGCGTGACACACATTGAGAGTGGTCTGCTTCTGTCGACAGCCGAGTGAACACTGATTTTTTTTCTTTGTACCCACCCATCAAAATTTAAACAAATGCGTAAATAATCCTTACGCACAAGGTAAGCTTAACCTATTGTCCATCACCATACACTCCGTGAATCCCGTAGGTACTGGTATCGTGAAGAAACTACACAGATAAAAATTCTGAATTTAAATTGTGATGTAAACATTCATTCACGTAGGCTTGTATTTTATTTCACGCAACCGAGCAACTTGCAAACAATGTTTTTAGAGAGATGGGTTTTTGTAAACAATATTTGCTACATTGCACAAAATGTGTCAGAACTTTACATGATATATAATGTAAAAGTATGTGATATGTGACGCTCCATTTATGTGCATCATATTGATTTACACTACTTTTTCGAACTGTGTAAATCAGAAGTAAAATGTACATCGATCGACATAATCTTATTTATATTTACCTAAACTAGGGCTAACAAGCAAACACTTTGATGTTATCCTACTAGAAAACACTTGAAATTGTTAAAAAAGGAAACTAAACGTAAGTCACAAACTTATAATATATGCTTACAACTAGGACTAAAATTAGGTTGAGCACATAATGACAAGCAACGTATTTACACTCTACCTACATTTCAACCTTGAGCAATATCAAGGTCACTAAAATCTAAATCTAACAAAGTCAACTTCCCACCCACTGCAAACAATGACACACTCACACATTAACGACTTTCTTCTTTTCACTCACTACTGACAAGAATAATGATGTTCTTCCAAGCTAAATATTGTGAGTTCAGTCACTCTGCACTGTTACAAGTAGGCGATAACGGGGGACTGTTTTTTTTCGTACAACAACGATAGTAGGGGAAAGTGGAGCAATGACGCTTAAAAGTCAACTTAATGCACATGTTTTACAAAAATCCCTTGCAGGATTAATGTTTGAAGTCTATTTGAACTATTTAATTCATTTGCGCGATTAGTTAAAAATTCTTAGACTAGCTCAAAAATAAAAAAAAAAAATATAAAACATTTCTAGATCAGAAAATAAAGTGTTCCAGGGGTTTCTTATAACTTATCCTTAATATTCCTTCAGCAGCTGCAAATATGGTCATTGGTTTCTTGATACGATGTTTGCCTAGTCGTCAATAAACATAAAAGTTTCTCGTAACAAAATATTACGTAAATCCATTCGGGGCAATTTGAGCACCCCTCATATTAAAAAAAAATATACTTAAATCCTTATTTTGTACTTTCTTCTTTAGTAATATAGCTGTTTCAAAAGAAATTACATTTTGAAGTAGCTGTTTTAGTAAAATATCAGTCATTCTTAATACTGAAAAAAAATATAGCCTTTAATAGGAAGTAATATTAAAATCTATTTTTTTTCCTACATAAAATAATTGTTTGTTAGTTATTTTTTTATGCTCACACTGTTCATTGTTAACTCTTCATCAAAACGGAATGTTCTTACCGGTTGTTTACTAGGGCGATCTGTTTTATAAACGAATATTTTCGAACATCTTCTATCATACAAGTCAATGATGTATATAGGTCTTGGAAATATCAATTTTCTTAAAAATCATTCGAATTTTTCACTGAATTTGGCATCACTGGTGATGATATTCTTAAGGTGGCCAAACTGCCCCGCTTTCCCCTACGCATCTAGTAGATACCGGGGCATGATAAATCATCCAATATGTTTCGCTCTTGTTTCCGGAGCTGTACCAGTCAACCGGAGAGCTCCATTGGACAAAGTGTTCACCATGGCATGCAGAGCAGATCCATGCATAATACTGTGGCTCGGATCACAACTCATCTGTGCCACTTTGCTAGGTATGCCATCATCGTCATCGGCATCGTTGTTTGCCGCACTTCCTGAATTGGACACTTGTTAGGGCCGGTGCGTGGTGGTTTGAGATGTGCTCAGTGAATTTATGCGAGATAGTTTTTATCATCATTGAAACAGTTTTGAATTTCATAAAATCATCATTGTTGTTGAGCTAGTTTTTGCAACCGAATTCGCAGAAAGCGAATTTGTAAGCTTCACGATAGGAATTTGCATTTACATAGCACTTGAACAGATGTAATGCAAACATATTCAAATTCATTACCGTTTTGGGAGAAAATATTCATAGAAAATTATTTCAGCTCGAGTGCAACTAACATATGGGTTCCGTTTTTGGACTGAAAAAATATTTATAGGACAAAGGCGTGTGATACAAACTTAAGTCTACACCACCGTATCTCGTGCATATGTTTTCATACTCTGACATTCCTTCCATTAGTTGACTCATTATTCACTTTGAAACACTCTGTCCATCAACATACACCTAATTACTGTCACTCGTCATTGGAGTAGCTCGTCAAAACCGTCAACATACGAACCGACAAATTTAGCACATTTGCAGCCGTCAATGTGTCCTCTTTGCCTTTGGACGGCGGCATCATCTTCAGGCTTCGTCTATTTACGTGGCATGTCGTTTACCCTCGGCGCAAGATATATTAGGTATCAAGTAGAAGCGCCAGTATGTTTGACGTCTCGCGGCCCGCAGAAATATTCGTTGTGTTGCTCTACTAGCGACTATACGACATTAGAGAATGATCAGTGGGAGGGTCGTGACTGAAACATACCGCAGTATGTCAACCAAACTGCCAAATCTGTCAACCTTATTTTGTTATACGCGTGGTGTTCTGTAGTGATTTTTTGGTACGTTCCATCTACTGACAGTTAACAAATTTGAGGCCTTTAATTCCGATCTGTCATACACCCAACCGGGGGATGCAAGATTCGCTTACAATTATGTGGGATTCATCATCAGAGGATGTTAGTGGAGACCGCATGAACCGAGGATGCGATATACCTAGCTGCGGTCCAATGCAAGAAAATTGGAGACCGAAAAATGTAGAGTGTATTAGTGAGGTAAATTAGTTATGTCGAAAAAAAATGGATACAGACTGCCGGCTGGACTCGAACCACGAACGTTACGATTATCAGACCTGTGCTTTCTCCACTGCTCTCTTCATGCTCCTGAATATGGATAGCCTAAAAGCAAACATGAAGCGCTCATTTTCTCGCATACTCGACTTCGTATGCTTTTACTGCTGGAGAGATTCGAGGCAAGTGTGTGCGTTGTTCTACAATGTTCTACAATGTGCGTCGTTCTACAAGCTTACTGGTATAGTTGAGAGCGTAGATAGAACACGAAATAAAAAAGACAAAAAACCATTACATCGCCTGCATGGTTAATTCCTAACATTCGTTGCGATGTTCATGAACAGAGGATGATAGGAAACGGAACTAACAATCATTGTAATAGATATCTGGTTTGCGTGTAGCTAGTGTTTTCGAAGAATTATAGGTAAAAGAGTGTTTCGGGATGATAAATTATAAGATTTATAGTAAAAAAATAAATGGGGGAGTATAACAATAAAAATATAATATTGAAGGGGTAATTTTATATCAGAGCATGATTTAATTTTCTTAATATTGATTTTAGGAGTATCAACATCTTGATATGTCATCGGGAAGCTAGAATTGCCTATAGTGGGACAAAAGTACGAGTTAGTTAGGAAAAAGTAAGAGTCGTGTTCCCAAAAATTCGATCCAGCAAAACGACGTGTTTAAGACGATCGCTTCAAATTAATTACAACTGTTTAAATGAAATTTTTTTTTTTTTTTGTTAATAACTTTATTTGTACAGGCTCATTCGAATAAACTTTACAGAGCCAAGTTATCATTTTCTTTATACATTATAAATGTCTTAAATCTAAAATTAAAGGATTGGAACCGATTACTCGCGGTCTTCTCGAGGTTAGTGGATGACAATTGTTTGGATCGGGAGAGGGGAAAGGAGATTTGGAATATGATTTATGATTCAAAAATTTCACTATTTCTAAAACAAATACTTAATCCTATCGACGTTATATCAACTCTGTAATTATACAATTATTACAGAAACAAATCTACAAAAAAAAATACACACACACACATACAAAACACAAACAGTTTAAATGAAATGTAACTATCTAAAATGACAGTACACATTCCCTCCTTGACTCCGGTCGGAACTCCACTACGTTGTCCAGTTGCAACTTCAATGGTGCCCTGATGCTCCCTCCCGTCCCAGCATTGTTTTAAATTTACAGCGCAAATTTATATATAATCATGCAATAGGGGAAATAGCTCTAATGTTGGCTTATGGATCGGGTCCATGGCTAAAAAATGCTGTTTATCAATTTTATCTAAAGGAACGCATCATTGGGACGGTATGATTAGTCGCTATTGAAAATTTAGTCGATTGCTGAATTTATGTATGAGCCCAAATTTAGGGCATTTAGGCCGACATTACATCCATTTATCCTATAATAAAAGGCAAAATATGAAAAATAAAGAAGCTTTACAAAGTATTTGTACTTCAATCCAGAATTTAAATTATTGCAATTGAATTTATTTTAACCAATAATATTTTATTGGCACTTTTACACACACTGATTTTATGTGACATGAAATGACCTAACGCATCAGTAGAAATGTTTTCAAAATATAATACCCAAGTAATTAAACAATAGACCGAAACATCGAGGTTTTTTGAACATGAGGCGTTATATTTACAAAGGATATTATAAAATATATCTGCAATGATGGTATATTGTTCTGGAAATCCTGCATAGGTGAAATGATTGATAAACTGTACATGTTGTTTTTGGCTATTGTTTACTAACGGTGGATTTAATAATTATTTGTCTGCTTCATGCTACTTCTGCATCTGATGCGCTATAAATAATAAATAAAAATAAAATTATGCGATGTATCAGCTCTTGATAACAGGAAACAATTCCATCCTCAGAGTTGGTTGGAAATGCTATCTACCATGAAGCTTTAGTGTGATAATTTATTAGTTAGAGAATGGTCTTAGAAGAGGATAGATAAATAGTTCCGTTAGAGTACGGCAGTTTGAAAATTGAATAGAAGTTAACAATGAGCGAAGGGACATTAATGCGACAGTGCAAGTCAAACGCTCACTTCTTTGCCTAACCCGTACGATAAACGCGGAGATTTGAAGTATGCGCTTCATTTTTTTTATATAATTACTTTATTTGTACAGGCTCAATCGAATAAACTTTACAGAGCCGAGTTATCCTTTGCGTTATACATTATTACTGTCTTAAATTTAAAGTTAAAGGAACTGGACCGAGTACTCGCGGTTGTCTCGAGGTTAGTGGAGATTTACAATTTTTTGGATGGGAAAAGGGAAGAAGGAGGTTTGAAATGTGGTTTATGATACAACTATTTAATTAATCCTAAAGCATGAAATTATTTCTTTTCATCTTGAAAACAAACATTGAAAAAAAAAACCCCACACGTACAAAATACAAACTAAACACAAGGTTAATCAAACTTACAATCTAAGGTTTATATCCATAAAGTAAACATATATGAGTTTCATAAACTCCAGATCGCGTCTAGCCAAAATATCCCGAACTGGAACATTAGGTTGTCTACCTCGAGCCCGAAGGGAATCATAAAAATGTGATCTGACTCCACGATACTCCGCACAAGACCAAAGGATGTGATCAACGTCCTGGTAACCTTGTCCACATTCACAGAGATTGCTGTCTCCCAACCCCACACGGAACAAGTGAGCGTTTAGACAATAGTGATTGGACATGAGACGAGACATCACGCGTCACATCAGATACTCAATGTGGGATCTCCAGGTGCATTTGGAATCGAACCAGACCCCGAGATATTTAAAAGATATGGAATGAGTGATCAGCCTACCCAAAAGTTGAAGCTTCGGTTGTGCTGGGCTATGCTTCCTAGAAAAAACGACCAACTCAGTTTTCTCCGTGGAGAATTCGATACCTAGCTGAATAGCCCAAGTAGACAAATTGTCCAAGGTATCCTGTAAGGGTCCTTGCAGGTCAACCTCTTTTGGCCCTGTGATAGACACTACGCCGTCATCTGCAAGTTGTCTCAACGTGCAATTGTCACTAAGACAGACATCAATTTCTCTAACGTAGAAATTGTACAACAGGGGGCTTAAACATGAGCCTTGGGGGAGACCCATGTAGCTAAATCGAAAAACTGTAGAGTTTCCATGAGAAAAACTCATATGTTTCTCTGACAGCAAATTGTACAAAAAATTATTTATTAATGGAGACAAACCACAAGCGTGGAGTTTCTCTGAAAGAACTTCAACGGATACTGAATCAAAAGCCCCCTTGATATCCAAGAACACAGAAGCCATTTGCTCTTTCTTAGCAAAAGCTAACTGAATTTCCGAGGAAAGCAACGCGAGACAGTCGTTCGTTCCCTTACCCCTACGGAAACCAAATTGAGTATCTGAAAGAAGGTGGTTCGTCTCAACCCATTTGTCGAGGCGAAAAAGGATCATTTTCTCCATCAATTTCCGAATACACGACAGCATCGCGATGGGCCGATACGAATTGTGATCCGACGCGGGTTTATCAGGCTTTTTAATGGCTATCACCCTTACTCGTCTCCAATCGTCGGCAACAATATTGAGCTCCAAGAACTGATTGTACAAGTTCAACATGCGCCTCTTAGCGACGTCTGGGAGGTTTTTCAGCAAGTTGAACTTGATTCTATCAGATCCCGGGGCAGAATTGCCACACGAAAGGAGAGCGAGTGAAAGTTCCACCATTGAAAAAGGCTGACTGATTTCGTCTACCGAATTCGCGGTTTCGCGAGGAATCAACTGCGACGGCACGGAATCCGGACACACTTTTCGCGCGAATTTAAGAATCCATTGATTCGAGCATTCCTCGCTTTCGTTGTTAGTAGACCGGTTACGCATTCTTCGCGCCGTACTCCAAAGCGTAATCATAGACGTTTCGTGCGACAATCCGTCTACAAACTGCCGCCAGTAACCCCGTTTTTTGGCCTTGATGAGGCTCTTGAGTTCACGTTCAAGAGATGTGTATGCGTCGAAATGCTCGCGTGTTCCGCGTTTCCGAAAAAGTTTAAACGCGTCGGACTTTTTACGGTAAACCTCCGTGCATTGTTGATCCCACCATGGTGTTTTCTTACGGATTGACGATCGCGGCACCGGTCGTGTTTGAGCTTGAAGTGCGCTGTCGACGATGAGATTAGAGAGGAAATTATATTCCTCCAACGGCGGAAGTTCTTCCACTGACGATACTGAATCGTCTATCGCGGATTGGAACTTAGTCCAATCGATGTTACGGGTTAGATCATACGCGACGTTAACGGATTCTGACGAGTCGAACCCACTGGCAATCGAAATTTTGATCGGCAGATGATCACTACCGTGCGGATCCTGGATTACATGCCAAGTGCAATCCAACGATAGTGAATTGGAGCAAAAGGTGAGGTCTAATCTGCTACCATTCGAGGATGGGCCAGCCAAACGTGTTACTTCTCCATTGTTAAGTATTGTCATGTTGAAGTTGTCGCAGAGATCATAAATCAATGTAGAACGGTTATCATCGTACAGCTCCCCCCAGCCTGTACCGTGGGAGTTAAAATCTCCCATGATCAAGCATGGAGTGGGAAGTACCGCACATATGTCGAAAAGTTGTTTGCGATTAACAGAGACTCTAGGAGCAATATATACAGAAGCAATACAAAGGCTCTTACCTTTAATGGTAGCCTGACATGCGACAACTTCAATACCGGGGAATTCGGGAAGATTCACTCTATAGAAGGAATGGCACTTTTTGATCCCCAAAAGTACCCCTCCTCCACGTGAATCCTCACGATCCAATCGAATAATGTTAAAATCATAAAAAGGGAGATCAATTTCTGAAGAGAGCCATGTTTCACAGAGGGCAAATGCATCGCAATTATTGTCATGGACTAAATACTTGAACGAATCTAATTTCGGAATAAGACTTCGACAATTCCACTGTAGAACAGTGATCAAATCCCCGACCTCGTTTGGAAAATTATCCATCGAAGGAGATGATAGCTGCAAGAAGGGGCCATTTTGAAGTCAATTGCTTCAAGAAGCATTTCACAGTGGGAAGCAATGTGAGGACAATGCTTTTCAGAGGATCAGAAATGTTGAGGTATTTGAGAATACCGTCCACAATGTCATCAAATGAGAACAGCCCAGATGAAGAAAGGGTTTCTGTTCTTAAAATTGGGGCATCAGGGGTTTTGGATGTCCCCGGAAGAGGTGGAAAATCCTGGGTATAGTCAGTTCTGCGGAATCCAGGAGGAGTAGAAAACTCCTTTTTTCCACCACTCCTTGATTTGGGAAAGCTGATTTGGGGCTCTTTATTTGCAACAATCCGCGAACGGATGCGCTTTCGTTTCCGTGCAGAACCTTCCGGAAAACTGAAAGAAGTTCCCTCCTCAGTCAAGTCAGAGTCAGTCTCGTCATCTGACAAAAGAGAAAAGGGATTTTTGTCATTGGTCGATGGCGTGGCTGTCTTAAGCATTTCTGCAAAAGACCGCCTGGAACGTTCCTTAAGGAAGCGTTTCATTTTGTCCCCGAGCTGTTTGTACGCCGGGCACGACGAGAGAGCATGAGGAGGAGTTCCGTTGCAGTACACGCATTTTGGTGCAGTAGCTGCGCAGGCGCCATCCTCATGCTTCTCCCCGCATGTGGAGCAACGTGCCTTGTTGCCGCAGTGGGAGGCCGTATGTCCCAACCGCTTACAATTCTGGCAGTTCATGACCCGAGGTACAAACAACCGCACAGGAAGACGAAGTTTTCCCAGCTCGATGTATTGAGGGAGGGCAGATCCAGAAAAGGTCACCCGAAACGCGTCTGTGGGGGTAAAACTGAAACAAAACAAAACAAACTAAAACTGCACAACGAAGAGCTCCATGATGGTATATTTTTTTTTTACAGATGTCAGTATGCCATTTATTTTTGCCTGTAGATTTGAAGACATACTTCGAAACTCCGTGTACATCGTACGGGTGAGGCAAAGAAGTATGCGTTTTACTTTGTACTGTCGCATTAATGGCCCTTCGCTCATTTTCAACTTCAATTCAATTTGCATACTGCCGTACTCTAACGGACCTATTCACCTACCCTCTTCTAATACCATTATCTAGCCAAGGGGTTGGTCACTCTACACAGTGTGCCAAAATCAAACTGGGGCACATCGGGGTGCAGTCATGGACGTTGTTTGGCACCCATGGTTACAATTTTTATGATCTTCAAAGTTACTGGCAACACTGAACTTTTTCTGCGCCTGCGCAGTGTGGATATGTCAAAATTTGTTATTGACGTTACCACTCCTAGTCAAATTATTTTCAAAACAACCGTGAATCTCGACCGAGGTTCGCCATGGATTCTCAAAATCGTTACACCCGTGACGGCAGTCGCATCCACATTTCCTTTCATACGAAGAACAGCTGGCAGCGGTATCTTGACCTACCCGAGGTTTCCGGCCATGGCTACACGAACTAGCGATGCAGCTCCCACGGCTGCGGCTGCTTCTAATGCTGCTGCTGGTCCGTCTTTTGTGACGAATTTTAAAGGAGACGGACCAGCAGAAGGAACAGCAGCAGCAGCAACTAAAGCAGCAGCAGCATTGGAATCAGCCGCAGCCGTGGGAGCTGCATCGCTAATTTGTGTAGCCGTGGTCGAAGCTGGAAATCTTGGGCCGGTCACGACAAACGGTGCTTGAGTTTTAATCGGAAAGTCAACAACCAAATAAAATCTATACCATCCGACCATTCGAACTGCTCGAATATATCCATGGCGGTGGCTGCTACATCAACCATTCCATCGTCCAACATATAATGTTGGAGGACCGTATTGGCAAAATCTCAAATAGTTCAACAAATTTTTACTCTCGTTCCTTTTTGCACTTCCAACTAACACAATAAGAAATTATAATTACGAATCATAACATTAACTACCCAGAAAAAGGAAAATCCTTTCCTTTCTCAGAAAATAAGCTTCCACTCTTTCAAAGCTAACGTGTTTTCGGTGTTCTCGTTGCTCCACGCACTGTTCATCTTCTTGGAGGAGGAGAAGCACAGCTTCTTAATGAACGGGAGTTTTGTGCATTTGTGATCATCGCGCTGTGGTTGCACTTCATGATGACGTTCACCGCCAGGGCTACGCTCAGGAACTCGACCAATCCGGAGGAGGAACTTCCCGATTTCAGCGGGAACATTCGCTCTTGCGACGGGTGGCAGCCCTTGGTGGTGAATGCAGTCAGCAGCAGATCCTCGGACGGCATACGGGTGGGTTATTGAAGAAGTGGAGAATACGATTTTTGCTGGCCTGGGAAGCGATTGTTCTTGGAGGCGCTGTAGACCTTGAAGCTGATCGAATTGTCCTGCAGGGTGTACGGGTTGGTGGACTCTGACAAGTAGTTCAGATTGGAAAATTGGCTGGTCCGTTTCGGGTCAGCGGTGCGTCCTTCATCAGTCCGACGTGTGTTCTGGACGGTGTTGGTTTCCAGTTTTGCGACGGATGATACTCGGGCGGTGAAAAATTCGGTGCAAATCCATTTCCTCCGCCGGCTCCCAGAAGGGTTGGTTGACTAATGATTGAAGTTCGTTGTGCGGGGTCGGCCTTACGCCAAAGATGGAAGGATCGTGCAGCAACGGAGCTCGTCCGTTGCAGGCATCCTTGGAGACGGATGCATCCAGTGTGTAGTCCCAACTGAAGTCCGTGTCGTTTTTGAAAACATTGAAAAATAAAAGCTGTTAAAATACTGGGTTGCCAAACAAGGCATTATTCACAAGCAATCAAAATTCAGTTCAACGACTTCTTGACACTGCCGGTACAATTGCGGCACACTGAGTGTGTAGAGTGACCACCCCTTGTATCTGCTAATAAATTATCACACTAAAGCTTCATGTTAGAAAGCATTTCCAACCAACTCCAAAAAATAACAGTTTGTTCTGTATACGTTGACAATTGTTTGGTAATGAAGTGATGACCTTTCAGTAAGAGTAGCATGATTACCGACAGAGCCTTAACAGTTATTACCGAAAAATTGGTCAAAAGAAAGAATTTAAGTTTACAGAACATATCAGATGTGAAAATAGCAAAACATAGTAAATGATTTTAGAAAATACTAGTCTTCAGTAACTCACGGTACTGTTCTCAGTATAAACATGGAAAAATAACTGAATAGTTTTCCGTGCAAACATTACAAGCACAAATTTTACCTATGAAAAGTTCAAAAATTTGAGCAATAGTTGATGCTCTACGATATTTGTCAATTTTCATGTGTCCAAAGACAATCATTTACTTTCGTTTCGTGCATTAATTTACATTCATTTGTCCCTAACTTTTTTCATCAGCAGAATTTTATAAAATACTGAATGAAGCTCTTGTATGTTTTGATATAAGCTATAATTTTTGGGAATTACTCAAATCTGTATCTCTTATACATGACGAACTATAGCGGGCAGAACTTGTTATTGTTTTTCAGTGAATGTACTTTACATGCACTGAAAATCAATGGTGAGTTCTGTTCGCTCTGCTTCATCATGCATAAGAGATAATGATTTGAGTTAATGACCAAAGTTGTAGTTAATATTAAAACCAACAAAAGCTTCCTAAGACATTTTACGGAATTCTGTCGATGAACAAAGTTAGACGTAAAATGAATGTAAATGAGTGCACCAAATAAATGTAAATGATTTTCCATGGCTGGTCCAAACTTTCAAAATGGGATGGTGTATCCATGAGGCGTCAACTCCTTTAAGGACTGTTCATTAAAGAAAGTGGACACCTGTTTATCAGTGGTTTAGGGCTAACACGTAACGAAAAATTGTGAATTTTGCTCAGTGTGTAAAAACATTATTTATTTTGGCAACACACCTAGAAAATAAAAAATAAAGTGAGAAAATTTCGAACGATGGGTTGGATCAGCTTATCAACTCGCTGATTAATTCTGCACAAATAGTTTTCCGAAAAGTTGTCGTTTGGAGAATTGGTAAAAAGCGTGTAGTGCAGTAAACCTACAGTATTGATGGACGACAGTGCATTTTGATGGACGACGAGACGTACGTCAAATTGGATACAAGTACATTTCCCGGGCCGCAATTTTTCAACGCTGAGCAGAGCACAGATGTGCCTGATGGTGATCCGTACCGAAAAATTTGGAAAAAAATATTTTGGTGTGGCAAGCCATTTTCTCCTGTGGCTTGAAGAGTTCTTCGTATTTCACAGCGGGCACAATCAATGGTGAAAATTACAGAAAAGAATGCATCAAAAACGGCTTCTACCCATCTACCGAAATCATACGGATCCTTCATTGCTTTGGCTAGATCTGGAATCTGCTCACTATGCTTCTGCTACGTTGGAAATGATCAAGAAGGAAAAAGTCGATTTTGTCGAAAAATTTCAAAATCTTCCAAACTGCCCTGAACTGCGTCCTATCGAAAGATACTGGGCAATAATTAAACGGCATCCTAAGAAAGATGGAAGAAAAGCAAGCTCTGTTGACTGCTTCAATAAAATTTGGTCTACAGCACAACGAAAAGTTAAGAAGAAAGTTGGGCAGAATCTAATGGGCGGTATCAAGAGAAAAGTTCGAGCGTTCTTCAGAAATAAGAAGTAAACATTCAAACTCACGTGTCGGTCATATGTATGTTGATTTTCATTTATAAAAAATAAACTTATGAATTTGTTCGGAAATAAATAATTTCCTTTGAGAAACAGGTGTTTACTTTCATTAATGAACAGCCCTTAGAAGTGAGTAGAACCAACACACTCATGCGACACATCAAACTACATGAGAAGTCAAAAATAATATCTTTCGTAACTATATTAAGTGCCTAGCACCACGCTGGCCAGACATGTTCCGGGTGGTCCTGGAGAGTTTTATAAATTCCACAAAATTTTCCTGAGGCCAATGGAACTTCTTTGGAGTTCTCGGAACTTTCCTGAAATTCTCTTCAGAACTACTCTGAAACTCTCCACAGAACTGCTCTGAAACTCTCCACAGAACTACACTGAATTTCTCCTCAGAATTGCACACACACTCTCCTCAGAACTACTTTTAACTTCTCCTCAGAACTACTCTGAAGTTCTCCTCAGAACTACTCTGAAGCTCTCCTCAGAACTAAGTTCTCACCAGAACTACTCTAGATCTGAATTTCTCCTCAGAATTGCACACACACTCTCCTCAGAACTACTTTTAACTTCTCTTCAGAACTACTCTGAAACTCTCCACAGAACTACTCTGAAACTCTCCACAGAACTACACTGAATTTCTCCTCAGAATTGCACACACACTCTCCTTAGAACTACTTTTAACTTCTCCTCAGAACTAATTTTAACTTCTCCTCAGACTACTCTGAAGCTCTCCTCAGAACTAAGTTCTCACCAGAACTACTCTGAAGTTCTCCTAAAAACTACTCTAGATCTTCGATGAAGTTTTCAACAGTCCTTACGTACCCCAATCGAGTATAGTTCTTGGCATTTTTCCTTTGATTTGGTGCTGTGGTTGATTAATTTTCGTTTTGGTAAAAATTAAATAAATAAAAATTTCAGCTTCATCTGCGCTAAAATAAATAATAAATCTGATTACAATATACTTCTTCCAATTACAAACATATCAATTAAAAATTAAATCCAGTGAAGGGAGTAATGAATACGTTGAATTTTTTGTATTGTTAAATTATACATGAATAAGGTGAGTATCTCTCATAAAAAAATTATTGTCTGGAGGTGGCTGGGTTCAATTCCCGGTCCGGTCTAGGAATTTTTCGGGTTGGAAAATTTTTCGACTTCCCTGGGTAATAGCAAGGTTGCAAAGACTCATTTCAGCTAAAATAATGTTTTTCGGAATAATGAAACCAAAAGATGGTATGATGGCATGTTTTACTTGTAACTTACAAGAAGAGGTTACAAAGTATGCGTTGGAAACATAAAACCTGTAAATTTTGCTTTCTATGAGTCACAATCAGCGATTTGCTGATCGCTGAGTGAGTGAGCGAGTGAGTGAGTGAGTTTGTGAAAAATCGCTGACTGTGACTCTCATGAAGTGAAATAAACAGGTTTAATATGTCAAACACATTCTTTGCAACCTCTTCTTGTATCCTACCAATTCAAAATTTGATCATGGCATCTAATTATTTCATAATTTAGAAAAACATTGTTTTAGCTGAAATGAGTCTTTGCAACCTTGGGTAATAGATGTATGATTGGACTTGCCACACAATTATACCAATGCAAAAATGGTACAGGCATCGAAAGCTCTCAATTAATAACTGTGGAAGTGTCAACGGCGCCGGTGGTGTAGTGGTAAGCGTGATTACCTCTCACCCCAGCAGGCCTGGGTTCAATACCAGTTGGTGCCGCCAGGATGTTCTGAGGCATAACATCTCTGATCACGCCTTCCTTCGCATGGGAAGTAAAGCCGTTGGTCCCCGGTTCATGAGTTGATGGGTCAATAGGTAGGGTCCAGGTGTGGGAGCTGCCTTCCTGGCACGTCGGTAGCATTGGTGCTCAGCACGGAAAACAAGATCGACGGAAAAAACAAACCAAAGGAAAAAAATTGTGGAAGTGCATCTAGAACACTAAGTTGAGAGCACGCAATAAGCTAATTAGCTTGAAATGCGAAGAAGAAGAAGAATTTGGAATGGTCTCACCATATTAACAGCCATCAGTTTCTGCAAATCCGATGTGGAAACAGAATAAGTTAATCACACTTCACAGTTCTTCCCGCTTCAAATACAAATCTCCATGAGGAATTTCCACATCTGGAAATTCTGGTTGTTCAGATGAGCGACTAGACATTTCTCGATATTTTTCATTTCCGACCGACACACTCGACGAGAACGAAAAAAATACTGTCGCGTCACTCTAACAGACCAACTCACATTGATTGATTCTCTCTTTCGTTAATAACTCGGCTCCAAAAACATGTTCAGCTGTTCTAATCGTCCAATGCGGTTTATAATACTTTCATTTAACGTACTATGTTTTTGACAAAAGAGAGAGTCGATTAAGAGATTCGATCAGCGTAGATCAGTCCACCTGAAAAATGACGCGAGAATTACACGCCAAAAGCGCTTATACTGCGTTAATAAATTCATCTTTTTTTTCTTATCTGTAGAGCCTTTTTACAACTGACCCATTTTATTTTGGTGCTAGTCACATATTCTCTCACAATTAAGGTGCGATAGACATTTGTTGACATTGCACCCTGTCCCAATCAGGCACAAGTCGTCTTATAAAGTCTATTACCATTTTGGGATTGCTTTGCCAAACTTCAAAGGATTCTAATATCCCTTTTCCAAATATTGACATTCTTTGATTGAACAGTGCTCCGCAGTTGCAGAGTATATGTTCAGCAGTTTCGTTTTCAAATTGACAAAACCGACATTCGCTTGACGGAATTTTTTCCTATTTTAAATAAGTGATATCTGCTAGGGCAGTCACCAGTCATCAGACCAGTTATTACCCGAAGATCTCTTTTACTAAGATTAAGTAAAATCCGGGCTTTTGCTGCACTTGGTCTTATAAATCTTTTCGCCTGTCTGGATGTACACTCAGGGACTCCACAAAATGGTTCCGGACCGATGAAGTTCGATGCAGAAGCTCGTCTTGCTAGACTGTCGACATTTTAATTTCCTTCAATGCCACAATGGCCGAGCACACAGTATAATATGACTTCGTTCCTTTCGGCCAATTGTTTGAAGGAAAGAATACATTCCCACACTAGCTTCGATCGACATGTGAAAGCCTTAAGCGCAACAAGAGCAGCTTGGCTATCCGAGAATATACAGATCTTGGCAAAACTGTATTTTCTTGTAACATCTTTGTTTGCACATTCTATGATTGCTTGAATTTCTGCTTGAAATACTGTGGGACTATGTTCCATTGGTATAATTTTACTGACTCTAGGGCCAAAGACCCCAGCTCCAGTATTTTCACCCATCTTCGAACCGTCGGTGTAAAATACAAAAGATCCTGTATGTATGTTTGTACCACCAGACTCTCAGACGGCTTGGTTTAATCACTTTGAAGGGAACAAAATGCATCTTAGTTGAAAAAATTTAAAAATTGGAGAATAAAAATTTGATCAACGTAAAATGTACGTAACATCACCAGTTTTCATTTGAGTTCTTTTCAACGCTGGTGGTGTAGTGGTAAGCGTGACTGCTTTCCCACCCCAATGGGTCTGGGTTCAATACCAGCCGAGGTCGGCTGGATTTTTCTGAGGCATAAAAATCTCTGGTTACGTCTTCCTTTCGGAAGGAAAGGAAAGCCGTTGGTCTCGGCCCATGTGTGTTCAATGGGTGCGATATCCTACGCAGGTGTGGAAGCTGCCTTCCTGCACATTCAATTGCCGTCAATGGATGGCAATCGTTGTCCGTCGGTGATTGGCACAAGATTGCGGAACAGAGACCGACGTTAAATAAAGGAAAGAAAATGTGAGTTCTTGGTCGGAGGCATCTGTAACCTGTTCTAGAAGAACGGATGACAATCTTCGCGTTGGTCGGTGCTAGACTTTAATTATGCATTAAATTCTGAAAACTAGGATATGTCGCAAACTCGCAAGACTGATTTCTGTAGCAATCAGGGATTGACTTTGCAACCCGGGGCTTCCACAATATGTTCCGGAATAATAAGGTGACCATTGTCAGTCTATAGACTCTAGTCAGTTGGTCTTTTATGAATTATTATAGTTTTCGATTCTAGCTTAGCAGTGATTCAGTAAACATAAATTTTGTCATAATTTTTTTTAATAAATCTGAGTAATCGAAGGTTCCTGTGAAATCAAATAATGATTAATCATAGAAAAAATATATAAGATGCCACGCCGAGCAAATACAAGAATCTTGCAAACTAACGAAAATCTGGAAATCTAACTTATATTTCAAAAATCCCGGGACGCTGAATACTGCCGAGAATTGGAGGCTCTATTTCATATAAGGTACGTGAACCATGGTCAGGAGATGGCGGGTATTATTTTATGTATAAACATATATTTTATGGAAAAATCCAAAAACTTCTGAGTTTTTGGGGGCAGTCAAAAGTTCCAGCAAATCGAGCAAATACGAGAATTAACGAATCGATCGCGAATACCAACATTTTACAAATATTTGCAATATTTTACCGTGTGTAGCAACATTTTTCTGGAAAGGCTATCAATACCTTGTCTCAGAAGTAATGTCGATTAAAAGAGACGGATATGCATTATGTTTAAAATTATGTTTTTACGTGA
Source organism: Ochlerotatus camptorhynchus (assembly GCF_037179485.1). Lineage (NCBI taxonomy): Eukaryota > Metazoa > Arthropoda > Insecta > Diptera > Culicidae > Ochlerotatus > Ochlerotatus camptorhynchus. The sequence continues at coordinate 409,017 of NW_027040793.1, read as the reverse complement.
TTTTGTTGTTCGTTTATTGTTTCGAACCCTAAATTCAACAAAACTTAGCGCAATTTGTTTTAAAAATCATTAAAAGAAACCAACCAAATACGGTGGTATCTAAATTTCTTAACTCATCAAAATATAGATATAATCGAAAATCAATCGTGTGAAACAGGATTGCGCATTCTAACAAATATAAAACTCGCCATTTATAAATAAGGTGAGAGCCAAAATAGCCGACTTTCAGCACAATTTTGAATGATTTCTCATAGCAAACAATTATAGTACCTTCCCGGTTTTGGCAACGTGAGGTCGTGAGCTTACCAGCTATTACTTTCCCCAAATTTGTGCTGGAAGTTTTTGGACAGTTTTTACTGAAGTACCAAGCAGCTGTAATACCTATATAATGGTCTAGCGCAATTACAGATTGGATGGGTATTATAGAGAGCAATGAGGACAATGTGATGCATAAACGGGAATACAAAATGCTCTGAAAATTAGAATTGGTTTATAGTGGTTTGAAGTGGTAAGCGTGATTACCCCTCACCCCAGCAGGCCTGGGTTCAATCCCAGTCGGCGCCGCCGGGATGTTCTGAGGCATAACATCTCTGATCACGCCTTCCTTCAGAAGGGAAGTAAAGCCGTTTGGGCCCCGGTTCATGAGTTGATGGGTCGATAGATAGGGTCCAGGTGTGGGAGCTGCCTCACTGGCGTCGGTGGTATTGGTGTTCAGCACAGAAAACAAGATCAACGGAAAACAAATCAAGGAAAAAGTAATAGAATTGGTTTATGTATTTTAAAACCTCTTTTTATTTATTCCTCTTGAGGGTAGCTAGAATAGTAGATATCCGAAGTCTCAAACCAATGGATCAACAACTGTTTCGCATTTCTACGTTTATCATGTGATGGTATCGGAAACAGTGCCAACTTCACATTTTAAGAATATAGAGAGGTACCGTTGTTTGCGGATGAAGTTTTAACAAGTATTCCTTTTTTCCAATTGCTAGCTGCCTAATCTGTGGTAGTTAAAATATTGATCACAAATTTTATATTTATTTAAAAAAACACAGGAATCCAGGAATCCAGAAAAAAAGAATACCGGCTAAAACACCATCCGCAAACAACGGTACCTCTCTGTACAAATCAAATGAGCATTGAAAACGAATCCCCAATCAATTAAATTAAACAACCGTATTCACCTTCAACAAATCGTAATTAATTCTCCTAGTGTTAATCGTTAATTTCATTTTAGAAAGCATACCTCGTTTAATTGGAACTGTCGATCCGCTTTCAACCGCAACACTTCCTTTTTTACGAATCACAACATACTCAACTTCCCCTGCCTGGTCAAACAACACAGAACCATCCTGGCTAGGTTGGAATTTAAAACAATTAACAGATAATCCAGGTGATGCTTTAAATCCCATTTTCCATTTAATTTGACCGACATCAGAAACAGTCACCATTCACCCCCAACGAAAAACGGCGCTCGAGCAGGGAAGGAGGCATGATACGTGATGTTTGCTTTTAATTACACCAATTGTAGGCATGGCAGGGAAATGGGATCAATTTGTAGTGCTGGTAGTCAAACAGAGTATGTGCAAGCCTCAGTAACAAGCAGCTGCCTCAATATAATTCTTTTATAGGTGGTTGGAAAAATTAATTTCATTTTAAATTTGATAGTGAATAAAAGCTTCAATTTGATAAATAAAAAAAATTTTTGCTTGAAGCATCTAATAGTCACGATCGAAAGTATCACGAAGCAACGCATTGAAAGCCAGGCATCCAACACTGAACGTGCATCAATTTAAATTGAAAAACTTTTATTTTTATTAAACTTCTTTCACTTGAAATCATTCCTACTTGAAACAAAAAACAATCCATTTTCAAAAAGAGTTTCCAAAGCTGTGCGGGAATCAATTGACACCCACCATTCCAGCGCAGTAAAAGAGATGGCAACAAACAGCGAGGCGGTGAAAAGGTTAGCGCACCAAAGTGAAAAATGGGAAACTCTTGGCAGCAGAAGTGGATGCTTGGTTTTTGGACTGTGTGAAAATGGCTTACGAAAGAAATCCGGTCGAAAATCTCCCGCCAAAGCGAACTTCACAGAAATGGGATTTTGCCTTCGTAGCCCACCAACCAAGCACCAGACTGGAATACGGTCATCCAAGGATGCTGAAAGGGCACAATTCGACAGCAGGGTTGCTTCCACTCACTTCCTAAAAAAAAATATTTTTTTTTGAATTTTGAAATCATCAGATGTTTTAATTATATTTTGTACTTGTTAGATACAATAAGAGGTTGAAGGGTGTGAGGTGTTTGACACATAAAACCTGTCAAATTCGTTTTCAGTAGTCGCAATCAGCAATTTTACGACTCGCGAGCGCTCGCTCAGATTGAACGCTCACGAATCATAAAAATCGCTGATTGTAACACTCTGGAAGCAAAATTGACAGGTTTAACGTGTCAAACATTTGCCTTTCAACCTCTACTTGTACCAAACAAGTACAACATATCATTATAACATCTAATGATTTCAAAATTCAGAAAAATATTTTTTATAGCAATGGAGTGGAAGCAAGCCTGTTCAACAGAATGGATATTATTGTTTGACGGTTGCTATTTTTAGCGCAGCTCTAACCTACCTTTGTGCTGAGTTCCACGCTTTTCGGAATAAAACGAAGACTAGACCGGTCGTCGTCGTCGTCATCGTTATTGGTCGTGTTCGGTGTGAACGGCTAACGGCAAGTGGCGGAAACCTTGGTGTCCATCGTTAGTTATGCATGGCACTGCGCTGCTGCGGTCAATGTCGGAGCTTTTCAGCACAGAACCGTTCGACCTTTGTTTGTTCTGGCTTGGAGGTGGAATCTGAGAACGAACGACAATGCACCATGAACTTACTATACAGTTCAACTTTAATGATTGAAAATTTCGTTATGGTTGATGAGTGATTGGGACGAAATGGGTGCTATTTTTAACGAGATTCAAGGGGTGGGGGTGGTTGATGGTGATTCTAATAGCGTGGTCGTTCCCTGCAGAATATTTTGTTTTCTCCGTAATCAGCAGTGTTGATATTGATAGAAGTATAAACAAAGTAAGTTCAGCTATTTTACGACGATGCTGTTTGGAGTAAGATGGTCTGGACCAGAAGCGCCAACTTCATAGAATTATGGAGGGGGGGGGCATGATGGTTTGAAAAAAAGTTTACTCATGGATTTTTAGTTAATCAAAAATAGATTTATCCATGCTTTTATTATTCTCAAATATTTCCTTTACAAAAATTTCGAATGATACACACGGCTTTTAGAAGTTTCACGACAACCGACAAATGGATTTTATTTTCCTCTCAGAATTCCATGAAATTTCGCATAGGCAATGAACCTATGTTGTGCTAGAATTCAGTAATTTTTAATCACGTCTAATTTTTCAAAATGGCATGTTCGATATTTTTCAATTAGTCATACGCACGAATACGGCTCATATAATCGAAATGACGTTGCGTTGTAACGGAGTAATTCGTGATTGCATACTGGCAAGTCTCTTGTGCATTGCACCACAGCCACTTCTTTAAGAAGGTCCAAATCAGCATGAAAATGGGTTTCAATAGCTTCTAGGTTGATTCCACCATCGTGCTACATTGATTAGTTGGATCATCGAGCTGGAAAACGATTGCAGCACGTTTGTCTCCGGAATACACCATCTTGCTACGTGCGGCAATAGGACACAGGTGCTAACGTTATTGAAGGATACGGACAACTGGTGGCGTGATCCATGCTGGCTCAGTGCTTTGCACAATGCTGGATACATTTTCTAGACCCGACCGGAAATTTATACCACCGCCTCCAGGGTCCACAGTTCACATTGAACTATGCGAACAATTTTGTACTCAGCAAAAATGAATCACAATTCTATCTAAACCCACAATGAAACACCCAAAACAAACAACCACAAGCAACAAACTGCCGTGCAATGTTGGCAAAGTTGCTCATCGCCTCAAACCGGACGCACAAAGTTGATTAATAGATATTTTCATCATCTTTCTGTCGTTAGCCGAGTCAGTCAACATTGCCGTCGTGTGGTGACAGATTTCACTGTACACAAAATTGTCCGCATAGAGATAAAAGTCAAAAGTTGGACCGGACCGCAATAAATGGGGAACCGGCTCATATCTGACATGGAAACAAAATTAAAACCATTAGCAGCTGCGCCCGGGGGGGTTGAAAGTTTCGCCATTTCGAATGATTTCAAATGTAGCTTTTCATCTTCCCACTAGCGAGGGATGCGTTGGAGAACTAATTTTCACGCAGTTAGTCGTGGTCAGGGACTGTGGTCAACTCACTCCCCCAAACGGTTGGTCTAGTTGTTCTGTTTGACAAAACGCGGTGCTCAAAACGCTGACAACTTTTTTCTAATTCAATCATGAGTTTGTTCGAGGAAATAACTTTCAGACAGAAGCTGAAAATTTCCAACTTATTTATCAAAATAGTACAGCGAATGTTTTGTCAAGTGTGACTTACAATTCAACCCCCCCTCGTGGGAAAACTTGTTGTCGGGAGACATAATAAAATCCGAACTTTATTCGTCCGGATTATGACTATTTCATACGGTTCATATTTTTGCAGACGTGCCCGGTTTGGCAAACACACATTTCGTTTATTTTAAGAGGTCGACGTGCCTAGTCGGTAAATTGCCGAGCGAGCCCTCGGTGTGGTGCACCGAAAAGGATTTAAACCGGTTATGGAGGAGTGAGCGTGGGCGAAGAAAATTGTCATCCTTGCCGCCATTATAATCGGGCTCACCCCAGAGGGTTTTCTGTTTTGATAGCAACATTTCTAGAGGAGTAGTGCCCCCGTGAGGCCTTTGCCAAAAATTGCGACGATATTTATCGGAACAATAAATTTAACCGTTATTTGTTCTGTAGGAGCTTGACGATGGGTGGACGGTGATTGTAATCGAGAGAAGGGAGGAATTGTATCATTAAACGGCAGTTGGCAGGTTGTATGTTTTATGACAGAAACAGTAAATCTGGGGTATAAGCTTCGATAACCTAATGAAATCATTAAAAAGTTTTTACACATTTTGAGTGGTACGATCAACGGCGCCGGTGGTGTAGTGGTAAGCGTGATTACCTCTCACCCCAGCAGGCCTGGTTTCAATACCAGTCGGCGCCGCCGGGATGTTCTGAGGCATAACATCTCTGATCACGCCTTCCTTCGGATGGGAAGTAAAGCCGTTGGTCCCCGGTTCATGAGTTGATGGGTCGATAGGTAGGGTCCAGGTGTGGGAGCTGCCTTCCTGGCACGTCGGTAGCATTGGTGCTCAGCACGGAAAACAAGATCGACGGAAAAAACAAACCAAAGGAGTAGTACGATAAATTTAATATCTGAACGCAAAAAAAAAAAATTGCCCAATATTTCTCAATTGGGCGGAATTGAGGGCACTTGAGTGGATTGATGTCCTTTTCGAAGAGATCTACCCCGTTGTCTCGATACCACTGTAGAATTTCTCCGCTGTAATGGCAGCTTTCCAAATCAGGCCAAAACTTACAGGTCTATTGTGTTGTATAGCAGCACAGCAAACAAGGAGTAGCAATTTCAAATTTGTATATTTTGTGGAAGCTGACATTTGTGCCTTTAAAGTTTCACGCTAAGGCTTCCTTCGAGTATCACCTTAATGTACGGAAGAATACGTTTTTTCGTTACTTGTACATTTTGGAATCCATAGTCTTGTTTGTCACGAAAATCTGGGAAACGAATTTGAACTTGCTAGGGACATCACCTCAAACAAATGGATTTATAGAACTTTTGTCCGGGAAGCTGCCATCGTCACGTACGTTTCGTCGTCCATGAGGATGCATCCTTCGTACTTTGTAAGAACTTCATTGTACAACTTGTACAACTTCACGCACGTGGGTCTTTTGGCCACTAGATTCTGTTTCAGTGTCCTGTTTGGTTGCTTACTGGCCCGAAAAGATCGAAATCCTTCTCGCTGACGAAACCTTCGGACGGTGCTTTGGTTGGCATTGATTTTCTTGGCAATATCATAATCTGACAGTCCTCGGTTTGCGCTAACCGTTCTCCCCAACAAACAATTTGAGTGTTTTTGCCTGAATAAGCTCTTATTCAACATTCAATGTTTCGGAGTTGGTTGGAAATGAAAACATGAAGCTTTAGTGTGATAATTTATAGATAAAGGGCGAACACGAAATTATTGCGACACATTCAACAGGGCATAACTTTTTTACCATTGGGTAAAAATCAACCAAATTTTGCACCCTTTCTCATTGATGTGTATTGTGTACATGCTGTCAAACTCGAAGTCGTGTTTTTCGATTCAACGAAAATGGAGGTGAACCAACGCGAGTTGAGGGAACAAATTCTTTCCAAGCACCTGGAATTTCCTGACCTGTCGCACCGGAAGTTGGGAAAAATGTTGAACATTCACCATTCAACCGTCTCCAGAGTGTTGAACCGGTTCCAGGAGCGGTTGACGTTGGAAGAAAACCGGGACCGGAGAACAAAAAGACGGAGGGAAAGGTGAAGCGGATGATTAAAGCAAATCCCAACGTCTCAAGCCGTGATTTGGCTAAAAAGATCGGCATGTCGCAGAGCTACGTCCAGAATGCAAAGAAGAGAGCTGGACTACATACATACAAGGTACAGAACTTCCCAAACCGCGATGAGCGGCAACAATCAACGGCTAAAACTCGGGCACGGAAGCTCTACGAGAAGATGCTGACAAAATATGGCTGCTGTGTGATGGACGACGAAACGTATATAAAAGCCGATTTTAAGCAAATTCCGGGGTTGGAGTTTTTCACCGGCAAGAGCAAGTTCGATGTGGACGACAAATTTAAGAAGAAGAAAATGTCGAAGTTCGCCTCCAAATATCTCATTTGGCAGGCCATCTGCTCTTGCAGACTGAGGAGTGAGCCTTTCGTGACAAAGGGCACAGTAAATGGCGAGATCTACAAATCTGAGTGCCTCGAGAAGCGCCTTTTGCCGTTATTGCAGCAGCACGACGAAGCTCCGCTATTTTGGCCAGATTTGGCATCATGCCACTATTATAAAAGTGTCCTGGAGTGGTATGAGGCCAATTCTGTCCATTTTGTTCCAAAGGACATGAATCCGCCAAACTGTCCGGAGCTGCGCCCGGTGGAGCAGTACTGGGCAATAATGAAGCGGGAACTTCGGAAGAACAAGAAAACAGTCAAAGACGAGAAGGACATGTTAAGAAAATGGAAAAAAAAAACTGAGAGACTGGTACCGGATGACACTGTAAAGACTTTGATGGAGGGCATCAAGCGAAAATGTGTTCAATTTTACACTCAAGGCTCCATCGATTAACTTTTCTTTTGATTTTTGAAGTAAATATATGCATAAAACTACCCTAAAATTTTGGTTTGATTCTAAACATTATAAGAAAATTGGCATGACATTTTCGGTGTCGCAATAATTTCGTGTTCGCCCTTTAGTTCCGTTAGGGTACGGCAGTATGAAGATTGAATAGAAGTTGAAAATGAGCGAAGGGCCATTAATGCGACAGTTTTTAAAGATAGACGCACATCTTTTGCCTAACCCGTACGATGTACGCGGGGACTTGAAGTATGTCTCCAAGTCTACAGGCAAAAAATGTGCGTCCCTCTTTTGCTCATAAACTGACTGCGGCTGTGGAATAGTTCTAGCGACGTTTTCATCACTACCCAAAGCCCCACGTTGCGAGAGCATTTCCAGTCGATGCCCAAGTAACAATTTTGGTTTTATTAGGGTTCTGTAGACCATGATTTAGACTTGTAGAATGCTATAAAACCTTTATAAAGCTTCCAATGTTACTTGGGTGGTGTGTTATAATGCAATTCTTCTTTACCCAACTATTGTGTTGCTGTTTGTTGGGTCAACACCTTCAAATGCAGCTTCCGATCCTTAGTTCCACTACGATACTTGCTATACTTACTTACTTATCCTGGTCCGACATCCCTCAGGATTGCACCTGCATCACAATGTTACGAAAATTCACTCGGTCCTCGGTCTCCAATTTCTTGCCCGTCCCACACTTCCAAGATATTGCTCCACTTGGTCTAACCACCTTGCTCGCTGTGCTCCTCTTCGTCTTGTACCGGCCGGATTCGAGGCAAACACCATTTTTGCGGGATTGTTATCCGGAATTCTTAAAACGTGTCCCGCCCATCGTACCCACCCATCGTACCCGTCCAGCTTTCGCAACTTTCTGGATACAGGGTTTGCCGTAAAGTTGCGACAGCTCGTGGTTCATCCTTCGCCTCCATACACCGTTCTCACATACCCCGCCAAAGATGGTCCTAAGCACTCGTCGTTCGAAAACACCCAGTGCTTGCAGGTCCTCCTCGAGCATCGTCCACGTCTCGTGCCCATAGAGAACTACCGGTCTTATCAGCGTCTTGTACATGGTACATTTAGTACGGAGGTGAAGTTTACCCGACCTCAGGGTCTTGTGGAGTCCATAGTAAGCACGACTTCCGACAATAATACGTTGACGAATTTCTCTGCTGCAGTTGTTATCCGACGTCACCAATGATCCGAGGTACACAAATTTATCCACCACCTCGAACTAATCCCCGTCGATTGTCACGCATCTGCCTATACGAGCCCTATCCCGCTCGGTTCCTCCAGCTAACAGATACTTTGTCTTCGACGTATTCACTTTTAATCCAACCTGCTCTGCTTCACGTTTCAGCCACGGCCTGAAACGTTCTTCCGACAATGCCCACGTCGTCAGCGAAGCAGATGAACTGGCTGGAATTATTGAAGATCGTGCCCCACATGTTAAAGCCCGCACGTTTCATAACACCTTCTAGCGTAATGTTGAACAGGGGGCAGGAAAGACCATCGCCTTGTCGAAGTCCTTTGCGAGTTTCAAACGAGTCCGATAACGCACCCGATATCGTCACGCAGCACTGTACACCATTCAGTCTAGTCAGCTTCCCGGGAAAACTGTTCTCGTCCATAATCTTCCATAGCTCTTCACGGTCAATAGTATCATAGGCAGCCTTGAAATCGATGAATAGGTGGTGCGTAGGTACTTGATATTCACAACACTTTTGGAGGATCTGCCGCAACACAGATTTGGTCCGTTGTCGATCGCCCGTCCACAAAACCGGCTTGATAACTTCCCACAAATCTGCTTGCTAGCGGCGATAAACGGCGAAAGGTGATCTGGGAAAGCACTTTGTAAGCCGCGTTAAGAATAGTGATCGCTCGATAGTTCTCACATTCTAGTTTGTCACCTTTTTTATATACTGGGCATATTACTCCCCCTTTCCACTCAGTCGGTGCAGACAAGTGGCCAACTTATCCGGGCCCATTTTGATAAGTTCCGCTCCGATACCATCTTTCCCAGCTGCTTTGTTGTTCTTAAGCTGTCGGATAGCATCCTTAACTTCACCTATCATGGGAGCTGGCATGTCCCTCTCATCCGCTGTACCGACGAAGCCATTCCTCCTGCCGCCTTGGTCCTCCGCCTCTGCGCCGTTCAGATGTTCATCGTAGTGCTGCTTCCACCTTTCAATCACCTCACGTTCGTCCGTTAAGATACCCCCTTCCTTATCCCGACACATTTCGGCTCGCGGCACAAAGCCTTGGTGGGATGTGTTGAGTTTCTTGTAGAACTTGCGTGTTTCTTGAGAACGACACTTGCTATGATCCTGCCGATTGATAAAGGGTGTCCCACATAAAATTTCATCATGGAAAAAAACGCTGTAGAAAATTACCCATTGGGTATTTTCGCTTGAAAATTTGGGTAGAAATAGTTTAGAGTGTTTTGTTTACACTGAATTTTTATCGCCGTCAGTTTTTGGAAAGTAGGAAAAAATGGCCTCACCCGAAAAGCAACGTCGCGAACTGATTTTGCGCAAGCACCTGGAAAATCCTCACCTCTCTCATCGGGTCAGCGGAAAACAACTCGTAATCGTGCAACCAACGGTGAACCGTGTGATTAAACGTTACTGAGAACTATGAGAAACGAACGGAAGAAGAAATGCGGTCAGAATGGATGTCATATTAATGATCAGGATCATAAGCGTCTCGTGAAAGCGTTCAAGCGGAAACCCAATGCTTCGGTCAGGGATGTGGCCAAAAAGTTGAATCTGTCCAAGTCTTTCGTTCAGAGAGCCAAGAACCGGGAGGGACTGCATACGTACAAACTGAACATCCAGATGCTGACGAAGCCTCATTGTCTCGTCATGGATGATGAGACTTACGTCAAGGTGGACTTCCGGGGCTACTGTTCTTCACCGCCTAGTACAAGTTTGATGTTCCGGAGGAAGTAAGGAAGCAGAAACTTTCAAAGTTTGCCAAGAAATACATGATTTGGCAAGCGATCTGCTCATGTGACAAACGGTGTGCGCCGTTCGTGACTACCGGGACTTTAAACGGGGAGATCTACCTCAAGGAATGTCTACACAAGCGTCTACTTCCTCTGTTGAAGCAACACGAGGGCCCTACGATCTTCTGGCCGGATCTAGCATCGTGCCACTATTCAAATGTTATCTTGGAGTGGTACGAAGCCAACGGGGTCACAAGGACATTACCCCCCCCCCCCCCTCACCGGAACTAAAGCCCATCGAAAATACTAGGCTATTATGAAGCAGGCACTACGGAAGCATCGCACCAAGGAGGTCAAATCTGAGGAAGACATGAAGAAAAAGTGGGTTTCCGTACAGAAGAAGCTGCAGCCAGATGTTGTACAGAACCTAATGAGTGGAGTTAAGCGTAAGGTACGAGCGTACGGTTATGGTATTGAAGTTGAATGAAATAAATATGCCAAAAGCTTACTAATGGGTTATGTTTTATTGTCTGAAAGATTCAAAAGGATCGGTCAAGTATGGAAATTTTCTACAGCGTTTTTTCCGTGATGCAATTTGATATGGGACACCTTTTAGTATGCCGCTCACGGAAACGTTTGCGAACACTGCTCACGGTCGATTTAGCCAATTTCAACGACTTCGTGATTTTTGAACTTGACCACGTCGGATTTTCCAAGTGGGTGTCCAAAATTAATTTTCGGTTCACAGCTTCCATCAAGTATAACTTCTTTTAAACAAAATGAATCGTGACGAACTTTTCAGCACTGAAAGAGGAAACATTTCAACACAAACTGCTGTCAAAACATTCCAGATTCAACCGCTTGCGTCCAGATATTAAATGACTCAAGCTTTACGCTGATAAGCTGTGGAGATTGAGAAATTAATTATCAAAAATGTAAACTTTGCAGACGATGAGTAATACCTTTATCAACCATTTAACATTTTTAGAAGTTCCTTCTAAAATAGTTGTTTACATTTTCCTTGTTTGCTGGAATCTTGCACGTTGTAGATTTATTTTACTTACCATTTAATTTTGGCTTAGTAGCACTCTAGTGGACACTGTTGAATGTCTTCGAGTACAACAATACCCGAAAGCATCTCTGTCAGGCGAGTTAAAAGAAACGGGAGGTGAACTAACACTGCTACATATAAACAAATTTTTATTATCATGTATCATGGATTTTTTTTTTCAAATCATACTCCGTTTTTGGCAACTGAAAACTGAGATGCGTGTAACAACAAACGGAACAATACTGTAATTAAAATGCTTGGCAACTAAAGAATCAACTGCCTGGTGCACAGTTTGTATCCGTGAAAATTTGATAAAAATTACAAATTGTTTGAAAAAATCTCTTTTTTTTCACTTATTTTTTTTTAATTAATTGTAGGGGAAAAGTTGGCTTCGGCAATACCTTAACCTATTATCGTCAGGGGGTAAACAAAGTCCTTGGGAGCTCAATTTTGGCATGTGGATACATTGTGTTTCAGAGCAACTATTGGCCAAATTTGAGTGCTCTAGGACTTTGTTTACCCCCTGACGATAATAGGTTAAGGTATTGCCGAAGCCAACTTTTCCCCTATTTGATGAAGATTCATTCAAAAGAACGCTTTGGGATTTTCTTCTTTGTACAGCAGAAGTAAGGATATATAGGATGGTTTGAATTACTTCCTTTCTTTTTGAAAAGGTTAAATATACGTACCATGTATCATAACAGGCTTAGATTAAAAGATAAAAATCGAAAAATGTATAATGCATTTGTTCACGGTGAAATCATTAATAGTTTAATGTTGTAAAGCGCTTTACTCTATGTAAAATACATCAACTCTATTGTGTTTTATTTTTGAAGCTAATTGTTCTTTGTTCCAGAATTGAATTCGATAAAGCCATAAACTAAACGTGATTGGAGAGATGTGCAATGCATGGTTCAATTCCACTGATTGTTCGTGCGGTTGGTTTCCCTGCTGCAGCGTAGTTTTTGCTCCACAAAATCCATTCCATTCCATAGTGCATTGGTATTCCATGGTCACAACCGTATCAATATGCAACGAGAGAACTTCTTCAAACATTCATAGCTCCGACTGTTCGCGGGAAATAAAATTCAAAACCAATCATATCAAATGGAGGACCATTTTCGATGTTTGATTGGAAATCCCACAATCCAATTAGATTTAGTTTTACCGCAAACATGGACATGTTTTAATGCAACCCTGAATTTGCATCTCTTTAGTCTTGGCTATTATATTCCCATTGGGAAATTACGCCAACCACTCAGAGCAATCATTTAAACATTTGTATGCTTATTATATGATGCGATACTCATAGAATTGTTTGACGGAAAAATTATTCAACTCATACCGTAGTGCACCGAATACCTGATTATGTGTTAAATATTACGTCTTCTTTTCAACGTTATAAATACATATGTGTAATGAATTTGAATGGATCTAAATTCAACAATATAAAATTAACGTGCAAATTAGAGCATAGAAGATAGGGATTATCAACCTACAAAAGTGTCCAACCAGAACACTATATCGTTTTGCTATGGAATGGCTTTATAGGTCTCTACTGATAGTGAAATTAAGTTGCGATATCTCTTTCTCTTTTAAGCTACCGTGAACGTGAGTTAGTCCACGTTCCACGTAGTTTTAAACAGATCCGGAAAGAATTTAAAAAAAAAAATTATCACCCGTCATTTTTGTTACACATCATGATCAGCAACAAAAACGGTAATCCACTGATATGAAAACAATCATTGCGCTATATATCTTGAAATTCTGATAATCTAGGAAGTGCTGTCTGCGGCAAAGCGTTTCAAATATTCAAGGCCTTTCAAATGGTGGTCCGATTCATTCGGAATTCTACCACTATGCAGCGCAAGTGTGCATGTGAGTTTCTAATATAGAGTATAACTCGAGATCCTGACCAGCGGAAAAGTTCAGACATAGTTGAAGATGCTTAAAGTCAATTCTTCAGATAGGCAGAACATTTCGATAGGTACGAATATTAGTTCAAAATTCTGCCACTAAACTATAGGTGAAATTAAAGAAACTAGGGAATAGGAGAAATTTCAAAGATTACTATATGATATGATCCTGACTATCTGGACAATGCTGTCTTCGGAAAAGCTGTTGAGATCCAAAACCTTTCGAATAGTGCGTAGATTCATTTAGAATTCTGACACTACACAATGCGTGTGGTCATCTGAAAAATCAAAGTATGCTGTATACCAAGATCCTGACTATCTGTTTTTCCTTTGGTTTGTTTTTTCCGTCGATCTTGTTTTCCGTGCTGAGCACCAATGCTACCGACGTGCCAGGAAGGCAGCTCCCACACCTGGACCCTACCTATCGACCCATCAACTCATGAACCGGGGACCAACGGCTTTACTTCCCATCCGAAGGAAGGCGTGATCAGAGATGTTATGCCTCAGAACATCCCGGCGGCGCCGACTGGGATTGAACCCAGGCCTGCTAGGGTGAGAGGTAATCACGCTTACCACTACACCATCGGCGCCATTGTCCTGACTATCTGGGAAAATCATGTTTTCGGCAAAGTTGATTAATTTATCAAGGCCTTTCACAGGGTTGGTTAAAAAATAATGCACTGACTAAAAAAAATTAGGATCAAGGCATTATGGTGGAGATTTAGCGGTGCTAGTGTACATAAAATATCACAGTATGTGCTAAGAATTTTGAACTAATATATTCATCATATGAAAAACTCTCATGGTAACTCTGACGATCACAGTTTTTTTCCGTTTTGGGTGTATTCATCACTGCGACCATTACTTTGATCTATTGTGATATTCCCCGTTTTTATATTGCTTTATCAGTTATGTCGTATCACTATTTTGTGAAGCGACCGACATAGACTGACCAAAAGCATTTTCCCAGCCAGGTATTACATTTCGAATGAAATGTACTACTTTACTGGGACCTGCATTCCAAATATCAAAGGGTTCTGCCAGCCCCTTATCCAGGAAAATACGCCTTTTATTGAAGATTGCTGCACAAGAGCATAGCAGGTGTTCAGAGTCTTCCTTTTCTATACCACAGAATCGACATATATCCTCTTGAAGTTTTCCTATTAGCTTCAAATGATATTTACATGGACAATGTCCTGTTATCAAACCAGTATAGACACTGAGATCTTTCTTTGATAATTCAAGAATTTTGCTAGTCATTGAAATGTTCGGAATTATGAACCGTTTCGACTGCCTAGCAATGGAAGTGTTGTTCCAATTGGTCTCCACTTTCATTTTTTTCCATTTCTTGAACTCCATTTTAAGAGAACAAGTAGAAACTCCACAGAATGGTTCTGGTCCTATGAATTGCTGTGATGATCCTAGCCTGGCTTTTTGATTCCCTTCAATTCCACAGTGGCCAGGAACCCAATATAAGTTTACTTGGTTTTGACAGGCCAATTTCTGAAGTGACATTGCACATTCCCATACGAGTTTGGAATTGCATGTTGCTGATTTTAAAGCATTTAATGCTGCTTGACTATCAGACATAATGCAGATATTCGAATGTTTATAATTCCTGCGCAAGCATATTACAGAGCATTCAAGAATTGCTTGAATTTCTGCTTGGAACACGGTTGGTCAGTAACCCATGGATATTGAGATATCAATCCCTGGACCAGTTACCCCTGCTCCCATACGGTTGTTCAATCTTGAACCGTCTGTATAAAAAACAGTTGAACTTGGACGGATGTTTGGTCCCCCACTTTCCCAAACATTACGATCAAATTCTGCTGCATTGTATAAACGATCGAAGTTATATTTTTTCTCCATCCAGTCTTCATTTTTTAATACAAGAGAATCAATATCAAACATTTTAAAATGCTAAGGTGTCCTGTAAGATCACCTTCAAGGAAGTACTTTGTTCGTTGAATCCTTAAAGCGCTCCTTTCAGCTTCTAATTGGATAAATTGATGCAACGGAATCAGATAAAATAGAGCATCTAGTGAAATACTCGGTGTGCTGTTCATTGCACCAGTTATTGAGAGAGTAGCTAGTCTTTGCAGTCTCCCCAGCTTCTTCTGAGCCGATTTTTCATTAGTTTTCGGCCACAAAACTAATGATGCGTAGGATATTCTGGGTCTTACAATCGTCAAATAAATCCAGTGGATCATTTTTGGTTGTAGGCCCCATTTCCTACCAAGAATGACTTCCAGATACTTGACTGTTCGTGAAAGTTCTAAAGAGGTTTCTTTCAATTTTAAGTTATTTATAGAAAATTTCCTTTTCCGTGTGAACGGTACAAAAGTGGTCTTAGAAGGGTTTATATTCAACCCTTCTTTAGCGCACCACGACGAAACATAATTTAAAGTAGTTTGCATTCTATTTGAAATGATATTATCAAATTTTCCTCGTACTATTATGACTATGTCATCAGCAAAGCCAATTATCTCGAAGCCCTTTGCTTCTAAGTTTTTGAGAAGTTCGTCAACAATTAAAGACCATAAAAGACCATAAACCACACCTCCTTGAGGACACCCTTTTACAGCTCTAACTGTTATGGATGAGCTTCCAAGATTTGCTGAGATTTCTCTTTTAGAAAGCATCTCATTAATCCACTTAACGATGCTTTTGTCGAATCCACGCTTCAACATATTGTTTTTCATGGAGTTATAAGATGCATTATCAAATGCTCCTTCAATATCAATGAATGCTGCTAGTGACATTTCTTTTGATTCAAAAGATTTTTCTAGTTTTGTAACAAGCGTGTGAAGAGCTGTTACTGTTGATTTACCAGTTTGATATGCAAACTGATATTTACTCAAAGGAATTGTAATCAAGTACGTTGATTTTATATGCTGATCTATTATTTTCTCCATTATTTTTAGCATAATGGATGATAAACTGATCGGCCTGAAGGATTTAGAAGAAGTTTTATCCTTTTTATTAGCCTTCGGAATAAATATAACCTTTACTTGACGCCAAGTTATCGGAATATAACTTAATCTTAAGCTTGCTCTAAACAAGCCTGTTAGAATGGGTGTCAAAGTTTCTTTTCCTTTCTGAAGTAGTACTGGAAAAATTCCGTCCCTACCTGGTGATTTGAAAGGAGCAAAAGAATCAATCG
Source organism: Ochlerotatus camptorhynchus (assembly GCF_037179485.1). Taxonomy (NCBI): domain Eukaryota; kingdom Metazoa; phylum Arthropoda; class Insecta; order Diptera; family Culicidae; genus Ochlerotatus; species Ochlerotatus camptorhynchus. The sequence continues at coordinate 392,603 of NW_027040793.1, read as the reverse complement.
CCCATTCGACTCGTTTTTCTGTAAAAAAAAATTATTGACCAGATTACGAGCGTCTTTCCTGGCAATCTCTAACCCAGTCGATTCATTCATTGGTGTCTGAACTTCCGTCCTGATTTTTCCAGAGCCAGTTTGCGCTGCACGTGTATTTTGGTCTTCATTTATGTTGGTAATTGAACATGGAAAGTGTGTTTTCATCATTGTTTCTAATGTTTCTTCCACAGACTTAGTAAAAGTGCCGTCTTCATTTTTAAGAGTTCCTAAGCCATTTGAATGATCTTTCGAAAGGACTTTTTGCAATCTGGCAGCAACTGGAGTATTTTCAATGTTTTCACATGTATGCCTCCAGTCCTTCCTTTTAGATCTTCGGATTTCCTTATTATAACATGTGAGGGCTACCCTGTATTTATCCAATTGTCTTGTTATTTTCGCCCGGTTAAATAGCTTCCGGGTTTTCTTCCGAAGTTTCTCTAAGGTTTTATTCCACCAAGGTACATTCCTATTCGTAGAGCGTTCCTTTGCAGGACAGCTGTCGTAATAAACTTGTTGGATTAAGCTTGAAAGCTCATGAGAATTTTTCTCAAGTTCATTGCATGTTTTTGAACATCCTCTGAAGTTATTAACTCCATCTATACGCTTTGAGTTGTATTGCTCCCAGTTAGTTTTCCTGGGATCTTTTATAGTTTTAATGATTTGTTGATTAACTTCATAATCAAATATAATTTGCTTATGATCGGACAAAGATACTTTATCCGATACGTGCCAATTGTTGATTTTGTCAGAAATCGTTGGACTACATAGTGTTAAGTCAAGAACTTCTTGCCTAATTGTGTTTATAGAAGTTGGATCATCCCCCTTATTACATATATCTATTTCATGTTTTGAGATAAAGTCTAAAAGGCACTCACCTCTGCTGTTGATGTCTGAACTGGACCACACTGTATGATGGGCATTTGCGTCACATCCAACTATGAATGCTTTATTTTGTTTCTTGCAGTAAGACACAAAATGTGCAACCTCTGGTGGTGGTACATCTCCCACGTCTCCAGGAAAGTATGCTGAAGCAACATAAATTTCCATTTTGCCGTGGGTTGTTGGCACCTCCATCATGATTGCTACGATGTCTCTTTTAATAAATTCTGTAATCGGAAAAATTTTAAACTTTTTCATTTACTATAATGGCAGCTCTTGGAGATAGCTGCCCTTCATCATAAATTAACTTACATGATTTTGTAGGAATTCCTAGAATCCTACTTTTGTTTGCCCATGGCTCCTGGATTAGCGCTACGTCCAGTTTACTTTCTGTGAATCGTTTGTAAAGTACAGCGGTTGCTCCCTTTGCATGGTGCAGATTCACTTGAATACATTTTATTTGCTTGCTTTTCATGTTGTTGATTGGATTTGCTGCGCTTATTGGGTCGAACTTTCTCCCCAACATTGGTCCTGCGGTTACCGATAGGTGGATTTATATTCGCCTGGAGATTTATTTCTCTGTATCCCAGCGCTGATCCTGTATTTGTCACTCGATCATCGTTTGTTCTCTCGTTAACTGTATTTGTAGTATGACCAGAATCTAGTTTTTCTTCCATGTCCTTGACACCACTGGATCCTGGGATTTTATCTGAATGATCTACGACCATTCCGTTATCACCAGTTTCCTCGTGGGTCTTATCGGAGTCATGGTCACTCCTGTGTTCTGGTCTCCCACGATCATTTGATTCATTTCTTTGAGCCAGATTTCTCTTCTGGAATTTCTTCCTGATTTGGGCGTTACCAAATTTAAAATCCAATCTTTGATAGAGTTCATAGAAACTCCATCCACGGTGAAGATTAATTCAATGTTGCGCTGGAGTATTCTCCATGCATCCACTATTAACCCATCGTTTTGGCTCTCTAAGAGTGCTAGAATCCCTTCGTTTCTGTCTTCAGCACTCCATGGAAAGAACCCAATTAGTATTTCTGGACGAGGGATGTCTTTTTCCTCCACCACAGTAAGTTCCGCCCCAGTCCAGGGTTTTAAAATAGGAATTATGCTACACAACCAGTCTGCTGTTTCCTGGTTTTTACAAACAATCACTAAGTAGCCCGACTTGAAGGCACAATGTCCAAATTTTGGTTTAAGTGCTTCTTTCCTTTGTCCAGCAACTTTGGTAATGATTGCTTTTTGTGTGGCCATCAATTGTTCTGTAGTAAGTTCCACATTGGGATAACCTTTCGGAAGGATGCCCAGCTTCACACCACAAACTACTTCCTTGTATGAGGGGTTGATCTTACCCTCAGTCCCTTTATGTTGTCCTGAGTGTTCGGATCTATGCGCATCAATTCGGTGCTGTACAGAGCTTCTTGATTTAGAAGGCTTGTTATTGCCACAGCTCTGTCGAGGAATTTTTGGTGGACGTGGATTACCACTGCTGTTGGATCCGTTTAGGTCTGAGTTCCACGAGCGTTTTGATAAATCCGCCGGTTGCTGTGATGTTTGAGCCAAGCGGAAAGCTTCTTCTCGACTATGCCCACTCTCCACAAGACGCTTGAAGCGTTTTTGACCCGCTCCACTTAACTTTTTCCCCTTTTTCCCCTTCTCTTCCTTTGATGGGGTTTTTGGTTGTTCCAGTAATCTTCCTTGGAACTGTTTCGGTGGTAGTAGTGTTGGTGGTGGTGATGATATCAACGTTACATTAATGCCGTCTTCGTAATCGTCGTCATCATCGTAGTCGTCATCATTACCGTCACCATTCCTTTCTGGAGTGTTTAAGATGGATGAAGAACAGGAAGGTACATCATCGACGGATTTGCTTTGCAGCTGTAACTCCTCTTCCTCCCTTTCTCTATGAATTTCCATCTTCGATCCACTCATGATACCGAGAAAATTTGGTGTTGGTACAAATAATGATCCTTGGCACTAGAGTACTGTGTGCACTAATCACTCGCAAATAAATTCTCACTTAAACAGAGAAAATAAACTATCAATTTGTGAGCCGTATAGAACCGCACTTGTGTAGCAGGTCAACAGAGTTGCCAGACGATCACAGTTACTCCCCATGTAGTTAGAATCTTTTGGTTTAGCTCTTTTTGGTACTTTGACTATGTGTTTTGTATTACTTCTGCGTGAAGTCAACGATTTACATACTTGAAGATGCTAATTTCAAATAACAGGCTAAAGCGGTAATGTTTATACGATAGATGAGGAGATAAAATCATAGAGTTGATAGTTCCGTTAGAATACGGCAGTTGTATATAAAGATTAGAAAGCGAGCAAGCACAACTTTTTAGGAAGGTACAAATCGGTTTGATCATCTGGTAAAGAGAGATGATCAAACCGATTTGTACCTTCCTTAAAAGCTTTCCTTGCTCGCTTTCTACTCTCTGTATACAATTTTCACACTGCCGTACTCTAACGGAACTATCAACTCTATACTTTCATCTCCTCATCTTGTAGCCGTTAGTTACAATTTTCTAGGTTTTAATTTGTGCATGTAGTTTTTGGAAACTGTAGTGTTTTTTTAGTGTCAGTGTTGGGTTAGTAGGATTAGTAGGATTTTTGGTAAAATTGCTGTAAATTGAAACATGTTAGTAGGATTAGATTGAAATTGACATTTTTATAAACTTAAATGGGCGAGGCAGGATCGAAAGAGTGTTGTGATCAACTGTTGTAGAAAAACTGAAAAGGCGAAGGAGATCATAAGGATGGGTGGTGATAAGCTACAAGGAAAAAAATGGAGGAAATAAGGAACGAATTGAAAACTGGATGGGAAAAGGAGGGTTTTTGATAGCTAAGATGGTCAACCATTGCCCAGAAGTATACCGACGTTCGTGCGTACAAGACGTGAGTGGAGTCAATACTGTAGTGAACCGAAAAAAGTGCCTCAAAGTGCAGTGAACGACCTCCTTTTGCTCCGTTCAAGTAACTTAGTTTGACCAAATTTGATTTTGGCTTGGTTTAAAACAACCATTTGTCCTTCATGACCTTTTTTATTTGTTCCACGCATATCCTCACGATCGGCACGTTTTGACCAAGTCAGTCTCGACTGTCTTGGTCTAAAACTCAAGGACCTTCCACTCTCCGGCTTGTAATTGCCAGAAAAGAGAGCATCCTCGGACTTGGAAGTCCTAATCGTTAAGGAGGAAGACTCTTCTCGGTTCGACCAAGGTGGCCTTGTCACGGTCAGCTGATATTTGCCAACGAAGGGAGACGCCGTTGCCAAGAGAAAATGCTACTTCGGTAGCTGCACAGGGATCGCTACATTCTCTGGTTGCGAATAGCCATCGCAACGCTCAAACACAAGCCTCCGATCCGCCATTGTCATGACCACACCTCCAGTCACCAGGTGCCATCTTCCAGCCAAGTTGAAGCCACCGATCCGCCATTGTCGACGAAGTGATCAAGCCACGGACCGCCATCGCGGGCAAACAACATCGGCCTCAACACAATCACCACCCGCGAGCGAGTCTCATCTAGTCTCAATCTATCGTATAAAAATTACCACTTTAGTATGTTATTTGAAATTAGCATCTTTTTGGTAGCTTATAGGAAGACCAGCGCCACGTAGTGAGTGAATTTTTAATTAATCTGTCCACCATTTAGAGAGTCTTGGTTACCTGATTAAGGGGAAATTGCTATAATGTTGGCCTATGTATCTAAGATTAGGCTCATCGGCAAAAATATGTTATTTATCAATTTTATCTAGATAAATGCGTCATTGGGACGGTACTCAAGGATATTTTTGGACATTGAAAATTTAGTCTATTGTTGAATTTATGTATGGGCCCAAATTAGGGGCATGACATTACATCCATTTCCCTTACTTTTGCGAAGACGCCTTGGTTAAACTTTAACGAAAAACAGCAACGTTCCACATAGTCAAGATCTCGAAATAGAGCACATTTTGATTTATGACATGCACACTAGCTCCACGTGCCAAACAAAAAATATTTTCATGGCGGTAGCGTTTGTGTAAAGAGAAAGCTACCGCTTCGAAAGATATATAAACCTAAAAATAAATCAGGTTTTTTCTAATTATTTTAAGAAAAATTACGTGCTCAAAACATTTTTTCTATATCATCATGGCAAAAAGTTGGACGGAGTAGGCTGCGCGTGTGAACGAACATGACGTTCGATTTTTTCCCAGAGTGTTTTATGCTTATTTGGTTATCAATCCGGTTAACATTGGCCAAGATGGCCAAGAGCGCGATTATCCGTTTCAAAAATAATCAAACCATCTATACAGAAGAAGCCCTGCGCGAACTGCATCACATCTCCAAGGGATACGTTATGCTGCGGTACTGACTGTCATTTGCCGCTGACATACGGTTTCGAAAATGAAGAGGAACCTTTATTGGAACCAAGATATTCTATTGTTCGTCGTATTCGCGTCAAGAAATTGCAAGTTCCTGGAACTGATACTTTGCTGAAAGCGAAGGTACTCGGATCCAGCAATCGACTACAGCCGATTATCTTTTATCCCAAACCGGAGGATCACTACATTTGGACACTTCAAACTGGTTCTACATAGGACGGGACTAGGTTATGTTGATCCCCATCAAGCGAACCGTCTTTGATTGGAACTACAATGCAACAATAGCACGGATGCTTCCTGTGGATTAATTTGAACTAACATGGTGAGATCGTATCTGATTTTATCTATTTTAACTAAATTTACATGGTTCTCTTAAATTTGACAAATTCTTAATGGAGTTTTCTCCACGCATCCTATTTTTTGTGTCTTTGTCATTATTGAACGCCAAATGGATTGTTTCCACATTTTCCAGTATGTGGTGGAACATTATTGTAAATCATATATGTTAAAACATTATATTGTATACTGAGTTGGGGGGCAGCAAAGGATTTGTTGACTGAACGAGGGTTTGTGGATATGCCAGTCCCTTGTCACTTGATTACAGATGTCCATCTGGTCATTTTGTCTTCCAAAGGTCTTCGATGAAGCTGATTCACCCTGCTGCAACAAACCATCAGGCAGAACTTTAAAACCAGTACAGTATCTGCAGACTTTGGTAATCCTTGCACTGATGGTGGGTTCCACCCAAGTATCCAAAAGTTCTGATAAAAGGCTATTTGTGGCTTAAGCAGCTTGGTTGGTGGTGGTCTATAGAATTCTAAGCAGCCTCATTTTTAAGTCGTTATAAGAACTTGAAAGTTCCGATATCATAATTGAAGAGTATTCTAAGCAGCTTCTGGTGGAACTTGAACGGAACTTTTAGAAAATAAATTATAAAAGGTCACCCTCTACACCAATTCTATATGTTCGCTCTTTTATGAAAGTTATTTCTAAAGGCAGGTATTAATGTGTATTGATTTATCAGCATAAGTAGTAGAATTAGAGCTGTTTGAAGAATTAAACCCAGTCCTTCTACGTGAGAGCCCTAGCACGAACCGCTGCGTCAACTGAGATATAAAAAAGTGAGCTGTTGTCCCGCCTACTGTTGGAGTTTTCAGTGCCAGCTGACTGCCTTGAATACGAAACACAACACCTTGATGAATTTTAAATTGGTGTTTGTCCGCATGATATTCCAACGCATTTGTGGCGCAGTGGTTAGCGTTCGTAGATCGCATGCTGAATACACGGGTTCGAATCCAGGAAATTACTTTTTATTTATTTTTTTTTATGTTTGGATAGAATGTTGATGCACTGCATAAATATAAGAATTATGATATACTCGGGCCACTGGTCATTTAATATTTACGTATATTAAATTTGTTACTAATAAAGACTTGTGCGGATTCCTTCATGTGGCTTGAAAGTTCTGTCGGAACTTTATTTGAACTTTATGGAACTTGAAAGTTCTGTCGGAACTTTATTTGAACTTTATGGAACTTGAAAGTTCTGTCGGAACTTTATTTGAACTTTATGGAACTTGAAGGTTCGGTCGGAACTTTATTTGAACTTTACGGAACTTGGAAGTGATTTTAATCGTTGAATGTGGAACTTTTGGTTACTTGGGCATTCACATCACATCACATCACATCATCACGGCAAAAAGTTGGACTATAGTTTTACAATGTTTTTAGAAAAATTAAAACGTGCCAGAAAAACACAATATTTTGGGCGCTAAGCATCAGAGCTTAGTAACCATACGATTTACTTCATAAATTAAAGGTACCTACCCTACAGGAAACTTCCCTGAAAGGTGTTTATCTACATGACAAGAGGTATGGGTCCCTCCAGTTTATGGATTAATTATTATGTCATAAAAACGTACACCCAACCGGGGGATGTAAGATTCGCTTACAATTATTTGGGATTCATCATCAGAGGATGTTAGTGGAGACCGCATGAACCGAGGATGCGATATACCTAGCCGTGGTCCAATGCAAGAAAATTGGAGACCGAAAAATGTTGAGTGTATTAGTGAGGTAAATTATTAGTCATGTCGAAAAAATAGGAAACAGATTGCCGACTGGACTCGAACGACGAACGTTGTGATTGTCAGACCTGTGCTTTCCCACTGCTCTCTCCATGCTTCTGAATATGGATTGCCTAAAAGCAGACATGAAGCGCTCATTTTCTCGCATACTCGACTTCGCATGCTTTTTCTGCTGGAGAGATTCGAGGCAAGTGTGTGCGTCGTTCTACAATGTTCTACAATGTGCGTCGTTCTACAAGCCTACTGGTATAGTCGAAAGCGCAGATAGAACACGAAATAAAAAAGAAAAAAAAACATTACATCGCCTGCAAGGTCAATTTCTAACATTCGCTGCGATGTTCATGAACAGAGGATGGTAGGAAACGGAACTAACATTCTTTGTAATAGATTTTTGGTTTGCGTGTATCAAACTAACACACTAACTTCACTCCAAACATGCTTACAAGAAGTAGGAATCTCTCCAAAAAGGAATACTAAGTACATGATTTTGAGGCAAAAGTTTGTCACCTGCCACAGTTTCATACGATGTAACTATTTCTGGACATCTTCTCAACAGGAGATATGATGTTTCCATCGACTAATAGTTTTCTAGATAGATTCCTACGTACAAGGAAAACTTTACGATGGTAGGTAAACACGTGCAGAGCTCTGGAAACACAATATAGAGCGACGAATGATTTTTGCAGTAGAAAGACGTGTGCTGAAGGATATTGTGCATCACCCTACTCACGCACGCAAGTAGGTTAATAGAGCTGAGCTTAAATTAATTACCGAAAAATTGTGCTTGGTTCCTGGCAAGGGTTCATATATCCTACACGGAAAGAATCATTTGATAGTGTTGCTTCCCGTTGTTTTAATTTGGTGCAATCAATATTAGTCGGTTTCTGACTAATTGAATAATTTCTGCTTGATTAAAAAAGCTGACAAATAAGAATCGAACACACGTTCATGTGTGCTTACCGTGTAACCAGTAGGAAGTTACCAACTGAGACAATTAAAATGCTGTTTCCGTGCTCGGCACGACACACTGCACCCAACGGCTATCAGTGTGTTACATATGTGGAGAGCATCCTGACAGAAAGTTCTATCTCCAAGGGAAAGTTTGTTTCATCACGTGCTGACAAGGGTAGCACAATTTCAGGAAGGACATGGTTACCTGCTGGGAGAGCATAACAACTATTTGGAAATGGCAGTTTGTTTCTGTTATGAATTTTGTTGGTATCACGCTGAGTGGGATTCTAATTGATTTTTACTCGGTGTCGCATGAAGCATTTGAAATTTTTATTCTTTCACGCTTCTTGTGACCAAGTTTCACAGCCATGCAACATTTTACGATCGTAAATATATACGAACTGATTTTAACGACCATAAACGCTTGCTCAAGGAAATGTCCATCCCGTCGTATTTTTCAAGAAGGCTGAAAATCGAGCCCCTCGACTGGTTTTGTTTCGTGGCTGTGCCTTCACTGACTGAGGTAAGAGAGGTTCAATAGAATGGTAATCTTTCACTACAATCCTCAAAATCATGTTATTTTTAAAAACCGCATCCGTGAAAAAGATTAACGCCCACATAATTAATGTATTCAATTTATACCGAGAGACAAAAATCCAGTAGTGAAGTTGAGAACAAAGCGTAAACAATTTTTCCTTCTTTGACTCTACAAGCACCTCATTTTTCAGAAGGTTATTATCTCGTATAAATAATGATCCCGAATGGTGCTACGTAAACACACCGCGTTGTGAACCAACACTCCAATTGGATGCCACCGGAAATATATGGACAAAAATGTGTTTAATTTGCCATTCAAGCCGTTATCACAAACGATGCAATGTATTAATTTAGCTTAATTTACATTTAAATATGATAAACGCACTCATCATTGTCTCATGAATACATAACGCTTTTTGGGTATTATGATTGTAATAGAAACATGAACAGTGTCCATGTCCAAATTTATCTGCATTAATTAAACTGGTGACCCAAGCTGTGGATTCCACCCAGCGTTAGTGGAATGCAAATCTGTACGGTTTCATTCTAATGTGAATAATGCTATCAATTTGATGAATAAATAAACATCATTTTATCGCTGTTGAGCTTAATGGGCTGATCGGATTTGTTTGCATAAACGTGCTCAATTTTATGGTACTATGATTCGAAAAAATCAGTTTCAATCTCATTAATAATCGCTGTGTAAATAGTCCCTTGTGTGATGAATGATAGACGATACGTAATTTAGTGTCACTCATTTTTAAGTTATCAGTAAAATAATATGACGTAGCTTGGATTTGCAATCCAATTGCAACGAGAAACAATGGAATGATCGGAACCAAGGTCCAAACTTTGGGTTTTTTAGTAAATTTGAGGTAGCTGGTCACCAAAAACTAGTAGCGCATCTCAATTTTCAGTTTGTGCTGGCATACATATCAGTCGCAGACATAAATATACTAGAATGTTGCATACATTTCAATGGATAACTTGTTAATCTAATCTAATTTAATCTAATCTAATCTAACACCAACACGGTCATTTCTTGAAAGCATCCTGGAAAATGATTCCATTATTTTTCTTGTCTATTTGATTTATGTTTCACATTGAAGATGCGTCACACATATCAAAACGGTCAGGCTGTGCAACATTTAAGGGGCAAGATAATTCAGAAAACATCGGGCCTTTTTTAATCGAAGAACATAACAGAATTCAATAAATGGATTAAACGTGGACATCTCGTACCGTACGTTCAAATTTTGGTAATTCTATGATTGGTTGGTTGTTGGAAGCATCAAAGCTAGAAAGGTTAAGTGATGCTCCATTTTCTTCTTACGGTTGGGACATGAGCACTAACTCTTGTCTTAGCCTTTTATGGCTTATGGCTATAGCGCCATAACTCGCTTTCTGAAAAGAGAAGACGGAAAGGAAAAAGAGAAGGACAAAGGGAAAAGGATTATGTAAACTCTATGAACATAAACAATATTTTTGATTTGAAATATACAATATAGAAATGCATAACGGCGGTGGTCACTACCCGAGTCTTGTCACTATTTTCAAGTGATAAAAAGTAACAAGGACTAAAATGTAATGCTTTGATTTCTGGAAAATCCTGATTCCCTAGTTTGAAGTTTTCACGACCAGGCTTCGGTGGTAAATCTTATACCAGTAACGCACCACAAATAAGTGATCTCCCAACGTTACTGGTATGAAAAGATAAAAATTTACAAAATGGAACGAACTCACCAAGTTTAGCCTGAACTTGAACCTGAAGGCTGCTTGACATGTGTTGATATAGAAGTTCAAATTGCAGACGAAGCTTGACGAACATCAACATGAACTTGTCCGATTTATTATAGTTTCGCGGATTGTCTTCCGTCGATTTGAGATAAACAAATGCCCGGATGTACCTATGTAGTCGATTTTTGATGTGCTTTGGCAAGCCTTTTCGTGGCCAGGTTCAACGCTGCGACTCAACGAATGATGGAACTAATGATGGGATGAATGATGGAACGCCTCATGGAGGTTCTACTTGTCTTCGGAACAGCTTCTCAGCGGGAAATAACAGGGACGTAAAACTAGATATAATTAGATGCAGCTCTCGCAGAGCTTCTTCTGTCTTAGTGATCTCACTGAGGAACTAAAAATTGTCTCCTGGGCCTGATTTTGACCAGATCAGCAACCGATTATAGATTTAAAAAAACTCCACGGAAAAAAACAAACGTCAGGTTCGATCGCATGCACAGCCTACTCCTTCCAATGGATAACTTGTTAATGTCCAAATTCTTCTTCTTAACCGAGTTCTTAACTATATCGTCCGAACTGGAGTATCGTAATTATCTTCAACTTAGTGGTTCAGGAATTGATTGTATGGAAATTGAAATTGAATCCTTATAGAAAAAATATATAGGGTTGGTTTACCAGTTATGGCTATACGTTTCTATTATTCCTGGTATGTTCCAATTATGGGGTATAGGAATTCCATAGGCCATAATTAGAACACACCACAATAGAAACGTATAGCCATAACGGGTACACGTACTCTATAGCAATTATTTTTTTTGTGCATATAAAATTAAAGGAAAAGGAAAATCCTAAACTTAAAATTCAATAAGCTAAACGCTTCAACGTTCATTTTTTTTTTATTATTATAAAAGCCTGAAGCCATTACACCATTTGAGCAATATCCATTTGTAAACAATCTCCCTGGGGTTTGGCAAAACCTCGAGGTAGTTTAATTAGACTACCAGGTCCCAGGGCTGATCTGGATCGTTACCACATTTCAAAGATGCACACTAATGTTGCCAGATCAGTGATGATGCTTACCAAAAGTGCATTTGAACTCGCTTGTAAAAGCATATTAACATATTAATCATCAGCGTATATTTTTGATTTGTTCTGAGCTAATAATAAATGATGAAGGTGAAAGTTAATGCTTTTCGTTGATACTGACTCCACACCCGTTCGAACCACACACAAATTCAAAATGCACCAATACCAACAAGTTGAGGCTGTATAAATGAAATGAGTAAAGCGTTTACATTGTGAAAGTTGTTACTTAGGTTAAGTCGTGACTTCCTTCGCGTGATGAGTAGACTTATGTCCAACCACTACTCGCTAGATGCTAGACGCTCCATAGAATAAACCACGTGAACAGTAACATCTGTCGGTGTGGAAACGAGTTCAGGGAACTCCTGCCGAAGTTCAGGGAAGTCCTGCCATTTCAATTCTTGGAAATCTAGGAAGTCCTGATGAAGTTCAGGGAACTCCTTCCGAAGTTCAGGGAATGCCTGCCGAAGGTCAAGGCAGTCCTGCTGAAATTCAGGAAAGTCCTGCTGAAGTTCAAGGATATTCGGCCATTTAAATTCTTGGACGTTGGTGGATCCAAGATGGCGAATGATTTTCAAAACGGTGGATTTAAAATGGTAAGTCTTTGATAAAATGTTCATCCTTCTAAATATAATACTATTGTATGCTTATAATAACACTATTGAAACCGTAAGTTTCAATTCCAAAATTTTGGAGGATTTTCAAAATTTTTGTTTAACAATGCACAGTGGTCCAGGATGCAGATTTAGGTGGAATGATATGTTTTGAGCCTGAAATTGAAAAAATCTCTTCTACAAAGTTATTCCTCATAGTTAGGCCCTCATTTTTATGGTAATGAATTCTAGGGTGGTTTCTCTTATCATTAAAATCAAAAATCTAACTTTTTTGTTTGAATAAATTAAGGTACACATTTTTCAGCAAAGTTATAGCTGTGCTAATTTCAAGCAAATTTGTTCAAAACAACTTTTTTGGCCGATTTAGAGCTATTTTCTTGAATTGAGTTAGGGTGGTTCTAAAAAAACAGCTGTTTTGCTCTAGTTTTCTTATTTTGAATTTCTCAGCAAAGGTGCCTTCAAATAACTTTTAGATATTAAGAAGGCGCAAAGCTTGTCAATATATTTCGCCGATCAAGAGTTATTGACGTTTTTATACTAAAACTATGCACTTTTCAAATGTTAATATGTCTGGTTAGGGCAAACGAAAAAATAGTTTTTTACGACATTTGAAAGGGCGTATGTTATTCTCAATGATATGAAAAAGTTGTAGGCATGTTATTTTTAAGACTCGTATAAAATCAATTTGAATTTATTCATATTTTTTACTACATTTGGGTATATCTTTTTTATTCAAAGAGATACAGGCAACAAATTTCGCTATAAAACATTCGTCTTACAGAGTTTTAAAAGTCTCTACAAGATGACTTTCATGAGCTGGGGTTCAATCCCAGTCGGCGCCACCGGGATATTCTGAGCATTAACATCTATGATTACGGGAAATAAAGCCGTTCGACCCCGGTTCATGAGTTGATGGGTCGATGGGTAGGGTCCAGGTGTGGGAGCTGCCTCCCTGGCGTCGGTAGCAATGGTGCTCAGCACGGAAAACAAGATCGACGGAAAACAAAATCACGGGAAAATATACTCACGTACAAATGGCTTACAGCTTTATTTCCTTACCAAACCCCTACCCCACATGTCATTCAATGTCTTGTAAGCAATTTTCCATCAATCAAAATTTTCTATCCACCCAATCGTAGTCACCCTTTTTCGGTAATTTTTACCAAAATCTAAACAGCTGAACTGTTCGGAAAAATTTGGACCATTCAATTCAACAGTTTTAAAGCTACTTCAAAACGAAATCTCCAATACAATTACAAGATTTGGTAATTTGAACAAGATTGAACAAATTTTGAAATTATTTTTGAGAAAAATAGGCTTTAAAATTAAGGCCAAAGTTTTACCGAACGTTCAGCAGTTGAGATTTGAGAAAAAAAAATACCACACACGACAATACATTCTGAGTGTGTACACCAAAGCAAAGGTACTGAAGCGGAAACTCATTCCATCTACCGCATTTGCTAACCACCGATGCTTGGAGGAGGATTTATGCTTTTACAGCAAAGCATGCCGAAAATTGTCGCTAACGCCTGGCAGATTCAACTCGTCAGCAAATTTTCTTTTCTCTTCCACCTCAATAGATGACGTCTGCTCCTTAGCCACAATTCCAATTACGAAAAATAATAATCTTTGTCTCCGTGCTTCGGTAGCGGTGCGTTTGCTTCAACGGAGAGGGTTGTCTCATCCGGTGGCGGTGGTGAATTTATTTTATTTGATGAATTTTCAGAAACTGGTGAATCTTATTTTGGAGAAGACATAATCGTAGAGACCACATACTTTTCAGAAAAAGGTTTACCACATTGACTAGCAACCTTATATTACAACATCGTTCAACATTTTCGTACATAATCCTTAGCATACTGTGGTACTATCACTCTTGGAGATTGGCCACAGCTAATTCGGCTTCGTTACCGGATCATATGACATAAAACTTCACACTCCTGTCACACTCCGAGTCACTGCACTTAACCAGTGCTGGAAAATGTCATTTTCAATAAAAGATCTCAAGTGATATTTACAGATATACTTTTGTCACTATCATTGGAGGAAAAAACGATGATAGAGATTTTCTTCAAAATCTCATCGAATTTTTTGTCATTACAGAACGTGACAGTTTTATGATCAATGTAATTACTAGCGCATTTAATGCTATTAAAGTTACTTGTTCCAAGTAAATCTTAGTAATAAATTCACTCTACTGATTACACACGGTTGTTTGCTTAAATTCATCTAAATCAGTTAGCAATTTTGAAAAAAAAACCGCATATTGTTTTCATGAGTGAATGATCATTGAAAAATGACAAGAAAGCTAATGATAGGTAGTTTCGTCCTGATAGTGAGAGGACCTGTTTTCTCATCGTCACATGACGGCCGTTATATTTACCAGCTCTGCACTTAACTGACTGACAATAACAATGATACGCTAAAAGCGGCAGCCCTAAGTATGCACCTTTAGAATTGATAAAATGATCCATAAAATATTAAAAAACGTTCTTTAAAAAACATCCAAATGATCCAGAAAACAGTGCAGGAAATCCCTTAAAAAGTGTGAATGATCCTTAAAAAATATCAATATTTTTTTTTTCCTTAATTTGTTTTCCGTCGATCTTGTTTTCCGTGCTGAGCACCAATGCTACCGACGCCTGGGAGGCAGCTCCCACACCTGGACCCTACCTATCGACCCATCAACTCATGAACCGGGGACCAACGGCTTTACTTCCCTTCTGAAGGAAGGCGTGATCAGAGATGTTATGCCTCAGAACATCCCGGCGGCGCCGACTGGGATTGAACCCAGGCCTGCTGGGGTGAGAGATAATCACGCTTACCACTACACCACCGGCACCGCTAAAATATCAATATGATCCATATTTTATGTAAAATTTAGCAACACAATTGTAAAAATGTGACGCTAAATTACTAAAGAATGAGCATTGAAATTGCACGAATTACCCAGAAACATATTGCAAATGATCCTTAAAACAATCAGCAATGAACCTTAAACTAATGAACGTGATCCATAGCAAATCAAGCTTGCCAAGTTAAAAATATAGACACGATCCATAAATTAGACACATATTGTCAATGTTTTGGGCACTATTTTTTTTTAATTTGATCCATTAACCTTGGAAAATTGCCCCATTACTGCATAGCTACTCTGGTTTACTGTACTACCAGTGTTTTTTTTTTGTTTTTTTGTCAGAAGAGCGGAGCGATAGGCGAGCATCTAGAATAAGCATCTAAAAGAAGCTTCTAAAAAAATATTCCCTATGATGCTTCTTAACACTCTAAAAGCGATGCAACCGGTTAAATGTGTAATGGCAAATTGGTAATGTTTAAAAAATCATTACTCAGCAATTTATCAATAGATTTTAAACCTATTCATACCGAATAAATCTTTAAAGACTTTAGTTTCATTCTTCAGCGCCTATTGATTTGGATTTTATCAATAAATAGCTGAGCTATGATTTTTCAAACATTACAAGTTTGCCGTTACATTTGACCAGAGACATCGTTCTCAGCCTGTTAAAAAGATTTTTATAGAAGCTTTTTTTGGAAAATAATTCTAGACGCTTACCCGTCGTTTAGCACTTCTAACTTAAAAACACGGGTATGTCAGTAAATCTAAGTAGCTACGGAGTAATGGAACATCTTTTCACGATTTATGGAACAAAATCAAAAAGTCAGT
Organism: Ochlerotatus camptorhynchus; assembly: GCF_037179485.1. Lineage (NCBI taxonomy): Eukaryota > Metazoa > Arthropoda > Insecta > Diptera > Culicidae > Ochlerotatus > Ochlerotatus camptorhynchus. The sequence goes on along the minus strand of NW_027040793.1, from coordinate 376,613 downwards.
GTCCAAAACATCAACAGTATATGTCTAATTTATGGATCATGCCTATATTTTTAAGAGTGCAAACTTGATTTTCTATGGATCACTTTCATTGGTTTAAGGTTCATTGCTGAATTTTTATGGATCATTTGCAATATGTGTATGGGTAGTTCATATTATTTCAATGCTCATTATTTAGTAATTTAGCGGTACACTTTTACAACATAACACTTTTTAACATAAAATATGGATCATATTGAAATTTTTTATGGATCATTCATACATTTTAAAAGATTTTCACTGGGGTTTTATGGATCATTTGGGTGTTTTTTAAGGAGCGTTTATAAATTTTTTATGGATCATTTATTGGTTTTTATATTCAAAAATATGTTTGCCGCTAAAAGCCTATTCACCACTTCATTATTAATCTATATCACAGTGTGTTTACTCTTCACACTTAGCTACTTATTAACAAGGTATACTTATATCGATTCAAGGTTGCCACATCTCCTTTTTTCTACTAGATTGCAAATCTCATGTCATTTATAAACCAATTTATGGTAATTTCTGAACTGCTTATGACTATTAAACACTAAGTTTTTTCTACCGAGCTTGGTTGTGCAAATCTCGGCAAAAATAAGTTTCACTGAGATCTCAGCAAAAGTGACATTTGATTGCTGAGTCTTGGATAATGCTTAGCTGAATCTCCGCAAACAAATGAAATGTTTGCTGAGATCTCAGTAAAACTGTTTTTTGTCGAAATTTGCACAGCCGAGCTCGGTAGAAAAAAAAAACTTAGTGTAGTAGTAAGCGTGATTGCCTCTCACTCCGAAAGGCCTGGGTTTAATCCCAGTCGGTGCCACCGGGATTTTCTGAGGCATAAAATCTCTGATCACGCATTCCTTCGGAAGGGAAATAAGGCCATTGGTCCCCGGTTCATGAGTGATAGGTCGATATGTACGGCCCAGGTGTTGGTGTTTCCTTTCTAGCGTCGGTAGCAGTGGTACTCAGTACGGAAAACAAATCAAAGACAAAATATATAAATATTATCGTGTCATATGATATTATTCGCTAGTTTGGTCTAGCGTTTCAAACCCTTCTCACTTTTTTTTTCTCCGTCGATCTTGTTGTCCTTGCTGAGCACCAATTCTACCGACGCCAGGGAGGCAGCTCCCACACCTGGATCCTACCTATCGACCCATCAACTAATGAACATAGGACCAACGTCGCCTTCCATGTGGATTTGAGGAAATACCTCATCCATTAATGCATGAGTTAAGTAAAAGAGTATGCGTTTGACTAGTACTGCATTGATGAACCTTCGCTCAATTTTAACATCTCAGACGTAACATTTGATAACGGCACAAAAGCATTTGTAAACAAACTTTCTCAGACCCTTTACACGATAACCAAAGTACACTCACGCAAACCAATACCCCTTTCGGAAAGGTGAGAGTTGCCCCTATCCGACGAAGTTGTTGATTTGCATAAGCGTACTTCGGTTTGGTTTAAAAAAGCTTTTGTGCTGTTATAAAATGTTACGCCTGATCTATTCAATTTTCACACTGCCGTACTCTTGCGGAACTTTCAACCTATCCTCTTCAGAACTTTATTACGAGTTCGAAACCTTAGTTTAATAAATTCCTTCCGACTCGTCGACTCAGACTCAAGGTGATTAACACTCTGAACCTTGATAGCCGTACCAAAGATCTCATTAGGCTCTGTAACACCATTTGAAGGCAGTACCAGCGTTCTGTAGACCAATTGTAATCGATTATCAAAGATTTTTCAGGCCAGGATCGTGGATCTCAGAAATAACGATTTTGCGAGATCCGTTCTCCCCCAGATTGTGTAAAGCCCTTCTGGAAACTAACAAAAATCCTTAAAAATAAGCCAAGGCTCATTCCACCACTTTTGTCGTTGAATCAACCCAATGATTCAGTCTCCCATCTGATAACCCCTGAAGAGAAGGCTGATGGTATAGGTCAACACTTCGTCAGCTTTCATTATCTTGGACTGAACGTGGCAAGTCCATACGATACTGTGGTTGCTGAAAATGCAGCCAATCACTATCAAATTCCCAACCATTTCCTGTGGAATCCGATATAACTGTTGGCCTATATCAAATCATCTAAAAACATGAAGGCCCCAGGTTTCGATCAAATTCTGAATCTGGAACTCAAACACTTGAGTTCAAGATTCTTCAACCAACTGCTGGAAGTCAACTAAAGTCATCCCCATTCGGAAGCCTGGGAAAGATCCGTCCTCTCCTTCAAGTTACCGACCCATCAGCCTTCTCGGGGTTATCTATACTGTTCGAAAGGGCAGGCTACCACCGACTCCTAGCATCTGCCGATGAAAACAACTTGTTGCTCGAAGAACAGTTTGGATTTCGTAAAGGTCGCTCGACTTTTCACCAGCTGACTCAGGTGACAAACATTCTCAGACGGAACAAGTCAGTATCCAAAATATCTACCATTGCATTGTTGGACGTTGAAAAGGCGTTCGATAATGTCTGGCACGATGGCCTGGTCTACAAATTGCAGCGATACGGTCTCCCAATCTTCCTTGTGAAGATCACAAAAAAAACTATCTCTCGGACAGTACATTCCGAGTTTGTCTGAATGACATCACATCGATGCGGGTGTTCCACAAGGAAGTATCCTTAGACCCATTTTGTTCAACCTGTTCACCTCCGATATGCCGGATCTCTCTGATAGTGGATCGTTGTCCCTGTTCGCAGATAACACACGCATCGTCTATAAGGGTAGGGTCATCGGAACTCTAACCATCAAACTTCAGAGAGGACTTGATGTCCTGTCTGATTATTTCAACCAATGGAAGATCCGTATAAACGTGGTGAAGACTCAGGTCATCATATTTCCTCATTCCAAATCTCCCGGACTGCTTCCGACTGAGCATAATAAGGTCAACTTAAACGGCGCAGTGGTGGAATGGTTCAAAGAGGTATTCTACCTCGGTCTTACTAGTGGGGTAAAAAGAAACCTCCTTGGGAATGAAAAAAAGTAATGTTTTATTTTATTTTATTCAATATAGTCACCTTTTAGCTCGATACACTTATTGCAATGATTTTCCAATTTCATAATCCCGTCCGAAAAGTAATTTTCCGGAAGGTCGGCAAAATACTCCTCCGCAGCGTCGATGATTTCCTCGCGTGAGCTGAACTTTTTATTGATGAGCCATCTTTTGAGGGTCGGAAGAGATAATAGTCTGAGAGAGCAAAATCGGGCGAATACGGTGGATGCGGAAGCAATTGGAGCCGTAAATCATTGATTTTAGCCGTGGTTGCGATGCTCTTGTGCACCGGCGCATTGTCTTGCAAAAACAATTTGTTTGTCGCTTCACGTGAGGCCGTTTTGCAGCGATTTCGGCCTTCAATTGCTCCAATAATGCACAGTAATACTCGCTGTTGATGGTTTTCCTTTTTCGAGATACTCCACGAAGAGTATGCCATGACAATCCCAGAAAACCGACACCATAAACTTTCCAAACCATCGAGCCTCCCTCGGACGCTTCGGAACACTCGTGCGGGTTTCAGTCCATTGCAGAGCACTCATTCTGTTCTCTGGGGTATAATAGTGGATCCAGGTTTCATCAACAGTTACCAATCGACGCCAAAAGTACGCCCGATTCAGCAACAGCAAGTCCAAACACTCTTTAGAAGTGCTCTCGCGTTCGTGTTTTTGGTCAGGAGTGAACTTGCGCGGCACCCAGTGGCAGGATAACTTTTTCATAAGCAGAATCGCCCCAAAATATGGCGTGTACACTCAGTACTAATCTTTGCGGTATCTGCTAGCTCGCGCACCTTTACTTTCCGGTCAGCCAAAGCCGTTTCATGTATTTTTTTGACATTGTCCTCTGAAACCGCATCTGCGGACTTGATCGGTAGTGGAGTTGCGGCCACCACGAAACTCTTGAAACCAATATTTGACGGTGTAATCTGACGAAGCATTAGTCCCATAATATATATTCAACTTTTCTTTTGTTTCCTTCACCGTTTTGCCTCTCAAAAAATAATGTTTTATGAGTGAACGAAAATCGATTTTATCCATACGCAACATGATGCCAAACACGTCAACAACAATCAGCTGTCAAAACAAAACTAAAGACAGTATCGCACTGAAATTTGGCATGCCTGCCTAAATATTAACGGACTACAAGGCACCATGCCCTTATTTGCAGTAGCAGCGCATTCTGGCGGTCAAGGAGGTTATAGGTGATAGTGACCGAACTAATCTACAAAAGCGCATTCGAAGCTCAGAAACGACGTGTTCCAAGTCCATCCTTCCAATGAGAGTGAAGGCTACTCCTCCCAATGGATATTCGACTTCGCTAAAAAGGTTTGTCCAGACTCTGCACCAGCACAACCAACTTTACGGGATACAGCCTGAAGTAACGGCTCGCTGGATGAACCATTCACAATGTTGGAATTTTCTTAAAACCTCCCCGATATCACTAAAAGACGATTACTTAACCTATATTATTCATTTATGGAATGCAATATAGTTCCACCAGCATGGAGAAATGTTAAAGTAATAGCTATTCAAAAGCCTGGGAACCCAGCGCCTGATCACAATTCTTACCGTCCGATTTCTATGTTATCATGCCTGAGGAAATTATTAGAAAAAATGATTCTATCAAGGCTTGACCATTGGGTTGAAACAAACAACCTACTTTCAAATACGTAATTTGGTTTCCGACAGAGTAAAGGAACAAACGATTGTCTAGCGATGCTTTCATCTGATATTCAACTGGCCTTTGCGCACAAGGAACAATTAGCTTCAGTCTTTTTGGATATTAAGGGCGCATTTGATTCAGTTTCCATAGACATACTGTCAGACAGTCTGCACAGTAGTGGATTACCCGGTATCTTAAATAATGTCTTGTATAATTTGCGGTCAGAAAAACAAATGACCTTCAACCTAGGTCAACTGACAACTTCTAGAATAAGCTACATGGGCTTGCCCCAAGGTTCATGTTTAAGTCCCTTACTTTATAATTTCTATGTCATAGATATTGATAACTGCTTAGATAATCGATGCACGCTTAGACAGCTTGCAGACGATGCCGTGGTTTCCCTGAGAGGTCCACGTGCGGAAATCTTGCAAAGACCATTCCAAAATTCCCTAAATAATCTGTCTTTCTGGGCATGAAATTTAGGGATCGAGTTTTCACCGCAAAAAACTGAATTGGTAGTATTTACAAGGAAGCGGTTTCCAGCCCAACTGCGTCTAAATATTTTGGGCAGAGACATTACCCAATCTTTAACCTTCAAATACCTTGGAGTCTGGTTTGATTCAAAATGCACTTGGGGTACCCACACTAAGTACCGTAAAACGGGGTATCTTTGATAATGCGGGTAACTTTGATAGTATAATGTAAAGATTAAATTTACCCGCTGCGTTTTTTCCAAATTAGAAACATTGGATCCATATTGTAGCTTATGGTATTTCCATTGATATCGTATATAGTTTTTATTCAGCATGTGTTACATTTTTTACAAACATATTAAAACAATTTTCGTGTTTTTCGCCTGTTTGAAAAAGCACTCAAACCATCACTAATGAAATGTGTTTCCGATATAGCCATCACAAATTCAATGTTGTATTCTTATTGTTTATGATGTTTTCTGATTAAATACTCTTTCGAAGTATCAAATTTAAAGAACTAAATTTTTTGAGTTTCACCCATTTTTTTCTACATTCTTCGAGCATTATCAAAGTAACCCCATATCAAAAAACAGAAGTTCGATTACAAAACTTAAAAATTAGTGCAAATGCTTTTATTTCCTTCAAACATATTACTAACGAATTGACTCTTGGATCCTCAGTACTTGTTTTAAAAATATATAATTTGAAAAACATTCATTGCTGTAAAAATTATTTAGAATAAACTATAAAAAACTATAAATGTTACCCCGTTTTACGGTATTTGAAAAAAAAAAGTGTCTACAAAGGATCAAATTTCTACGATCAATTTCCGGGGAATGGTATGGTGCTCACCAGGAAGACCTAATTAAACTGTATAAAACGACTATACGACAATATGAGCCTAGAGGTTCTAGCGGGAGTAAAACCCCTGCAGAACCGTTTCTGGGATCTCTTATTAAGAATATTGGTTAAATGTAGTATCAGTAACAACCTTTTGATTGAAAACATCGAAGAAATGATCGAATTGAGCATCCAGTCTAGGTTCGTGCGAACCTATCTTAATTATATGTCATCGGATATAAGCCTTCCGTGCTATAACCTCCCTCGTGTATGCTTTACTAACTACAGTTCCCCCATTGACTATGATCTCTCCATGGAACAGGCTATTCAAGGAGATCCAGATCAACTTCAACCAGTACCAACGAGTCAATTGCAATAGAATATTTTTCACTGATGGATCACGCATTGATGGATCCACTGGCTTCGACGTCTTCAATGAATACTCAACCGCCTTTCGGAAGCTTCAGGAACCTTGTTCCGTTTATGTTGCTGAGCTAGCAGCAATCAACTTCGCATTGGGGATGATTTCCGATATGCCCATAGACCATTACTTCATCTTCTCGGATAGTCTCAGTTCGATTGAGGCTATTCGGTCGATGAAACAAGGTAGGCACTCATCTTATTTCCTTTAAAAGGTAAGGGAGCAGCTGAGTTTGCTGGTCGAAAGATCACATATGATTACCTTTGTATGCGTCTTCTCACATTGCTCAATCCCATGATACAACAAGGCGAGATCTTAGATAGAAGAATTTCACATGATGAATTTTTCCCATTAGTACGTCACAGTTCTCTTCTAGGTTGGCAAAACGATTGGACAAGTAATTCTCTTGGGCGGTGGTTACATTCCATTACTCCAAATGTTTCTTCGAGAGCGTGGTTCAATGGTCTGGACGTAAGTCGGGGATTCATTCGCGTGATGTCAAGAATTATGTCCAACCACTATTCGCTAGACGCACATCTCTACAGAATAAACCTCGTTGATAGCAATATATGTAGGTGTAGAACCGGTTTTGATGACATCAATCACGCAGTTTGGTATTGCCCGGGTAATGACGCCTCCAGAGCACAACTGTTGGATACCCTAGTGGCCCGAGGTAGAAAACCCGTGAAGTAAGAGATGTATTGGGAACGCGTGATCTTCCCTACATGCTGGCGATCTACGAATTCCTTTGTTTGTCTGATGTTAGAGTTTGATGTGACCATCCCCTCCTTTGCAAACAATTTCCAGCCATTGTGTTCCAGTCTTATTATCCTTCTGTTTCTATGCTACTTGCCCCTGCCAGCCAGGATTTGGTCAACCGTCCGAGAGTTCTGAAGGAGGATCAACAAACCAGTTTCCTACCTAGCTCTTTCCAATCGAAATTGTTACCCATTAACCTCGAGCCCGCCATGAGTAATTGGTACTCAATACTAACCTAAAACTACTTTGACTATATGTTTTAGTATTACTTCTGCGTGAAGTCAACGATTTACATAGTTGAAGATGCTAATTTCAAATAACAGACTGTAGTGGTAATTTTTATACGATAGATGGAGTAGATGAAAGCATAGAGTTGATAGTTCCGGCAGTGTGAAGATTGCATATAGATATTAGAATAGCGAGCTAGGACAACTTTTAAGGAAGGTACAAATCGGTTTTTTCATCTCTCTTTACCAAACTCCCCCTTTGGAGAGGAATGGTGAGGGGTGTCCTACCCCCCCCCCGCCACCACTGGCAAAAAGAGATGAAAGCCGACTGCTCAAGTACCAACGGTGTGTTTGAAACAGTTCTACCGATTTTTACAGCACTTCAGTTGTTATTTGAAGGAAGGCATCCAGTCGTAGGTTTGGAAATTGCAACTATTGTTTACCCCTACCACGATATGTGCTCCTACCAACTAGAACTACTACTGTTTAAAATGTAAATTCAAGCATTACTGATTTTTGTCTCCGCAAAGTGTCACACATGACTGAGCCTAGTAAATAAACGGACTAGTTAAAAAAGAGGTCACTTTTCACCCCTCCGTACACTTGACAGCAAGCTGCTTTTCAGGGAACACATTAACAAAACGAATACAAAATACAACATCCTGATGAGATCCACTGTATCCACTCATCAACAGGAGATCTACTCTGGCCCTGAAAAACAAGCTTGCTGTCTACAAGCAAATTATCCTTCCCGTAATCAAGTACGGTATGCCAATCTGGGAGAGCTGCGCCAAATGCCATCACCTTAAACTCCAAAGGATACAGAACAAGATCCTTAAGATGATCCTAAACAGTCCTCCACGGACGCGAAATTCTGATGTCTACCGCCTGTCTGGCCTTCACCCTTTAGAAGAGTGAAGAACGGCCTTCTTGGAAAGGTTCAGAGACACCTGTCTGATATCAGATCATCAGATCATACGTGATCTAGCACGTTAGGTTAAGTTGTACTCGTAGCTAGGTAGTTTTTTTTATTTAATTCAAACAAAACACTCACCTCAAAGGGCATTTCGCAAACTAGTTAAAAAATGCAAAAATTAAATTAGAATATCCAATTAAAGAAAGATGAAGATATTTGAATATACTAAGCGTCAAATAACAGATAGTTCCGTTAGAGTACGTCAGTTTGAAAATTGTATATAGAGAGTAGAAAGCGAGCAAGGACAACTTTGAGGATGGTTCGAATCAGGTTAATATTCTCTCCAAACTCCCCAGTTGATAAAGATAGATGATCAACCCGATTCGTACCTTCTTCAAAGTTCTCCTTGCTCGCTTTCTACTCTCTATATACAATGTTCACACTGCCGTACTCTAACGAAACTATCAACTCTATTCTTTCATCTCCGGAAACGGACCACCACGGAAAGCCAAAATTTCATGTATGCCTAAAAAATGTCCGATTGAACCCAAATTTTGCATTATCGGTTTTCTGAATTCAATATGATCATTGTCATTGGCACACTAACGAACATACAATAACTTTTTAGAATCAATATGGTCGGCAAGAAAATCAATCTTTATCACACCGTCAGTGTGCCGGAGCATTATTGCTGCCATATTGTACCTACATACAACCTTCCAAATGCGAAACCACCGTTTATTCCAAACTCTTCGTGAAAAACGTGAAAAACGTGAAAACAGGTTTCATCTTCACCAGTCAACTTATTCACTATGGTGCGGAAAAATGAAAACAGATAAAGAACGAGGAAACGTGACCCAAATATCAATTTGAAGTCTTATCATCGACAACCAAGACAACAACCATCGTTTCGGTGTTTGAAAATCGAGCACGCGTTTTGCGGATGACGGTAATGACGACGAAGACGACGACACACTTTATTTTCGGCTTACATGAAGCGTCTTCCAAACCTCCTTCCGGCTGTCTGGTGGTGTGGAGTGGTGACGAAAGCATGAAACGCTCGCTGGGAAATCGACGTAGATTGTAAATTGCTTTTTGGACCCAACCAGCATGGTCTGTGGTGCCTTCAGAAGACGTGGAGAAATTAATAGATTTATCATGTTGGCTCCCATTTGGGTTCCCACTGACGATTATCTCGTTGAGATGGTTTTTAATCCAACACCAAGGAAAAGGATACGGACCCGCATGGCTGGCTTTGGAGCTACCGGAGTTTTTGTATCAAGGGTGATGATGTGTTTCCCTTAACGAATGACATGACCGTATCAATCTTGCTCGCATGGGAGGATAGCAATTTTTCAACGGTCTTCTTTTGTGGTTCCAGTCAGTGCCGGGTGATGGGCTTCCTTGTACTCGGAATTACTTTGGGGTTTGCATTTGGCCGCAGTGTGATGGAGGTGCTCATTAATTGGAACGTTTCCAGCAAAAGATGTGACTTTTCAGTTAATATGTGGTTTTCGACTATGCACAAACGCTTGATGCTTGCTCGTGATACAAAATGTTTCATTCATTATTTTTTTTTTCAAGTTAGTTGAGAGAATTTTAAAGCAGTGTCCCAATTGCTGAATTAAATTTAAACCGTAGTGAAAAGTGGTAATTCGAAACTAATTTTCGTGTTATCGGTCCTACGGTTTTCGAGTAAAAGTCAGCGTTTACGTCGCATGAGTATTTAACGAGTGGCAACATTTTTGCATTAGTAAATTGTGTGACAAATCCAGCGAAATCTAAAAAGTTTCCAACCCACTAATACCTTCGACTGGACCAATAATCCAATACCTCGCCTTCAGCATGTCCTGATTAAACAATGTATCACACTTACAAATCCAGCGTTATAATACTTCATACTTCCAGACACATCCAATATTTTCTTCGAACGAACAGCCACAATCTACATAAGATCCCCATATCATCAACTTTTATACGATTTATACCTCCCAGCTGACGAAGAAGAAAAATGTGACAGATAAAATGAGCATTGCTTGCTTCCCTGCAGCAAATCTTGATCTGTGGCAACTGCTGTCTAGCTTCGAACCATCACCATCGTCGGTCGCTATACGGGAGCAGTTCGTGACACGTTTTCCAGAGCAAAGTTCTAGTTCCTTATAAACTGAATCACTATCACCGGTTGATGTTGTTGGTCTACTGCTTGGTCTGCAGAGCTGTTATACTGCAATCAAAGCGCAGCGCAGTGTCTGAGATCCGGGAGTGAAAACTGCGCCAAGGTTGAATGACACATGATGCGATGCAGAATCGTTCCAGTTTCATTAATATTCATTTCTAGCCGCCCTGGTTGACAGTCAGCCAGCTAGTCGGTTGTGACGGTGATGATGGTGTTGTGTTGCAATATAGAGAAGAACGTCTTCTTGGGAGATGCAGTGATATTTCAAAAGTTGGGCTGTTAAAAACACCACAATTTCAACTAAATGAAACTACAAGTTGAGTTGGGTGAGCACTGGAGGGTTGCGGAGGTAAATATTTGGATCTCTCTCTCTTCTTGGTTTTGACGCTCTTATACGAGCTTTTGCCTGCTCTCAACTTGGAGTTCTTTAAAGCACTTCTACAGTTATTAATTGACAGCTTTCTATGCCATCCAATGGATGAATTCATATATTATATGACAAGCACAATGATACATTTCCAACCCGAAATATGTTCTAGACCGAACTGGGAATCGAACCCGCCGCCTCAAGTTTGGTAATATGTTGCCGTTACTGACTAGGCTATCAGTGTCCCCAAATTGTTTGGATGCAGACAGCAATTTTTAATATCCTGAACACTTTCCACAAGTGATGCTCTCACCACTATCATCAGCTTGTGTTGAATTTTCGTGCATCTTAAATATTCATATGTACAATCGGATTTGCTTAGGAACACATGCAATCTTCCTCGTACTACAAGCAAGAGGTTGAGTGCATCTATATGTGTATATTTGATGCAAATCAGATCAAGCCATGCAAATCTAACTTGATAGGGGAGAGAACTACTTCGGCTTAATCGCCTATTTTTGGCCTGTATGCCAATCATACGTCCGGTACAACACTTGCAAAACAAGGTCTTTTGCGTTCTTATAGACAAATATTTATCCGAATAACAGTCGTTTAAATGCGTTTGTACGAAATTGAAGCTTTTGTAGTAAAATATAATCAATTTATGACTTTTTATCAAGGTAAAAAATTTATAAGAACTCTGTAATAGATAGAATCATTTTGTTTGCAGGTTGAGCTTAATAGGACAACAATTCAATGTAATCCCTAAATCATCATGAATTTAAAATAAGAAGAATCAAAACCGCACCTGCATGTATCAGGAAAACATAATGTAATCTCTGGGGAGAAAATTTATCACCATGCGCATCAGTGGTACTCATGACTCCCTCACCTTGCCACGAAACCACAAAATTGCTCCCCCTCGCTGAGGTGCCCATTGACAAATTGATCTTTCATCATGGTTGACTATTGGGACGGAGACTCATGTACGACAGCAGTGTGTGGGCAATCGGTGACAATCGATTAATCGGGAAGCAGTGGCAAAATAAAAACCTTCGCCAATGATTGCTTATGGTTGTCACGTTGGAAATATACGAACCTCCTGGGACTCGTAATGATTTATTGACATTCGAGTGTGTCGTTTGTGAGCGAGTTTCAATCAGAGCGTGCTCGATGGCATCGGGACATGTAAGAAGAGTTATTGGACTAATCGTTTTTTCCCCTCTGATGAACGTTGGCGCCTAAAGTGGAATACCTGTGAAATGGTAAAGAGAAGGATTAATAATTATCATTTAATTCTCCTACCTCCCCGATTAATCTTATAGTTCAATACGATCAGACTTCATGATGCCAAAGTAACGCTCATCTGTCACACAAAGTAGCTGCAACTTTATTGTTACTAAAATGAGTACTATAGCAGTTACCTAAACCAGTTTGTGATAAGTGTGGAGGATGCTAACCTTAATACGCACCATTACGAAGGGTTGAGGTAGACGATATATTTAATGTAATTTAGTTAAATCATTGCAATCAGGTTCAGCTGAAAGCAGTAGATTTAAATTACATCCAAAGTATTCCATTTCTTCACCGTGACGTGGCGTCAACCATTTATTACCATTTTGAATTTATTTTTTCTTCCAACAGCGACAAGAAAATGTACCGAACCAAAAACCACACTGCATGTGAATCTTGTTGAGATGCAAGCAACGTACAGTACTTCAGAAGAGAAAGCGGTTTTCATCAAGTTCATGTTAATCAATGCAATATGAATTGCAGCATAGTCCCAAGCAATTATCGTTCCATTACACTTATGGAAAGGCAGATGATGTACGGGTACTTCCTTCGTTTCATGCCAAAAACACTGTTTAAAAGCAAAATAGTTGCGCTACAAGTTAAATGTATGTTTACTTTGGATACCGCATCAATTTGGCAGCTCTATGTTATCAGATAGTATAAATAAATTTAAACACCAAGAGCTTTTTGAGTGTGTTGATTTAATTCCGCTATAATTGCTTATCTTTTGACAGATACGCGTATTTCGTCTATTACTTGTAGACTTCATCAGTGCCAAGTACTCAACACCACTTGGCACTGCTGAAGTCTGTAATTAGTAGATAAAATACACGTAACTGTCAACAGATAAGCATTTATAACGGAATTAAAAGGAAATAAATCAACACACTTGAAAAGCTCTCCATGAAGGGATTCCGATAAGAGGTTCGACGAACTTAATAGATACAGTGCTTTCCCGATTTCGTCAGCTCTCAATTTTGTCGGGGTACCCCGATTTTGTCCGCCTTTGTCAGCCGATTTTGTCAGCCTGCAGATTTCACTAAATTTTTAAGTACTTAAACATGAATTCTCAAACTCTACGCTGGGAATAATTGTTACACTTTGCTGTAATGTGAATGTTAGGGGAAGCGAGGGTAAAATGTGCATACGGGGTAAAATTAACAATTGACGATTTTAAGTGCTTTTTCATTCAAATATCAATCATCACTAGTCTTTCACTAGCACAGGTCTTTCATTCGATGTTCTTTTTGCAGTTTAATTCATTTACATTAATATAATATACTCCTACTAGGAATTTTTAGTTTTGATTTGCTGATGGCTGGCAAAAATTATTTTTACTGCGGAAAACCTGTTTCTGTTTTTTTTTTTGCAATTGTAATAAAATCATTGCTTTGTTGTCAGCAGCATTTATTATTAGAAAATAAAAAAGAGCATTATATATTTCATTGACTTTTACATAAAAGTTTTAATTGACGTTCAATTTTCAAGAGATTTCGTCATCGCAAATTCTCGAATTCAACGGAGATAAATAACATTTAATTGAAAGGGCCAATGCTTCAGCTTTTGTTTTGGATTGTCGGCGAGGCAGTTTGGATTCCGAAAAGGGAGATCAACCGTGGATGTAATTCGGACAATGGTCGAGAGAGTTGAGAAGGTGCCAAAACAGAAGCGAAGAGGAGATCGATATTGCACCGTGATAACGATCGACGTCAAGAATGCGTTCAACAGAGCAGCTGAAAAGTCACTGCCAAAGCGCTGTATAGAATGAGGGTCCCTGACTACCTGTGCAGGATTCTGAGGAGTTACTTCCAGAGTCTGGTTCTGGACAGATATGGGACAGAGATTTATTAGCATCACAACGGGAGTTCCACAAAGCTCCATCCTTGGTTCAACGCACGCCTTTGCTTCGAAGCGAGTGTTGAAATACCTGGGAGAGCTGATCGATGAGCGGCTAAGCTTCAACAGCCACGTCGAATATGTCTTTGAGAATGCTTGGAAGGTCCTCAACATAAAAGCTAGAATCATGCTGAACATCTCTATTCCTATCAAGAGGCGTCTTCTGGCTAGGTACTGAGGTATAGAGATCCAGCCTGGTTTGCAGCACTGGAAACGAAGCAGAACCAAAGGAAACTGAGCAGTACGTTCTGGCCCATGGCCATGCGAGTCGTGAGTGCGTACAGAACCATCTTATCGGAAGCAGTATGCGCTATCGCCAGAATGATCCCACCCGGCGGAGGACAGCGAGTGCTACAGTCGGAGAGAAGCCGGTAGAGTACGGAAAGTGGTGAAAGCGGAGTCTTTGGCAAAGTAGCAATAGGAGTGGAATACGTTGGATAGCAGTAGATGGACACATCGGTTTTTACCGATTCTATCGACCTAGGTGAACAGAAAACATGGAGAAGTCAACCACCACCGGACGCAGTTCCTGTCTAGCCACGGCTGCCTCAGGAAATACCTGCATCGGTTTGGACACGCAGCGTTACCCCTCTATTCGGAGTGTGGCAACGTGGATGAAACGTCGGAGCGTGTGGTTTTCGACTGTCCAAGGTGCGAGACAGTGCGAAGGGAGATGCCTGTCCTTAACGTGGATAATGTCGGTGATGAAATGTGTCCAGAGGCACTTTGAATGGAGAGAGGAGCAACGATCTAGCAACGCCAGCTAGCACTGAGAGTATGAGAAGTGCCAGCCCCCTCGAAGTAGTCGCTTCAGCGTGGTCCCGGGGGGATCCAGGCAGAGGAGAGAGTAAGAAATGGGCTTTAGTGGAGCGACACTAGGAAACTAGTGGACCCAACAAGCAATTTTAGTTGCAGACTAGCTTATACAGGCAAAATTTAGTTTCTGCCAAGTCAGTTTCTTATCAAATGAGTTTAAACTTTGGGAGGCTAATCAGGACCCGATTTGAAACCGTTTGAACACTGTGGAGCGAAAATTTCAAATTTTGCATCAGTCTAATGGACATCGACAAAGCATTTCAAAAACAGAACTCTCAAATTGCTTCCGAATTTCAACCTATCGAAATTTTTCACTGATAACGAGTTATGAAATCAATTTTAAATAAACTATACTTTAGCTGTGACATCATAACTACCTTTCGTAATCCTACGTCAAATCTACAGTCGTGTCTTGGATACAACCTCTTACTTTTTTAATACTTTATTAAGGAAATTTTTAGCCCCAGGCTAGTTTATCTGCGTGGTGTGCGAGGTGTATACATAGACGTGTAGAAGAAGATAACATCCACGCTTCATTTCCTCAATAGGAAGGGAAATATTTTCTATGTCGGGATCAAGAACCACCATAGCAGCACACTTGTCACTGAATAATTGTGGTTACTTGAGTGCAACTTACTTCGATGGAAGTGTGCTGCTTGATAAGTATGTCTTGTGCAAGATGGAGGGGCACCATATTAAATCTTACCTAATGGCCTAAATACTCGTTAATACGTTGAGGTTCAAGTGATCGACAACGCGCTACCGTTTTGAGAGGAATCGCTGGATTTTCTTCAATCTCAATACCGTTGTCTGAAGAACATTGAAAAAGGTGGAATAGAACCAAGATCTAGACAGCCTTTTTCATTGAACAACCTGAATCACATGTCGTGAGGGGTTTGATTAAATCCAATTATGGATATATATATTTTGATTGCAAAAGCCAACGCTTTCTGAATCTATGCAAATAATTTTTTGATTTCGCAACAAACGATCGTTTCTCGTAGATCTAAGGTTGGGGGCACTGCTTGAATTGCTTCTGCGATGAACATCACGTGCATTAATGCAAGAGTATTTCGTGTCGATAATGTTGTCGTTGACACCGCATAGAGCGGGGCCGGTGGTGTAGTTGTAAGCGTGATTACCTGCATCCCACCAGGCCTATTTTTTTTGACAATTTCGATACCTGCCTGTAATCAGTCTGTTTACTGTAGTTACTATAACAAAAACAAAACGTGAGTACACCTATGTTAATCTACATTATTAAAAACCTTCAAATTGATGTTCTAAAATCACAAATAACTAATTTAGTTGTGGAGTAATCTCTTCTGAAAGTTGAAATTTTTGAAAATCTCGAAAATCCAGGGTTGTAGGCAGACATGGTAAATATCACGGCCGTCATGTGACGATGAGAAAACAGGTCCCCTCACTATCACGAGACGAAACTACCTATCATTTGCTTTCTTGTCATTTTTCAACGATCAAGCACTCATGAGAATAATTCTTATTCGGTTTTGACATCAACATTTCTAACTGATTTAGATCAATTTAAGCAAACAACCGTATGTAATCGGTAGAGTGAATATATTATTAAGATTTATTCGGTACAAGTAACTTTAATAGCATTAAATGAACTAGTAATTACGATGATTACAACACTGTCACGTTCTGTCATGACAAAAAGAAAAATCTCTGTAAATATCGCGTGAGATCTTTCATTGAAAATGACATTTGCCAGCCCTGGTTGTAGCCTAGAAGGATCTAGGCACATTAGAGTAAAATAAAAAAGGCGTTTATTCAGAATGCCAAAATAAGCGTTTTGGCAAAGTTTGGCTCAAATCGGTGACATCGACCACAACTTTTTTAAATTCTGTACCCACTTGAGCTGGAATGACCCATATGTTAGAAATCCTAAAAGGAGACGAAAAAATTCACAGTTTATTCAAGGGCGAGTGTCAAACACACTAAACTGAAAAAAAAAAACATGTGCAAAGAAGGATTCAATTAATTTGTGAGAATTTAAGATAATTTTAATAAAATTTACAAAACGTTCGGCGAAGCAATAAATCAGTAGAGCAAAAAACATACATTGACTTGAAGTGAACAGTTCCAATCCAAGTTAAATTCTCATATTCTTCCCATTGACGGTCACACACCTTAAATCCAAGTCCCATGAAACCGCAACTCAGCGATAAAGATAATGCAAGAGGTCGTAAAAATTATTAGTTTCTGATGTCTTTTCCAGCCAATGTTGCAGGCATCCGCAAAAGCGAGCAAGATAGCGTCATCAGGCAAATCTCACCCAGTCAACAACTAAACCGAATGCAACGTGTTATCTTTGCTTCACAGTGCTGCATGATGGAGTGACTGGTTGCAGCACCGATCGGTCTCGCTCTCTCTCTCGCAAGTGCCATAGAACAAGACAAAGGAAAGATGATTCGTTTACTGCAATAATGTGGTTATCTAAATTTTCGGTTCAAGCTGTAAAAGCCAAACGAAATGTCGAAATTATGCTCCGGGCGAATGTAATGAATCTGCGATGCCGTACACATAGCTTTAACATTGTGCGAAAGCTTTTCCCATGTTATTGCGTCAAGTTGGAGCGCAGCGGAAAAGCCATGCGGTGACAAGCGAAATGTGTAGTGGGGTTAGCATAAACTGAGGGGGTGATTTCGCATTTCACTCACCGACCGACACATATCGTGTTTCCTCTTCAGGCGATGAATCGACCAAAGCATGCTGCCGAGAGACAGAGAAGCCATGCTGGAAAACAGGCGCATAGTAGCAAATGGTGGATTACTTGTTGAGTGCTGGCAGCTTCACGACCATAAACTATTTTATGGACTGCGAATAATATAGAACGTATTTTTGCTGGTGAATGTGAGCTGCTGAGGACAGTGCGGCAATAATATTGAGCTTATTTGAATAGTTCGTAGTCGATGTGTATGTGTTTGGTTTATTTTCTGCGGGATTATTCAATTGTTGCTACTCGACAACATTGTTGCTTTGTTTCAATTTAACCGGTGCAGAGGGCAATGTGTAGATTAATAATTATTTCATTATTGCATTACCGGAAGGGGGAAGTATACTGGTTCTATTCAAATATTTTACAGTTTATTTAGTGGCATTTTCAAAACTGTATTCACCTTCTTGGCGAATACTGGTACTTGGAGATCGTTACAAAATAGATTATGTTCATCATTAAATAAATCAAGTAATATTGGAAAAAGAAGCTAGCTGGTCTGAAAGAAGTTTACGGAAGTACTTTTAGTGTGTTTAAAGTGATCTCGATTTATCATTAATAGGCAAAACTCAGGAGGTGGTGTGCTTGCGAGTACTTTACCTCAAGGAGAATGATTATCTTGTAAAAAGAAAATAAATCAAAAATATAAACTTAAATCTTCTTGATGAATGTGGGATTTTTTTTAAACTCTTTATTTGTTCCAAATACAAAATAAATTACATTTCATTTTAACCTAGGTGCTCCAGTTCCTAAAGTAACTTACCAGCCGTAATTGTTATGATACATATATAGCTAAGTGTTTTTACATTGTTCCTGCCTTGGCAATTCAGTAATTTAAACAGGTTTTTTTTTAAACCTGCAAGTCAGTATAACAATTGTAATCTTAAAACTAAAAACTAAAACTAAATCTTATCTGAGTATAAAAGGAATTAATCGTTGCAATTTAGGATTGCTACGATTTCTGCCTGAAATTAGTAATTATTTTGTTGGACATATGTGCTAAAGTCTCAACATTCGAAGTTCTATGTACTTCGGTAGTACTGTACCAGGGAGGCAACTTCAAAATCATTTTTAGAACTTTGTTCTGAATCCTTTGAAGTGCTTTTTTCCTGGTAGTTGCGGCAACTAGACCATATTGGCACAGCGTAAAGCATGGCTGGTCTAAAAACTTGTTTAAATATTAGAAGTTTATTCGTCAGGCAAAGTTTGGATTACCTGTTTATAAGAGGATACAAACATTTTATATATTTGTTACATTTGGCTTGAATGCCCTTAATGCGATCTTTAAAAGTTAATTTTTGGTCAAGTATTAATCCAAGATATTTCACTTGGTTTGACCAAGAAATTGGAACTCCGTTCATAGTGACTATGTGACTACTACTAGGTTTCAAAAAGGAAGCTCTAGGCTTATGTGGAAATATTATAAGTTGAGTTTTGGGAGCGTTGGGAGAAATCTTCAATTTTTGTAAATAAGAAGAGAAAATATCTAAACTTCTCTGCAGTCTGCTGCAATTAACACGAAGACTTCTTCCTTTAGCGGAAATGCCTGTGTGATCGGCGAACAAAGATTTGTGGCAACCTTGAGGCAAATCAGGGAGGTCCGAAGTGAAATCTGTTAAATAATTCTGTTATTCTGTTATTCGAACATCTGTTAAATAATTCTACCAAGAAAGACAAAGTACTCTCTGGGAGTTTTTTGATGAGGATATAGAAAATTCCATCATCACCTGGAGCTTTCATATTCGGAAACTTTTTAGTTATAGACCTTACTTCGTCCAAATCAGTCCCCCAGGAATCATCAAAATATTTTCCCGAGAGAAAATATTCAGATAATCCCGAGCAACTTGATTCTCAATAGGACTAGTAAGACCCAAACTGAAATTATGGGAACTCTCGAATTGCTTAGCAAGTTTCTGAGCTTTTTCCAAATCTGTGATCAAAATTTTACCACCTTCTTTAAGCGCTGGAATAGGCTTTTGAGGTTTTTTCAAAAATTTTGTGAGTTTCCAAAAGGGTTTGGAACTCGGGTCTAATTTAGAAACATTATTTTCAAAAGTTTTGTTCCTTACGGCAGAGAATCGCTTTTTAATTTGTTTTTGCAAATCCCGCCAGATAACTTTCATGGCAGGATCGCGTGTTCTTTGACGTTGTCTCTTACGGACATTTTTAAGACGGATCAATAGCTGAAGATCGTCGTCTACTATAATTGAATCAAATTTAACCTCGCATTTTGGTACTGAGGCAGCTCTTGCTTCAACTATAGAAGTAGTCAGAGATTCAAGAGCATAATTAATTTCATCTTTGGTTTGCAAAGGAATGTTTGGATCGAAGTTATATTCCATAAATGTTCGTTATTGCTCCCAATCAGCTCTATGGTAATTGAAAGGAGACCTGTTGGGATTACAAATTATGTCTTAGGATATTTCAAAAGTTACTGGAAGGTGATCAGAACCAAAGTCACCTTGGGTAACTAATTGGCTACAAAGTTAACATGAATCAGATAAGACCAAATCAATAGTTGAGGGATTTCTTGCTGAACAAAAGCATGTAATGCTGTTTGGATATTGAATAGAGTAATAACCTGCAGAACAATCATCAAACAGAATATTACCATTGGAATTGCTTTGAGCATTATTCCATGAGCGGTGTTTTGCATTAAAATCACCAATAATGAAGAATTTAGACCTATGACGGGTAAGTTTCTGAAGGTCACCCTTGAAAAATTTGAAGCAATTGGATTTGTGGTTTTCACCACAATTTGAACATTTAAATTTCTTAGGATCTTCCTTAACAGGACAGTCGTCCTTTGCGTGACAGGAATCACCACATTTCATGCATTTAGCTGGCATGTAGCAATTTTTAGTTCTGTGACCCCATCCCTGGCACTTACGGCACTGGGTGAGGTTTTGGAAATTTCCTCCAGTCTTCCTGAAGTGTTCCCACTTCACTCGGACATGGAGCATAAGGCTAGCTTTTTCTAAGGCCTTAAGGTTGTTTAGTTCACTAGACTTGAAGTGAACTAAATAAAAATCATTAGTAATCCCGTTGCACGAATCGCCAGGACGGGATTTCATTTCCATTTTGATTACTTGGAGTGGCACAACTCCAAGTAATTTTGCCAGTTCATCTTTGATCTGATCCAGGGATTCACCACTGGGCAGTCCTTTCATGACAACCTTGAACACACGTTCAGTTTTAGTGTCGTAGGTAAAAAATGTGTGCTGCTTCTCAGTAAGATACTTGAGAAGACATTTAAATCCGTCCAAGGTTTCAGCCAATACACGGCATTCACCTAGACGTCCAATTTGTAGTGAAAACTTAACTTTCACGAAGTTCAAAAGTTCCATGCGAAGAGCATGGAAATCGGAGGTGGTTATCACAATAGGAGGAATCTTTTCCTTCTTGGCATTATGCCGGGAAAGTTTACTAGAATTTTTCTTGGATGATGGATCATTCTCATCATCCGTGAGCAAATCAAATTGATTACTCAAATTAATTTCATCAGAAGGGGGATCGAGAGATTGCCCCTTTCATTTCCGTAAAGGCACCATGGCGGCAGTAAATTTTTATCCAAATCGACTTCAAAGCAGATTACTATAAGAATCTTGAGGATCGAAAAGGAATTTTCCAAATCGATTTCCAAGAAGGACTACCTCGGCTAGGGTCCAAACAAGGATCGAAAAGGAATAAGAGTTGAACAAAGTAGAAATTTTACAGGTTCAGCACTGAAAAATGCTGTTTAAATTTGTTGTAGCTTTAGGTAGTAGTAACACTTCTTTCAGCAAAAAGCAAATAGATCCGCACGGCAAGAGAGCACGATGCGGACTGATGAATGTGGGTGTTAGTCAACTCAACGAGCATAGCTGTGAAGCCTTCGAATTACACTTCTCTGCGACTACCTCGGCTGCGTTGGGAAAATCCTCAATCAGCCTTAACCTTCATTACATCGGTGACACAGGAGACGGATTTCTTTGGCACATGTTTTTGTTGAAGTAACTGAGTTATTATCTCTTTCTGTTGTAAAGTTAAAATTAAGTTTTGATTAATAAATTATTATTTTTTAAAAGAAGATGGATTTGTATATAAATAAAGAGACAAGAATTAGTAATTTCCATTTAATTCCACTACCTTATATGCGTATCCTTGACCGATACGCGTAATTCGTCTACAATGTGCTGACTTCTTCAGTGTCTTGTACTAATATTCGACTACAAAGTACAAGACACTGAAGAAGTCTGCCCATTGTAGACGAAATACGCGTACCAGTCAAGGATACGCAAATAAGGTAGTGGAATTAAAAGGAAATTACTAATCCATCCCTCTCTCTCTCTTTATACAGGTATTCTACTAAGACGCCCACATTCATCAGGTTTGGATTTGTATGTTGTTGATTTAATTTGAAAGATCGTGATATAGTTCATATCGCTGCTTGCGGGCAGCCTTTCGTTGTGTACAATGTTCAATGCCACACGTCGAAAGCACTACTACTGATACTATTGACGACCGACCGGACACCACCACACACGATGATTGAATAAGCACCGTTCAGTGAGACCGGATGGAATTCGATTTTTAAATCTGTGTTAGGGAAATCGCTTTTTGCAGGCAATCTGTGATAATTTTGATCATCATTGCAACAGATGGACATTTTTGCAATTTTCAATAGTGACCTATTGAAAATTAATAAAGTGTTCAATTAAGTAGATTTGTAGCAAAATTTCTAATCGATTGGCTTGTTTAGAATTGAAGTCCATCCGCTGTTGACAGAGTTATATGTGGTCAAAACCTGACCACTTTTCGTAATGTGATCAATTTTGAAATTTCACCCCAAATATGTTGCCGAAAGACGTAATCCTACGTAAAAAAAAATAGTGATTGGACATGAGGCTAGACATCATACATATGAAGTCCCGATCCACCTCCAACTCTTTGAACCATGGATTATAACATTCCAGGCTCCAAGATTTTCAGGAAGTGTTTTTTTGACGTAGACATACTAGGGGAATTTACCTATTCTGGTCAATCTAAGCAGTGTTCGCTCTTCTATTAGCATTTACTCAACGTCACGCATACATATGACATGTTTGTTTGTATACAATCATATGCTGCTTTCTGCCTTATCCATTCCAACCCATAGAACGGTTTATATAGTTGAAGATGCTAAATTTCAAATAACAGACTAAAGTGGTAATTTTTATACGATAGATGAGGAGGAGATGAAAGTATAGAATTGATAGTTCCGTTTAGAGTACGGCAGTGTGAAAATTGTATATAGAGAGTAGACAGCGAGCTTGGACAACTTTAAGGAAGGTAAAAATCAGATTGAATGGTTCAAAACTATTTAAAATAATTTTCACAATGCACCAAACTTCTCAGGTGACTGTGAGTATCGTCGAGAACCTCTTTTTCTTCAGCAACCTTTCCATTTGACCTGGGTGTTAATCAGCGGTTCTATTAGCGACAACTCGAAATAAGCCACATTTTGTAATGAGCATGTTTCACTTCGAGACAAACTTGATCAGATTGAAGCTGAAAGACTAAGAAATCAATTGAATACATTCAGATGAATGAATACAGTGAAATTAACTGAAGCTAAGGAAAATTGCTAGTGATTTAGCTAGAGGAAATGACGGCTTCGGCTTGACAGACTATTTTCAGCAACCCAAATTGAAACACTATTTTCACTGGATTTTCTTACAAAAACACTTCGCTGAATGCATGCAAACGATTCTTTATGCTTTCAGCTTCAATTTGACTATATTTTTACCACTGAGAAAAAGCAATCTAGCAGGGTTTTCTTGAAATGAAACACACGCACTACAAATTGTAGCTGATTTCGAGTTGCCGATAATAGAACAGCAGATTTACATGCAGTTCAAATGGAACGGTTGCCGAAGAAAAACTGGTTGCCGACAATACTCGCTCTCACTAGAGAAGATTGGAGCTTTGTAAAAGCGTTTCAAAACAGTTTTTGACAATTCTTTCGACTGAAATTGTTAGAGCAGCTGGCAGCAAAAGATTGTAAACAAACCAATACTGCATATAAAGGCTATAGAAAGAAGGTCGCTGCTTAGGTTGCCGAGAATACGTAAATTCCCCTAGGTACATTTTATTATTTCCCCCATAACAACAGCTTGATTGATTACAAATAAAATTATTCGATAAAAATCATAGGTGTTTTAGAATTTCTCTCATTCATAGCTCATCATGTGAAGTTTTGAAATCTGCATCATTTCGAAGGTTCACAAGCTGACCGCAAAACAGCAACTTATTTTTAGCCTATTAAAACGCAAGCAAACGCTTCCTGCTTCGATGCAGCTATTCCCCGCCAGGTCACGCCACATTGCCATTATCATCAATTTACCATACAATCATCTTCGCATGTTCCAAAGCATTTCCAACACCGAACCAACCCAACAGCAAAGCATCAGCAACCGAACAGCTTGCTGCTGGCAAGGAGAGTCGATTGGTAGCGCAGTAGCACACGTTTCTCTTCGCTCTCTTTTTCCGCATTCCAATCCCTCAAAAGGCCATCGAGCAACCATGGCGCGCAATCGCTACAATGCTCACACGCTGGCCCATGGACCCAACCTAACTATGTTGATGGTTATGCTATACAGGAATCCACCGTTTATCCGCCGCAATTGCTCAATTGGTCCATTCAATTGAGCTCATTTTTCGTCGTGTTGATCAGGGTCAACCATAAACTTGTCACCTACAGAAAATCAGCTCAAATTGTTGGAAAACAACCGGGAAATTGCGGTGGGCGGTCGGCACCATCCACCACGTTATTCGGAGGATTCCTGTACTTACCTATGCTACCAACTATCGACCCCCACACCGTCCGTGATGGTTGTTGGTAATGATCGTGGTAGAAGTTTGAGGATTGGGGAAAATGATCCAAATTATGAATCGTGGGCTGCTGGGGAACGACGAAAGAATAACGCTTAATTTGATTCGCATTTAGGTTAATTTAGCCAGGTCTTTGATGAAATAATGTTCGGATGAGTGCAGCAACAGTTGTGAACGTGGGTGGAGGAGGGCGGGGGCCGTGGTGGCACCTATTTGAGTGTAAGTAACCCGATATGATTTGCATTCGTAATGCGTACAGCTTTGACGAGCGCGGCCAAATTGCCATGGACACGATTGTATACAAACAGAAAACGAAAAATATCCACATCGACCGACCCAATCGGGGGAGAGCGGAATACCGCAAGGAAGGGGCGCAAAGTAAAACTATAACGCTGGCAAAAAGTGACCGAACGAGTTCGTATCATCAAATGGCGAAAGGAAATAATCGAGCTTCAGGTATTTAAGTTTATCTCTGATTTTGCCTTCCTGCCTCCTCGCCGTGAATGAGCGTAGGATTAAGAGTACTGAATTTTAATTTCTGTGTACATTCTTTCGCGGCGTCTCGCACAGGAAATTGCATCATTTCAGGAAACTCGGAACGTTCGTGCTGTCAAAGCAAATTGGAGGAATCGAACAAATTTTTGCATTGACGGAAGGAAATTAAATAAAAAAGGAATAATAACGAACCCGAAGTAAAAACTGAAATAACAACAGGAAAGCACGAAAATAATGCGACCAAAGAGGTGTTCCTTGAATTAATTCATCTCCCATCCGCTGGGACCAGAACAGATCAGCTCGGGACTCTGGAGAAGGAGGGAAAAGGAATGAACAAGTTGCAAATTTAAAAACATCTACATTTTTGTTCACCGTCCCTTTTCTGGACTCGAGCATGGCAAAAAGTGGTCCAACCGGACCCCA
The DNA here is from genome assembly GCF_037179485.1 of Ochlerotatus camptorhynchus. Lineage (NCBI taxonomy): Eukaryota > Metazoa > Arthropoda > Insecta > Diptera > Culicidae > Ochlerotatus > Ochlerotatus camptorhynchus. The sequence goes on along the minus strand of NW_027040793.1, from coordinate 351,245 downwards.
AAAGTATTCCATTCCATAATAAAAGATTGCGCGAAAGATTGCAAGGGAGGAATATCGGAACAAGCGGGGCAACGCTGGTGCCCTGAAAACGAGAAGAATTTGAAACGAAATTAAGGGAAACGATCCAACAGGAACCAGCCACAAAGACACAGACGAGAGAGAATTTCGATTTTTTTTTCTTCAATGCTCGTCGTCGAAGACGACCACGACGACGACGTGTTTTCTCCTCTGTTTTTTTGGAACGGCCTAAAATGGCCAACAAATGACCAAAAGCGATCGCCACCACAGCAACAAACACCGGAGTAAGAAAATTATATAATGGACAAATTTTTTGCAGCTGTATCATTATTCCGTCGTCGGAAATATGATGAGTGCATCGAGGTGTGCAACGAGCTGCTGCAGAATAATGCCCTTCATCAAGGTCCTTGGGAGCTGAAGATGCGATCTATGACCCAGCGAGTGTACATCGACGATATCGAGGCGGACGACGATGTGGCAGGTAAGTCCTGACATGGGGGGCGGGGATGCACGATGGTGAGTGTAGTGTGTAAGCTCAGTGGCAACAACAACGGCCCAGCCCACCACCGTCTGATTTACACCCGGCCTGAGACTGGCAGCAGTAGCAGCAGCGGCAGCATCATCATCATCATCATCATCATCATTCCATGCTACTGCTGTTGCTGCTTCTGCTGTTGCACTATCTGCACTTTCGTATCGTACATTTATTTATGCACTCTGACGGTCAGTATCGCTGTGGCAGTTTTTTTTTATCTTGATCATTATTATACATATTTTTTGGTGCTTCTCATTTTTATTACGCGAACGTGGATTCCTTACGATGGGATTTTTTCTTAGTTTTAATTTTTGATGAGATTTGCCAGATATCACCAGGGATATCACCTGCTATATGAGTTATCATTCAGATCAGTGTTTCTCAATCCATGGGTTGCGACCCATCTGTGGAACGTTTTTGGAACTGAGGGCACATAATGTCAATGAACAACTTCAGACGCAACGCTAGGGCAGCGAATTTTTCAAAAAACTCACTGCAGCATTAAGAAAACCACTACACGTGCAATCCAATAAGGAATGTTTTTGGACCTTGAAGAAATGCAAGAAACGAAATATTGGTTTTTCAATTATTAGGTCTTGGTCTAGCAAATTTTTGTAAAATCTGGACAGTTTAAGGTAACATAAAATAACATAACAGCTTATAAAATTACTAAGATATTCTTAATAACACTTTTTTCACACAAGCTCTTATAACGATACCCATTCTGCGGCGCGAGTGAGGTGAGGTGGGTCACTGTCGCTATTTTTTTTTCCTTGATTTGTTTTCCGTCGATCTTGTTTTCCGTGCTGAGCACCAATGCTACCGACGCCAGGGAGGCAGCTCCCATACCTGGACCCTACCTATCGACCGAACACTCATGAACCGGGGACCAACGGCTTTACTTCCCTTCCGAAGGAAGGCGTGGTCAGAGATGTTATGCCTCAGAACATCCCGGCGGCGCCGACTGGGATTGAACCCAGGCCTGCTGGGGTGAGAGGCAATCACGCTTACCACTACACCACCGGCGCCGATAACTCGTAAGTAACTAGTAAGGTGACAAAAGTCACCGCGAGTGAGGTGACTGTTCATTTGATTTGCACGAAGAGTCACCTTACTCGCGGTGTCTTTTGTCACCTCACTAGAGACAGCGAGTCACTTCACCTCACTCACGGCACAGAATAAGGGGGACAGAGTTGATGTGGTCAGTTAAGTTGTCATGTAGCACGCTTGTCTCAAATAGGTCGTATAAATTTCTAGACATTCGACTTATTTAAGCCATAAACAATGTGCTGTAGCTTTGTAGATAGAAGTCTTATTCGGGTTGCGGAAAATTTTATCGGAAACATCTATGCGGAAGACACTTATTGCCTATCGACTATAATTGATATTTTTTGAAGTTGCTTTAAAACAGAAGATTTAAAACCGTGATGATTCTTGAAGATTTTTAAAATATTCAAATTAACTGGAGTTATTATTTAGTGAGTATAATTCAACAGTGAGCATTCATAAGGGCCTAACTGCGATGATCGATTATCTTCATAAATTTTCTCTACGCCCTGAATGTTTCAATAGAATTTCGCAAACAAATGTTAAATTTAAAGTAGAAAACTCGGATTTAGAAGCGGTGACCACTTCCAAAATCTTATGAAAAAAAGTCTACATAGTTTATGGGTAACCCCTTAAAGTTGTACGAATTTTACAGAGGGCAGTCATGTGGTCCTCATGATATTTACGTAGGTTTCGAATCCACATTAAATCTAAAATTAAACAGCAAAAAATTCTGAATAATAACGCACGCTTTAGTTCCAGCACTTTTTGAGTCCTGGCGATTTCTCAAGCAAGGCTCCTTCATAACTCTATAATAGGGTGGGTCATGATCATTTTTTATTTTTTTTTTTTGGGTTTCATTTTGTGCATAATTTGGAGACGATTTGTTGTAACCCGGATTTCCGCATTGCGTTTGAAATTTGTATGGACATTAGTATGGGAAAACATACTTTTTTGCATTTTCATTCATTGGGGTCACAATTTTGCTTGAACCATGCAACTAATCATGTTGATATTCCAGGAAGTGCCTAACAACTTTTCCGAAGGATGTACGATGTAAGAATGTCTCTAAAAAAGTTATAGCTATTCAAAGATCGATGTTTTGAACTGAAGGTCAGAAATCACTTTCTGTCAACACTGCCGGTGTGCCAATGAAAATTTCTTACCTTATCGATTCGGTGTGTTCAGATGATTTATTCAAAAACAATAGCTCTGTTTTATATACGTAGTTGTTTGCCCCGTAACGTGGGTAGATCGCCTTTTCGTGGTACGTAACGGGATGAAAGATCAACCACTGATTCCTAATCTTGACTTCTTCAAACTAAGGGAACAGCATTTTTCAAATTAATAAAAGGAACACATATTAGTCCTTGTTTATTTTTATTCCTTGTTGATAGTGATAAGTCCTCAGGGGGGAGGTAGCTCATCGATTCTTCCGGTTTGCCTCCTAGCATCGTGCTATAAGGTACCAGGCGATAACCAGGGTAGTTGATCGATAGCTTGATGACGTCATTTCGTTGGCGTCTGCAATGGGAAATTCTCGTAGCAGGCGTTGACGATGGGACGTTGTCGAGTTGTTGAATAGCAACTATCGTGGTTACCTGTCAATCTGCCAAATTTGGAAAGACGTCTGCATTGAATTGTCTCATATAATATAATATTCCGCCCACTATATCACAAGAAATTGCGAGTAGCTGAGTGGAATGGAGATAAGTTAGGCATTGGGTACAGGACCAAGTCTCCCCTGGGTGGTGCCAGAAGATGAGCGCAATAGAATCATCAAGTTGCCATAAGGCACGGAATGAGACTATTGCATGGCTGGGTAGTCAAAGTCTTCCATTCGTTAGTCATTTCAGGTGGATTAGAACAGGTTTAGGTTTAGGGTGGGCGTTGGCCAGATTTGGATTTTTCAGATATAATCCTAAATAGGACCTAGATTATTTAATACACTAGTAACCTCAACTTTTGTCACAATGTTTCATTGTGACTAATCAACACTCAATGGGTAAAATATCAAATTTGCTGTAAATTTGAAAAAAAAAAGGTAACTTGGAGTGTAGAGCGCACTGCCCACTGGACGATTCTGAAGCCTGACCAAGTGAGTGGGTTACGGGTTTATTTGATTGTACGTCAATTCCAAGTTATATATAGATACATTCATACCATTGGCATTTTGTATTTGAGATGAGACAGAGACAGGATGCGGAGGGCCCGCTTAGGGGGAGCGTAACCCGTCAGGCCCTGCCCTGGAATAAGGGGATTGACGATGATTTGTCAAGTTTCATTTTGCATTTGCATATAATTGTAAGTTTAGGTTTGCTTTTGTAATTGTAAGATAGATAGTTTGCCTCAATTGAAACATTGAGTTGTATAAACTTGACGAATCATACCTCTAAAATAGTAGTAGTTACAGTGCCGCATTATCTAACAACCACTGCCTGCAACTAATGTTGGAGGGGCCGGCAGGGCTGATTACGGATCAAAACTAACATAACTCTAAACTGAAATGATCTCGAAACTAACGCTCATTCATTGCACTTTGAGTCATAAAGTAGTTTTATTTATTTTCCTATTAATCTATCTACACACTTAGTTTTTTCTACCGAGCTCGGCTGTGCGGGTCTCGGCGGGAAGGGTTTCACTGAGATCTCGGCGGGAGTGACATTTGATTGAGGTCTCGGATAATGCCTTTTCTAATAATCTGCCTACGTTTATTTTCTTTGTTATCTACTTTATCCCCTTTTTATTTTTCTGCTCTTCTTTCCTCTTCTCTTCATTTGTTTTGTTTGTTTACATATAACTAATATTAATACCTCCTTGTTTTCTCACTAATTTGTCTACTATGTCCTACCATCACGATGAGAGATGAGCTACCGTACATGGTACAGCTCATATACACTCCCAAAATAGTATGCCGCAAGTAAGTATATCACAGAGGCAAACAAACAAAAACCGATAACGCTGAATATAATGAGCTGTGGTGATTTATATGACTATATAGTATTATTTATTTATACTAACCTAAACACAACGTGGGGTGACCCAAATCCAAACGATCACTAACCAAAATAATAGACTTATCTTTTTTTTCAGCAGGTGTAATTTCGTATAGTTCTGTTTCTCTCTTTTCAGCAAAACAACAACAAAAAAACCTCTATAACTCTTCTCCATTCTTTTAATCTCCTAATATCCCCTATAAATGTATCGGAAACTAGTGGGATTGTCTGTGCAAACAGAAACAGGCCTGCTAGTGGAAGAAGGTCGTTATGCTATACGGTCTAGCATAGGCCTACGGCCAGGTTTCAGTAGGTGCTTATGCCTTTGTTGTCGTTTGGAACCACTTTTGCGAGGTAGGCGACGATTGTGCGTATTTCTCGCGTAACTTTTGAAAAGGGCCTATTTATAGCCTGAACAATACGTAAAGAGCAAATTGAAACATTGAACGTCGCGTGAAAGTGGAACTTAATGAAGGCCTAAGTACTTTTTCGTAGTTTTTAGTTTTCGGATTTGAAAGATCGTCGGCTACAGTGGCCTGCTTACTGAGCAAAAATACGTGGTTCCAGGTCCTTACATATCAAAGAGATTTATGGTAAAATCGCTCGTGTATCGTGTATTTTGCGAAACTCGTTGTTGTCGTTGGTTCCAGGTTTGAATGGATACAAAAATTTGAGCAACGGTATTATGTGATATGAGGGACTCGGTGGCCTTAGAGCAACCGTTTTTGCTTACTGAGCAGAACATCATGAGTCTAATCTCAGGCCCATCCACATTCAAGATTCGTCAATCGTTTTATTTGTTAATATGACTACATGGTAATAACAGAAACTCGGTGATTAAAAAGGTGCTCGTCTACCTAGTGGCAAACGTTTTTGCTTACTAAGCAGAAGACCGTTGGTTTAGTCCCAAGCTCCTTCGCGTTATATGATCGTTAGGACATCAATTCAGCTTATCGTTTACCAAAACGAACCCTGCTGCAAACCCAACCCTCTTATCCAACATCCCAGTGATTCCTCGTGGAAGTGCAGAGGTGTTCTCGGCTTCCATCAAAGCGAGTGTCATGTCAACACAATCCTTTCCATTCCTTTCTTGACCTGTGTTCGGGCGCGGTCGGCGCTGGTATTGCCTAATATAAGATCACCAGTTTTTACACATTGAGGATTATTGCTAGTCCCAAGCATCGTCTATTGGTTCTCTGTGTAATTACAGCTGATCTGGCAATAACAGAGTAGCAACCGTGGGCGGTCAATCAAGCTCAAGCTCAAGCTCAAGCGATAGTGATAAGTCCTCGGGTTGCCTGGACCCAGGATGATCTTGAAACAAGGAAAAAAAATTAGTTAGTTAGTCTTCATCTATGTGGTTCCTAATCTTCTATTCGTTGTTCCCTAGTTTGAAGTGGTTAAGACTAGGGTTCTGATGCATGGTCACTATCGGTGTCATTCTTTAATTTTGTTGCTAAGGAATCCAATTTTGACTGACAAAGGGGCGCGCCTTTGGAGGGTGTTCCAACACTCCGAAGGGTATAAATAGCGGAACCTTTCAATTAGAATCGATTCCTTGCGATGAAGGCAAGAATGACAAATCTATCAAAACCGAATACTTCATCATTTCTCAATAGTGATGAAGTAATACGACATGCACTAAACTAAGGACACGGGATATACTACAATAGATCAATTTACTGGTCGCAGTAATTTTATGTCCCGAACAGAGGAGAAAAAAATACGTAGTTGAATAGAGAGGAGGGGGGGGGGGGCTTCTACATCTTTTTGCACCACGTACTCATATCAATGGAAGTATAGTTTCGAATTAAAATTTCTTCGGAGTTTCATATCTTATCGATTTGGTATGTTCAGATGAATTATTCAGTGGTTATAGAGGAAGTGCTAACTATAATTCCCGCCTCCTCACTCATGTCAATAGATGTAAAGTTTCTGAAATAACTTCTGTGTTTTTCTGGTATGTGTTATTCAAAAATATTTGCTGTTTTTTGGTTCAGTAAACAGGCACAATCGCTTTATGTTAATTTCTAATAGAGCAGTTGAAGAAAACTATCTGTCCTAGTGAACTACGCCTATGCGATTGAGCAAATGTTTTTGAATAGCCCATCCGAATATGCCAACTCAAGAAGATGGGAAACACCGAAATTATTTCAGTTTGAAGCTTTACTTCGATTGATATGAGTGATGGGTGCCTTTCCGCTTTTACTACGCTTATGAGATTGAGCAATTGTTTTTGATTAATACATCTGAACATACCAACTCGATAAAATAAGAAACTCCGAAGTTATTTCAGTTTGAAACTTTACTTCTATTGATATGATTGATGGAGGCGGGGGTGTAGTAAGCTTCCTCCTCTCGCATATGAGATAGAGTAATTGATTTTGAGTAAACCATTTGATCATACCTAATCGATAAGATAACAAACTTCGAAATTATTTCAGTTTGGAATCTGACTTTCATTGGTACACCGGCAGTGTAGGCAGGAAAAGTGCATTTTTGGCCTATAATTCAAACTATATATATTCGATCAGATATAACTTTCTATTAGACATTATAGCACCGTATATTATACTGCAAAGTTGCTACGGTCTCCTTGGACTATATGTGTACATAATTAGTTGTAGGTATGATTCAAGCAAAATTGTGGTTTAAAAGGATGACAATGTAAAAAAGTAAGTTTTCCCATCCTAATTTTCAGACAAATTTCAAACGCAGTAGGGAAAGCCGGGTTACAACCAATCGTCTCCAAATTTTGCACAGCTGTTTGGGACCCGAAATGACACCAAAAAAGGGTTGTTCTCGCAAGTTTGCGTTTTTCCATATAACGGTGTTCCACCCTACTCTATAATGATGCGAAAAATAAATGTTTCATTCTTTCGAATAGATTTCAGTTTCTACAAGATAACACCCGATTCTATACAGATATATGACATGCTCCATTTTCACGATCATGGCTGCTTGAAATCGCAAGCGAATGAAATTTACTATCATTACCAGCTGATATTTCTACACACTTTAAACAGAAATACTTCAACATATACCCATTTTATCCATTGGGAATTGCATTTTTGTGAAATCGGTGAAAGTTATTTTGAATCACCCTATAGTGCCAGTTAGATGCAAAAAAAAAAATTAAGGATGTTCCGGGTCTTCTGGAGGGCCAATTTGTTACTTACTAAATCCTACGTATCACCAAAAGAAGAGCAACTTTCTGCTAAACAAATTTCTCAAAGACACCTGGATGTTATCCTTTCAACTACCCTTAAATCCCATAGCCTCCGACATTTTCGAATAAACTCTAATGCTCGCGGTATTTCCGTTTAAATAGTTTTCAACTTCCCTGATCTTCTCAGGCCTTTCTTCAAATTCCCTCAATTTCCCTAAAATCACGAAGTTCCTGAAATTTGCCTGGAATACTAGACACATCCTGAAGCCTTAACAATTTCCCTGAAGCTCTCGAAACTTCTTTTATTTTTTTAATTTCCCTGAAGCTAATGGAACTGTCCTTAGGTCCTCTGACCTTCCCTGAAGTTCTCAGATCTTCTCCAAAGTTCTAACAATCTTCGTTTTGCTGAGTTCTCTGATCTTCTATGAAGTTCTCAAAAACATTCTGAAGTTCATTGAACATCGGAAGTTCTCTAGACTGCTTGAAAATCTGGGAACTTCATAAATTTCCCGCTATTTTCTGAAATTAATAGAATTCCAATGATCTTCCGTGAATCTCGAAACAGCCCTGAGGCTTACAAAAATGTTTTAAAATGTTTTTGCATTTTCCTGAAGTTCCCAAAATTTCACTGAGGTGTTATGGTGTTCCTGATGTTCACAGGAATTCTTAATTTTCTTTGAGTTCAATAAAATTAAATTAAATTTCCCCACTGATGTTTAATGCACCATATATATTTTTTTGTTATCCTGATTATTGTCGGCGTCTTATTGGAATGCTTGTATAAAGAAAGAGAGAAGGATTAGTATTTTTTTTCCTTTGGTTTGTTTTTTCCGTCGATCTTGTTTTCCGTGCTGAGCAATGCTACCGACGTGCCAGGAAGGCAGCTCCCACACCTGGACCCTACCTATCGACCCATCAACTCATGAACCGGAGACCAACGACCAACGAAGGAAGGCGTGATCAGAGATGTTAGGCCTCAGAACATCCCGGCGGCGCCAAATGGGATTGAACCCAGGCCTGCTGGGGTGAGAGATAATCACGCTTACCACTACACCACCGGCGCCGCTAAGAAGGATTAGTAATTTCCATTTAATTCATCTACCTTATTCGCTTCTCCTTGACAGATACGCGTATTTTGTCTACAATGTGTAGACTTCATCAGTGTCTTGTACTGACGGTTAAAAGCTGCCATTAAGGCATTTTTTGAGAATTTTTTTTCCAAAATTTCACTGAATCCAGCTAAGAGTGTATAGAATTCCAGTAGGCTTTGGGTTGTCAGGATCATGGCTTCACTGGAGCAAGCACGTCGCGATTAGATCCTGTACGCTCGAAACGAAAATCTCGGTCTATCCGCTCCTATTTGTTTTCGATCGCATTCCTGGGCAGGAATTTTACACCTCGGTTGACCGGAAGAGAGCCCCGGGAGAATGTTAAATCAAAAAGAAGCCGAAATTCCCCAAAAACTTCCTTGTCTGGCAAGCAATCTGCAGTTGTGGGCTGAAAAGCGAAAGTTTCGTTACTTCAGGGACCATGAACCAACAAATTTACCAGGAGGAGTGCCTAAGGAAGAGACAGCTGCCTTGCCTGAGGTGGATTGCCTATTATGGCCGGACTTGAAAAGCTGCCACTACTCAAATCTTACCAAACAGTGGTACAGCGAAATTTGCGTAACAGTGAGGATGGATTCAAGGAGATGGATTCAATACTTCGGAATAAAGCCAATTGGTCAATTGTTAAGCACATACTGGAGAAAAAGGGTGGAACTACAATTGACCTGAAGGATTTCAAGTGGAAATATAATTTGGCAGCCACACAAGTGGGAACAGGGCCCGTGCAAAAGATGATACGAATAAAAGTTCGAGCAATGGCCTATGATAAGAAGGAAGACTTGAACAATGGTTTTACAATAAGCATAAAACCTACTTATGTATAGCTGTTACATTGAACTATGAAAAATAAAACGCATTGTTAAACTCCAAAAAGATTGTCGAGTATTCGTAAAGACACTGAAAAAGTCTGCAAACTGTACACAAAATACGTGAATCTTTCAAGGATAAAATAAAAGGAAATTACTAATCCGTCTCTCTTCTTTACATGTAAGGGGGTAATAAATGCAATGAATTTGTACCGGATGGTGCATCCAATTTTAAAGCTGTTGCGCTTAAAATTGTCATAGTAGATTTCATTCAATAATTTGTTCTTCAACATTTTATGTTCTTCTACATTTTATGGCACAGATTGGATTTAGATGAAGGCAGCACATTGTTTTGAATCTAAATGAAGACATAACAGCAGGTTCAATCATATACTCTATGCCCAGGAAAGTCGATAAGTGTTCTAACCCGAAAAATTCCTAGACCGAACCGGGAATCGAACCCAGCCACCTCCAGCATGGTATAGCTTTGTAGCTGCGCCTTTAGTGACTGAGCTCAGGGAGGTCCCGGTATTGGAAAGCATAGATTGCTTGAAAAGTGTATCTCCTTTACCTGTGCGGTTAAAATTCGTTTGTTACTGATTATTGCAATACATTAGCCAAGCTGCAATGTCGAACCAAATGTGGGTAAGAGATGAACTAGCCTCAGGCTAAAAATCTCTAAAATAAAGACAAAAAAAAAAAAAAAAAAAAAAAAAACCAAATGTGGGCAAAATAGAACCAATCGACCAAAACTGTTGCAATCATCCTATTTATTTTCCACCGTCAAAAATCATTCTCCCATTTTCAGTTCACCACTCTCCATCGTGCCACAGATCTTCGTTTGCATCCCATTTATGATTATTTTCCTTCCTCGCAATGCACATTTCCTATCGGCATGCCAGCTCACAGCCAACATACACACCACACGTCCTGCTTCCAACGAAGAAGTAGAAGATACTGTGCATATCCGCGAAATGCGAAAATGCATTTTGGTAAATTATACCTGAAATTATACACATTCCTTTTATGCGCGCAGAGGATATTTTGGACACGCAGACCATCGCAACGGCCCCGAGACCGGGCACCTCGATCCGCACGGCAATGGCAGCCGCCGCCGCTTCAACCGCCGCGGGAAAGGCAACGGCAGCTGGTGCTCGACCCCGCACTGGTACCGGGAGACCAATTACTGGCATTGTAATCAAAATCATATTAATAGGCTTTTAAAAATGATCTACTGATGTGTGCTCATTTTTGTTTTGCTTATCTACCTCTCGTTTCATATTTTCCGTGGCTGTTTGTGCTGCTGCTTCTGCTGCTAGTCCCGCCCGGGTACGCTTTCGCTGCAACGACCTGGATCTACATTGGGCAATAAAACTGCACTGAAAACCGCCAGAACTGCCGGATCTGCGAGGAACATACGGCTCGGGTCGGCTTCGATGTTTGCCGTGGGCGATCCAACAGGGCCACTGTTTCACATTTCACGGCTCCATCCGGACAAGTATGCCGACAAGGACTCGATCTCGAAGCCACTGTTTCAGTACCTATACTACCATGAGGGCGAAGTCCGGAAGGCGATGGCACTTTGCGATGCGGTACTAAATTTAAAACGAACCGCTGCCGGCTGGTGGTGGAATACGCAGAAAGCACGCTGCCTCATTGCTACTGGAAGTCCGCGCGAAGCGGAACAGTATCTTAGAACGGCACTCGGCGAGTTGTATCATCCGGACACGGTGCTACTGTTGGCGAGGATCTACATTAAGATCGATCAACCTACAGCAGCATTGGAAGTTTGCAAGAGCGGGCTGGAAAAGTTGCCCGACGATGTTACTCTGCTGACTCAACAAGCGAGAGTTTTGGAACTGGTTGGAAATCTTACGGCTTCGGTAAGACGGTACCGTCAAATTTCCCAACTGGATTCAATGAACACGGAAGCGTTGGCATGCATTGCCGTGAGCTACTTCTATGGGAATCAACCGGAAACGGCATTGCTGTACTACAGAAGGATCCTGTCGATGGGTGCCCATAGTGCGGAACTTTATTGCAACATTGGCCTGTGCTGTTTGTACGGTGGGCAGTTGGATTTGGTGTTTCCCTGCTTTCAGAGAGCCATTCGAATGGCAACCAATTCCGAGCTGAAGGCAGATGTCTGGTACAATCTGAGCTTTGTGGCTTTGGTGAGTATGTATTCTGTAATACGGTTACTGACGGTGAAACACGTTTACAGGTTTTAACCATAATGTGCGTGATGGGGTAACCAGCTCCCATTTGAATAACACGGTGTAGGAACAAATAAAAACAATCCTTGCGCACATAAGGGTTAAGATGTCATTCAAATATGACATCCACTTTAGACAGGGTCCTATAATTTGTTGCAATACGTGTAATAAGTATGGGAAAGGGCGTGACACAGGGGAAGGGATGATATGGACCATTGCTATTTTAGCACTACGGAAATATAACATGTTACAAGGCTATCTTGATGCCGCTTTTTTATGATAATTATTATAACACATTTGAAACATGTTATAACACTGTAGTCTGATCCAGACATTAGTTCCTAATTGCAAGAATCTAAGGTTTTAGATAACTGAGTTTAATTGGATTCTACTGTAACACATACTTGATGCTGAAATTATAAACACACAACATTTGTTAGCGATGGTTAGATTTGGTTAGATTAGAATTGATTCAAAATCATGCCATGATCATACTACCAAAATATGAGCTCATTTGGCCTGCCCTCATTTGAATGGAAAAACCGAAATATTTATTCCTCTCGATCTAGCCTGTGGCTGTTTTACTAAAGGGTTTTCCAATAGAGATTTCCTATTTTTTTTCAGTTCATTGCGTCTATATTGTTGAAGCTACAAGTGTCAAATTAGCTGTCATTTATTCAGTGTGTCTTGCCAAATTACTATAAAGAGTGTGCAGGAGAACCCGTGGCTGTCGACTCCGCGCCGCGCACAAGAGCTGGGACTTTCTCAGGCTTCAACTTGGCGAATTCTGCGTCGAGACTTGGGTCTGCACCACTACAAAATCCAATTGACCCAGGAGCTCAAGCTTAACGATTACAGACAGCACCTAGTGTTCGCTGATAGGGCTTTGTAGGAGTTGGAAACAGACCCCGATTTTTCCCGAACAATCTTTTTCGGCGACGAGGCCCATTTCTGGATGAACGGGTATGTGAACAAACGGAAATGTCGAATTTGGGACAAGACCAATCCACACAAGGTCCACCAAGTGGCATTACATCCCCAGAAAGTCACTGTTTGGTTTGCATTTTGGACCGGAGGCGTCATCGGTCCGTACTTCTTCGAAAACGGTGCTGGTGATGACATCGCCGTCAACGGAGTGCGCCAGAGTCATGGAAAAATTGACCTCTCAGCTGCACGCCACCAAGCGAAGCCGTGGTGGCCATTTGATACCATATTCCATACATAATGGTATTGATGAATCTCGTCAATATCTCACACGCAGTTTGTTTTATTCAACTTCAATGATAGAAAACGCCTAATGGAAAACTCTATAGGATTACTTTTCAAATGAACTCAAGATAAATAGTTATTGGTTAGTCTACACAATGGTTTTCTTGCATGATCATTTTACAGACTTTTAGGCAATATTCATAATACTAAGATCATTCTCTCAAAATTTTAGCACATTTGGAAGTGAATTGATACTGCACTGGTTCTTTGAAGTTTGTATGAGAATAACTATAGGAAATGCATTCTCCTCGTCCTAGCCTTTCGCCAAAATTATTTGTGGGTAAGCTTACTATCTATACTAATAGGAAATTTTCTCAGCTACAACTTAGCTGGAAACTACTTTTTGTTTGAACGTCAAGATAATTAGATATTAATTGATTTTGGCGTCGATAATTTTCTAATATGATCAATGGAATGCTTTCCAGGCAACATTTCCGCTTGCAGTAAGACATGGTTTTGCCTTATTCTTCGCGACCAGCACGCCAAGGTTGCTTGATGGATGAAGTCAACAGAAATTATCTTCCTCATAAATTAATAACTAAGGCTGATGCAAATGTTATTTTTGTTCTATATCTTGTAGACGTCTTATCAGAATTAACTCGAAGTTGTGACCGGAACTGGGGACTACATTATGGTCCACCGGAAAATCCAAAACATCAGTAAAAGTGGTAAATTCATGAAACTGATCCAAGACCTCTATGTTTTTTTTCGAAAGCACTCATAGACGTCTATCAGAATGAATTCGGAAATTCGACCGGAACTTTATCTCTGGGGACAACGAGACGGTCCATCGGGAGATTCGGAACAACAGTGGTTAATTCATGAAACTGATCCTAGTGCTCCGTGGTTTTTTCGAAACCACTTATAGACGTCTTATCAGACTTAAGTCGAAACTGTGAAAAGAATCTCAACCCTGGTGATCCAATCCGGAACATCAGTAAAAGTGGTAAATTCATGAAACTGATCCAAGACCTCTGTGTTTTTTTTTTTCGAAACCACTCATAGACGTCTTATCAGAATGAATTGGGAAATTTGACCGGAATTTTAACTCTGGATCCTGGGAACCGCAGTATGGCCCACCGGAAGATCCGAAACATCAGTAAAAGTGGTCAATTTATGAAACTGATCCTAGAGCTCCACGGTTTTTTTTTTTAATCCTCTCATAGACGTCTTATCAGAATGAACTTTTAATTGTGACCGGAATATGGTCCCAGGGGATCACGATATGGTCCACCGAAAGATCGGGAACCTCCGTAAAATTGGTCAATTTATGAAACTGATCATAGACGCCTGCGGTTTTTTTTAAACCGCTAATAGGCGTCTAATCAGAATGAATTCAGAGTAATAAGCGGAACATCCCAAGTAACAAATTGATGCTTAACAAGTGTTCTTTCAACGATTTTAATTCAGGCTTACTTTGAATAATTGTTGTACATAAACCACTTTAACCTTTGTTCAGCTTTTAAACATCTAAATCTGGTGATTTTAATCAGCCCAAAGCTTAACAACAATCTAAATTATAACTTTTCAATGCATTAACCAACAGTCTTTTCTAACCCTTGTTCAGCCTTAATTTTTTATTTAAAAAAAATGTAATGGAAGACCACTCCATATCTTATATTTTTTATGAGACTGCTTTAGAATGTTGCTGACTAATTGCATTTACATATTTATATTGTTATTATATGTCTAAAAATTACCTTTACATTTCGGGATTCGAACCGGCAGTCGCTAATTCACAGGCATCAACTATACCCACTCGACCACATAAGCATATTTGAGGCAGAAGGTATGATCATTAGCATGAAGCACGTCAAAATTAAGTTGAATAATAGCAACCAGAAGAGTATTATACAGCAATGCCGAATTATAAACAATACATTGTGACAGTAAAACATTCCTCTCATTTCAAGTGCAGTAAACACAATCTGGACACAAGTGCGCGATGTATTTCGATGCTATTTTAGTGCTATTATTGAATTCTATTTTTGAAATGCGGTATAAAAATTAAGTGCAATATAAAGTGGTGAACCGACAAAACACAGGAATACTAATGTTAATACTTCCGACGTCGTCGCAGTCCACTTCTAGGTGGAGTTATTCTTAAAAAGATCCTCTTCCTTGACAATTGTCTCTACTGCTGGTGCTGCTTGGGATTAGAAAGGCAGGCAGTGAATTTAGAATAACTAAAATGTCGGAAATGCAACTGACGACATTTAACAATATTGTGCAATAAATTCATATTATTCTATCAGGCTATCAGAATATTTGTAGCGCATTGCTGGTTTGTGGAGTAGTATTAAGCTTAAATAAGTCTTGTTCAGTCTTTATATCAGTTAACTTACTGAGGTTGAATTATGGGGATACAATTCGCTTCATGCACTACTAATTAACTGTATATTCAGCCTGGTGTTAATCAGCTTCGTACACCTTAAATCAACCATTAATCAACTTTTGTTCTTACAATTCAGCTTGAATTGTTACTTGGGATGGACACTGGAAGCCACGAGGTGGTCCACTAGAAGATTCGGAACATCCGGAAAAGTCATCAATTCATCAAAGTGATCTTAGTGCTCCATGGTTTTTCGAAACCATTCATAGACGTCTTATCAGAATGAATTCAGAGTTGTGTCCGGAATATTGACCCTGGGGACCACGGTATAGTCTACCGGATGATCCGGAACATCCATAAAAGTGTTAAATTAATGAAACTGATCATAGAGCTCCACAGATTTGTCGAAACCGCATATGTATCACGTAATTGTCCTTCGGAAGATCCATAACATCGGTTTGTTTATTAATTTATTTGATAAGGCTCAAACGAATTAACTTTAAAGAGCCGAGGATTCTTGGTCACTATACAATACATCTTAAAACTGTAATCAAAAGGTACAACACAACAAACACTTTATCTTCTGCTATCCAAAAAGCCTCCCCCATCAGAACTGGAGCCGCTTCCAGTGGTTTCATTGTATGACAGTTACGCCATCGAGGGTCAGAGCGCTTCCAATGCAGCAATGGACGCAAAACGTGGTCAGCACTCACACACTCATCACGAAACGGTTGCTTTCTAAAGTCGACGACGCATCGACTGAAAGAACTGCTGATGAAGAACAATGAAGAGGACCACACAATGGTTGCTGCCGAGAAAACAGGCTATCGCGTGGCACACAACAAGAGTGGCCTGCTTTTGTCGACAACCGAGTGAACATTGTCCATAACATCGGTAAAAGTGGTCAATTCACGAAACTGATCCTTGAGATCCACGTTTTTTTTTCGAAACCACTCATAGACAGCCTATTTGAATGAATTTGGATTTGTGTCTGGAATACAGACCCTTCGTTATGGTCCACCGGAAGATCCAAAACATCCGTAAAAGTGGTCAACTTATGAAACTGATCCTAGACCTCTGCGGTTTTTTTTCGAAACCTCTCATAGATGTTTTATCAGAATGAATTCCGAGCTATGACCGGAACATGGACACTGGGAGCCACGGGGTGATTCACTAGAAGATTCAGAACATCCAGAAAAGTGGTCAATTCATGAAGCTGATCCTAGTGCTTAGCGGTTTTTTGGTTTCTAAACCATACGTAGACGTCTTATCAGAATGAATTCAGAGTTATGATCGGAATATGAACCCTAGGGACCAAAAGATGGTCCTTCGGAAGATCTGGAACATCCGTAAAAGTGGTAAATTCATGAAACTGATCCTAGAACTTCACTTATTTTTAGTAACCACTAATAGAAAAAGTATCAGAATGAATTCGGTGTTGTTACCGGAATATGAATCATGGGCATCCACATATTTATCGAAAAAATGCGCGCATGTGCGTTATATTTGTACATTATAATAAGTAATTATTATCAAATATGATATATTTACTCATTTGAGGGATTAGAAATGTAAACCAAAAATTCTGCTTTTCGTATGAAGAAATACCCAAAAAGTACACGTACCCAGTGGATGAGTAACGGTTGTTAACGCACAAATGAGCATATTTAATTGCTACTTACACTTACCTGAGTTAAGACGTTACACGAGGGAAGGCGATGGGTAACAGGTATTAATTTTTGGGATTTGTTTTTATCCTATTCATTAAGTATGGCACTTTTTGGAGAATGGGTAATTTTCCATACACGCTAAACACCAGTTTCCTTATATCATATCAAAAGAAACCGAGGTTGGGTAAAACCAACCTAAATTTTAAAACAAACATGCACTTTCTCAATAAATGGGTACAGTACATAATATTTTTGAGGTTGTGAGCAACTGTTGGTCATTTGTGTTAAAAATCGTCATTCGTCTATTGAACACTCAAAAAGAAGAAAATAGTAGATTTTGAATTATTTCTTTGCTAAATACAGCCTCGCCATATTCACTCATTCGATGCATAAAAGTGGAAAAGTATTGGCATGTATAAATAGAGTTAACAATTTGTTTTTTTTTTGTAATACTTTATAACGTGATTAGGGGCTGTCCATAATCTACGTAGACAGCTTTTTTGGGATTCTTGACCCCCCCCCCCCCCTTCCCCCTGCGTAGACAATTGTCCATCCATTTTTTTTTTAATTTATATCAGAATCTACAGAAAACTCATAAAACCAAAATTGTAAATTGAAAACTAAGCCATTTTCCTAACTGATGGTCTTGTTAGTTTGTGAGTGTGCGCTTCCTACTTGCGAGAAATCGATGGTTGAAGTAATTGCCTGCAAAAACAGTTTTAAATTTATTTCGTAATTTGAATACTTTAATAATATAAATATGTGTGGCTTTGGATGTATTGAGTTTGACGGTAATTTCTGTAGAACGTCGATTATCAGAATAAGTTTCATTATTTCGCATCACCTTTTATGAAACATTTTTATTTAACCATTTAGTGATATTTTTTGTCATTTGGCTTTAAGTAATAGGGGAAATGGCTGTAATGTTGGCCTATGGATCTAAGATTGGGCCCATCGCTAAAAATCTACTATTTATCAATTTTATCTAGATGAACGCGTCATTGGGACGGTACTAATGTATATTTTTAGTAGCTATTGAAAATTTAGACGATTGTGAAATTTTATGTATGGGTCCAAATAAGGAGCATTTAGGCCGACATTACATCCATTTCCCCTATGTTTGAGTCACCCGAATTCAAATAGCACACAGCAAAAAATAAATTTTAATATTCCATCCAAGAGGATGCACTTCAGTCATGTCGAAAATCTCATGTAATTTTTATGGCAACACAAATAAACAAATGCAGTAAAAGCAACGTAATGTCAGTTCATACACTGTATTAATGATAATTTTGCCTTTTTTCGCAAGTAAAATTACACCATACAGTATGCAAAAAAGTTTATCCACCCCCTACCAATTTACATTTTTTTTTTTCTGGTGAAAATCAGTTTAATTTTATGAGTGTTCCTTCATGATTTATCAATTTATGTTTATTTATCACATTGCCATTGAAAATACGACGTTTATATCTTTTCTTGGGATTTCAAGTGATAAATTATGAAAAAGGGCAAAAATTTACGCAAAAAAAGTTTATCCACCCCTAAATGGATACTACGATTTAAGTGTGTTTTACAAAGTTTTAGTGTGTATTCTGCAACTTTCTCGAATGTAAACATTGTGTCTAGCTGTCATTTAGTGCTCTTGAAGTTTTCGTGCTCAAAATTTCAGTTTCGTTTTCAAAATTGGATGTTATTTGTTGCAAAATGCCCAAAAAAGCACAAATTTCGATCAATATTCGAAATTTAATTGTTGGACATCACAAAACTGCCGATATTGTCGAGCTTCACGAAGATACGGTTGCTAGAATTGTGCAGGTGTACAAAAAGTGTGGTAAATCGTCTTCATAAGAAAGGTCTTAGGGGATAGTAGCTCTTAAGAAGCCATGGTTGTCCGCAAAAAATATAAAAAAAAAGATTGAATTGGGCCCAGGACCACATTTCATTGACCAGTGATGACTGGTGATCTGGCCAGACGAGACGAAAGTAATGCTATTTGGTTATTAATACCATCAGACCCAAATAGCAGTACTTTCGTCTCGTCTTACCAGATCACTGGTTCATGAAATGTGGTTCTGGGCTCAATTCAACCTTTTTTTTTATATTATTTGCGGACAACCATGGCTTCTTAAATGCTATCATCCCCTAAGACCTTTTTTATGAAGACGATTTCGATTGGTCTACCTCTGTCAATTCGGCCAGTTGTCTTTGAAAGACGCCCCGATCGCTTAGCTTGTGAGATAGAACCACGCTTTTTGTACACCTGCACAATTCTAGCGACCGTATCTTTGTGAAGCTCGACAATATCGGCAATATCACGGTAGCTTTTGCCAGTTTTGTGATGTTCAATAATTAAATCGGATATTGATCGAAATTTGTGCTTTTTTGGGCATTTTGCAACAAATAACTTTCAATTTTGAACACAAAACTGAAATTTTGAGCACGAAAATTTCAAGAGCACTAAATGGCAGATAGACACAATGTTTACATTCGAGAAATTTGCAGAATACACACTAAAACTCTGTAAAACACTCTTAAATTGTAGTATCCGTTTGGGGGTGGATAAACTTTTTTTGCGTAATTTTTTGCCCCTTTTCATAATTTATCACATGAAATCTCAAGAAAAGATACAAACGCCGTTTTTTCAATGGCAATGTGATAAATAAACATAAATTGATAAATCATGGAGGAACACTCATAAAATTAAACTGATTTTCACCAGAAAAACAAAAAAAAATGTAAATTGGTAGGGGGGTGGATAAACTTTTTTTGCATACTGTATTTTCGACACGATTGAAGTGCATCCACTTTGATGTGATATAAAAAATTTTTTTTTGGTGTGCACGGGATCGTGATTCAACACGCAATAGGAGTATTTACCGTTGTTAACAATAGTTTTATAAATTTCTAATAACAACCTCAATTCCCAGACCACTGGAGATGTCCACCTAGCCCGACGCTGTCTGCGCCTGTGCATCGCCATCAACGGATCCCACGGGTCTGCCCTGAACAACATGGCCGTCATGGTTGCCCGCCAGAAGCAATACCCCAAAGCCAAATCGTATTTGATGGCTGCGAAAGCCGCGCTACCCGACTGCGAAGAGATAAAAAATAATATGGAATTTATAGAAAACTTTGAATAAAGACACTGAGTCACTAGCATAGCAAGAGTTAAGCGGCTTGCCGAATTATTTTGTATATCACATTTTCATCCTCCATGTCACCCGGATTCCATTAGATTCCAAATTCCAAAAGAATCATATCCAGTGGAGCAAATCGAGCTTTAACGTCGTTCTTTTATGTTGGGCCGAATTATTGACTCAAAATAATCCTTCTTGGTGGACATTAGCGAATACGCGACACAGAATTCCTTTCTCGGTTACCATCGTGTTCTAAAGTCCCACCAAACACCTGGACATTATTTTGAAATACAGATCATAAATTAACGATTTATTTTTAGCAATTTGTTGTGCTCAAGCCTTCTGGCCCCAAGAAGGAGTGGAGAAACGAGAAAATGAAACACCGCGTCACTTCTTGCATATCGGAGAACCCTCTTTCCTCGTTCACTCCGCTTGGATGGATACTTATTTCCTTGCAGAAGTTGCTTTCCCCCCATTTGATGCGTACATTTTGGACATTTCGATCTCGAAGGACTACCGAAAAGGAGAATCTAAACAATGTAGCAAAAAACTAGTCACCTGAAATTAATAATAAAAAATAAACTCAACCAAACAGGTTCTGCGCGCAAAGGATCTTTTGATGGCTATTTATAGATTTGTACTCCGGTTTTCGATGTCAATGTTGATCGATTTTACGAAAAGCTTGCTAATATGTTCGACCCCTTGCTGTGAAGCCTCGAATGGGGGCACGTGGCAGTTTTCTGGAAAATTACCCCCACATTCCAGCATTAATGTAGCACCGAGTGGAGTGCCTCCGGAGCAGCCGGATGTCCCCTTCGAAACGGTTTCGAAAATCGAAAACAACAAGACTTTCGTGACATATTGAGGTCACATCGAAGTTTCATGACCTGTGCATATAATTTAAACTGTCCACGTCTCGCGTACTCGAGAAATTTTGCCAACCCAACCGAAGCCCAACACGCCGGCGGAACGCCAGAGAGGAGATGCATCCAGCGCACACACACGGTGTACCTTGTTGTGATGAAACTTGAAAACAAGGAAACATCGCACAGCAGCAGCTTGGGGAGAGCCAACAGCCAACGCAGCGCAATCAGACAACCGAACGTACGGTAGCACTTTATAATTAATTAAACCTGCTTTGGTGAATTTATTGATTCCGACAGACGACGAAGACGACGACGATGGTAGCTGGGCAAGAACATGTCAGAAAGAAGTAAATTACCAGCTGTCGTACCTTCTTTAAATGGTGCCACGGAAATTTTGGCAATGCGTGTTATCAGCACGAGAAAAATAACGATGTTTATCTGCATCGAAAAATGGATGATGGATGGAAAGCTCTTTGAAAGAATGAACGGTCGATTGAACTTTCCACAAGCATATTCTTTAGATGGTGGTCTGCGTTGAACTGAAAACAATGCCAAGGATATTGTTAACGTCTTCAATCTCTTTCGTATAAGTGTGAAAACCAAATCAATGAGTAACTGTTCATGGCAAATCCAGAAGACTTAGAATACATGATGATAAATTTTAACAACTGATGTTTTCCAATTGGTAAATAAATCACAACTATTTTTACAATTTCTGTTACTCATAACTTTGCATATCAACAAAGTTATAATTTAGTACAAATTCATTAAAAAGTAATAAGGTTTCCAATAAATGAATTGCATCTACTCGGTTTTCAACCGTGTCTTTCCTTAATTTTTTGAACAAAAAATTCAAAGTTTGTACCAAATATTTTGTTAAAAACACTAAAAATCACATTTTATTTAGTTTTTTTTTTTAAACAAGCTATTACATTATTATTTTTTTGGATTATTATCCATAAATTATTAAGCATTGAACACACTCATTTTCTGAGAAATATTGACCATTTACTATTTTGTTTACGTCTGGTAAGGTCTGTTTATAAATTGTTGGCTTTTGAAAAAAATAAAGCTCTACATTATGTCAATGTTTAAGCACTTTCTAAAAAATTGAAACATCATTTCACATATTTTGACCATTGCCACTTTGTGAAGCATTTAATTAACTGTACAAATAAAATAGAATACATAAAATAAAAAGTCTAATTTTTTTCTATTTTGCCCAGGGTTTTGTTCTACTGCTCTGTGCGGTGTAGCTACTTACTTTACGTTGAAAGATTGCTTGTTATCAAGTAAAAGATTTGATCTGCAATCATTTCGAAAACCTGCTGCATTTTGTTCTTCAACTTTGTTTCGGCGATTTTAATAAATTGGCAAGGCACCACAGCTACTGTGATCTAATAATGCAAACAATCTCTTACAAACTCCAACCTGATCCTGAAAATTCTCCCATCGGTAAAGCAACGCGTTAGCCACAAACCGCAAAACAACAAGTTGAGACTTTCGTTCCAATGCTGCCTGCTGATGCTGACAAGGTCCAGCTCACACCAGGATAGGTCTTTGACCTCCTCCCAAAAGCACGATCGCAACGTGCAAGCGCGATGGCGCGCTTTTTTGGCCACGGCACGCCGCTGCTGATGATGCTGATGCTGCTGCTGCTGGACTGGACAAATGAGCAAACGTGCAACACACGGGACGCGGACGGCAGGGAGATTGACTGAACGATCAGAAGGAGAAAGGCAGACGGCCGAAAGCGATTTGTGGCCTTCATTTCAGTGTGCGGAATGTTCGGAGATGGTCATCAATGGCGACGGAATTGTGATGAAAATATTTGATCAAAATTTTAAAAATTTGGATTTTATCAATCGAGACACGTTGAGAACTTCCTGCCCTCGCGGGCAAATATTACAATTTGAGCATCCCAACAAAAGCCAATCTGCTGGCCATTCCCGCGTAGCCATGCCAAATATGTGCTGCCCGATAAAATAAATAAAAGATGATAAATTTGCTTTTCTTAATATTGCTGATGTGTTCAGTCCAGCATCAGGTCGAAGCGATCGAGAGTGAACAGAGAATGGAATCCATCCAGAACTTTGAAATGAAGGAAAACCATCAAAACCCATACAGAAAAGATCTTGTCTCTCTCCTTCCCCTTTTGGTTTCGGTTTGGGAAGCACTGCGTGCTTCGTTTCTTGATGCAAGGTGTACAATTTGATCTTCTTTCTGCCCGAGCATCACAGTTGGGTCTATCTAGAAGCAACACAACTGGTGTAACCTATTTTAAGCGCAGTAAATGATAGGGTAAGAACGACATTCTTCCTCTTTTTTTCCTGGCTTTGGCGTTCTTACGCGAGCTTGCGCCTACTATCAACTTAGTGTTCTCTGAAGAAATTCCGCAATTATTAATTGAGCGCTTTCTCTGCCAACAAATGCACGAGTTTGTGAGGTAAGCACAATTATACTCTATGTCCAGGGAAGTCGAGAACATTTCCAACCCGGAAAATGATTCAGCCCGACCGGGAATCGAACCCTGCTTTTTGCCGGCTCTCAACTTAGTGTTATAGATGCACTACCACAGTTTTCAATTGAGAGCTTTATATGCCAATCAATGCATACATTTGTATATTGTGTGGCAAGCACTATGATACTCTAGGCCCCGGGAAGTCGACGAAAATTCCAAACCAGGATGATAATCCATTCGCGCAAATGCTATGCAGATTTGTATGGACACTATGTTCTAAAAGTAACAACTGAGAAAATCGCGAATAATGTTTCGTATCATTTCTGCTCTTTGAAAGAAATATAAGTTAGTGCGTTGTTCGCATTTCAACAGAATCAATTTGTTCTAGTGAAAACTACAGAAATTATCTTCAATGAAATTAGTCAAGCCTATTTTTATACGAAAACAATTCAGTGGGACTGTTATGCTGAGAAATTAGCAATGAAGTAGGAAATTCTACGAATATCAGTCCCACTAAGAACTATTACTTTCCGTGTTGCTTTGATGGCCATGTTGCGTTTGACGTCTTTACTCTTGTGGTTGTGGTTGTGTTTACATGAGCGTGCTTGAGTTCTCCGCGAAGTTTTGAAAGTGGATAGTTTGCATAGGTTTGCATCATTAACTGAAACCAACAATAAGTGAGTTGACATTGCTGCAATCGTCGTTTGCTACGTCTATAAAGCCTATAAGTATGGGCATCTTGAGAAACAAATGATGAATGCTCTGTGTAGAACACAGCAAGATTGTCGATCATGGACTTCGATGATTTCAAGAAAGACTTTGGAAAAGTTAACATACACTTAAGGATTTCATTATATTCAACCAAATGCATCCACGGTAGTATATTGAGAACATTCTAACGACTAACTTTATGAAAGGACCATATGACAACGGATATTCTGAATCAGTCAACAGGAACCTTATTTTAACTACAAAATATGGTAGCAGCTATCTACTAGACGATTGAACACATCAAGTGACATAAAGTACCATCATTGTTAACCGCGTTGCTTCGAGTTGTTTTTAGACAATAATACGTACTTTTTTTAATCATGCCAATAATGGAAGATGTTTATACATTGTTGCTACATGCAATCTAATTTTAAATCATGCTATTTTGTCTTTGGTTTATTTTAAGACATGATAATGCACAGTTTGACAACTTAACTATAATCTGGTGTTTGAATATGAATTCCCGTTTCTCTTAATATTTTTCATCATAAAATAAAGATTCTACTTTTATTTTTCATCATAAAACAAAGCTTCTACTTCCCTAAATGACTCATTGAGTTTCTTTTGATCATATAAATCTTGTTTCAATCATTCGTACACTCAAATGGATTCGTTAATAAAAGATTCAGTAAAAAATCTTTGTGGGACATTTATGCGTAGAATTTCGACATGGAACAATTAAACTTGATGTTGTTTTTAAATAAGCCCAAAACAAATAAAATGTTTTTATATTTTCATTCGAAAGTTTACCTAAAAAATTACTGTTATATGAACAAAATGGAAAAACGTCCAAAAGTAACATGGGACAGATATGCGTAGAACGGCAGTATACTACTATTCAAGATTTTTGATTTTCACTTACATCGCTCTAAATTTGGTTCTATTTAGTAGTCTAAACTTTAACAAATATGTGGTTGCCATTGATTAACGAGCCTGTCGTTGTTGGAATGACAAATATTCAATTATCAATGTATATGTATGTATATAATGTCATAATTTTACATTTCTATCTCTCTTGAATTGCTTCAAAAATGACCGTAACAACAATAGATTTATTGGTCAATGTCATAGCAGCTACATGTTAATTTTGTTCAGCGTTCAGACTACTAGAACCAACGTAAGAGCGGTATTTTAAAAATTTCAACTTCTTACATAGTAATCCCCATACAAAATTTTAAAGCACGACCTCTATTATGTTGCAAATACTTTTTTTTTTCAAAATAAAGCACCCAAGTGGACATTTGGCTGATTGTCTGAACACTGCAATAAAGGTTCACTTGGCCCGTGGATAGATCACCTTTCAGTGGTACGTTATGAGATGTTAGACCTACCACCGATTCCTAGTCCTGACTACTTTAAACTAAGGAAGCAGGACTTTTCAGTATTTAAAGGAACACCAAAGATGATCTTGAAACAAGGAAAAAAATTAGTTAGTCTTCATCTATGCGATTCCTAAGCTTCTATTCGTTTTTCTCTAGTTTGAAGTGGTTTAGACTAGGGTTCTGATGCATGGTCATTATAGGTGTCATTCCTTAATTTTGTTACTAAGGAATCCAATTTTGACTGACAAAGGGGTGCGCCTTTGGAGGGTGTTTCAACACTCCTAAGGGTATAAATAGCGGGACCTTTTAATTAGAGACGGATCCTTGCGATAAATGCAAAAAGGTCAACTGTCAATCAAATCGAATACTTCATCATTTCTAAATAGTGATGGAGTAATACGACATGCACCAAATCTAAAAAAATCTATTCCATGTGATTAAAAAATAATCAACTGATTTTCCCGTTAATTTTATTGAGCATTCCTATGATCTTCACATAGATTTCACTTAAAAGCACGTGAATTTTCAAGTCAAAGCAAATGGATTTTACTATAATGTGCAAGTGGAAAAGTGGAAGATTTCATGTTAATTTCGGTTTATTTTTTTATTAAATTTATCATAAACAATGCATTCAAGTTCAGTTGGTGGATGCTGTTTAATTATAGATATGAGGATTATTTCGTCCGCAAATTATAAAATGGTATTAAAAAATTGAGATTTTGTATTGAAAAACATTGATTGTATTTGGTTTTCATGGTTTGTAAATAGAGGCCGCAAAATGTTTTTAAATTTTTCCTTGAAAAATTAGGGGTTTTTTCACATTATATCACAACATCAGCAATGTGTTTTTTTTTTTTTCGTTTTTGAGTTATATTTTTATGAAGTTAACAAGTTTTGGGGTTTCGCTCAATACTCCTATGCGACTAGACTACCATGTGTCGTGACCATGTTACAGTCGCTATAAATCGATGGAGACGTATGGCAGTCTAGTCGCATAGGAGTATTGAGCGAAAACCCAAAGTTCTTCTTCTTCTTCTTCGCATTTCAAGCTTATTGCATATCGCATACTAGCTTATTGCGTGCTCTCAACTTAGTGTTCTAGATGCACTTCCACAGTTATTAATTGAGAGCTTTCGATGCCTGTACCATTTTTGCATTGGTATAATTGTGTGGCAAGTCCAATCATACTTCTATGCCCAGGGAAGTCGAGAAATTTTCCAACCCGAAAAATTCCTAGACCGGACCGGGAATCGAACCCAGCCACCTCCAGCATGGTCTTGCTTTGTAGCTGCGCCTTTACCGACTGAGCTAAGGGAGGCCCAAAGTTGATAACATCATAAAAATATAACTCAAAAACGAAAGAAAAAAAACACATCGCTGATTTCGTGATATAATGTAAGAAAAAGTCTAATTTTTAAGTGAAAATATAAAAACATATTGCGGCCTCTATTAACGAATCATGAAAACCATAAAAAAAACAATACAATCAATGTTTTTCATTATTAAATCTCAATTTTCAATATCATTAAATTTTTCCTTAAGAGTATTTCTAATTTCTAATCAGTGTCTTGTACCTATACTCGACTAAGTAATAGTCGAGCATTAGTATAAGACATTAAATAAGTATTTTTAACAAGGGGTAAGTCACTCAGCACATTGTGCCGGAATTATATTCTACACAGCTTGGGCACATCCATCGGCACATTTTCGGCATACCTTCGGCACAATCTCGTAGGCATTAGATTGGTGTAAATAAAATGGGAGTACTGCTGGACAACTGTCATTGAAGTTGTTCAGAACATTACGTGCTGTTTGACTGTATGCTCAGGAACATCTTCTAATTGACCTCATTAGTACCCTTAATTCAAATATTGCTGCAACTCACACAAAACCAACTAAAGAAGTCTATTACCCTCTATAGTCGGTCTCCAACAATACTACCCACCGGTTCCAACTCTGTCCGGCCGAAAGGCTAGGTTTCTGGTCTGCCTTTGAGGGCATAAAACACTAAAACACAGAACTTTCATTACCCTATGGATCACAAAACACCGACATTTCGCACACCCGCCACATCCCGCGTCATCCTGAATCCGATTTATCCTTGCGATTTCAAACCAAAACATTCAAGGTGTCAGAAATACCGGGTTGCCGGGATGGGTATTTTTTGACCGGCACAATCAGCATACTTGCGGCACACTGACAAAAAATATGACCCAAAATTGGTGTGCGAAGTGACCTACCCATTGATTTTTAATTACCTTTTATTTAATGTTTTGATCGCTGAAATCGGCCCAGTGGTTCAAAGTTATGAATTTTTGAAAAAAGTCATTTGTGAAAAAATCGATTTTTTGGACCAAATGGTCACCCTTATGAAATTGATTTTGATTTTTTTTTCAAAAAGTCATGGCTTTGAACCACTGGGCCGATTTTACCGATCAAAATATCAAATGAAAGGTAATTCAAAAATACTTCTTTAATGTATTATACTAATGCTCGACTATTACTTAGTCGAGTATAGGTACAAGACACTGAAAATATCTGCACATTGTAGACGAAATACGCATATCTGTCAAGGATAAGCAAATAAGGTAGTGGAATTAAATTGAAATTACTAATCTTTCTTTCACTCTTTATACAGGTATTCCACTAAGAATCCCACATTCATCAGCATTCTTGAAAAGTTGCTGCATTACTGCGCATTTACTAAGAAATATTGTCCTGCCCGTCTTTTTGTTTTTCGTTATAGGTTTGGAGCGACCGGTAAGCGTCTAGAATTCGCTTCCAAAAGAAGCTTCTATTATAATCTTCTTAAGAATAAGAACCTCCCTATGGATGGTTCTTTTAGAATCTTCTTAAGAACCAAACCAACAATTTATAAAAAAAAAAAACTAACATTTTTTATGGCTCAAGTGACACTTGCCTTTGATAAAAACACGTCTACTGAGGATCCGTACATCTAAAAAAAAATCATCTAGCAATGAAACCGTCATCGGTCGTCATTGAAAAGCAATGCAACTATGTTCTGTCAATCTAATTGAAATTTTTATTGTCTCTGTTGTCTTGTGTATTTTAGCTATAACGGCCTCTTTTCTGATTTTTATCTCGCAATCTCTGGAATCTACACGAAAACTATATTTGAACAAAATTTTAACAACAGTGTATGGAACAATATGCCGTAAACTACACATTTTTATACCATATGGGTGGAGAGTTCGTAAAACAAATACTTTGAAATTCTTCACTTTTTAAGATATCTTCGAGCATGAAACTAAGTCAAACTTTATTATAATCACTTTGAAAAGTCAACCTATGGTTTCAAAGTTGGTAGATAACATATTGAGCTTTGCTATGAAAGTTATTACAGCAGTTTTCGTTTTTTCAGTTTCGAGATACAAATATTATAGCACCTCTAAATCATTACCGATTTTGCTGAAAAATTGCACAGAAGATCAAATTAACATGACGAACTGCCTATCACAGTATACACAACAGTTGGCGGTAGTGTTTTAGCGACGATGTATTATATTGAAAAATATTCAATGGGTTATGTCTGTTTGTCTGTGATCAAACGATTACTGCTGTGTGAAGGCGAGGTTCCCGTTTATGTAAATTCACGTTGCTGCTTCTTTTCGTTACTCATCGTGACAACATGTCGGGAGCAACTAGGCACGTAGATCCTTGGATGCATTCAAGGATGCAATTGTGGTGGGTTATGATAGCCTGATTGATTAGCTAGACCGTGCTACTGAATGATCCACAATCTCGTCTTAGATTAATTAAAAAATCAGCGCTACTGATAAACGACAGTGCCAGCGCCGGTGGTGTATTTGTAAGCATGACTGCTCTCTCCCCAATTCATAGAGGGCAAAAATTGACAAAACCGCGACTAAATTGAATATCTCGGTTGCCAAACGGTTTCAGTTAGCGGTGCCGGTGGTGTAGTGGTAAGCGTGATTACCTCTCACCCCAGCAAGCCTGGGTTCAATCCCAGTCAGCGCAGCCGGGATGTTCTGACCTGAGGCATAACATCTCTGATCACGTCTTCCTTCGGAAGGGAAGTAAAGACGTTGGTCCCCGTTTCATGCGTTGATGGATCGATAGGTAAGGTCCAGGTGTGGGAGCTGCCTTCCTGGCGTCGGTAGCATTGGTGCTCAGTACGGAAAACAAGATCGATGGAAAACAAACCAAAGAAAAAAAAAACGGTTTCAGTCAACATGTTATACATATTCTCAAACAAAAAACTCTGCTTAATCGATTGGTGGTGGTCTCATTGGCCTTTGCGTACCGAGATAGAGGGCCGGGATCAATCCGAGTTGCCAGTAAAGTAGGAAATGCCACTATCTATCGACATAATTTTACACTTTACTTAACGTATACTACTGTAAATTTATAGTACTAACCTCAGGAAAACTTTACTGGCCTAAAGGAGGATCTGGAACGACCGATAAAGTGGCCACATTATAAAAACTGTCCTAGAACATTGTGATTTTTTCTGTGTTGTTCAGAATCAATAAATCAAAGCGTATTCAATATTGAAACTATATCTTGGGGGTATAGTGGCCATATTATGGTTCTCCGAACAATCTGGATTGACCGATAATGTGTCCACGTTATAAAAATTGTCCTAGAACCTTGAGAACCAGAGTCAAGATTTCAAAGCGAATTTAATATGAAAACTATACTATTATTTTTAAAATCGAAAGGTTCTAGGATCATTTTTATAATGTGGCCACTTTATCGGTCAATCCAGATTATCCGAGGAATCAGGATATGGCCACTATATTTCACAATATTTATTTCAAATTATATACGCTTTGATCTCGTGATTCTGAACAAAATGGATAAACCACAAATAATCTAGGACAATTTTTATAATGTGGCCACTTTATCGATAAATCCAGATTATCCGGAGAACCAGAATATGGCCACTATACCCCCAAAATATAGTTTCAATATTAAATACGCTTTGATCTCTTGATTATGAAGAACATAGAAAAAATCGCAAGGTTCTAGGATCATTTTTATAATGTGGCTACTTTATCGATCAATCCAGACTATTCGGAGAACCAGAATATACCCACTATACACCAAAATATAGTTTTTATATTAAATACGCTTTGATTTATTGATTCTGAACAACATAGAAAAAAATCACAAGGTTGTAGGACATTTTTTATAATGTGGCCATTTTATCGGTCATTCCGGATCCTCCTTTAGGCCAGTAAAGTTTCCCTGAGAGCGTATATGGTGTCTTAACACCATATATACTTAGTACTATAAATTTCCAGAAGTATACGTTAAGTAAAGTGTACAATTATGTCGATAGATAGGGGCATTTACTACTTTACCGGGAACTCGGGTTGATCCCGGCCCTTGATCTCGGTACGGAAAGGCCAATGAGACCACCATTAATTGATTTAGCAGAATTTTTCCTTTGAGAATATGTACAACATTTTGACTGAAACCATTTGAAAGCCGAGATATTCAATTTAGTCGCGGTTTTGTCAATTTTTGCCCAGTGTGCAATGGGTCTGGGTTTCAATCCCAGCCGAAGTCGGTGGGATTTTTCTGAGGTATAAAAATCTCTGGTCACGTCTTCCTTTGGAAGGGAAGTAAAGTCGTTAGTCCCGGCCCATGGGTGCGATATCCTACGCAGGTGTGGAAGCCGTTGGTCTCCTGGCTCTTGAGTTGATGGGTCGATAGGTAGGGTCCAGATGTGAGAGCTGCCTCCCTGGCGTCGGTAGCACTGGTACTTAGTATGGAAAACAAGATCGACGGAAATCAAACCAAGGAAAACAACAATTCCTTTCGAAATAAAATATCCAAATTTACCGCAATTACTTAAACAATACAGCAGATGTGTGCTGTATAAACTGAGAAAAAAATAATTCCCCTCAACCCTTTGACATGATATCAAATACAACATTCATCCAGAAAGTTTCAAGAGAGTGAAATTCTTACGAGTGCTTCATCCCATCTCGGAGGCTTACTGACTCTACGCCCGGCCGCTGCGGCTTGCCGTTGACAAGTGGTTTCAAGAGTGAGGAGGAACCCCCATCGGACTCGTGACGTCCCATCGTTCTTAGAGTTCACGTCGAGGTGCAAGTTGCTGCGCTGAGCCTGACACTTGGCCACTTACACTTGAAGCAATCGACACATCCGATTATCCTGCATTCCTAGTTGGAGCATCACTTCTTTCGAGACATTTCAAACCAATTGTATTCCAGTCTGCTACGCCAAACGTGACAGGGCTTAATTTCCATGAATCCGTATGTAACATCTCTGATTCTTCTATTATTTGATTTTTTTTTTAACTCTTTATTTGTTCCAAATTCAAAATAAATTACATTTCATTTTTAACCTAGGTGCTCCAGTTACTACAGTAACTTACCAGCCTTAATTGTTATGATATATATCTAAGTGTTTTTACATTGTTCCTGTCTTGGCAATTCAGTATTTTAAACAGGTTTTTTAAACCTGCATGTCAGTATAACAATTGTTCTATTATTTGATATTTTATTTCTTTACATTATGTTTCAATCAGTATTCGTAAAAACTTTACCAAATATGGTCCCTATGCGCCTCCAAAATCACATCGACTGCTTGATGTGATGTTTACATATACTAATCTCTAATCTTATCTAATCTAATACAATCACAGCCAGTACGAGAAAGCATCCTGGAAAATGATTAGGTTAGATGAGGTCTAATCATTTTTCTTGTCTAATTTATGTTTACATCATATCTGAGATATGATATCAAGAGCAAATTTTCATTATGTCGTAAGTAACATTCGCACCAATCCGAGAAAAATAAAGTTTTGTTTTGATGACCGAAAAGTTATTCCTATTTCCAAGTAAACACATATAATCTCATAGTGATAGCAATGTTTAACATATTTAGCAGGGTTTTAATCATACAAATGCAAATCGCTAGCTTTCATGCTAAAAAATACTGGTTTTTGAGTCAAAAGTTATTATACGTCGTTTGGTGGCCCCTATTGTTACTTAAGTCAAAGTGTATTTACCAGGATATTCGGGAGAATTATCAATTACGTCTCCTTACGTGCAGCCCATTCATCATTTTAGGACCACCGAAATCATCTTAGCAACAAACAGTTCGATTTATTCACTTTAATAATGAGAAAGCGAAACGACGAACGTACACTTTTCACGGGTTTCTCAGCGCTGTTACTTAAGTCAAATGGCATCTCCATAGAAATTGGGTGACTTAAGTAACATCGAAAACTATTTTGATCGGAAGGTGATTACGTCAAAAAGCAATTTGACTGGCAAATAAATTTAAAAATGGGATTTGATCCTATATTCGGACAGTATATAGTGTAATAGCAGGAGAATCGATTGACACTGATAGCTCGACTTTGTTTACCTTTGTTACATTCGACGTAATGAAAATTTGCTCTTGATATAAACATCAATACGGCCAGGCCTACTAGGATCTTACCGAATTTTCTCCTATGTTGGTAATGATTCTTTTGCGCTTAAAAGTTTATCAAAGGGTTTGGGATGCAGTTCCTCGTCATTGCTCGTGGTTATGTTTAGTCCGTTACGTCCGGGCCAGATCATTAGCCATAATGTTGACCGCATCCATCTGATTTTCTTTGGCCAGCTTTTTGATGGCGGCGATGATCTTCTTTTCCTGCTGTTCCATTTTCATCTTCTCCCGTTCCAAATCCCGCATCGCTTTATTCAAAACCCTGCTGGTTCTTGCGCATCATCTCGTCCGGAGACATTTTCTTACCGAACAGCCGCTCCATTGCTGCTTGCTGGTTGTTTTCCGGATCAAATAGTGGTAAAACTGGTTACATAAAGCGGAACTTCGGTGGTCTCACAAGCTAATCTTGCACAAAATTGGATTCTAAATTGTTTTTCGAATCTAACTCTACTTGTTATCGGAATACCGGTCATAAATGCACTGGGAAAAAAACCTTCTTTCGACCATTAAAATAAAAAATATTCTCAAAAAGTTTATCGATTTTCAAAACTGGCAAATCATCTTCAGATAAAATTTGGAAAACGGTGACGAAAACATAATATACGAGTAATTTGACAGTAAAATTTTTTCGCCTCCGTTTTGAAGCAGAGCACACTTCGATCCTGATGAGGTGTTTACATATACGGTGTTTAACTAGCGCTAGTATACTAGAGCTGTACCAGCATTATTGAAACAGGTCGTCCGCAACTACCAGCATGAGATTTCAGGACCAACTGAAATTATCGCTAGTTGGTTGAGCTGGTGGAGCTTGTGAACTAGCCTAAGTGTAAACAGCTTATAAGCTAATCCTAACCCATATCCCATCCAACTACCCAGCTCCGTAGCATCTATGGGGGCGTCGGTAAGTCGCTGGTCTTCCGTTAAGAAGATGTTACATCAATAATATCCTTCTCAGTAACAGAGAAGATGGGCGTTGCCGGTAATGTTAATTGTCTTGTGTTTTTTTTTTTCTATTCTGAACTCTGATTGAAGAGCTCCCAAATAGTTTCCATAAGCAATTATATTAAGAACGTTAAAGCAGATACATATCAGTTGCCAGTAGCAATCTACAAATTACTCAGTTACAAACGCAACGCACATACAAGATTCGTCATGAATATGGAAATTTAAAACCAATGATGTCTGAATTTTTCCCAACAGTTCGATAAGAGAATAACTGAATTCAATTATATATTCTAAGTGTTATCAAATACCAAAAAATCCAAGCCGCTGCGCATAAGCAAACACTACAATGTAACGAACCCATTCTACCCTCCCTGGCCCGGCCCGGCCCGGTAAATAAGGTGGGACACATTTGACCCTCGCTCGCACGCGAGAGCCTCCAAAGGTTCCACTCACGATATTGTTATTAAAAAATGTAAATTATTGCCAGAGTTATGAATCCTTCAGTCCAGCAGCAGTGGTAACTGCAGCAAACTGTCCGGGGACAAACACGAGCCTAACGACTTTCGAGATACTTTCGTGTCCGTCGTCGTAGTTGGTCGATGTGACGTGCGCGGTCGAGACTTTCTTATTACTGAGCAGCCGCCCCTGGTGGACCCTGGTGGAGTTGGCATGCATCGTCCGTTTTCTCGTTGCACGATACACTCCTACAAGTTTTGTCGTTTTGAACATTTCTGAAAAAAAAAAATCAAATTCCTCCAACACACGATGGACGTAGGCGTCTGCGAGTGATCCAAAACTCTTGCCGTCGCCGGTCGTCACTGCTCTCGGACCTCCTTTACGGGGCTGTTAGACATCGTCAGTGACGAGGGGACGATGAAAAACAAACACACAAAGTGCTACATAGTTGCACGCTGCAAGAGGAAGAGTTTCATTTCTGCATCCTATGGTCCCGAATGCGCTTTCTGCATGTTTTTATTTTCGTGGTTCCGTGCGCTGCCCAGTACTGGGAGGTAGGAAGAACCAGTAGCTAAATTGGTCGAGGCATTTTGTATGTTTTTGCTTTTTCACCTTCTTATTGGCTTTAATTTTTTTGCTCTTTTCATACATTTCTGCGCTGGACCTTGGTGTGGTGAGTAGGGTAGGGCCCATCAGGCCACAGAGCGCAAACACGCAGAGTCCTTATTAAATTTTATTTTATTCACTGCTGGAATGTGCAACATCACCGGCCTGGCCAAACCAAGTGCCTGCAAAGCGGGAGGAAAAAGCTTGTTCTGTAAAAGTTGAACAAATAAATCTTTCTGGCTGTGGCATTCCTGTGCGCGCTTTTTTGCCTTTGGCATGGCGCGACGCGCGAAGTTTTGCCCTTTCCGTTTGCTTCAGAGCGCTCTTTTCCAGCGTACGCGCACGACTCACAGCTGCCACTACGAGGACACTTTGGAGCCTGGTGCAATGATAATTCTTACGTGATGCAGCATCATGTTGCATCAAATGAGACGTCATTCATAAAACGACCCAGGAAGCATGCAATCCACGGCAGATCCTGAAGCCCATCGTCCAGTCGTCCATCGTCGGTTTCGTCGACGAAAATGGGAATCTCGTGTTGCAGCTTCTTCATCCTAACAAAACATCATTGATCTTCATCACAGTTTGGCGGACGGATGTTGCTACTTTGTTGCTTGCGAAGAAAGATAAACATACAGTACTCAAAACGTTGACTTGCAGCAGTAATGGCAAATGTGAATATTTTTAAGATGCAGTAATTTTTCTCGCTAACAACTACAGCGCATAAATCAGGATGGACTTCTTTGTTTTCATTTCGTGCTTTTAACATGCCACAGGCGTTGGAGCGTTCAGCTAGGATGTCGAGTTTACTTTGCATATTAGAGACTGCTGCACCAACAATGAAAGCTGAAACGTAACTTACGAATCCAAAAATACGTTTATTTAGGTAAAAAATGACTTATTCATCGTTTAATCAATCGAAATGGGTGCAGGTTAGTCAAATTTTGATGATATTCCTGGCTTTGAAAACTATTGCTAGAGATCAGAAAAATGCGAAGACCTAGAACAGCTGATGCTGAGATGCCTAGAGAATGTTTTTCAAAATTCCGGTCGAATGGGTTATTGATTCGAAATTAAGATGACTAGTTCACATGACTGTGGGGTCGAATCTAAAGCTAACTTTCGCACCCTCATCATTTCAGCATTAATAAATAATGAGCATTACAATTTGGGAACTAAAATTTCCTTTCTAACACGGATCGAATACCATGTGTCGTCACGACAGTGGCTATTACATTCACGGTACATAAATCATCCACAAAGTTGTTCCTTATAGTTAAGTCCTAATTTTGGTGTCAATTGATAGCTGTACGGCTATTAGGTTAATGGTCATAATGCCGAATGACTACTATGCCGAATGTTCACTAGGCCGAATGATTTTCATCTTTCTTCTTCTTCTTCTTCTTCCTCGAATTTCAAGCTTATTGCTTATCGCATATTAGCTTATTGTGTGCTCTCAACTTAGTGTTTTAGATGCACTTCCACAGTTATTAATTGAGAACTTTCGATGCCTGTACCGTTTTTGTATTAGTAAAATTGTGTGACAAGTACAATCATATTCTATGCCAAGGGAAGTCGAGAAATTTTTCAACCCGAAAAATTCCTAGACCTGACCGAGAATCGAACCCAGCCACCTCCAGCATGGTCTTTCTTTGTACCTGCGCCTTTACCGACTGAGCAAAGGGAGACCCCAGATTACCCAGATTTAAATCAACTATGACGAGCTTCCTCGAACAGCTATGTTTTTAAGATTTTAAACACTTACATATTTTTCAGACTATTCGGTTCAATTTGTGCAATCCATTAAAATGCAATGTTTTTAAGAATTGCAATTTTTCCTATTTTTAAGAATTTTTCCTTCTTTCAAACATGAGCAGTTCATTCGAGTTTTACTGTTTTTGTGATTTTGGGCATTACGAATAAAATATATCATCACAATAATTTTCCCTCTATCTTTTATCACAGCAATCTATGTGACATAGATTGTTTGCGGTATTGAAGACATTTTTTATATCCAAGCACTGAATTTTTCGAAGATTAGGGTTTGGCAATTTCCTAACTAACATTTCCAGCTAGCTTTATGAGCCATATTTTCCAGCGTTGTGCTGTAAATTAGCTGAATAAGGCTGTAAATACACAAATACACAAGCAGAAGCTAGCAAAATAGTTTTGAAGAGTGTTTCCTAAACTTTTTCACAGCCATTAATCAATTTGTCAGTCACACTGAATAACATGAGCATGAGCATAATTGACCGCCCACGGTTGCTAATCTGCCATTGCCAGATCAACTGAAATTACACAGAGAGCCAATAGACGATGCTTGGGACTAGAATTCATACTCAATTTGTAAAAACTGGTGATCTCAAACTAGGCACTACCAGCGCCGGCCGCGCCCGAACGCAGGTCAAGAAAGGAATAGGTAGGAATGTGTTGACGTGACACTCGCTTTGATCGAAGCCGAGGAGTCCACTGTACTCGCACGAGAAATCACTGGGATGTTGAGTTTGCAGCAGGTTTCGTTTTGGTAAACGATAAGCTAGATTGATGTTATGATCGTTAGTGAAGGAGCTTGGGATTGAACCCACGGCTCAGTAAGAAAAAACGTTTGCTACTAGGCAAACGAGCTCCTTTTTAATCATCGAGTTGCTGTTATTACCATGTAGTCATATTTACAAAACCTTCATATCTTTTCAGATTGTCTACTGATTAATAACACATTCAAACATTTAAGAATAAAATTTCAATAAATAAGAAAGTGAAATCACTTTCCTTACCAATCAGGCTAAGACCTTGTTGCCCTCTGCTGTCCGAAGAAGTCGTCTTCACTCTATTCGATCCATGACCACACGTCGTCAACCTCGTAGTCTGCGAAGGTTCCACTTG
Source organism: Ochlerotatus camptorhynchus (assembly GCF_037179485.1). NCBI lineage: Eukaryota > Metazoa > Arthropoda > Insecta > Diptera > Culicidae > Ochlerotatus > Ochlerotatus camptorhynchus. Next base: position 313,176 of record NW_027040793.1, on the reverse strand, counting down.
GTCGGTCAACCTTGGCCGCTGTGCATCTCTTCTTCTTGTTCCTGTTGGGTCGCTTTCGAAAACCACTTTCACTGGGTCGTCGTGCGGCATTCTTACGACGTGCCATGCCCACCGTAGTCGCCCAATTTTTGAAATGTGGATGATGGATGGTTCTCCCAGCAGCTGGTGCAATTTATGGTTAATTCGCCTCCTCCACGTTCCGTCATCCATCTGCACTCCACCGAAGATGGAACGCAACACCTTCCGTTCGAAAACACCAAGGGCACGTTGGTCCACCACGAGCATACTCCAGGTCTCGTGGCCGTAGTGGAGCACCGGTCTTATAAGCGTCTTGTAGACAGTCAAATTCATGCGGCGGCGAATTTTATCCTACCGGAACTTCCTCCGGAGTCCAAAGTAGGCACGATTCCTTGCTATAATGCGTCTTTGAATTTCACTGCTGGTCACCTGTGAGCCCAAATACATGAACTCGTCGACCACTTCGATTTCGTCACCGTCAATCTGAACTAAGGGTGGGAGGATAACATTATCTTCCCTAGAACCTCTTCCTCTCATGTATTTCGTCTTCGATGCGTTGATTGCAAGTCCAATCCGCCTAGCTTCAGCCTTCAGTCTAATGAACGTTTCCGCCATCGTCTCAAAGTTCCGTGACATGATGTCGATGTCATCGGTGAAGCCAAGAAGCTGGATAGACTTCCTGAGGATCGTGCCACTCGTGTCTATTCCAACTCTTCTGATCACACCTTCTAACGCGATGTTAAATAGCAGACACGAAAGTCCATCACCTTACTGTAACCCCCTTCGAGATTTAAAGGGACTCGAGAGTGTCCTCGATACTTGAATAACGCACATCACTCGATCCATCGTCGCCTTGACCAATCACGTCAGTTTATCCGGAAATCCGTACTCATGCATAATCTTCCATAGCTGATCTCGATCGATTGTGCCGTATGCGGATTTGAAATCGATGAACTAATGATGTGTTGGGCACGTTGTATTCGCGGCATTCCTGCAGAACCTGCCGAATCGTGAAAATTTGGTCCGTGGTAGTGCGGGCACCCATGAATCCCGCCTGGTATTGCCCCACAAACTCTCTTGCAAATGGTGACAGGCGGTGGCATAGAATTTGTACTCTCCCACGCATATAATTTTGTAGGCGGCGCTCAGCAGTGTGTTCTTTAGAGAGATATAATTCTGACACATATTTCAATGAAGTTCTGGGAGAAAATTCTTAGGATAAATTTCATGAATTTTTTGGAGTATTTTGAAAAAATTTCTGGATTTTTATATAGAAAGCAAGCAACTTTCAGATATAATATTAAAATTATGAAATAGAAATTCTGAAAATAACGCTATGAAGGGGAATGATTCCAAAACAAATTATTAAGAACATTCCAATAAAATCTTGTAAAGACTGAGCGAAGTTTCAAAAGCTCAATCATAAACAAATTAAATAGACCGAACGTAGAAACAAAGTCAATATTCAGGAAAAAATTTAGCTTTCTTTGTGATTGTTTGCGCCACTAAGCATAAATTCATATTCAGATTAGGCAAACTCTTCTGTCAGCAATATAATCAAGCAGCTACAAACAGCCGAAATAATAGTAGGAAACAGTTCATAAAGGCTATTTTCTTGTGCTTCGGGCAAAGGTCGGCTCTCCCGTCGCTATACAGTCTCGGAAGACTTTAAAACTCCAGTATGTATCCATACAAATAAGTAATTAGTTTATAGGTATCCTGTAGTAACCGTCCTAATCATGTCTATTTAGTTATAAATCCGGCTAACATTTTCAAAGGTGGTCAAGAACGCGATTATCCTTTTCAAAAGGAATCAAACCTGCATATGACGGGACTAGTTTATGTTGATCTACACGCGAACCGTCTTTGATTGGAACTAAAATGCAACAAAAGCACGGATGCTTCCTGTGGACTCATTTGGACTAACTTGGTGAGATCGTAGCTGATTTTATCTATTTAAACTAAATTTACATGATTTTCTTAAATTTGACAAATTCTTAATGGAGTTTTCCCCACACATCCCATTTTTGTGTCTTTAAAATCATCATTGAACGCCAAATGGATTGTCTACACATTTTTGAGCATAAACATTATATTATATACTGGGTTGGGGGGGGGGGGAGGGGGCAGCCTAAGGGAATCAAAGGATTTGTTGACTGGACGAGGGTTCGTGGATTTGCCAGTCCCTTGTCACGTGATTACAGATGGCCATCTGGTCGTTTTGTCTTCCAAAGGTCTCCAATGAAGCTGATTCACCCTGCTGCAACAAACTATCAGGCAGAACTTTACAACCGGTAAAGTATCTTCAGACATTGGTAATCCTTGCACTGATGGTGAATTCTATTCATATCACATCACATCACATCACATCATCCAGTAGTAACCGTCCTAATTATAAGTAAATGTACCTAAAAACTGACTAAAGATAAGTATTATGTATACCGTGTTCCGTCGAATAAAACCTTGACCATCAGTGTAAATAGCTCGTGTTTTCCGTTACTGTGCCCGAGCAAGAAACAATGGAAGAGTCCAGTAATTCATATCCGTGTTCCAAACTGTAATCGTCCTTACCAGACTAGATTCACGGGACCGATCCAACAGACGCTAGAATATGCGTTAACAGTCTCATTTAACCTATTGATCTCTACGGCAAAATTGCATAACTCAACAAGGCAAATTCTAAAATTCCGGAAAAAGGAAAAAACGGAAAATTGCGGACCGGGATTTTCTGGTATTCTATTGATGGGCCCATCCACATAGCGAAATATCGAAACATGTAGAAGTTGAGATGAATGACAATGTAAAAATTCCTTTAATGAAATTGAGATGCAGTACATAGAGATATGGATATTTGTCTGTAACCCATTTTGAAGTCCTTTTTGAATGTTCCAGTTCAGTTTTTTAAAAAAAGGAGTGAAGCAACGGGCAAGCCTCTACGATAGGCTTCTAAAAGAATATTCTAAAGAGAAAGCTTCTAAAATAAGCTTTTTAAGAAGATTCTAAAAGCTTCCAGAAGGAGCTTCTTATGAAGATTCTAAAAAAGACTTCTTTTGGAAGCACATTCTAGACGCTTGCTCATTTGAACAAAAAAAAAACACGGCAAGACAGTATATCTGAGTAGCTATGCAGTAAAGGGCATTTTTCAAAGGATTGTGGAGCATTTCATCAAATTAATATTGCATTTCCTTGTCTGCTCTTCCGGATTAGAGGGTAAATGGCATCTGACTTGAAGCTTTACTATACGGTAATTATATTTTAGCGTATATAAACTAATAAATGATCCATAAAAAAAACGCTCCTTAAAATCACTTAAACTATGTATCAAAATTATCAATTCAATCCATATTTTATGCAAAATTTTACAACATAATTTAAAAAAAAACGTGCCCTTTCCATAATATCCATACCATTTTCGTGACCTCTAATCATCCATCAAACTTTACCATTTCTTACACAGGGTAATATGTTGGTGTTATGAATCAAACTAGAGGGTAGCCTATTTTTTTTAAATATTGCGTTTATTTTTCCAGGCTTATTTGCCGTAGGTTTGCGGAGCCGATTTTCTTTGTTTAGATTACAAAATTTCTTAAAACTAACGTTAGTAAAGCGGGGGCCGATTACTCGCGGCTATCTCGAGGTTAGGGGTAACAAATTGTAACTAATCCCAAGTAACATTTTAAGTTTTATGAAATACTAAAAAGCAACTATAAAACAACATTCATAAAACCCTGGTCAAGGCTATTTTGTCATTAATGCATCCACCAAAACCTCATTAAGACTAGAATATGTCTAGTTGGCCCACCCTGGAGAAGGTTCTGAAGGGTGTATTCTCGAAACTCGTCAAGATTGATTTACTGCAAAAGGTTGTATGACGAACGCATTCAGAACCATTTGAAAGCTACAATAGAAGCTATTTAGCAACAATTTAGCAACCCTTTCCGAGCTATTTTCCCTAGCCGCATGCTGAATCCACTAGGAAAGCATCAATGAAGATAGAAATGGATTTATTAATCCGATCTTATCAAAATAATTAAAATAGAAACTGATGGTATAAAAATATTGTTGAAAATCCAAATTTATTAGAATAGTTCTCATTAAGTGACCTAGTTTTAAGTGCCATATCCAATTTTATGTGAAATGTACGTGAAAACATCGAAAAAATTATGTCCACCCTCGTAAAACGTCGATAAGACCAATTATTTAACATTGAAAAAAAAAATATGTTGTTCAGATCGCTGACATTTTTTTAAATGATTTGGCCGACATTTTTTTAAATGATTTTCGCATTTAAATGTTTGCTCATTGCTAAATTTACCAAAATATAGTTATATCCAAGGCAACATAGATTGAAAATCGAAGATTGTAAATAATATGCAAACTAATTGTAACATGGCGGTGGCATAAAAGTTGATTTTCATGGGTCATTTGTGAAAAAGTTGTTTTGCTTTCAAGAATTCCTTAACAAATTAATAAGGTTTTAAAATGGCTTTTATGAAGAAAACTTGCAGGCTGAATTGTATTTATCTAAAGTCATTTTGCTTGATCCTAAACCATTCAGATTAATGGCAGCATTTATGGAGGCAAAGTTGCCTGGAGAAAGTTAAACGTCAAAGTTTGTTTATCTTTCGATAGTTGCGCTGTGAGATCCAGGATTCTTCCAGGCGGTTTTCTCCCGATTGATTGTGAGCAGTTACTCAGATAGTTTGCGATACTGTTCTACAACATTTCGCATTTCGAACAGCTGGAAGCGCAATCGTTCCCGAAAAAGATCCCCTTCTTCCGGATGGTTACAGAAGTGCACGATCCAATGATGCAGAGATGTACGGTTGAATAAAATTTTCGAAGAGTCTTTCGCCGAATAAAATCGCTGCTTTGGATCGGAAACCAGCTGATCTCCGCTAGTTTCAGTGGTTTGCTGTCGGTTGCTATTTCGATTGTCATCGCAAGATCTGGAGAAGGCTGGTATGTTTTTCAACTTTAGACAATGTTTTATGAGTTCGAGGGCCCCGCTCACTTTACTCTTCTCCGACAGATGGTCAGTCGTTGGTGGTGTGCTGGTTCTTCTAAAGAAGTAAATTTATCTGAAATTGACTTGATTTTTTCATCCTACTTCGTCTATCCTTCGAGATTTCCTTTTCATAGATTTGGCATTTAGTAACTATGAGGAACCATCTTTTAAGCTCAATTTGTAAACAAAGTAATTGGGGAGTTAATGATGCTTTTTAAAAAGGCTAAAAAGCAACAATAAATGCTTTTTTCTCTAATGCAAAACCTAATAGTTTTATGGTGGCTTTTATAATGATAGAACACGTTTATAAAGTATTTTAAAATGACATTAATAAACAATTGCTAATGACGTTTATGCTTGAATTATAGAACAGTTTTAAGGAGGGATTGATAACTGTTTTAAATTTATTTTTAAAACAAGACAGTTTTTGACTTTCTTGCCAGACTATAAAAGGTTTTTAAAACAGCAAAAAGCTGAATTACTAAGCAGGAATGTTTTACACTTTAAAATGCTATATTTAAACTAAGTGGATTGTTCATTGCCGTTATAAAACCATCATAAATCAGAGTGGATGCTAAATGGTTACTGAATTGCTACTTGGGATGGATGGCAGGGTAGGGATTGAGAACACAAGGTTTGGAGAGCAATGTGCTCTTGATCTCGAACTAAGCGACACTCTTATGAAAAAGACAAACATGGGGGTACACCGATGGGCAGCTAACAACTTGGGAGAACACAAGATGACACTAACTACTAAATCCTCAGATCTATCCGTTTTAAAAACACATAAATTAAATTGCAATAGTCGAGATCTTGGCTCGCCAAGATGTCTCTAACGGGCCACATAGGTTGTTTTCCTCGGGCCCTGAGGGATGCGGATAACTCGGATCTAGCAACACAATGGAGGGTGCATGACTAAAGCACGTGGTCAATATCGTGATAGCCACTACTACAAGCGCACAAATTGCTGCCTGCGAGCCCGATTCGGAAGAAATGCGAGTCTAACGAGTAGTGATTGGACATGAGCCTTGACATGACACGTATAAAGTCACGGCTCAAGTCCAATCCTTTGAACCACGGCTTGTTCGATACCTGTGGGAGAATAGAATATAACCATCTTCCCAGATCACTCTCATTCAATTTTTGTTGCCAGAGGACTTGCTGACGAGTAATTGAGAAAAATTCTGCAAAGGCGATTTGTCGATCAAAAATATCGCCTTCCATAGCGCCCATCTTAGCTAGCGAGTCCGCTTTATCATTACCCGGAGGGTAGCCTATTAGATGCCAATACTTTGTTTTATTCAAAATGAAGCACCCTACTCCAAACAACGTAAGAAATTTTTGAGTTCTTCACCCCATGCTTAGACATTTTGACATAGAACAACGTCTTTGTCGACTATACTGGGGTGCAAATCAAAATATATGTGTGGTGAAATGGTGTTAGGTTTTGAACGCTTGTAACTTTGTCATTTATAGATGAAATTAAAATCCAAATACGCCAATCGATAGGATATTACATGACAAATCTACAGAAATGCTTATTTTTTTTTTCAATTTTCCATAAAAAACTTTTTTTAATGTACAAATGATAATGTTATCACTGTTTTCATGAAATAAACGTTTTTCCCAAACCCAGTCGTAATAATCGAGTACCACTTGGTTGCACATCATTCTGCTTCAACGTTAAAAGAAGTAAAACAGCGCTGCTGTCGTGCCTTAACTCATTACCGTTTCTGACGGCGTGGCACTGGGTCCTGCAGTAAGCAGGAGCAAATCAGCGGTTAAATGTGGATCACGGCGTGATCACCTTGACAACCAGCGATGAAGTGCAATGAGACTTGGGTCCCGTTTAACTAAGGGGCTGTTCATTAGCTACGTAGACAGGTTAGGGAGGGGGGTTGGAAATTATCCACGGCCCATACAAATTTAAACAGATGTCTACGCAGGGGGAGGGAGGGGGTCAATAATCTTTAAAAACTGTTATTCAATAACTGAATCCCAGTAATTAATTTAATAAATTCCCAATTTAATTAATTAATTCCCAATTAATCTTGTACTAAGCACCTACCTTTGATTTGAGAAAAGTCACAATATTCTATGTTGCAGCATTCTACGAACACGCTGTAAAGTTCATAATGATGATGCATGATAATTTTATGTAAGTACCGTCTTCTGATAGGAAAAAAGAAAACTACCTGTTACGTTATTATAAAAATCAACCTTCACTCTCTTCTCTGCTTCAAAGACCTTATTTAAAAGTAATGATGGAGCTACTGAAAAAACAGTGTTTTTGAGAATTGTTCAAACCCACAACATGCATGGCGTTTTTGTGTACTATACTGAGGTGCAAATCAACAAAAAATGTGTGACGAAATAGTGTCAGTTCCTATTGTAGTCGATGTCGATGTCGAGTGCACATTGATCACAGCAAACTAGCTCAACATTGAAGATACTTAATGTAGTTATGCAGGCAAAATTCTGTCAATTCTTAACCATTACATTAAATTTAAATACCTCATGCGTAATATGAACGTTGGTTTGATTATGCTAACATGAATTGTCGCGAGTTTTGACCCATAACCGAAACATTGAAATACTTGAAAATTTTAAGATACAGTATAAGAGTCAAAAATGCATGACATACATCAATTTGTCGTAGTTCTATGTCGTACTGCGGTCGTGTCTAGGACGCAACCCTTTAATTTTTTTTAGTTTGTTTGAACACAGCAAAAAAATAATTTTGATATCACATCAAAGTGGATGCACTACAATCATGTCGAAAATTTCATGTAATTTTTATGACCACATAAATAAACAAATGCGGTAAAAGCAGCGTAATGTCAGTTCATGCATTGTACTAATGATAATTTTGTCCTTTTTAGCAAGTAATATTACACCATATTTTCGACATGATTGTAGTGCATTCACTTTGACGTGATATCAAAATTATTTTTTTGCTGTGAATAGTAAGCCCTGGTCTATCAAATAAATGAAGAAATTAATTATGGTAAAGGATTTATGGAAGTTATACATTATACATACATCTGCATTAAAATAAACGAAAGCAATAATTATATTTAAATAGGAATTTAAAAAAAAATATAAAAGGAATCAATGAACGCCAAATTCGTAGGCACGCCAAACATACGACCCCTAGCCGTGAAGTGAATGTACCGACGTAGGCACCCATTGTACCCAATAGTACCCATATCATTGGAATTTGAAGAATTTATTTGACTGGGCTCACTCGATACACGGCATTTTTGTATATAACCTATACCCGCTCCACTCGTTTATATCTCCCGTCTCTCGCGCTCGCGCCAATAAAGCGTCGTCGATCGGATCGTCCAGAAGGAAGAAAGTTGAAAAGAAATAACTACAGAGAGGTACCGTTGTCTGCGGATGGGGTTTTGGCGGGTCGCAGACAATAATTCTGAAAATTACCATTCCTGTAAACTTGTATTTAGAATACTGAATACAAGAAATACTGCATTCAATTTTACTAGGCACATTTTTTAAATTTGTTTGACACATTTCATGAAACGTCTCATAACTTTACATACCTTTTTTTTTCTTGATTTGTTTTCCGTCGATCTTGTTTTACGTGCTGAGCACCAATGCTACCAACGCCAGGGAGGCAGCTCCCACACCTAGACCCTACCTATCGACCCATCAACTCATGAACAAGGGACCAACGGTTTTACTTCCCATCCGAAGGAAGGCGTGATCAGAGATGTTATGCCTCAGAACACCCCGGCGGCGCTGACTGGGATTGAACCCAGGCCTTTTGGGGTGAGAGACAATCACGCTTACCACTACACCACTGGCGCCGCTAACTTAACATGATGTGAAGTTGCATGATTTATGACGCACCATTTATGTGTAGCATATTCAACAGGATGCACACTACTTTTTCGAACTGTGGCTTCCTAAAAACCTGATTTTTAGTAATACAGATACCATTTGCAGTCAGTATTCTTACTACTAAAGCTAAGGTATCAAGAAACTCAAGTCCCGCTGCCAAATCATATTCAGCTTGGCGTTGTATGAAGGGCCAAAAACGGAGGGGTGTACCCGTAACCCACCGGGAACAGAAGACTAATCTCCTTCCAACAAACAATATCATATAATTCGCTATGGAACAAACCCTCGTCCTAAAGGATGCCCCATGAGTGTGGGAAAGAGCCCGCCCTTTATCCAAGAAATGTTAGCGACATGAAGTTGGCAATCCCATTCTCCTAATACAAATCACTTCAATCGGGTGTCCGGTTGGACCCTCCCTTCCCTTTTGTATATGTATTTATATGTGTATTTATATGTTATACATAATGATTAATCACTTATGCGAGTCGATTGAAATCTGCCGAAAATAAATGAGGGCTAAGTTGAATTTTAACATAGAAGCTTAGATGCATTGGTGAAGGATAAGAGAAAGGAGAGTCTAAGGGAGCGATTGAATGCGCAGTTACCAATCATATACCTTCCTATAAACTGGGAAAAGAGAATTCCGACTAAACCACCATCCGCAAACAATGGTACCTCTCTGTATAGATACTAAAAGAAGAAAATAAAAAAGAAAAAAAGCCTAAAACTCCACCTTGGCCGGCGAAGGCGAAGGAGCCCACAGAGAGTAAAGAGTGAAAAATACGAGAGAAAAAAAACCATCCAAACATTCCTTTGCGCGAACATCTTTTCTTCGACATCTTCCTTCACTTTGGGCACCTCTTATATTTTGTCTGCTTCTTTCGTGGGCAGTTTTCCGCCTCTTATTAGCCGCATTCTTCTTGCGATCTCCTTATTCTCCCCCTATACTCGCGATCCGCGCTTTCTGCTGGGCTGCTGCTGCTGCTGTTATAAGTGGTTAAGCGTAAATAAATTTTTATATTCCCTCTTTCTTCGTCTTTTATATCATTTTATTTTATTATATATACACGTTTTATGTGTACGAAGCATTTTTGGTGAATATCAAAAGCCCAGCATCACCTTGCTGCTGCCATACTACCATCATCATCTTCATCATTGGCATCCATCCCGGCCAGACTCTGTTGCCCGTGCCTATAGTTGTTATTGTTGCTTTTTGATTGCCTCGGATGGCAGCAGCAGCCTCGGACGGCTTAAACTCATGACGGTGTGGAGTTGGGGCGGGAAGGAATCGGCGTCGTCATCGTCGTGTCTTCGCTGTGGAACGATTGGAGTGATCATTTTCTCCCGTGGTCACGCGCTGCTGTTCAGCGATCCAGGCGTCCTTTTGATTGGTATTTTTCTTGTGTTTTGTTAGCAATCTTTCCGAATTTGACGACTTTGGCTTTGTGATGCTTCGAGTGGCTTTTGATAAATTAGGACAAACTTCAAGCTTTCTGTAAATAAGACTACAATAGTAGATAGAATCAAGCGATGGTTGTGCTATGCTCAGTGCCAAGATGTTCACATTCTAATGTTTTCCATTGAAAATATGTCGAATGAATTTACTTTGAGGAATCCATTACTAAGATTTGGAAAAACTACTTTCAAATATGAGTAAGGCTTTTCAGCGGTCTTCTAGACTTCTAGACTTCTCAGGGAAGTTCAAGGCACTCAAAAGAGTATAAAACTTCTCAGCAGTGATCGTTTAATATTTGAGCGTGAAAACTTTGTTTTACGCATGAAAATTCTTCAAGATGGCTAAAAATGCTGAGTGCTATCTTTTGATGCACTCTGTAGTTTGATTAATCGCCCTAGAAGTGGGATGAAAAATCAGCTTCAACGTTTTAGACAGCAAAAAGGGGACTTTTTCATAAACGACCCTTAGAATCAATTTGTTTATATTTTCTTGAAAGTTTTTCATTAGCATTGGCGTTAGCATCGAACAAGTTGCACAATATCGTAGGTGGTACGAATTCAAAACTATTAAGAGCAAGACGGATATCTATTACTGGACAGATAGTAAGTAGGAAATAATTACTATCTCCTAGATAAAGACATATCCCGCTCCAATAGTTGAGGATTGTCCTGGCCACGTCCTTACAACTGGTAGGGATAGGAAAGGTATGTTAGTCCAACATTTACTTAAGAGAGATGCAGAGAACTCTACGACCCCTCATAAATGTCGCGGGAATTCCGGAATTATGTTAGCAGGGAAGGCAAGCCACAGGATACACCCAGTCAGTGTAGCTGGCAAATGTAGATTTTTTTTTATAATAGTTGAAATTGCTGTCCAGAGCTTCTGCTGGAAGATACAGCTGCTGAAATAAAATGAAGATATAACATGGTGAACTCACCATCGTTGTCACATCTGCGAATAACTTTACTAGCTCTTCTCCCGTAGGCACAAAACCTCTATGTCTTTTCATCTTGAATCATAATCAATTACAAATTTCAAGAATAAATCATCATCATTATGTCATCTATTAAATGGTACATTATATGTTAATAATGGAAAAGTCTCACCATATAAATCCAATGTTTCAAGTAATCCCGTCCAGTTGGTTGCAAGCTAGTGGTATTGGAACGATCATGGCATCTAAATACTCCTTTGAATAGGTGACGAATCATCTCAAGGATCACACCAAGTTATTTTTGATCTACCATTTTTACTTCATATGATACACAGAACATCATCTGCCGCACAACAAGAATATTCTCCAACTTTTCCGTTTCCGCAGGAGAAAATACTCAACTTCCGATGGAATCAAAAGCAACGGAAAACTGAGTCACAGATCCAATGAGCGGAATACCGTTCAACGCACCTTACAGCGCGTAAATAAACTGAAATTAAACGTTATCACTCGCGATGCCACAAATTTCTGGTCTGGGAGAAAAAAAAACAAACAACGCAGATAGTGACATCTCTTCTGATGCTTGCAAACATGATGAATCACGTTTTCATTCTCGATTCGACAACTTCCCGGAAAGCGAGAAAACCACCAATCACACACGTATAACCGTCCGGGAGGCAAAGTGTCAGCGCAAATCCGGCGAATGCAGCCGAAAACTATGAAAGCGAACGCACGCACAAAACAGAGAGCAAACTTAAAACACAACCGTATCCGAAGGAATTCAAAACTGCACTCCAACTACGAAATACGGCATTGAGATACCCAAAAAACGATACCGTTACAAATGCTTATGTTCTTGAAAGTTTGTATTGAACCTTGTTTATGCATCAAAAATAGTCAATTTTTGAGTCTAGATTACTCGATGGATGGCAGGCGGCAAATCAGACTGCAAGCATCAAAAACTGGAAGATAAATTCTGTAAAATCCATAAAGTTTCATTAGTAGCTTCTAGCATCTAGAAGTCTTCGGAGATGAACAAGCCCATGGCTAAAAATCTCCTAAATAAAGTTTAAAAAACTAACAAAAATCTGGTGGTGTTGTATCTCTAGTAAGACGCATTGTATATAGTACCCATAATCAGTGCCCTTTTATGTATTTGCACTTTATTCATTAGATAGAATTAGATTGTAAAATGGGATAAGAAGCACCCCCGGGGAAAAATTACTTTTTGGCGATAGCATACCTTTCTTACCTCTTTTTCGAGGATCTATTAAGGCACATTACTAGTTCTACTAGCAAATCTGCATGTCATCACGAATACACGATTATATATTAAAAATTTATTCAACTTATGCACAAAATCATCTTTCCCCGGGGTTGTATCATACCCCATATTTTCCTTCTAATTTTAGAAAAAGAATCAGTAATTGCTAATACCGATGGTAACCTCCACATGGACATGAAGATTGACTGTACTGAAGCAAAAGGTTATGTTTAGACTCTTTAATTTTGCAACTATAAATTATTTCCCATAGTGAGACGTATCACCTTAATAATGCTTCAGTATGCCTGTATGTAATCCTTGGTATTCAGTATTCCACGATCTAATTGGCTGCTTCATGCAGACTGAGCAATGCTCATTATAATATCAGATGTGTTCTGTAAACAGCGGAGCTCCGAAACTTTTCACCAATAAAGTAATGATCTTTTCGTAAATTTTACATAATGTTTTATTGAAGTTTTATGATAGCATATTATTTTCGATATATTCAATTAGCATTAGCACACGATACAAGATATTCAATATTACTTGCTCGTTGATTTTACTTGTAAATTTGTAGCATTTGAAACGTTTTAAGATTTTGATTTTGTTTTTTTTTTATGATTGGACAGATATCCTAGTTTGGTTAGAAGTTTTGAAGCTAACGTATGTCTATACGACTGATGCAAAATTTGAAATTTTCGCTCCACAGTGCTTAAACGGTTCCAAATTGGGTCCTGATTAACCTCCCAAAATTTGAACTCCTTTAGTAAGAACCTGACTTGGCACAAACCATTTGAAGTTTATATGGAAATTACTTTGGGGAAATCATAATTTCGGTTCATATCTATCTCAAAATTCACCAGTTTGCTCTACTTTAAAAAATGATAACTAAGCTTGTTGAAAATTTTCTCAGCTACAACTTTGTTCAAGACCACTTTTCGATCAAATGTAAGGAACAAAAATTATCAATGATTCAAGTCACTGATGTCTTATGATAATGCTCAATCAACTGTTTAGCAGGCAACATTGGTGCTTATGGCGCGTAGAATAGAGGACAAAAATCATGGCTACTATGTCACACTGCAGAATACAGTGTTGTCCACAATATAGTTGTTCAATCTTGCCATAAGATTATCAATTTCTTAAGCAATTAATAACTATTTAATTTGACGTTTGGCTGAAAAACGATTTTCTGCAAAGTTGTAGCTGATAAAAAATCCCATGAGAATAGCAAAAGAACTTGTTAACAGTACAATATGGAAAAAAGGCTTGAAGACAATGAACAAAAAGTTTGGTTTTCCCATAGTAATTTCCATATAAACTTCGAATAGCTTGTGCCAAGTCAGTTTCTTATCAAATGAGTTTAAACTTTCGGAGGTTAATCAGGACCCGATTTGAAACCGTTTGAACACTGTGGAGCGATAATTTCAAATTTTGCATCAGTCTAATGTCCATAGGCCTAATAGAAAGAGATAGGAAGAAAAAAGTGTATCATTTAAAATGAGTTTTTTAGAGTTACGTATTGTCTGTAGTTAATATTTTAATTCTGTCATGTACACAGTGTACCTCAAAACTAAGCGTACAGATGTCCTCAAATTTTATAAAAAAAACAGCTTTAAAAGCAAAATTTAAAGAGATACGTTTCTGAATTTCTAACTGCTGAAATTATCAATTATTGGTACAGTGTTGGGCTTATTTGGTTGCGTTTATTAAATGTAAGAGCTATTTGAGAAAATCGCCTTCTCCTGGAAAGACATTAGTATCTTGAAATATAATGAACTAAACTTTTTGAAATTTCGCTCATTTTAAGTCATAATAAAGATCATTTATATTCCACTAATTTTACTGAAATTCGTCCTCTCGTTAATCAAATAAAGTCCTAGAACGATAAATCAATAAACATCTGTTTAATCATTACCCAATATATATAAAGGGGAAATGGATGTAATGTCGGCCCATTAGTACCTTCCTAATGACGTGTCCATCTAGATAAAATAGATACATAGCAGATTTTAAGAGATGAACCCAATCTTAGATCCATAGGCCAACATAAGAGTCATTTCCCCTATATAAAATCCACAAAAGACACTGAATTGGAGGCGGATTATGGTTTTGATTTACAGGCTGCTATTTTGAACATCTCGTCATGAAATTACAAATTACATTTCGGTATTAGTCAACATATGTGGATAGTAAGTTGGACATGTTATTGTTTGAACTTTTACCTCGTTTCTTTACGGTTAAGTACTCTTGAACGCAGTTAAAAATATGAGATGAGGAAGAAATATAATCATTTGATGAAAATACACACAGAACACAGTGAAAAATACTTCCACGGATACTTAAATCATTACTGACATTCACAAGATAAAAGATCTGAGATTGAGAAAACACTTATAATGCCAATGGTACTGACTAATACCGATTCTCAAAAAAAAAATTCAAGAAGATTTTGTGAGCTGATTTCGATAGTCCGGTGTTTAATCGATCTCCGTAGACTAATCCGTCCGGCATAGTCACTTGAAAATGTTCAAACACAAACCCCGATCATTGTAATCCTATGGGGATTTAAAAAAAAGTAATTGCTTATTCCGACAGTACATGATACAGGTGAAATCTTGTTTATAGTATTTATCATCTGCTGATCTCCCACCATTTTCCGCCCTTCGAGTAATCTATACTCAAAAATTGACTATTTTTGGTAAATAAAAATCATAATACAAAAATACCTTGAATAGTGCGGCAGGAAGTGTCAGCCACCAATCGCAATTTCTCTGAACGGAAGATGCGATATACCAAGCTGCGGCCCAATGCAAGAAAATGGAGAAAGAAAAATGTGGAATGTATTAGTGAGTGAAATGAATCATGTCGGAAAAAAGGTTGCCGTGGGACTCGAACCATGAACATTGCGATTATCAGACCTGTGCTTTCTTCACTGCTCTCTCCATGCTTCGGAATATGCATAGGCTAAAAGCAAATAAGAAACGCTCATAGTACTATAATATGATTTTGCATGCTCTGCTGCTTTACGAGAATCGAAGCAAGTGTGTGCGTCGTTCTACAATGTTATAAATAAAAAGCTTGGTGTTATAGTCAAAAGCGTAAAAGAGATAAAAAAAATCATTGCATCATCTGCATGGCCAGCTTATGTCATTCGTTGCGGGATTGGCTGCGGAGGATGATTGGAAATTCAACTAACATTGAATGTAATAGATTTTTGGTTTGCGATGGAGGCGAACCAGCCCAAGGCTGAAAGCCTCCTTAATAAAGCTAAATAATAATAATTTTTGGTTTGCGTGTGGTGCTATTAATTTAGAGCGTGAAAATGTCATATAGAGTAATGTCTAAATGACTTCTCGGAGGAGTTCATATAGCTAGGGTGTCTAGGGCACACTTGCCGCCATTTCTACCCCGATTAAGACAGAAGCAGGCCACTCTCGATGTGTGCCACGCTATCCCCTGTTTACTCGGCAGCAACTATTGTGTAGTCCTCCTCATTGTTCTTCATCAGCAGTTCTTTCGGTTGATGCGTCGTCAAGTTTGGAAAGCAACCATTTTGTGATGAGTGTGTGAGTGCTGACCAAGTTTTGCATCCATTGCTGCAATGCAAGCGCTCTGCCCCCCGTTGGCGATACTACCATACAATGAAACCACTTTGCTTTTGTTCTTATACTGTCTGCGGCTGTGGAATAGTTCTAGCGACGTTTCATCACTACCTAAAGCCCCACGTTGCCGAAAGCATTTCCAGTCGATGGTGTGTTATAATACAATTCTTCTTTACCCAACAATTGTGTTGCTCCTCTCGTAATGACCAACGTAGTCATCTCAGAGAGAAAGCAGTAGAATGGTTGTTGCGTGCTCTGAAAATCGCAAACTTCGCGTATGACTCTAACCAACTCTGAAAATCGCAAACTTCGCGTATGAAGTAACATACAAACACTTTGAATAGTTTTATTGATTTTTTGTTGAGTTACGACCGTTTAAAGTTGAGAATTAGTCTTTTTTGCACAGAGGTTATTGGGGTATATATCAAGTGATTTTTTTTTTACGAGGAACAAAAATATGAGAACATTGCATAAAAAAATGGGACAGTCACTTGCACATTTATCGCTGAAAGCTATTTTTCCAATCATTATTTTATTTTAAGTCAAACTTAACTAGTTATCTAATAAATTCCAGTATTTTAAAGGTAATGTAGTGAATTCTATTAAAATATTTATGAGGATATATGGCTAGATTCTCACTACTTTGTTTATGAACAAAACAAGGAGAACTAAGCGTTAAATTTATTTATTTTTATTGGGAATATTGAACAAATCGCAGAAAATCACGGTTTAAAATAAATTTTATAATAACAACACATTTTGTTGTGTTTTTTTTTCCTGCCATAATAATTAAAACACATTGGTTACTTACATAGTGTAAATTTTCAAAAATAGCAATATCAAAAGCCATACATTGATCTGTTATCATGAACGCTAAATTTGTTATCTTTTTAATAACCTTCATAATACCGATTAGATCTCATTTTTGTTATCATTAATGTTAACTCGACCACACGACTGGCAAAATATGTTATCATGATGTTTTATAAAAAATTTAAAAATTTTGTATTCATTTTGTTTCATTCTCTGCTCGGGTGGCCACAAATGAGGCATGATGAAACCGTTTATTGGGTTTGGAGCGCTTACATGCTAGTCAAGGAGTCCACTAGCAGGCCATGGAATCTCTTTATATAGGGTGGGCGATGTAGTCCACTAACGAGGTACAAGGAGCATACCGCTGGATACTTCCGGTCATCCGGAACACTGATGTATTGCGAACCAAGGTATACCGAAGGGCTGCTTTGGCAAGAATAGCCCAATCAGTCGTTGGGAATGATGAGGTTGATCAGTAAGGTACGCTGAGATTGCCGAAAACACGGTTCAACCGAAGTATAACAGCCGTAGAGAACGCTGAACTAAGGTCAAAAGGAGAAATCAATGTGCAGGTTGACGGGATGTCCTGCTATTGATATGCAAGCGGTGTGAAAGAGTCCTGTTTCCTTGTTGGCAGGCTAAGTAAACGGTTAGACATTGGATAGATTTGACAATTGTCATTTCCGCCAAGGGTGCTGGATATTCAAGGAAGGTATTCGAGTCTTTACAGGAACAATACCACGATCACGTTAAATGAATCAAAATTACATCGTGGGAAGTGACAGGGAATGTGAGCTGCTGTATACGATAGCGGAAAAATGTGATGGTGGCATGTGGTAACATTCAGCTATTAAAATTGTCAGCTCAAAGCAATCTGAATCTCTAACAAGAACCAGGTCAAGAATCTTACCATTTATTTGTGTTGACCAGATCACCGATTTGCTTAAGTACTGCTGAGGGTAAGGACTCGACTACAACAAAGCTCCTATTCGGATGATGCATGGAGAGATATAAATCCTCTGACCTGCTCATAGAAGTCAAAAGCTACGTTAGGCAGGTTCTAATGGCTATCACCTATAGATGTATCATGAAGGATAGACAGCTGTTACACTGGTATTTGATTTAAATTTAGGGTGCTGTTAGAACGAATATTGTAGCATACCAAAAGCGGTTGATGTTGAATGAAAACTTGTACAATAGTATATCCGATATTCGAGCTACTAAAAAGATGTGCGGATTTGTAGTTCAAATTGAATTTCCATTTCAGGGCAATTGAAATGCCACCACTACGTCGTGATATACCGGTGTGATAATTCTTGTTACTTTGGTAGGTAGTGTAGCTTAATATTTGCGAGAGCAAGAAATCTTTCTGAACCTCGATACTATCATGATCTAGTTCTGAACTGCTGGTTGGCTGAGATCTTTAGGTATATAAATATATTTGTGTATCTATATATGATTTCTATTTATATAATCATCAATATTATAATTCAGAGCAAAATCAGGCTTGCAGTTTACTGACGAAAATATGTTCTCAACAACTCCAAAGTCACTGATGAAAATATCCCCGATTGACAAAAAAAAACATGCATAAATCTCAGCAGCTTAAGACGATTTCCGAGAAAATCCGTTCCGAAAGCTGTGAAAGTATAAAATCGGTATTTTTCCACTCAACTATCAGCACCTTTCGATCTGGATGATTTGTCATGAAGATCATAAATGTCAAAATATCCGCTCACTGAAAATTCAACGACAAAATGTAACCCAAAGCCTACCACGCGGCTATCAATTCCATCAGCATACAGCCAATTAACAACGTGCATTGATTCGAATCTAGCAGTAATACTCAAATTTTACGACCCTCCCAACCGGGCATACCTCGGCAATTATCATATTTGGTTTCAATCTGCCCGCACCAGTCATACAATCTCATAAGCATTCTGAATGAAATTAAAACGAGCTCGCGTAAAATGTGATATAAAGTCGTACAATCATGAGTTTTTCGGAGCCTCTGCAAGCAAGCAACTCGAACGTACCCTACCCTACGAGGCAAATGCAAACAAACAGGAGATACGGAACGTTTTCAAGTCAATAAACTTCTCTCTCCATCCCATAAACGAAAGCACACAAATAAAACAGCGTGCAAAAATTCCAACGTATCCCATTGCCGAAGCCACAGCATACCGGAGCCCAGGCTGATAAGCCCCACAGACTGTGGCTCCACCATCCGAAGAAAGCATTATTTTCATATCGAATTAGCGTCGTTAGCGATTTCGAGGTTCGTCTTTTGTGCTGGCGACCATTTCTTCCTTGGGGGCGCGAAGAATTCCAACAACAATCTAAAACGCAATGGGTCCTCCGCTAGCTAGCGGGATCAATTCATTCGGATGAGACAAAATTGACATTACGAGATCACGTCAACAATCGAGGAGAGTTATTCGAATCTCCACACACAGATGGGAAGAAAGCCAACATCAATCATCCTTCCTCCTTCGAGTGACCGAGTGCAACAAAGTTGCCGAAAGGAATGTGTGGCAGCTTACATATTTCTTGGCCGGCTTTTATGTGACTGGTGTTTGGGAAGCCATACCAAAGTGGGGTACGAATGTTTGATGTGTGTGCCGAGAAAGGGGCTTTGTTGTTTTGTATGTGGATCGATCTAACTGGTTACGTCCATGGACAACAACGCAGCATGCACTAAATTCCTCTGAAGCACCTAAGCCGCTAACCACCAACAGGGGCTCGTTAAGAGTTGATTGAGTGGCGGATGTTTCGGGTAAAATATATCCCAGTAAGTGCCATAGAAATTATTTTTTCATTCACCAGCTCAATCACAATTTGGCATTTAACAACGATCTTCCGTACACCGACATCATACCGCACCACGACGGCCAAGCATCCAAGGCGAGGATTCATGATCACAAATCACCCAAACTGGACAGGCATGTATGTAAATTCAAACTAGATGCGATGTCCCCTTAGGAGGATGCACCGGCTTTTAACTGCACAACACCCTTGCATCTCTGCAGAGATAGAGAGAGAGAGTCATTGAGCGCGCACAGTGAAATATCTTGTAGATAATGAGCAGACACATGCCATAGTCAGCAGGAGCCACCATTCCAAACGGTGCAACGGCAACAATGTTGCGACAACTAAGTCTTCCCTTGTCCATATCTGCAAGAGGTCCGGTTTGTTCGGGGGAGGACTGATTGATAGAGCTTTGACTGGCAGCGAATAGCATACGCGCGGTCAATTGGCATTCCAAGTGTGGTCAAGTGAGTAGCCATTAGCGATTAGTTGATCAAAATGAAGAAAATAGTGGTCACCTGATGGGCGAGCGGAATTGAAATGCCTCGCGGTGGCACTCATGGCCGTTTTGTGAAGATTATAATGGGAATGCAAATAATTGCATGTTTGCTGGGGATCAGATGAACATATATCTTAGTTACTGAAATGATGTGCCATGCAATAAAAGGTAGCCAATTTCTAATTATTCTCAGTTAGTATGGATGAAGATACAGACGTTTCAGTGAGGTCGTATAACTGACTAAATGCAACTTGTTGGGATCTCATTGGCACTTATTTTCTTTTTCTTCATCTTCTTTTTCTTATACTCGGCATATTGCGTTCCTACTGTAAAGACAACCGATTTTCAACTTATTGTTCATGAGCCCTTCTACAGGTGTTCTGATTTGTCACTATGGAATAACTGTTAGCACATTCTGTGTCAAGTCCAAGTAACATTTCTGATTTAAGCAATGATGCTTGGGAAGCACAATGATAGTCACCACCAGAACGTTAAGGATAAAAGACTCCCTATGAATGATCAATTTTTCTTTGCCTAATTTTTCATATTCTTTGATTATTAAACTGTTTTTCACGATGATTAATGATTATGATAGATGAATAAACCTTTTATTTCTATGATTATTTATTACACAGAGTTACACAACTTTTGAAGTCACCCATTGTAGTTTTTAGTATTGTTAAGTACAACATGAAATCACAATTGGAATTGTTTTAACACATCCAAAATTTAATTGTTAGAAACCCGATTTTTAAATAAAAACAAACGATTTTGGGTAAGTGACCGCATGCAATCAAATGTAACTCAATCATTTCTAAACCATTTTTTAACGGTTTTGTAAAACAAAAAGTCAGAGTTGGACAATTTATCGTCAAGGTATTTAAATGTGATATTTTAACCAGGTTAGCAAAAATAATCGAACTGGTTACAGTTACAAATATAAATTCCCTCTAGAGTTTATAGTTCCTTCACATCGATATAAATGTGAAAAGCTCAGGTGTCCACCTCTTAGTTTGCCTTTTTTACCACCTAAAATATTCATAAGTATTACAAGCGATCAGGAGCTAATGAACAATCAACAAAGCATCCTATTACACTAGCAACCCCGCAATCTGATGCTACCATAATTTTCAACAATGTCAGGAATCCTCACGAACCCCCAAAATTTGCCAGAAAACTTACTTCTAACTCATGGTATCTTCCAAATAAGTTTCAAAATTGCATTTTTTTTTTATCAAATGTTAAATTCAGTCCTCTATATCTGTAATACGTGCACGAACCTCCTATTCTTTGTAGACTACTTTTTTTTTAAATGATCTACTACTATTAAATCAAATATTAAAAATCCATCATCACCATCGTGGCGAACAAAAATAGTTTTTGCAGAGCTACAATAATTATTAAAAAGTCGTTATGACAGCTATCCATACAAAATAATCCGTTATAGATAACTAAGTCAAGATAAATAATTTGTCAATTCATAAAAAAAAAAATAATTGTGAAATTACACACAGTGTTCACTCGGAAGCAGACCACTCTCGATGTGTGACACGCGATCGTCTGTTTACTAGGCAGCAAACATTGTGTGGTCCTCCTCATTGTTCTTCATCAGCAGTTCTTTCAATCAATGCGTTGTCGACTTTGGAAAACAACCGTTTTGTGATTAGTGTGAGAGTGCTGACCACGTTTTGCATCCATTGTTGCAATGGCTGACCGCCGTTGGCGAATCTGCCATACAATGAAACCACTGGAAGCGGCCCCGTTCTGGTGGAGGGGGCTTATTTGATAGCGGAAGATAAAGTGTTTATTGTGTTGTACCTTTTGACTATAGTTTTAAGATGTATTGTATAGTAAACAAGAATCCTTGGCTCTGTAAAGTTAATTCGGTTGAATTAATAAACAAATAAAAAATCATAAACAAATCACTGGATAATTGTTCACACGAAATTCTGTAACTGTTGCTGAACGTTTGATATGTCTAGGCATCGAGTTGAAAAGATTTATACATTTAAAATATAATGAATTTTGGGAAGCACAAGTCAAGAATTGTGGTGTTCTTATTTCAACCGCGTTTCTGCTTAACCGACAACCATTATTAGGCGTGTAGTATCATAGTAGAGAAAGTGAATCTATTATATTTCAAAATCAAACGCATTATTATATTCTGCAAGCGCTGTAATCTCGATATTTGTGTTGCATTGGCCAGATATAAAATGGAAGGGCAAAAGTCTAGATGAGAAGAGATGATTGATTAGTATAGCTGTATATTACTGGCAATAGTTAAATCGTTTTTCAGTCGACATAGACTTCCATACTTCTTGACAATTTTCTTGATGACATTGTCGATGTGAGAGTTGAACTTAAGTTTGTCATCAATAATCACGCCAAGATATTTAATCTCCCGAACGCGATCAATAGTCTAATCATCAATTACAACAGAGACGTTCTCATTTAATCGATTCCGCGAAATTACCATAAATGTTGTTTTACTTGTATTCAATTTCAACTGCTTATATATAACCATCTACTTAGAGAACGCAAATCTTCATTCAAGTGTGAAACGGCATCATCTAAATCCTTAGCTACAATGAATAACACAGTATCATCTGTAAAAAGATTAATGTCGCAAAGTCGTAAAACACGGCGAAAGTCATTAATATACATATTAAATAACAAGGGCCCAAATACACTTCCCTGGGGCACTCCATGGTTATCCCCCACGGGACTGGAAACAGAATCATTAAAAACAGTCCGTTGAGTTCTGTCAGACCAATAGCTTTCAAACCATTTATATGCAGTACTCGTAATTCCAAAGCGCATGATTGATCTTAACAATAAGGACCTGTAAATTGTTTCAAAAGCGCGTTTAAGATCCAAAAATCAGCAACAATCGTATCTTTACACTTCAAGTTATTTTTCCACTTCGCTAATTCCAAATTCAACGCGGTTTCACAAGAATGCCCTTCCCGATATCCCGTTTGTTCTGGTATCAACAAGCTATTACTATTTAAATACTCCAACAGCTGGCCTTTAACAACAAGTTCTAAAATTTTCTCTAATGAGTGCAACATGGGACGAAACTCTTTGGCTTTAATCGTTCCAGCAACTTTTTGAATAGGAACCACTAAGGATTCCTTCCAAATTTGTGGCACATGTCCAGTTTGTAATGATTCATTAATAATGGATGTTTCAATTATGAGCATTTATTTTTTTTTCCTTGATTTATTTTCCGTCGATCTTGTTTTCCGTGCTAAGCACCAGTGCTACCGACGCCAGGGAGGCAGCTCCCACACCTGGACCCTACTTATCGACTCATCAACTCATGAACCGGGGACCAACGGCTTTACTTCCCATCCGAAGAAAGGCGTGATCAGAGATGTTATGCCTCAGAACATCCCGGCGGCGCCGACTGGGATTGAACCCAGGCCTGCTGGGGTGAGAGGTAATCACGCTTACCACTACACCACCGACGCCGCTATTATGAGTATTTCGAAACATAAAAATATCACATTTATGATGGTGACACACCTTGTTTTAATGACAAAATGAAATATCAATCAAACACACCTTGTTATGTATTTTAGCTGCAAAAAATATATCTTTATATTGAACAGTCTTAAAGTCAAAACTTAAGTGGCAAGAACATTCAACCAAACCTCCGTGCCATTTCCTTTTCACTGGAAGCATAGTTTCTCTCGAAAAATCTCATCAGAAGTACCTCAGCTCTCAGCACCGACAGCAGCATGAATGCCAATCCGGACTATTACAAAAGACAGAATGCACATGATGCCAATGAGCAAGGACAAGCTTAAATTAATACGTGAAGCACCTCTCTTTGCCTGATACATGGTGTATCGTTCAGCTACCGGTTACAACCTGGGTAGAAGGTAGGTACTTATCTTCTCAGAAATAATTATATTATTTAAATTTCATTTCACCCATCTCTCCACGCCGAGCCAGGAGGAGTTCGGCGGCTGCCCTCGTCCAGCCAGCCTTCAAAATACCTATACCGATGCTAAAGCGCAGATACTGATGAGCGCTGCTGCTGCTGCTGTGCGGCAAATTAAATAAAAATTTTGGAATTCGCTTCGAGCTTTGTAAAAAGGTCAAAAATTTCTTCTCTTCCTTCCAGAAAGTAATTCCAAGTAGCTACCGAGATGCCGTAGCAGGCTGCCGTTTCATTTTGATCGAAAACAACCAACCAACCCAGCCAAGCACCACAACCTGAAGCATTCCGCCACCCACCACCACTGCCGCCACCATCCCGTAGCCAGAGCCTGATGCCTCCTGGAACTCCTCTAACGACGCTCCACCCAAACCCGTCTTTCTCTCCACACACATATCTCTCTTCCAAAAGCAGGCAACTCAACCGAACGAGATATTTTGCTGCTATCGCTTTTCAAGTTACAGCTTTTTTGCGCGCTAATGTATGGAGATTTAAAACGCGCGAGATGTCGAAGAAGACAACGACAACAACGACGACGACGACGACGAAAAATTAAGAGAAAAAATCAACTCACGCACACATCTGCTCCACAACAGCCGGGACTCGCCGGCCGTTCTTCGTTCCGGCACCCAAAACCCAGCCCGGTTCAACCCCGAAACCAAAACTCAGAGTGAGCGCGCGCGCGGTTCCTGGACCACAGCAACACCGGCGAGGGGAGGGCTGGTTTTCTTTACCAGAGTCCACCAGCAACTCTCCAAAATGCCGTCCAACTCCATCGTATCTCCTTCGCTCGCTCTTTCTTCCTCCGAATAGCTGGGCCTGTACGAACGAACTTTCAGGTATCGCGGATCGCGCGCCATCGAAATATCATCATAACATGCGAATGTTTTCTCTCTCCGCAGTCGCACCAGGCTGCTAGGCTGCTATAAGGTGTGTGCGCAGTGGCCCAGCATCAGGCACCGATCGGTGGAGGAGGGGACTTGGGGCGATGGACACAGGTGGTGAAGGTGGTTTCCGCGGTGCCAAAGCCCAGCATTCCTGCTTGCCGATCAGGCGTTAGGGATGATCGTTTGGACGCTGCATTTGGCTATCTTTGTCTTTGCATTTGTTGAAGAGTTTCATTAAATTTTTTTTTTTGAAATTGTGAACAGACTTTAAGAGAATTTCGTAATGTTCATGGTAGTTTCAAACTTAAAAAAATAGCAAGAATTTCAGCGATAATCAGTGAACTTCTAAAAAGTTTTGAGATTTTTATGAAGTTTCATTATATTTAGGAATGTTCCAAGTATTTCAAGGACGATCAGATTCTCTGATTGAAAGATCTTCATAGCAGTTACATTAATTTTATGAATATTGCAGGAAGCTCCATGGAAATCCAAGGAAATATTGAGATATTCCGAGAATTTAGGAAATTGCAGAAATCAAAGAAAATCAGAGATAAAAATTAATTTTAGGTGAATTTCCATGAGCTTTTAAGATGTTTCCAAAACTTAAGTAAAATTACGGATACTTTAAAGATATCAAGGAACTTCAGGGTTATTAAATTAAGTTCATTAAAATTACAGAGACATTTAAAATATATTGATTAATTCATGGAAGTCTAGAGCACTTTTGTTTTCCCTTGATTTGTTTTTCGTCGATCATGTTTTCCGTACTGAGTACCAATGCTACCGACGCCAGAGAGGCAGCTCCCACACCTGGACCATACCAATCGACCCATCAAACTCATGGACCGGAGACCAACGGCTTTACTTCCCTTCCGAATCCGTGATCTGTGATTTTATGCCTCAGAAAATCCTGACGATGCCGACTGGGATTGAACTCAGGCCCTTTGAAGTGAACGGCGATCACGCTTACCACTACACCACCTGCGCCACTAGAGAACTTAAGGGAAGTTCAGAGATCTTTCTGGTAGTTCCAATAAAATCAGGAATGTCACTATTGGGGAAATTTCAAAATGATCAAAATGTTTTCAACGCCCGAAAATTCTGGAAAATTTGTGAAAAGGTTTTCAATCCAGAATTTCCAACGAACACAAGGGTCGTTACGATATTTCAGAAAAAACTACGGGGACTGCATAGAATTCCAGAGAACGTCTGGAAAGCTCAGAAAACTTCAGAGAAATGCTGAGAACAACAGGAGAATGCAAAATAATTGTAAAATAACCTTCAGGGTTGTATAGAGAATTGAAAGAACGTCGTGGTAGATCATTACAAATCTATTATTTTTTTTAAAATAGCAGGAAATGTTTAGCATCAGAGATGTTAAAAAAACTTAAATGTTTTATAAGTTCAAAGAAGTTCAGAGAATTTAGAAGAACGATAAGTTCAAGGACTTTTGAGTAGTGAAGAGACCTTCCATCTTCCATTCCAGGACAGTTCCATTAATTCAGGGAAATTACAAAAAAATAATAACGATGTTTCGATAACGTTATGGAAATTGTTCCTAGAATTCCTGAGAAAAATGCGGGAGCTTCAAATATGATAAATTATCGTTTGAAAAGTTGAGGGAACTCTAGAGAATGCACTTCAGAAAAGATCAGAGAAATTTAAAGATTTCATGGGAAGTCACCACAGTTATTTTTATTTTTTTCGAAAACTTCGGAAGAACTTCATGGCAGTTCCATTAACTTCAGGAAAATTGTGTAGCTTTTAATAAGTTCTAAGGTCTTCCAGAGAACTTCAAGAAGTTGTAAAGAAATCATTAGCATATCATTAGCATAAATGTAGAAAATGTCATACATGTTTTCGGATTTTTAGGGCAGTTACGTATACTTCAGCACAGTTCCGAGAACTACGTCTCAGATAGTGTTTTGGTGATCTGAATGCAGACAAGTTATCTGAGTGTCTGATTGATGGAACTACAATGTATGTATATAAAGAAATACATATATGGGGGCGACCCTGGCGTAGTGGTTAGCATCCATACCTCTCACGCCAAAGTCACGCAGCGTTGCCAGATTATTTTAAAGTTTATCGGTATCAAAGATTTTGAAAAATCGGTATTTATCGGTATTTATAGTTTTAATTTATTTTATATTTTAGCTATTTTGAAAGCGAAATTTTATATTTTGATCGGAAAATTCTGAAAAAAAACTCCGGGGAATGTTTGAAAAGCTTCTGAAGGAACATCCAGAGAAAGAAGAAAGAAGCTCTTCTGGAGAAATTCGGAAGTCAGAGCGCCTTCGGAACAGTCGAAATAAACAAAGACATAATTCCGGAAGAAAGAGATTTCTGGGGATGCTCTTATGCTCCATAAAATTTTCCTGATATTCATAAAACATCCCTGAAAACCCCGGAATGCTACTGAAGTTTTCGGAACATTCCTGAATTGCACTTAGGAATATTCCATAATTCCACGGAATTCCTTAAAAGTTCTTGTAATTTTCTTGAAGTTAATGGGGCTGTTTTAAAGTTTTCTGATCATCCTCCAAGTTCTCGGAATTTTCCTGATTATAATGAGGTTAATTTTTTTTTGTTTATTAATTTATTTGATAAGGCTCAACCGAATTAACTTTACAGAGCCGAGGATTCTTGGTCACTATACAATACATTTTAAAACTATAGTCAAAAGGTACAACACAATAAACACTTTATCTTCCGCTATCCAAAAAGCCTCCTCCATCAGAACTGGAGCCGCTTCCAGTAGTTTCATTGTATGGCAAATTGTTGTACGCCAACGAGGGTCAGAGCGCGTCCATTGCAGCAATGGACGCAAAACGTGGTCAGCACTCACACACTCATCACGAAACGGTTGCTTTCCAAAGTCGACGACGCATCGACCGAAAGAACTGCTGATGAAGAACAATGAGGAGGACCACACAATGGTTGCTGCCGAGAAAACAGACGATCGCGTAGCACACATCGAGAGTGGCCTGCTTTTGTCGACAGCCGAGTGAACACTGAATGAGGCTACCTGAATATCTTTAATCATCTTTGAAGGTATCTGGACTTTCTTGAAGATTATGAAATTTCTTTAGTGCTCTCACAATTTTCTTGAATGTATTGTATCATTAGTATTAGCATCCCATAAAATGTTCTCAAAGAATTCTAATGTTCATGTAACTTAACTTCCCTTACGTTTCCTAGATTTGTGGAACATTACCTGAGTTTCTCGGAAATCCTTTAAAATATCATCATTTCCTTGAAATTAATTGATCTGTCCTGATGTTCACGGTCACTTATGTTCCTGATGTTCACAAAATATATCTGATGTTTTCGTAAGTTCACTGGTGTTCGCTGGACTTTCCTGAAATTTTCGGGTTTTGGAATTTGATATGAAGTTAATGAAACTATCTTGAATTTATTGGAATTTACTCAAAAGTCTAGACTTTTTTGAAATTTCAGAACTTCTTAAAAGATCCTGCAGCAAGTGTGAATCCGCAATAAAAATCTGGAAACATGCTTGAAATTCTGTGAAAGTTGAAAAAACTGGTGGGAGAAGACGGAAGACCATTCGAGTGAATGGCTTTCAAGGAAAGTTGAAATAAATTTTCGGGAGGAATCGAAAAATGAATTATGGTGCGAGGTGAAAGGAAATTCCAGGCGAAATTTGGAAGACAATTCAATAAGTAAAAAATAAACAAAATCTTTAGCCACTTTAGGAAGTAAAACAATGATTAAAAAGTATCTCGCGATTTCTAAGGGATAACCGAAAAGAGCCATCAACAGTTTCTCGATTCATGGGTAGCCAAAAACGATGAAGAAATGGAAACATTAGTCAAAAGAGTAACAAGCATATAAAATTTTCAAAGATGATTTTTTTAAAGAATTTTGAGGGCTCCAAAATTTTAGGTTATTCAAAAAGATACAAACCCGAAATTCGAGCGCGTGTAGCCAATAATAATTTTGATCATTTAAAAAAAATCGATATAAATCGGTATACAATTTCAAAAATCGGTGTTCTGAGGAATCTTATCTGTATATCGGTATCTAGTTCGGAAATGGGTATAAATACTGACAAATCGGTATATCTGGCAACGCTGGTCACGAGTTCAAATCTCACCCCCGGACAAGTCACGAATGACGCAAGAGCGTTAAAGTGAGTATAATAAAAAAAAGATATACATATTAGAGTGGATCGAAATAAGGATTGACCAAGCTCAATTGATTTCAAATCAGGCCTTGATAATTCTCCCAAAATGTGAGTTTATTTGAATTCGAACTGGCTCTTTAAAGTTCATAAGAGATTTAGTATGGGAAAAGTGACCTTTATATTCTCAACATCCTAGCACATAATTTATGGAAAAGCTGACTATCTGCTTTTATGTGAAATTTCATCTGCTACAACTTTGCTTAAGACCCCTTTTTGAGTACACTTCAAGGTGATTTCGAAGCCAGTAGCTTTCTGATATGATTATTCGATTTTTTTTTGCCCTATTATTCGGGCAAATACACCAATTTTGCCTGCTGACCAGTTAATAGAGCATGTCAGAAGAATATCATTTTTAAAATTAATTAATAACTAATTATCCTGACGATCAATCCAAATGCGGTCTGGAGTACAGTTGCAGCTGAGAATTACATTGATACAGATAGCAAATTTTTCCGCAAATGATCATTACACCACTTTTCCCAAATTATTTGTATGCGTTTGCATTCAAATGAGTTCAAATTTTGAGAGAATTACCAGGACCTGATTTTAAATCGATTAGGGTTAGTGGAGCAAAATAAATATAATATTTTACATATATTAGAATTTTCGGCGCTCTTGAATGAGGGCGCATGGCCTTAAGCTGGGCTGGACGCGCGGATTAAAAAAATCAGTGAGTAACCAGCTTTAAATTTATCATGAATTTACGGACTGGTGCACGTATCCAAGTCAAAATATGATATCACTACTAAAGTAAAGGGTTTGAGTGATGCCAAATATTCAAAGGATTATAGATTTACGGAGGTAGATTTAAGAATTATATTTATAAAAAGTGATCAAAATAACAGCAACATTTTCGAAATTACGCTGAAGTTTCACTGTGCTTGAGAAAATGTAGTTGAACAAAAGGTAAACTTCTTCAAAACATACTGATATATTCATTTGATATTGATAAACTCAAGACCAACAATTGAAATGGCCTTAACTCCATTTTGTAAACAAACCTTGTAAGGCCATTTTCTCGCGAGCTAGGACAACTTTAAAGGAAGGTACAAATCGGTTTTTTCATCTCTCTTTACCAAACTCCCCCTTTGGAGAGGGGTGGTGAGGGGGAGTGCATTTGTTAAACTGTTGCACAAAGCTTCCTAATAACAACATTCTCAGAATTCTTGCCCCATCAAAGATCGCCTGCCAAACCACACCAGCTGCACATCCCTAGTCGTCCTCCGTTCGATGGCATCGATGAAAAAAAAAGTTGAAACTTCGCGCGCGGACATAATATCTGCATACATTTTTATATGCCTGCCATCTCTCCTGCTCGATCTCTACATCTCACTCGCTCACCGCACAATCCCCCACCCCCTCCTCGTTTGTCGAAATCCTCTCCCATCCGGAGGAATCCAAACACCATCGAAGTGGATCGGAGGAAGAACGGTGGGGGTCAAGACGAGATCGACGACGACGGGCGGCACGGAAAACTGGTTGGTAACATAAGCTCTCGCGAGGATACCAGCATGATGCTTTTTCATTATCTTTCTTAAATCGACACCTGATATTAAATACGAAAAAGGAGGCTATTCATATCGACAAGAGAGCTGCTGCCCAGCCCGAAACCGGAGGCTCCGACAACAAGGGAGAGAAATTTTACACAACACCAGTGGCCTGACAGGCGAAATAATGTTGCCAACTTAGGTAAGCAGACCGCCACCGCACCGCCTCGCTCGACCAGGTCAACACCAAACCGCGACAGGGCCATCAGCGACGACGCACCTCTCGACATTCATTTCTACCGCTCCTCCGTGGCACGACCCGGTCGTCGTTGCGTAAAGGAAGCAGTCCTTATCGGAGACAGAAATCAAAAAAATATGTCTTCAGCCTCCAAGAGATGACTGACGATGCAAAATGGGCGTACGTGACTCGAGGAAAAATGTGATTATTTTTAATTAGATAAGCATAATACATGAGATGCTTTGGATGGTTTTGCCAAGCCTAATCAACAAATGTGAAATTCAAACATCGGAACGCGACGAGGAAGTGGCAATTTTCATTGAAATTCCATTCGATTGGGAGGCTCATTCTACCGTGAATCGGTTCTGGTCGGGTCGACCGAAGGATCTCAACCACAAAGGTTGAACCCTACTTAGAAAAAAACAGCAGCAGCCATCGGGCAAGATGTATCAATCATTCCACAGAAATATATAATTTTAGCACTGTGTGAAATTTTCACCAGCCGTGCATATTTCGATGTCAACCGCTTATTTGCATATTTTTCGGCCGTTTTCCAGTTCTCTTCTCCTTTGGAAGCAGGCGGGCAATGGCAGTATTCGAGGTGCCACAGCCAGCCAAACAGTGGTGGAACCAGTCATCGAGGGGACGCACCAATGTGGCATCATTTATTTCCTCTCCCGAGAGCTGCGTTCAGAAGATACACCAGAAATACCTACACACGACGACGTGCGTATTGTTGTGCATGGCGAAGACGCTGTTGACGCTGAAAAGATCGCTTTGATAAACGCGCATACGGTAGCAGCCGGAAACCGACAATTATTAGTTGTTTAATTTAATAAGGAAATGTTTAATTACGTCTGAACTTTCCTTTCGCTTCGATGGCAAACGGAACGTGGCGCGCACGGATGGAATGGATCGAGCAGAGTGGCCGTATCGCGGTGTGACGAGCGGGACGGGTCCAAAATGTTGTCGGCGGCAAATATATGCTGTGTAATGGAGCACGATAGAGCAGATAAAGAGATAATATGCTTGCCGTCAAAATTATGCAATCGATAGAGTTAGGCTGGGAAACGACTGTAAATAGCTGATTTTACAGAGCATAAGAAAGAAACAACTGATTATGAAAAGTAAAAAGAATTGGAAATTTTAATATTCTATTGGAGAACTAACCATGGTGTTTGATGAAATGACACACTCATAGCGAGCCAAAAACATCAAAATATGTGCGATATGATACTGTTAATATAATGACTCTCATTCCTTCACTGCCACGCGTACACAACATTACAGGAATCAACTTTTTAAGTTATTTTAATAATCAATCGTGATGAGCAGTAGGGTGGGTCAAGGTGGTTTACAACCCCTGTACCTGACAAAAAATCCCACTTTACATAATATTTCCCATACCTCTGGATAAACAAAAACTTTATGAGCTAAAAATATAATACTTTAAACATGAATTTAATAAATAAAATATAAAACTATAAATGTGAATTTCTGGCAAATTTTATAAAACTTCGTACACCTCAATTGTTTGGAGGTGTACAGCTTTTATGTCTTCGGCAACTGGCATAAAATTCTACGTTGTACCACTTATCCCAAGACAGCAAACCCCTATCTTGTGAAATAAAAAAATGTATTGCTTCGCCATCTTTGCGGCCAAAACTTGAACTATGTTTGTCCACCAAATTGTAGCTCTAATTAATCCAAGGAGCCTCAACGTGTTATAATTTTTTTCCTGCAAGATTTAATTCCAGGTCCACTGTGCACTGTGCACACAGTTACCTTGAACCTACATTTTGTCCGTTTTATGTTTGTAGGGGAGAATGATGTAAAATGAACCAGCGGAGTAATATGACCAACTGCAATTTTTCATGGACTTTTCAAACAAAATTTGATAGTTTTTCATCTAGAACTGCTAGGTGGAAACGATATGAAATAATTTGTCTCGTAATTGGAGCACATTTGCCGTGATTCGAGATTCCAGTGATGACCTGTGTTATATTTATACTTGGGTGCTGATCCGGTCAACAACTACCATAGATGGACCTGGATTCGATTGCCCGGTTCTGGGTCGCCACCAAAGCCGAGATTCAAGAAGTTATTTTCACGAGCAGCTCAATATATGGCCAATCATCAGCAACGGAAGATCTTCCATTCGGAACACCGCGAGTTCACGTACATCGACCGTCTGCAGGACCTACAATATCCCCAGCTTGTTCCTGGGTCCGCTGTCAAGCCAGCAAACCCCCAACGTCTAATCGTTCAGTGCGATCATGTTGCCGATGTAGGACTTTCAAGTGCCGGGGAGAAGCTTACAGCTGGCAAACGAATTTGGTTAACATTGGAGGCATTTGGTGAGATCCACTGTATTTTATATAACATTCGTTACATTGCATAATACTGTTACATTCACTCATAACCTAGCTCGGAGCATTTGATACGGTATGTCCAGGCATCCTTCCACCCCTGAAGATTCACTAAATGCATAGCTGTTTAGATATACCATGCCAGCACCATATATGAAGCGTCCCTAATGAAGACGCACTCGTTTATTTTGACAGGATTTTTTTAAAACCTTGTAACATCATCATCCCCAGAGCACTGAAACTAATATTTGCAGAAGTAACATTTCAAAAAAAAAAAAAAATTAAAATAGTCGTACATTATGGAGTGCTACGAATTAGGAACTGCTTGGAATATGGTGCCTCCACGGTTTATTTGAACTCGAATCCTTCACACAGAATCATCTTTGCGGCAAATGCAACGCAGTACCTGGCCATTTTGATGTTTGTGTCATATCTCAGATATGCTGCAAACATCAATGTTGACAAGAAACATGATTAGGTCTTATCTAATCTAATGATTTCCCAGGGTGCTTTCTTGTTCGGGCTGCGATTGTATTAGATTAGAGTAGATTAGATTAGATTAGAATTGCTAGGTGGAAACATTCATATAAATTGCTGCTTTGAAAAAAGGTCTTTGATCGCTGCACAGTGGTCCAAACGGTGAAAAACGTGATCGTGAGGAACAATTTGAAAACTTTTTGTTTTAGGTATATAGTATCATCGAAGAAGTTTCTAGGTATACAAAGCCCCAGCTTTTGACGGTACCCGTTGGTTGATTAATCCTCCTTCCTAAAAGTGAGACTTGAAGAGTGGAGATATAGGGTATAGAGGATGTCTTCAGCAAAGTTGCAATAGATGGCACAACAAACAACTTTGCTACTGCAACAAAACAAACAAGACACCATCATCTATCTGTATAAAACTGTCCCACATAGATAAAAGTACTAAATTTTCACGGGCCAACCTCTAGATTTGAGAATTTAGGTGCGAAAACCAT
This sequence comes from Ochlerotatus camptorhynchus, assembly GCF_037179485.1. Lineage (NCBI taxonomy): Eukaryota > Metazoa > Arthropoda > Insecta > Diptera > Culicidae > Ochlerotatus > Ochlerotatus camptorhynchus. The sequence continues at coordinate 278,797 of NW_027040793.1, read as the reverse complement.
TCCCTGAAACTTTAAGCTCATTTGGTTGTAGGATGAGCTGGTGCTTTTAGTTTGAATTGTGTATGGAGCATTTCCAGCCCAAAACGCAAACCGGTTGGACATGAGTGTTTCCGATTTGAATGAAACATTTCTCACGTGTTCGCTGCTACTAATGGTTGCATTTTTCATTTAAATATGATTTTTTCCTCCAGAGTAACTTTTGGAAAGGGCGTATAAAAAAATGGATTATTTTTTTTTCAAAAAATCATAACTTGAAAACTATTGATTTGATCAAAATGGCATATGAGAAGAAGTTTTAGGTAGTTAAATTATCTTTGCGGAAAAAATACACTGAAAGAAAAACTTAGTAAATTAGTATTTAAAAACGTAAAACGATGATCATCTCAAAACACCCCCCCCCCCCTCCCTTCGATCTTTGGCTAAAATTCACAAGACAACAGAACCAATAAAAGTCAGTTAGATTGACAGAACATATGTAGTTGCATTGCTTTTCAATGACGACCGATGACTGTTTCATTGATATATGATTTTTCCGTAACTATGAATCCTCAGTAGACGTGTTTTTTTATCAAAGGCAAGTGTCACTCGAACCATAACAGCAATTTATAAAATAACGAATATTTTGAATGGTTTGAGTGACACTTGCCTTTGATAAAAAAACACGTCTACTGAGGATTCATAGTTATGGAAAAATCATATATCAATGAAACAGTCATCGGTCGTCATTGAAAAGCAATTCAACTATGTTCTGTCAATCTAATTGACTTTTATTGGCTCTGTTGTCTTGTGAATTTTAGCTAAAACGGCCTCTTTTCTGATTTTTATCTCTCAATCTATGAAATAAACACGAAAACTATGTTGGAATGAAACTTCTAGAACAATATGAGGAACATTATGCCGTACACTACACATTTTTATATCATACGGGTGGAAAATTCGTAGAACAAATACTTTAAAATTCTTCACTTTTTAAGATATCTTCGAGCATGAAACTAAGTCAAACTTCAATAAAATCACTTCTAATAGTCAACCTTTGGTCACAAAGTTGATACATGACACATTAAACTTTGCTATGAAAGTTGTTACAGCAGTTTTCGTTATTTCAGTCTCGAGATACAAATATTGTAAGCCGCAAATTACCTTAAAACATAAAATTAACTTGAAGCACCTCTAAATCAACACCGATTTTGCTGAAAATTTGCACAACAGTTCAAATTAACATGACGAACAGTAATCACGGTTGACCCGTTACATTCCGAACATTTCGTTTAAAATGAACAGGTCTAATATATATTGGGACGTTCTTCACCTGTTCCATTCTATCATCTCTCTTAGCGTTTCAAGTTAAAAAGCAAGTAGTTTTTTACGATGGATAACAATTTCAAGTGTTGTAAACCTCTACCTAAATCAAAAAAGTGTTGTTCAGATACAAGAAACTTGTCAGATGGAGTAATAGAAAAATTAAAATGTTTTGGCTGTAAAATACCTCTGGATAGTTCTTTGAAAATTTGTAGTAGATGTCGTCTTCAAGTTTACCGTTTGCCATCAAACAAAACGCCTTCGAATGACGGAATGCAGCAAGATCTGGAACAACCTTCTACCAGTGGTGTACGCTCAACAGCACCCATAGATATCGAGAGTGAATCCATTGTGAATATCATCCCATTGGTTACGTCTCTGGCTTCATCGACTTCAGCAGATTCTGTTGTTAATAGAATCAGTTTGTCCCATAATATTGAGACATTCAACCAAGGCATCATGGGTATCCATGTATCATCGATTACGACAAAGAGGCTGAGAAGCGCGTGTTATCCTCAACAGAAAACCAAAGAAATCATGGATAGGGTTAAGCGACACATATTCGATCTTTCGGAAGATGATGACCAAGGAATCCTCAACGCCAAGGCTAAGGATTACGATGAAATGATGAGCTAACTAAAGGAAAAATACGCAGATGCAGAATGCACTCGAGAAGAAAAGACACAAGTATTATTCGTATTACCGAAATCTTGGCCTGTACAAAGAATCATGGATGAATTCGGTGTCAACAGATATACTGCAGCACAGGTAAGATTTATATTTTTTTTAAACACATTAAAGGAAAAATTAAAAATAATTTTCATTTTCTTTCTTCCCAGGTAAAGATTTGGTCGCCGAAGATGGAATATTATGTTCCCCTCGTTCCAAAGCAGGACATGGACTGAGAGCAGAGTTAGTAGATACAGTTGTGAAATTCTACGAAGATGACGATATAAGCAGAGTTATGCCGGGCCAAAGAGATTATGTCTCTGTAGTGACGGGTGGTGTACGCCAGGTAATACAAAAACGGCTCCTAACAATGTCGCTCAAAGAAACATACTTGCATTTTACGGAAACCCATAAAGATATCAATATTAGCTTTAGCTCATTTGCAGCCTTACGGCCAAAAAATTGTAAACTTCTTAGTAAATCAGGATCTCATAATGTTTGTGTATGTACGATTCACGAAAATGTTAATCTAATGTTGAACAGCCTGAAAAAAAGATCGCATATTGTGTGATCGCACTATCTATATGGAACAACTTCTTTGCGATTTACAATCTAGAACAGACTTTTGCCATCTTCGAACTACATGAATTGTTACGATACGTCATTATCCGAAACAAAATTATTAGAAATATTGGAAGAGAAACAAATATTAGAAGTGTCGTTTGAACAGTGGACTACGACAGATAGGTGTAATATTTATTGAGTTGAAAACTTTGCCTTCCGAAGATTTTTCATTTTTCTTAACGGAAAAGTTAGACAAATTAATATATCACGATTTTATAAAAAATAAGCAGGCAGAATTCTTAAAAACAAAAAAACAAACACTAGAAGATGGCGAAGTCGTCGTTATTTGCGACTTTTCTGAAAACTACACATTTGTTCTGCAAGATGAGGTTCAAAGCTATCATTGGAATAATTCTCCATGTACAATTCATCCATTTGTCGTTTATTTTAATGATAATGGTACACTAAACCATTTAAGTTTTGTGGTTATTTCGGACATTTCAAAGCATGACACAGTAGTTGTTTATCTCAAAATTATTAGAACTTTTAAAGTCGCAAATAACAGTCCAAAAGTGTATTTTTATGTCAGATGGAGCAGCATCACAATATAAAAACATAAAAAAATTTGCTAGCCTTTGTGGATTTAAAGATAAGCATAATGTAGAAATTGAATGGCATTTTTTTGAAACTTCACACGGCAAAGGTCCTTGTGATGCGATTGGCGGTACCCTTAAGAGAATGGCAACCAGAGCAAGTTTAGCTAAGCAACACGAGCACCCTATAACGAACCCTAAGCAACTGTACGACTGGGCAAAAAGTCGTAAAGAAGATCTTCAAACAAAAATGTCATTTTGTTATGTTTCTACAGAAGAAAACAAAAAGGCTAACACGGAATTTGATCTAATTTTTAAGAAAGTGAAACCAATTCCTGGGACTCGAAAATATCATTGCTATATTCCAGTTTCAAACAACCAAATTGCAGTAAAAATATTCCCTAATTCAAACGATACACCCAAATTATTCAATGTATTCAAATAATATGAGTTGTAAAATAAAATAATAAATATATACGGTTTCTTATCTCAACAAATCTTTCATTTGACCACATCAACGTGCTTCTCTTCCGCTGCCTCTAGATAGAAACGGGTAAGTGTTTTGAGATAATCATCGTTTTACGTTTTTTAAATACTAATTTACGAAGTTTTTTCGTTTAGTGTATTTTTTCCGCAAAGATAATTTAATTACCTACAACTTTTTCTCATATGCCATTTTCATCAGATCAATTGTTTTCAAGTTATGATTTTTTGCAAAAAATCAATCCATTTTTTTATACGCCCTTTTCAAAAGTTACTCTGGAGGAAAAAATCATATTTAAATGAAAAATGCAACCATTAGTAGCAGCGAACACGTGAGCAATGTTTCATTCAAATCAGAAGGGGTCGAGACAAAATTGACATTTTTTTTAACGATTTGAGCTCGATCATAAAGAACGTTTCCGTAATCTCAATTTTATTAAGATATACATAACTTGTAGTTGAGATATTTGCTTTTTAATGTATAGGAAAATTTTGTAGATGAAAATTTCAACCAAATCTCCTATACAAACATTAAACCAAAAGCACCAGTCCATGTTACGTCAAAAACAGTTTGAAACATTCAGAAAGTGATTATCTCACCTATTGACATGAGTCTGGATGTTGGTCTGTGGAAAATATGAACATTTATTTTTTTAGTGGTAATCTAGTTGATACGTTGCATAAGCTGCCTGTTTTTTTGTTGAAAGATACGAACAAATCCATATATAAATTAAAAAACGAATATCTCCATAGTACCAACTTGAATCGTTATGCTGGCTTGAGCAAAACTGTTTCTTATAGTTCAAGCTACGTGTGCTGAAATTCTGAGGTTAATCGAATTTGCTGAACCAGTTCTATGTACGAATGAGTATATGAATGTTATTTCTTCATATATTTTAATCAATATCCCCATATAGATTTTAATTCAAAATGGGGTTGACCCGTTAAAAATTATAAAAAAAATCTCCCATATAAATGTGGGCCAGTCTAATCTGCATAATAAAGATATGATCCTTACTTACCTTACCAATCAGGCTAAGGCCTTGTTGTCCTCTGCTGTCCGAAGAAGTCGTCTCCACTCTACTCGATCCATGGCCACACTTTGCCAGCCTCGTAGTCTGCGAAGGGTCCGCAGGTCGCCTTCTACTTGGTCGATCCACCTTGCCCGCCTCTGCGTGTCTCTTCTACTTGTTCCTGTTGGGTCGCTTTCTAGAACCATTTTCATTGGGTCGTCGTGTGGCATTTTTACGACGTGCTCAGCCAACCGTAGCCGCCCAATTTTTGCAACGTGGACGATGGATGGTTCTCCCAGCAGCTGGTGCAATTCGTGGTTCATTCGCCTCCTCCACGTTCCGTCATCCATCTGCACTCCATCGTAGATGGTACGCAACACCTTCCGTTCGAAAACACCAAGGGCGCGTTGGTCCTCCACGAGCATAGTCCAGGTTTCGTGGTCGTAGAGGACCACCGGTCTAATCAGCGTCTTGTAGACAGTCAACTTCGTGCGGCGGCGAATTTTATTCGACGGGAGCGTCCTTCGGAGTCCAAAGTAGGCACGATTCCCTGCCATAATGCGTCTTTGAATTTCTCTGCTGGTATCATTTCCGGCGGTCACCGTCAATCTGAACTCGGGGTGGGAGGTTAACATTGTCTTCCCTAGAACCTCTTCCTGTTCATGTATTTTGTCTTTGATGCGTTGATGGCCAGTCCAATCCGCCTAGCTTCAGCCTTCAGTCTGATGAACGTTTCCGCCATCGTCTCAAAGTTCCGTGCCATGATGTCAATGTTATCGGCGAATCCAAGAAGCTGGATGGACTTCCTGAAGATCGTGCCACTCGTGTCTATCCCAGATCTCCTGATCACACCTTCTAACGATATGTTGAATAGCAAACACGAAAGTCCATCACCTTGCCGTAACCTCCTTCGAGATTCAAAGGGGGCTCGAGAGTGTCCCTGATACTCGAACAACGCACATCACTCGATCCATCGTCGCCTTGAACAATCGCCTCAGTTTATCCGGAAATTCGTACTCGTGCATAATCTGCCATAGCTGATCTAGATATATGATCCAACCAGCAATATAAAATTGTTTCAAAGGTTAAGCCATGCATGTCTCAGAACAAACAGATTTAATGTGAAACCGCATAAGGCTCAGTATAACAGCTATAATTTTCAAGATTATTTACCTACTTACTTGGATAACTGTGGAAAATCTAGAGCTTATATATATAAAATGCTTAAACCTCGCGAAACCTGTGCAATTATAGCCATACCAATCGTCCTCCGTGACGATGATGTTGAAATCTGGATAATTTTGTTGATCGTTTGGTCTCGTACCGACGACGGATCTTTCAAAGATCTGCCCTATCAACTATTGATGATACACACTTAGAAATACCTAATCTTACACGTGACGGAATCCATCTTTGACATACTATAAAGGATGAGACGTAAACAAATATTTCATGTAAAATTAAGCGCTCCGAGACTCAATAGTTCGAGAGTACCTTTGATTGAGCTGAATTTTGCATCTATTATGACTCAATTTTATGTCAAAATTGACACTCGTATATGTCAGTCTCAGAGCACCTAAATTAACATCAATTTTTCTAAGTGTGTAGTAGAGAGGACAAACACGGTTGTAACGGGTAACGGGGAATCAGGGTTCGATTCCGGAGAGGGAGCCTGAGAAATGGCTACCACATCCAAGGAAGGCAGCAGGCGCGTAAATTACCCAATCCCGGCACGTTGAGGTAGTGACGAGAAATAATATGATGTTTTATATTTGAAATGAGTTGAGCATAAATCCTTAAACAAGGATCCAGTGGAGGACAAATCTGGTGCCAGCAGCCGTGGTAATTCCAGCTCCACTAGCGTCTATTAAAATTGTTACGATTCAAACGTTCGAAGCGTGGGAATCTTCAAAAGTGGAGAAAAACTGGAAGAACACTTCCATTGCTAGGCAGTCGAAGCGATTTATTAATCCAAACATTTCTGTGACCCACAAAATCCTGGAATTTTCTAAGAAAGATCTAAGTATATATGCAGGTCTTATAGCAGGTCATTGTTCGAGCCGTTATCACTTGAAGCTGATTGGAAAACTTCAAGATGATGTATGTCGCTTCTGTGGCATAGAAAAGGAAGACTCGGAACATTTGCTATGCCACTGTCCGGCAATTTTCAATAAAAGGCGTAAGTTCTTCGACAAGGGGCTGATAGAACCCTTTGACATTTGGAGAACAACTCCCAGTACGGCAGTGCACTTTATTCGAAGTATAATGCCGTGCTGGGATAATGCTATTAGTCAAACGATGGCGATCACTTCTAATAATAGTGATACGGCATCTTGATATAGCTAAAGAAAAAAATGGGGAATATGTCACAATAGATCAGAAAAATGGTCGCAGTGATGAAAATACCCGACAAGGAAAAAAAAAACGTTCGAAGCTTGTTCTTGTCCAACACGGGTGCTGCTCCTAATGATGGTAGTAGGTCACTGGATTGTTGTGACTATAACACTGGGCGTTGATGCATTTCATCGGGTGCAGTGTATTCTCCAAAATGCCCAGCTGCAATTACCTTGAACCAATTAGAGTGCTCTAAGCAGGCTATCCTTCTTCTTATTCTTCTTATTCGCATTTCAAGCTTATTGCTTAGCGCATATTAGCTTATTGCGTGCTCTCAACTAAATACACTTCCACAGTTATTAATTGAGAGCTTTCGATGCCACTACCAATGCATGAATTTGTATATTATGTGGCAAGCACAATGATACTCTATGCCCAGGGAAGTCGAGAAATTTCCAACCCGAAAGATTCCCTCGACCGGACCGGGAATCGAACCCACCGCCTCCGGCTTGGTAATACCGTGCCTTTACTGACTAGGCTATGAGGCCCCCAGGCTATCCAACGGTCGAGAATAATCTTGCATGGAATAAAGGAATATGACCCTGGTCTTAAAATTCATTGGTTTGTAATCCAGATCAAGCCCCGTTACGTGGGTAGATCACCTTTTCGTGGTACGTTACGGGATGAAAGATCTACCACCGATGTCTAGTCCTGACTACTTCAAACTAGGGGAACAGAATTTATCAGTAATAAAAGGAACACATATTAGTCCTTGTTACTTTTTATGCCTTGTTGATAGTGATAAGACTCGGCTTTGTCCACCGAAGATGATCTTGAAACAAGGAAAAAATGAGTTAGTTAGTCATCCATGTGATTCCTAATCTTCTATTCGTTGTTACCTAGTTTGAAGTGGTTATGACTAGGGTTCTGATGCATGGTCATTATCGGTGTCACTGCTTATTTTAGTTGCTAAGGAATCCAATTTTGACTGACAAAGGGGCGCGCCTTTGGAGGGTGTTTTAACACTCCGAAGGGTATAAATAGCGGGACCTTTCAATTAGAGTCGGATCCTTGCGATGAATGCAAGAATGATAACTGTCAAACATATGGAGTATTACGACATGCATTAACCTAAGGACACGGGATATACTACAATAGATCAAATTACTGGTCACAGTAGTGTTAGGTCTCGAACAGAGAAAAAAAAATCCAGATCAAGAGGTAAGAACGGTAGTAGGGGGCATTACTATTACGGCGCGAGAGGTAAAATTTGTAGACCGTCGAAATACTAACTAAAGCGAAAACATTTGCCAAGGATGCTTTCATTAATCAAAAACGAAAGATTGAGAATTGATGGCGATTAGAAACTACCCTAGTTCTAACCGTAAACCATGCCAAAGAGCAATGTTTATCTTCCTGATGAATGTGGGCGTCTTAGTGGAATACCGAGTATTAGTACAAGATACTGAAGAAGTCTGCACATTGTAGACGAAATACGCGTATCTGTCAAGGATAAGCAAATAAGGCAGTGGAATTAAATGCTCATTAATGTTTATCTTGTTGATATACACGTTTCTGTACAAACATCCGCTATTATTCTATCCTCGGAGATATTGTAAATGTTTGATTCTAATTGGCACTTAGAATTTAAATAAATTATAGGGTGGCAAATAGTAGCAATTAAGTCAAATTCTATTGGAAAGTACATCAAAAACACTGCAAAATTATGTCAGAATTATCAACATCTGACAACGTCGTGAAAAGATACAGCCTCAGTTAAAAGGAGACAACAAAATCAAATTTCTTTCAACTCATCATATTTGCCTTGATAACCTTCAGACTGCTTTGAGTTGCTTCCCCAAATGGTTTGAAATATGATTTTTCTACAGATTGATTATTTAAAATCATTTTCAGAACTGTTTGAATATCTTTTTGATTTACGGTTTAGCGACTTTGCAGTCAATTTAATTGTTTATAGGAAAGTTTGAACATACTGAGAGGTAAGCACATATCATCGGTAAGAGACGTGTGTGTGAGAAAATTTGCGAAAAAATCTAAGGGCACCGGTGGGATTCGAACCCACAATTGAATATCGTCAAACTGAGCAGGAGTCTAGAATTCACTCTCTTCCGACTCATAAAAAAAGTATTCAATTTTTTTACTCGCACTCAGCTTATGAACACTATGAATAAAAAATATGTTAAAGTGACGCAATGTTATTAGAGATAATGTAACAAGGATGAAAATGCCCATGATATAATTTCCAAAATCGTTTTAACACACTGATAAATATTCACAGTTGTTTGCATTGCACTACTGCAACTTTGCAAAAGACACCAACCGTCTATCGCACATAAAAAAAAAACGTTTTTTGAGCCTCACTTTTAGGGGGATCAACGTCAAAAGATGCATGCCTAGAAGCATGGAAACGAGAAGCAGTTTAAGACAAACTGATGTTCTGCGGCGAACAAAGTGGACGATCCCCAACTAACATTTTCAGCTTTGTAAGCCAACTTTTCCAGCGTTGTGCTGTAAAGTAGCTGAAAAGAAGCTGCAGATACAGCTACAAGCAAAAGCTAGCAAAATAGTTTTGGAGAGCGTTTACTCAACTTTCTCACAACCATTATTCAATTTGTCAGTCGCACTGAATAACATAAGCCAATAAACGCTAATGTCACTTCTATACACACACTAATCAACTTTCAACTTGTAGCTGCAAAACAAAGCTAACAAAGTGAATATATTACTCATTTGATGGCTTCTAAACAACCAACCACTCTTGCTGAATAACATAAACATCAAAAGTGCTTTTTCAACAACTAAACAACCTGTATTCAGCTTCTAAACTGTGTTAGAGCAACTTCGGAAGCATTTTCACAGCCAACTAGGCTTATTTTTAGACGTGTGCAGTTTTACAGCTTTTACTCTGCTCTTTTATAACTAGTCGAGAAAAGTGATTCGTGTGCACTATTATAAAGCCTCTACTCAGCAATTTTGTTGTAGAAGGGAATGTTGATTTGTTTACATAAGTTCAAAGTGTTGGCGTAGCACAGTTGGTAGTGTCAAGGTTTGCCAATGAGGTCGTCTCGAGTTCGATTCCAGGTTCCGGTGCAGGGTAAATAATTTGGTGATGATTTGTAACTAATTTCGATTAATTTGATTCACAGCTAAATAAACTAAATAAATTCCTTCATAAACAGTATTTAACCCGGCTTCAAGAGAAAGCTGTGTAGTGATTATTGGATAACCGGGAAAAGGTTGAATAAGCGCCTTTCAAGTTCACACACAACTAAACAGCAGGATAACAGCTGTATAGAAGCGTTAATGGATATGCAATAAGAGCTTCTCCCGACCGTTCCAACAGCCATAAGTAGCTGACTAAGTTCGCCAAATTTGCTTGTATAGAGATTGAGTAAAGGTTTCCTCATATCGTATAACGTTTGAATACAGCTTGAGGCTGTATAAATGAAATGAGTAAAGCGTTTACATTGTGAAAATTGTTAGTTGGGGAGGTGCTTGTACAGAATCTAATGGCAGGAGTTAAACAAAAGGCCCGGCAATTCAGATTCGGTCAATCAAAAGCAAAGCAGAATATTTTTTCTTTATTTTTTTGAACTTAGAAAAGAAAAATGATTTGATTTTTGTAATAATTTACTTGCTTTCTCGTTTGATCGAAACAACCTTTATATTATTAAATTAATTATAAATTAAAATCAATAATTTCCAATGAACATAATGTTATTCTCATAAATTTAATTTACATTTTATTGATCAATTTATTGTTAATAGATTTGACAGGCAACAGAAAGAGATTTAAAAAGTTTCCTGATACAATTTAAATGATAGCACTAGTTTACACACAAAATTTAAACAAATAACTTCAATGTTTGACCTATGATTCTTATGTAAAATCATGCACTAAAAATCAAATTACAATAGAAAAAATATTTTTTTTACTAAAATGCAATTATCTCCGTCAGTGAAGTTAGTGGAATTGTTGTATTTTTAAATAGTTTATTGATGTATTTATTAAATTTTTGCATATTTTCAAAAAAAAAAATATTTCATCTAGGTAGCAGGTAGCAAGGTTAAATAAAATAAAAATTTGCGTTTGTAGTAGTTGTGCCAATTATTCCTAATTTCATTGACAAATGATTATCAGCTGATCAAAAGAAAAAAAATTTGCTCCTTTAATTAATTGTTAAAACAAAGAATTACAAACAAGATTACAGCCAGAGATATAAATGAACAAAAACCTTTCCTTAACGTGAAATTTAATGTTTTATCTGTATCTAGAAAACTATCCTGCTAAGATCTTTTCTGACAACATTTTTGGATTCAGCGCACGAATTTTCATGGGAAATGACCATCAGTGTACAAAGTTCAAATATGCTGTAAACTAGTGTTATAAAAACAATATGCCGTATGCCTAAAGTACCTTTGTCCAATGGGTAATACTTCCTCCTTACCGTACACATTTTTGTTTATATAAGCTCAACGTGCGACCAATAAGCAAGATGTTATGTTGCACATGACTAAAAAAAACGCTAAACTTGAAATCCATTATGTTATTGGACATGCTCCAATCACAACTCGATCGCAAAATTCCCCTATCCCTGTACCGCATACTTTTCACAGTCATATCACGTCCATTCCAAAGCTAGCTCCCAACATCAAATGCCCTAGCGTTCCGCGAGTTCCAATACAACTTGTTGCTTGCCATTTACGTCGGTGTCGGTAGGTAGGTACCTACATACTCTGCTGTGCTGCTACCGCTCGCTGACTCGGACTTTGGCTGCTATGCTCCAATCCAACTACAACCGCACTGACTCCGTATCCGAACAGCGATGTTTTGCTTCACACCACCAGCATCGAGCTGCTATCTCACCAACACACAATGAAGGCTGATGAGGCTCAATTCAAGCTCAGACCACTACGACGACCTGTTGGTAGTGGTGAAAAACGTGTTCCCCGCAGAACGAAGCATATTTCTGTGCTTTAAAAATATTTTCTTTCCTGCGCTTTCAGTTCACAGAAGAAACTCGCTCAAGCTACAGCGTTTTGAACCACGAACAAACGAACGGACGGACGGTCCCGTACGAACACGGCTGACCACCTCCCACCACCCATCGCCACTGCTGCCACCCGCCCGGCACCGTGCATGTATGTGATTTTGCTGTGCTTTGTGCTGACTGCATTGAGAGCTCGCGAGAGGTTCCTATGCGATTTAGGCTTTTGGTGTAACTGTTATTTTCGCAGTTTTTCGGAGAGCTTCTGGGAAAAATAGTAACAAGTAAGATCGACAAACACACCACCAACCACCAGAGAGGGAGAGTGGGAGAGAGATAGAGACGAAGGTGGTGCATAGAAGTCTGATTTTCCCAACCCTTCTCCCGACCGATTTGACGCCGCTTTGGCAGGGTTGTGTGCATGTGACTTTCTGCAGTTGCAATATTTTGTCTAGCAGAGCGCGATTTTTCCATGTTTTTTTTTGTGTGTGAATCGGTGACCAGTTAGTGCTCTGATTGAATCGTGATAGTCGTTTTGGTGAAACTTTCGTTCGACTGCAACACGATCGAGACGCGACGATCATCCCACAAACGAGCCTAGTTAGTAGCCCCTCAAGGTAGAGTGAGTGAAATTTCCAAACATTCCAATCGAATCGCACCAATCTCCATCGATAAGTGTGAAATATATAACAATATGCAGATATAAATATTTATAGTTTTTTGAAGCAGCGAAGGAAAAAATTTACATATTTGTTTTCGAATCATAAATTTTACTGTGAGTGTGTGTATATGTATACTGTACCGAGCAACAGCAGCAGAGGAAAATAAAAAGATAAAGAAATTTCTTATGAATGCATTATAATAAAAATGTTAAAAGTGACCCTAATTCGAATGAATGTTTAAACCAACAACAACATCGAAAATAAAAGCGTGTGAGGCAAGAGAAAGAGTAGAGTGGTAAAAAAATGGTCCAATATATGTAACTTGCCTCAAGGGAAGGGAAAAATGCTACCAATGAGAAATTGACCAGAAGCGAATTAAAAAAAAAATGAGGAAGATTAAAGCACGTAACATAATTCCAAATTTTGTGCGAATGTACTAAGATATCTGCTAACTAAATACCGAAAGTGTGACCGGATTCAAACCATCACCAATAACAAAACGTAACATCGTAACTCGTCAAGTGTGCAAACTTCTTAGTTATCGTCTAGCCGGTTCTTTTGAAATACAATTCCTGCTCATCAAAACATCGAGAGGACCTGCGTACTAAACCACTGGATTTACCCATCAAATACATTTGTTTTCCATTCGAGGCACTTACGATTATCCAGCATCAATGGTAAGTCAACTCAAAACAGAAATAATAATTATGTCAAATTCGCACAATATTTGTTTTGTGAATCACCCTGTACCTCTCGTAGTATACTTTGATTGACTAAGAGCTTCGGCGCGCGCCTGGCTTGCCGAGGAGGTCACATTTCAAACCTCGCCTAGGGGTCGAAACAAGGCCCAACCTCTAGCCGTAGAAAGTCAGTTTTTTGAACTCTGGGCCCTGCGATCTAAGGAAAACACATTTAAATCAATCATAACCCTTTCGTCGTCGATTGACTCAATAGCTGAGCTTACCGTCGACGACCATCGACTGCCACCGGTGTGGTATTGGTTCAACCCCTTGAGCAGTGTGGTCTGGTGTGTGTTTCGTTTGTGGCTTTGATCGTGTGGTTTTTCCTTACTCGTTTTCTCCTCAGGTGAGAGGGAGAACGAACGAGAGAAACTTGAGAGCAACCTATACACAACTACGGCCCATGCTAGTACGGGTTGAGGAATTTCATGTCGCTGATAGTTTCATAATACGGCATTCCACAAGCGGGTGACCCAAAAGTTGCCCCCTCTCTCGGGCAGGCAGGGCAGCACCACAGCAGCAGCTCGGTTTTGGCTTTGACGGGCGCGCGCGTACTTACCTACTCGCGAGAAGCCAAATCGGCGCAAATCATATCGATCACGGCGCATACCAATGAGCTTCGAGTTGTGGCCTAGCCTAGTTTGAAGATAATATGGTGACGGCTAGTATCTGAATTCAGGGCAAAATTTTCGGCGTGTGAATGTTTGCTAGTTGGGTATATGCACAGGAATGAGCTGGCTTTTGTTTTGGCTGACAAACCATTGGGTGTTGGGGCAGCAACTCATGTTTACCATTTTTGCACGAAGCTTTATGCCATAATATATGTAGCATTTGGGCTCAGGAAAGCATTTATCGTATTACAGACATTTAGTGATACAAAGTAGAATTAGATCCATACAATTATCGATGGTTATTTGTTCAATAACTTAGACCGGATTTATCAATGCAATTGAAGTCTGAGTGCATAATTCATGCGATGGATTCATAATTTAGAGAGCATGCAGGCACAACTTATGCATGAAATATAAAAATCATAAAACCAGGTTAAAATTAAATCTGGACGCAGGTTCTAATGAGCTACTAGTGGTCTGAAGCAGAAGCTTTTGACAATATTCTGGTAATTCTTGTTTGACGAGCCACTGCTAAAAATTCCGTAAAGTAAAAAGAATTTGTGTATGTAGCCATTAGACTGATGCAAAATTTTACTTTTTCGCTCCACAGTGCTTAAATGGTTTCAAATTGGGTCCTGATTAGGCTCCCAAAATTACAACTCATTCGGTTAGAAACAGACTTCGCACAAGCCATTTGAAGTTTGCATCTAAATTACTATGGAAAATCTCAACTTTTTGTTCATTCCCTTCTAGTCTTTTTGCATATTGAGCTTCAATTACTATTCTTGTAGAAAATTTTCTCAGCTTCAACTTTGCTGAATATCGTTTCTATGTAAAAAGAGACAGGAAAAAGTTATTAATTTTTCCAGAGATTGTTAAACTTATGACATGATCAAGCAGCTGCTCTGTAGGCAACACTGTATTTTGCAGTGTGACATAGTAGCCATGATTTGTGTGTCCTTTTCAACGCCCCAGAAACACCAATGTTGCCTGCTGAGCAGTTGATTGAGCATGATCATAAGACATGAGCGCATTGAACCATTGATAACTTTCAATCCTTGCATTTAATCAAAAAGTGATCTTCAGCTTGTAGCTGGGAAAATTTCCTACAAGTGCAGTTAAAAGTTTTTGAAGCAGACCGATATGGTGAATTATTATATAGACATGAACAAAAATCTTGGTTTAACCATAGTAATTCCCATACAAACTTCAAATGGTTTGTGCGATCTCAGTTTCTCACCAAATGGGTTCAAATTTTGAGAGGTTAGTCAGGATCCGATTTGGAATTGTTTATGTATTGTGGAGCGAAAATTTCAAATTTTGCATCACTCTAGTAGCCATGATAGCGTGATATAAATCTTTTATGTAGAATTAATTCACCTGAACACTAGAGCCATTAATGATACAATTCCGGAGAAAACTATGAATGATACCAAAAATCTTAACCTCAAGATCAACAAATCCATTTACCTGAAACCTCTTATAAAGCCTTCTCAAGGAACCAGGTTTATTACGGTCATCGAGTGCCGTATAAACCTCTTCAAAACCACGATTAATCCAGAATTGTTACTTGGGCTAGACATGACATGTAACACACTAAAAAAATCTGAATTTTTCTGGTGATGTAAACATCCATGCATGCAAACATTCATGCATGTAAACTTCCTTTTCACGTAAACTAGCAGCTTGCAAGAAATGTTGCAAACAAAGGTAGAAAGTTGCATACAATATATGGAATATTGCATGACATGTCTCATAAATTTACACGATTTATAATGTAAATTTGTATGATTTATGACGCTCCATTTATGTGCATCATGGTAACGGAAATTTACACTACTTTTTTTTAGCTGTGAAGGATAGAGTATATTTACACTTTAAAGTTTGTATGCAAAAATGTATGGGAAACCGAACGAAACTGTTCGTTAGCATGAGTTCTGCAAAATCTTGGTGATATTCACAATTCTGATTTGGTCACTCATTTTAACTAACAGTCATCGTCAAGGCAAACCATACCAATTGCTCTACAGAATGCACGAAATTACACTTTTCGATACCAGGTGAAGCTTTGTCATTTACGAAAAAATGAACGAGATTTCGAATATGTTTTTTTTTAGGATCAAATCTATCAGTGAAAAACAATTTTGACAATATCGTATGAAAGTCTGTTAATGACAATGACAAATCTAAGCACTGGTTAGCATGCCAAATATTTAAAAATTACTCGATTTTCACCAATCAAGTTTAGTGTTCCGCGCATACCTACAAGCTTATGTATTAGAGTCTAATAATTAGACTGATACAAAATTAGACATTTTTCCTCCATATTGCTCAAATCAAGGGGTAAGCCACTCAGCACAGTGTGACGAAAGTAGATTCGGCACAGCTTTGGCACAATCTTGTAGGCATTGGATTGTTCATTAAATACAATGGGAGCACTGCTGGACAGTTGTCATTGAAGTTGTTCACAACATTACGTGCTGTTTGACTGTGTATTTCAGAAACATACTCTAATCAAATATACTTGAGGAACTCACACCAGCAGTTCGATTCTCGGTTCATATTTAAATTCGAAATGTGGACTTCCGAGGGCTGTCGATTGCTATCGATGCCGGTCACAAGTATTTCAGCTACTAAATACGCAAATGTAGTGTACTATGAACCGGAATGCAAGAACAATTTGGATGAATTGGATCATGCAAAAACTCAAAGGAGAAGAATACTGGCTAATCAAGAAAATTGTATGTGGCAGGATGTGGCCTTGGGCCCTACTTTTCAGCAGAAATTCACCAGAAATCGGTTAATTGGCTATCTACCAAACCAAACTCACCTGAACAATACCGAACTACTTTTCACGGCACAATCACACTGAATTTTTATTTCTTCCACTCAACGTAATAAACTTACAATTTTTTAACTGAATTTCACTGGTTGAGGTACTACGATCAAATTCTCCCGGAGCTCCAAACCGATTGCAAAACCAAGTATCTTAGCTTGGAATCCTCCTTCTTAGCATAATCCATTCCAAAACCGGAAACCTCCGAAAGCTTCTTGCCCGTAATCATCACCTTCAGCAGTTCCTCTTCCAGATTCAGCAGAAAAGTGTTTTTGTCGGATTGACCAGCAACGTTCGGACGTCATTAGAGCAATAGAACTTGTAACGCAGAGCACAGATGATCCATCCGAAGTGCAGATAGTTCTAGTCACTGAATGCCCTGAACTTCAAACTGTATTTGCCACCCGACTGGATAATCGCCGGATAGCACATGTCCAACTAGTTGGTATCCACATCGGAGACGTACCTGTTGTCTGTCAGAGCCTGCTCGACACCCTCCGACAGTTTGGCATGTTTTACTTTCTTATCAGCATCGATAATCACCATAATGTGATCCTCGAGGTACTTGTTGAATACATCTACCGTCACCAGGCACACTTTCATGGTGGTGATAACCTCGGAGTGCTCCTTGGAGCACATGCTGTACCCGATTGGGACACTGATGTCCACCGTGTCGAAGCTCTTGTCCTTGACGAAGGCTGCCAGGTCTGCAGCGAGATGGATTTGCTGTAGTTTCCTCGTCAAAAAAACCTCCGTCAGAATGCAATCCACCTTCTGCAGTGAATCATCATGGGAAAACTCGGGTTCCTTCCAGTTGCGTAGAAGCGTTTTATTCGTTGGTAGAAGGAATCCTTATCAAGCACGATATTGGACATATTCGGGGCCTTTCAACTATTGCATCCAACGGTTTTCCATGCGGGGACACTTCCGGTTGCTCTCCGGCTTTTTTTCTTTGTTGCGTCCTGTTGGACGGCTGAGACCGCTCACGGTCCATCTCGCCAGCATCCCTCCTTGGTTGTCGCTAGACCTATGTTATCCTTGCGATTGCAAACCAAAACATTCAAACTGTTTAAAATGCCGGGTTGCCAAATATACCATAATATTCGGATTTTACAAATCGCAGCTGTTCTGTGACCGGCACAATCGCCACACTTGCGGCACAGTGAGAAAAATGTTGACCCAAGATTGGTGTGCGGAATGACCTGAAATTAAATGACACAACAGCCAAGAAAACGCCAAAATATGTAATCTATTAATCATAAAATGGCATTGCAATTCCTAAACGATTTAAAAAGCACCAATATATTTAGAGGAATTAGATTTCGTTAAAGGATTTTAATAAGCATGTGAAAACTTTTAATGCTACTGATTCTGACCAAGTTGTCAAAATTGGTTGCGAGTTATATTGAGAAACGCTGTTATAAACACATTTGAATCATTGGGAAACAAATTTTTGCAATGCAGATCTTTTGAAGACATTTCATTCAAGTTTAAATCTAGATAGAGCTGGAATTAGGGCGTAACAGCCTTTGTAAACAATGACTTCCATCGATGATTTCTAAGAACTCAAGGCACACCCACGCAAACAAACATAACCATCGGGTAGGGGAAGTCTTCCCCTACCCGATGGTGTTCTTGATTTGCGTCAGCAAGCCTTAACTTTCTAAAAATCATCGATAGAAGTCATTGTTTACAAAAGCTGTTACGCCCTAATTCCAGCTCTATCTAGAAATCAAGTTTGATCAGACAATCAAATAAATGTTGACTTTAGAAGACTGCAAATATTAAAATAATCCTCATGGTCAACTTTTGAAATCCTGACCATATTTTTTCTAGAATCAAGCCTCATTTAAATCAAACCAGTATTTGAAAGCACAGATTGTCACTACTGATGGCACTTTAAGTTTGCGTGGTTGTACTTCGATATAAGAGAAATTTGCGTTCAAAGCCATTGTTTACGATTTGCCGTTTGGTCTATTTTTTATATTGTTCTAGAAATATCTTCCCATGGCTGACAGAAAACAGGAACTGACAATTAATGGTTTTAGCACTTACAGTACATTAGAAGAGTGCTTTGGTTTGGTAGAGCTGCATCCTTGAGTTCTAGCAGTTTTTAATGTTTCTGATCTTCTATCGTTCTTGTATTCATGAAGCTCAAGAATTTATTGGAGTTCTTTTGAGTTCTAAGCGTTTGCGGAAATTGAAAAGCTCCCGGGGATATTGAAGTATTTCTTTGAGAGTACCGAAATTCCATGTAGCCTCGAGAGTTTTAAAAATTGCTGGAACTCCAAAAGTGTCTATGGCTTGTACTTCGGTAAAAATTACTAAATATCTGAGAGTGCTGAAAGTGAAATCTTCGTTTAGCAGGAAATCTTTGAACAATTCCTGATCGAAAATCCAGTTTGAACAATAACTAATGGACAACGTTTGAATTTTTGAACACTTGAAGATCTTCCCAACAATACTTAATCAAACTGAAGTCTTGAAAAAATATGCAGACTTTATGAAAACTGTCGGTCACCTGGAGATAATTTAAATTTTTGGTCAATCTGCCTTCTTTGGAGAATATCTGAAAGACGCCATTTTAATTATTGAATAGTTGAAGATCTTCAGATCTTCATATTAATCAGCCTGAAGTATTTAAAAATGAAACAGAGCACTTTCTTTAAATGTATGATACGCTGTAAATCAGTCAAATATGAACCTTGGAAGAATATCTAAGAGACAAGATTTGAATTATTGAACGGTTGCAGATCTTCAGGATATTAGTTGATCAACTTAAAGTATTGAAAAATATACAAAAGATTTTATTGAAAATCCGTGCACAATAATCCAGACTTCCGTTGATCGATAATGTTTAACAACGGAACTGTTCGTTAAAAGTTTCAAAATCATTGAAAAACTAAAAATAAAAAAATTTGTTCAGATAACCCCATTTTATGATAAAAATTAAATTGGTTGATTATATTAATTTCAACAATCATTTTAATAGTTACTGACTTCATCATCTGTTCAAAAACCGTGCAAATTTTAACCGACTTCAGTGCGTAAATATATATCTTAAATTCAGTTAAGTTTCCTGGAATTCTGCGAAATTTCATGTACTTCCACAAAGTTTCATGAAGTTAAAAACCAATTCTATCAACTCAACCTTCTGAAATTTTTTTACAATCCATTGAGATTATCCGAAGCTCCCTGAGCCTCTATAAAATTTCCTGAACTGGTGGCAAGTATTGCAAACTCCTGGGAAGGTCAGTTAACTTCTTTGAAGCTCCTTGAACTTCTAAGATTTAATCATAGGTACAACTCAATGTCTACCTAGTCTGCTGAACTTGTACGAATTACCTATAGCTCATCAAATGTTCCCTTATCATCTACAAAGTTCGCTATGTTTGTAGAAACAAGTTTCAACTTTTACTTCCCTGGACTTCTCCCAAGGTCCATAATTATGATTATCCAAGCTTTCTAATTTTTAACAAGATCTCAGAACATCCATGACCTTTTCCAAACTTCAGGGAAGAACCTGAACCTTTTTTTTAACGCAATTTTCGGAACAACGGGTTGAAACAAAGTTCAAGGATGTTCATTAATCATATTTGAAATAAGTTTTCTAAAAAGCTGCTACGATGTTCCCTAAAATGATACGAAGAGCACGAAATTCTCAGAAGGTTGCTGGGCTATATTCCCTAAACATTCACGAAGTTCGCTAAGCTTCCTCTGAATATCTACGGATTCCTTTAACTTCTATGAAGATTTATCAAGCTCCTCGAATCGCTACTTAATCCTCTTAACTTCAACTAAGTTCGCTGTACTACTTTGAAGTTCGCTTCACTTGTACGAAACTACATGAACTTTTAATAAATTCGATAATTTTCTAAGAAGTTCTACAAAGTTTCCTGATCTTCTACGGGATTCCCTGAAAATTTTCTAGACAGTTGAGCTATAACTAAGTGCCCTGAAGTCAAAACAAGCTCCAGGAAATTTTAACACAATGTTCCCATAATTGCAACAAATTTCTTCAAACATGTACAAAGGTCCAACTTCCGTGACGGTTTCCCGTTTTATAAAAAGGATCCCTGAATTTCTGAAATTTCCCTTCAATATTCTGAAGCTCTGCGAAGTTCCCCGAATTTCTATTAAATGGAAATAGTTTCTTTGGGTTTTTCTTAGCATTTACTAAGTCTTTGAAGTTTTACGAAGTTCAATGAAGTTAAATAATAATTATTGAAATTCAACGAATTTCCCCAAATTTCTTCAAATTAACTGAATTTATATAAAGTTCGCTAAATTTCTTCAAAATTTGATGAAGCGCAACAAAGATCTCTTAATTTCTACAAAATTTACCCAAAATTAACGGCACTCTACAAAGTTCGTTGAACTTTTACGAAGTTTGCTGAGCTTTAACAAAGTAAGTTGAGCTCCTTTAACATTTGCTGTACTTTCCATAAACTTCTATGAAGATTTATCATGCTCCTTAAATTGCAACTACACTCGCTTGATTTCTACTAAACTCGCTGGACGACTTTGAAGTTCACTTCACTTCTACGAAGCCACAAGATTATTTTTTTTTTTCAGAATTTAGTCGTTTTCTGAAAAACTCTTGTTTCTTGAATTTCTACGGAATTTCCTGAAAAAATCTAGTCAATTGAACTTTAATGAAGTGCCCTGAAGTCAAAAGAAGTTCTCGGAACTTTTATGAAGTTTCCTGAAATAACACAAAATTCCCTTCACTTCAAAGCAGTTCTCCAAACATGTGCAAAGTTCCCACTTCTACGAATTTTCCCTGATTTATAACAAAGATCCCTGAATCTCATAGCCGTTCTACAGAGTTTCCCGAATTTCTTTTAAATTTATTGAGTTTTTATGGTATCCTCCGAACATTTACTATGTCCCGCAGAGACGAACCAGCCCACGACTGAAAGTCTCTTTCATTGGGAAATCAATAAATTTACTAAGTCCCTGAAGTTTTACGAAACCCAATGAAGATAAATAAAAATCCCTGAACTTCAACCAGTTTCCCCGAAATTCAATACAATTTAAAGAGTCTCTACGATATACTCTGAACATTTGCTATGTCCCTGAAGTTTTACGAAGTTCAATGGAAAATATAATATAAAAAATACAAATATAAAACCCTGACCATCCCCAAATTTCTACAAATTTGTTTATTTTATATAAAGTTTGCAAAATTTATTTAATATTTCATAAAGTTCTACTAAATTTACTGAAGATTTATTAAACTTATTAATTTTTGGCACTCTATGCAGTCTTTGAACTTTTTCAATGCTTGCTAAACTATTATAAAGTAAGCTGAACTACTATAACATTTGCTGCAGAAAGAAGAATAAAGTTTCCAGAACTTCTACGCAGTTACCTGAAAATCCTTGAAGAACTACAATGTTCCCTGTCCTTTTACGAAGCTCCCCAAACTTTCACGAAATCGAATGATAATCTCTTAACTTAAATCAAATGATTATCTCTTAAATCAACTAAATCTGAAATAGTGAAAACCTTCCCCCAAACGCAAATGTTCAAAGCAGAAGACATTTCATCGATCTCGTTGAAGATGTTTTTTTCTAGATACATCGACATCCCTGATTAAAACAAAAATTAAAGTAAAAAGTATGATTTATAGTGACGCGAATCAAAGAAACCTTGACTGCGAGAAATAAACATCATGTTATGCCCTAGAACCCTCCAGATTGACTAAGGGCTTAAAGATAATTCTAGATACTATTAGGCATACTATTGGGACCCCAGAAGCCATCGGAACTTCGAGAACTATTCGTTGAGAATGCTGGATGGGAGATTTGTAGTCATTTTAAAAAAAACTCTTTAAACTCCGGGCAGCATAAAAAAAAATGTTGATGGACATTCAACTTGGAGAACGAGGAAAGCTATTTTTACACACGATCAGCCCCGCCTTAATACATTATTGATGCTAATAAACCACCGATTATGTATTGTAGTTTTCAATCAAGCAGTTATGCAATTCTTGTTTGACGCGTATTTGAGATTGTTCAATCCTATTTAAAAGTGATTTTTAAATCTGTTTCTGCTATTGGTTGCATAAAAGGATGACGTTTAAGAGAATTATGAAAAATGTTGAGTTTTCGAAAACACGGACAAGACTTTTGATAAAACAAAATGATACACCTTTTCCTTGTTTGCTATTCACATACATCTTGATTGATTCGTCGGTATGGCATCTTGATTTTTACATACACCCTGCATGATTCGTTGATTTGACAGATCGGTTTTAACATGCGTTGGATCAGTTACACCAGTTTTTGTTTTGTAGTGAAGATACGTCGGTAACTCGGAAATAATTTAGGATGCTTGCGCTGGGAATATGTGCAGAAGCAATATGGTGTGACTCATCAAGCTGAGTGGCTGCATCTAAAAAAACATGTTCAAATTTTACGTTTTTTACATAGTTTACAGCAGTAGCTGAATCTTATGAATCTACTTAGAAACAACTTCACGCATCTGATGATTGAAAATTGTTGATTTTTTTCACATATGACGTTTTACTATGCGCGTATCTCCAGTTTTTGTGTTATCATCAAATGTTGACAGTTAAGTCATGATGACAATAAAAGGGTGTATCAAAACAATAAAAACGATGAAAGAAGACCACATAGAGCGTCCATTAAATATATTTGCCATAATTCATTAAAATTTCAAACCTTGTTTTGCATTGTCTCGTAGGAAAAGCACGTATTTTATAATTGGTTCGAAGCAAAACATCTACTTGTCTATTTTTGCAACTTACGTCCTTTTGACAAATGATTGTTTTTTATGTAACTTAGCTGTGCGTCAGCGCTGGTTGGAACAAACTGCTGTCTTCCGCAACTCCACTATTCATCAGCAACTGAAAGGAGCTGAGTGGTCTCCGTCACGAAATTCACTTTTAATTTCACTATTTATTTTTTTCAATTCCGCTTCCCAATATTAATTATTTCAAATTTGAATTTAATTGTACACAAAAGTAAATCACGCAGCAAAACAAAAATACGTCAATTCAGTGGCGCGGCTTACTTCGATCGATCATGTATTGCCTAATAAACAGTTCGTAAAATTCTAGTTCAAGCCACTAGCGTGCACAGGAATCTTGTGAAGGGGGGGCAACTGCAATGACAATGTCGATGATGATCAGTTCGTCAAATGGTTGCAATAGACGGATTTCACGCCAACTCGTCTTCGGAGTTGGCAGCACCCTCTCAGAACCCTATGAAACTTTGTGGGTGTGGAGACTTAGCAATTTTAAGCAACTTTGAGTACTTATTTTTTTCAAAATTTATCGCGCCTAACATTTGATAAGGGTCAAAGTTTTTTGTCGATTTTTTTTTCAAATCGATATAGCTTAAAAATGACAAGCCCTACAAAAAAGTGATGTATGGCGAACTTTTAGCAAATAATCTGAAATTTTATAAAAAAAATTTAAATAAAATAAAAAATCGGTTTCTACACTCTAAAAAAATATATTTAAAAATTAAAAGTCATTTTCCCAAAAATGGTACCCCTCAGATTTGCTTGATATTTTTTCTCATGAAAGGCAATATAATTACCTAACTTTTCTTCATACATCGCAAAGTGGGTGCTTTTAAGGAAAAAAAGTTGTTCGAACAACAACTTTTTCATGTTAATTTTTTTTTAGCGTGTTTCACTCAAAGTTGAATAATAATACGCGCACAACCTCATTAAAATCCGTTGAAACTTAATGAGCATAAAGATTTTGACCTTTTGATAATCTGGGCGTGCTTAAAACAAAAATCTAGCCTAACATTTGAAAGGGCCTAATACAGAGGATTTTCCTGCATTTCGAATGGTGTTTTAATAAATGAAAACTCTAGTGTTTTTGTTTAGTGCATAATTTATTTTCCTATAATTCTCCATACATAATTTGAGTTTTTCATTGATTATTAGTCTATCGGAAACAGAGTGAAATTTTTCGGAGTTTCCTTTGAATGTGAAAATCGCTTAGTAGAAATTATGTTTTGAGAAATAGGTACAAAACAATGAAATTTTTGTGTACCAGGTATAGTTTTTACATGACTGAACAGCTCCTTGAGTTCATCGGACATCTTTGTGTATTGATCATTTGATATGAAGCAGAAGTTCAATTTTGTTATGCTTGTATCTGTTTGTTTAACTGCCCAGTCATACAGTTCTTGTGGAGTTGTGATTGTGTTTCCATAATCTCGAGCAAGACTTGCTCTCTTTGCTCTTCGTTTGAGAGTTCCTCCAATTGCGTCACATGGGCCTTTCCCATGAGACGTTGCGAAGAAGTGCCATTCTGCTTCCAATCCATACTTGGACTTGAAGTTGCCACACAGTTGAAACAGTTAAAGTTATTATTATTTACCTAGTGTATCATCAAATTCCTGATGTTCTGATTGCTGATGACTTGTTGATGGTTGCGGCTCTTCAAACTTCCGAGCATGGCTTGATTCTTTTCCATCCGATCGCCTCTTTTTCGGGAGAGGTGTCCTATTGTGCACTAAAATTCCACGACACGATTCACAAATACGCATTGTTACATCCAATTGATGATCAAAGCCCCATGAATGTATTTTCTCTATGAGACTTGATGATAAATTACGTAAATTATTGCGGCTGCAATTGGGATTGTTTATGTTGGCACTACATTGCACCCTTTTAATAATCAATTCAGCAGATTTTTCCATTGTTGTATATATAAACACTTTTTCGTTTCAACAACTATGCAGCACTACACTTTCAACAACTATGCACTACAGCAACTATGAGCATTGTTGTGATATCACCAAACTTAAATATTAGATTATGTCGGTAGAAACAGACTGCGGTGCTTTAAGTTTATACCTTATATCTCTCATATCTCTCATACCTGCGTTGTTATATAACTGCTATATAGCAGGTAACTTAACGATTATTTTAGGCATGCCTTAAATAATCGTTAAGTTACCTGCGCTATTATATGTATTCACTTGAGAGATGAGGTATAAACATATATGCATATTGCTTACTAATGGACACACCTAATACATAAAAATAAATGAATGATTATTTTTCTAATTAAATTAATCACAAATACATGAATTGAAATCTTTTCATGAATAAAACATACTAAGTGATTTTTACTTAGTTTACCTGTTGATTTGGAACAATTTGAGGGTGGTTTTATAGAAGTTGGATAGAGTGTATGCATATATTATAATACAATCCATCACAGGAAAGTGCAAACCATGCTGAGATGGCTGTTCCTCATTAGAACGTTTTGTTCTGAACTCTTATTGGATGATTTGCAGGTAACTTCTCTGTACCCTTTTCAAATGTTAGGCTAGATTTCGCCCAGATTATCGAAAAGTATACCCATAAAGTTTAATCGAATTTTAATAAGGTTGTGCGCGTATTACTATTCGACTTTGAGTGAAACACGCTAAAAAAAATTAACATGAAAAAGTTGTTGTTCGAACAACTTTTTTTCCTTAAAAGCGCCCACTTTGTGATGTATGAAGAAAAGTTAGGTAATTATATTGCCTTTCATGAGAAAAAATATCAAGCAAATCTGAGGGGTACCATTTTTGGGAAAATGACTTTTAATTTTTAAATATATTTTTTTAGAGTGTAGAAACCGATTTATTTAAATTTTTTTATAAAATTTCAGATTATTTGCTAAAAGTTCGCCATACATCACTTTTTTGTAGGGCTTGTCATTTTTAAGCTATATCGATTTGAAAAAAAAATCGACAAAAAACTTTGACCCTTATCAAATGTTAGGCGAGATAAATTTTGAAAAAAATAAGTACGCAAAGTTGCTTAAAATTGCTAAGTCTCCACACCCACAAAGTTCCATAAGGTTCTGAGAGGGTGCTGCCAACCACTGGATGAGTTGGCGTGAAATCCGTCAATAGTAGGGCTTTAACCGAAATGATATATTTGCTGCAATGTTGTTGCCTTGGTGGTTGAATTCAGCTGATGTTACTTCAGATGGTGGTGATAGCACCGACAAACCGACATGAATGACCAATAAGAATCGCATTCTCCTTTCGCATGCACACTGTGTCGACAAGTACAAGGTTCAAATAGTGCGCATAGCAGTGAACAAACAGTATATTGCTCTTGATCAGTCCAATCTTGATCAGTGGTGTTGAGTAATTGGCACTCATGAAGTCTGCAAGTAGTAGACGAAATACGCGTATTTGTCAAAAGAAAATAAACCAACACACTGAAAGTTCTTCATAAAAGTATATTGCTGTTTTCGTCCTTGCACTTGGCTTGTACTCCAGCAGTGCTGCCAGCCATTGGGCTGGCACCGTCAAAATATACTGCCAACACCTGCTCCCAAGAAATCTGCATCGCTGTCAGGACCTCAGCAATAGTATTGAAGATGGTCGTCGCGTCTGTTTTCAACACCTGTCTCACACCCACGATCATTATCAATATACCTGATGACAATCGCCAACTGCTCGCTCGTATCATCTGCAATGATTACCACTGGTTTTCCTCGCAAGGATTTCGCAATGTTCCGCAACATTACATTGTGCAACGATGTAATCATGTCATTTTGAATACGGTTACTTGTGTACTGGCAATTTTTGGCACCTTCCTCCAAGTGTTTTTCCAGCACAGGATCGTAGTTAGCCACCAACTGGGTGGCACACTTTCCGCTCCTTCCGAATGTTTACGAAGTGGTCGGCCACCTTTGCAAAGTATGCGCATAATATCGATGAAACGTTCCATTATATAGCGATTTTGTAGCCGCTTTGCCTTACTAGCAGCAATCATACCTCTTTTTTTGGTGGTCCAGTTCTTCGTCGATACCCTTCCTGGTTTTGAAATTCTTCCACGCGTCCATACTACCAACATGGGTATCACTGCGATTGTGTTTACCCAGCATCTCGGTCACTTTCTTCCAATTTCTGAACCCTGTAGGAATCGTTGTAATAATGTTTTGCAGCATGCTCTTCTTTACAGGTTAAAAATATAAACCAAAGAAAATATATTCTTCAAGGTACTGGTATCATCTTTTATGCAGTTACCTTTCTGAAATTTTGTGCAGTACGTTTTTGTATATTTTGACTATTTCAACGTTTTGTAAGCCCTTATATGCTGTTGCAGTTACACACTTTACTATTACCGTTGCGAGTACGTTGAACTTGGTCATTTTTAGCGAAAATTGTAGTTCTATTTATTTTCAAATTTTGACCTAAATACCAAGGCTAATACGATCATTAAAGAGGTTTAACAAATATGTAACGACTGGAACAAACGCGAACAAAACTATTTATTAACGGAATGACGACTTGTGCGAAAAATTGAGCATGTCAACCCTGTCCCGAAGTACCGCCAGTCGGGGTGAGATAAAATAATGCCGAACATTAAACATGTTTTAAAGATAATATAAAGGCCAAACCCGAATTTATTGCAACGCACATAAACAGCTGTAACTTTTTAACCACGGTAACAAATGACTTTAAATTTTCAGAGAAGATTCTTAGACGAATTTTTAGTAACACAACAATAGACCAAAGTTCAATGGCAAACTAATACCCATTTTTCAATTAAGGAATCCAAAAGCTGTCTTTAGACTTTGTACAGTTGCAAAAAAGTCCATCCTCAGAATTCCTTGAGGTTCTTTTCGAAATTTTTAGAACTCTATGAGCTTTTTTTTTAATTCTTCTCAGAAGTTATCTGGAATTATTTTTAGAACTCTTCTTGGTTTTACTCAGAACACCGTGGAACTATAATTCCCTTGGAGTTTCAGAAGAATTTCCTCAGTATTATCCAGAAATTATTCTCGGAATGAGCTAGAAATTATCGGTATCGGTTATTTTCTCAAAATCCCTTTAGAATTTCACTCAAAATTTAATTTTCTCGGTATTCTTTTCGGAATTATGTTGGAACTATCTGTAGGATTCACTAGAAATTATTCGTAGAGTTTTCTTGGAATACTCCCCAGAAATCCTTGGAACTGTCCTCAGAATTCAATATCCTTGACGTGCTTCGCAGATTTTTTTAGAACTCTCCTAAGAGCTCTTTTGATATTCTTCTCAGAAGTCCACTGGAATTATGCTTAGATCTCTTCATGATTTTTTCTCAGAACACCTTGGAACTCAAATTCTTTTAGAGTTTCAGTATTTTTTTTTCCAAAATGAGCTTGAAATTATCCTCGGAATTCGCTTGAAATTTTTTTTTAAATCCCTTTGGAATTTCACTCAAAATTTGATTTTCTCGGTATTCTTTTCGAAATTATTTTGGAACTATCCGCAGGATGCACTAATGTCTTTGGGGTTCTTCTCGGAATATTTTAGAATTTTTTTTTTCTTCTCAGTACACTTGGAACTATCATCCCCAGAAATCTTTTCTTTTGGAATTGTCCTCAGAATTCAATACCCTTTACGTTCTTCTCGGAAATCATGTTTAATTTTTATGTACATTCACCAAAACGTTGTATAAGGGGGCTAGATTTTGATAAGTTCTTTAGTGGGAATGACACTGATGAAGACTGCACATTGTAGTCGAAATACGTATCTGTCATGGATACCAAAATTAATTAAGTGGAATTAAATGGAAGATAACCTTTTTTTGCTGTTTTAGTTAAGCATTCCGCTAACAACCCAATTTCATTACTTCATAATAAACCTTGCTTTTACATTCACCACAGTGTTGCGAACTTTCCACCAGAAATTTTCAGTTAAATGTGCACCTCCAAATTTTTAGCGCGATTCAATTTTAGTCCCTCCATGCACAACCTTGATGATATTGTTACATCAGAAATATTCAATAAAATGCTTTTTCTTCGATTTACCACCACGAAGGTGAATTTTTTTAACCTTAAATTTACCCTTTTCTTTTAACCCTCCATGAACAACCTTGAAAAAAAAAAATTACACCAGATTTTTTTTGTATTCACCAATGTGGTGCAATTTTTTGACCAAAAAAATTTCATTGAAGTTTGTCCCTTCATGCACCTTTGTGGTGCAATTTTCAGGCACCATCCCAAAGAAATTGACGCAATAAAATGGTTTCAATTTTACCTTCAAATCAAATTATCAAGAAATCTAGATAATGTTTATTATAACTTTGAAAATGTGGAAATAAAAATCTTATTTATAAAAGGTGGGGTAATTGCCCCACCCTGTGCACGCCAGTGGTTCAAGCTACGTTTTCCAATTCTACAAAGCTCAACTTCGTGTATGCACCCCATCATGGAAAAATCTTGCTAAGCCAATGCAAATACTGATACGTCAAGCGAAGCTCTATGAAAAGCATATTTTCTGATAGTTCTTAATTCCATTTCTCATCTTTAAGAGCACCACAATCAGCTTCTCATGCGCATGTGTAAACAATGATGAAGATTCATGTTATTTAATCTCAAACGTCAAAAAACAAACCCAATTAATTTTAAAATATTTTCAGAATAAAAAGATTTTCTTTTTTCAAAATTCTTTGAAGGTCATTAAAACTTGAGGAGTTGGCATTTTTCTATAGATGGATAGATAAAAAATCTGTACAGAAATGATGGCATAATGATAGTTTTAACATTTTTCAGTATCATACGTTGTAGGTTTTGAGAGGTAAAGTCGTTACACAATTTCATCCAAATTGACTTGTGTGATATTTACCATATTTGCCTTGGAATTGCGACGTTAGAACTGAATGTAAGGTCTTTTAAGATATCCATTTATCTAAAAATAAGTATAGCAATCATTATACTTACCCGCGGAGGCGAACCCGCCTCAGGCTGAAAGCCTCCCTAATAATGCAAACCCTAACCTAGCCTCATACTCACCCGATTAATTAAATATCATTACTCAGAATAACATTCCGCTCTCATCCCATGGTGCCACACTTAGCTCTTGGCTGCGGACGATTGACTGGGTGGCTTCGATCGGGTTGAGACAGCTCGGCTTGTTTCACTCCCCCATTGGCCGTGGAATGTGACCAGATTTTCCGCTTGCTCGCCGCTCCTCGCTCGCCAAATCAGTTGCTGCTGTAAAAGTGCCAATAAATTCAAATTGTTAACAGCGTGCATTGTCGGTCGGTCGGTCGGTCGGTTGGTTGATCGTTGGTAGGTACCTACCCGTTGGTGGTCGTTGACGGTGAGTAGTGAAAAGCCCTAGACAATAAAGTACTGGAGATGTGGGTATTTATATTTGGGAGCGAAAAAATGCCGCACATGCTTACTCATAGCTTATTTCCATAACTGATTGGAACTGGCGAAGCGAGGAGAGTGCCACACGTTTGGGATCGCATGGCTCCTATGTCAAGCACCAATAATGGCAGCCCGGTCAATACTACTCGTTCGGGTGGTCAAGGGGAGCTAGGGGCAGAAAGGGCGGGTTGTAGATAGTAAATTTTGCTGAGTGATCGCTGAAATATTTCTTCAACGCTCTCCCTCTCGACCTTTTTGCGGTTTGAACCTCTTGTGGTGCTGCTCGGCCAGGGCACACAGTCAGTGTGCTCAAGTCGCGTGAAAAGAGCTGTCGAAATTGGCTGATTAATGGTCATCTAAGACAGGCGGTGAACCGGTAACCGGTGCCTCGGTTAAAACATGCCATTCGTCATATTTTTTTCCTGGTCAGTTTGTCGAGTGTTGAACAGATATTTATGGCAATGACAAGTTTCAACCGAAAGCTCCCGTTCGTTGGTTGAAAGGCATGCACTCAAATGGTGGTAGAGTGTCATCTGTTTCAAACAACATGGAAGTGATGAAAATTTTTGGAACTGTTTGAGCGTTTGCCGACAATGGCATTTGAAACCTCAACAGATCCTTGTGCAAGCAAAAGACTTTTGAAATGTAGTTCAAGATGCATTGCATTCATTGACCAAATGTGCCCATTTATGGCATCATAACACCATAAAACTTGATTCAGCATCGTTCAAGCCAACCGAGACCGTTCCTTTCACCTCACCGAGCGAGCTTCATTTCCGTCACTGAACTCGAAATTGTTTAGCGAGAAAACTCGACCAGCAAACGAAACCGCGTACTGGAACAGAAATGGCGACCATTGAACGAGAGCAAAATTATGTGACATTGGAATTCCACCATACCAAGCATGCCATCGCGCACTGGTCCTACACAACACAGCCGGGCCTCTCGATCGGTCCATATCGCTGCAATCGTCGTCGTCGTCGTCGTCTTGGGCTGCCTCTGTTCTGCGTAGGCATTTTCAATCGCACCATTCTGTTGTTGGTCAAACACGATGCTGATGCTGCTCAACCAGTAGCCACGTACCTATAGTGCAAGACCTACAACGCGACGATGTTGGTACGACGACAACATGAAGCCGCGCCGCATGGCCAATATACTTTTATGGCAGCAAAAATCGATTGCATGGTGACCACGATCCAAGAACCGCCGAGGTGAGGGTCCGAAGAAGCCAGCAAGTAACATGGACCAGTTCGGCAGGTTCCAGTTTGGGTTCCAGTTTTTCCCTCTATATTATCGCGTGCGCGCGCTTTTTTGTCGCTTCTTGGTTCTGTGCGTCAATTTCCATCGAAGGGAAGCCGTGATTCAGCAACACAGATATACGAAAATGTACAGTTCGAATTACATGTGCGCGATCACGAATATTCGGGAATCTGGGAATGGGAAAAACCGGTAGCGATATTTTTTACGATTCTTGTTTATTTTTTTCTGAACCAGAAAAGGACAAAATGAGTTCTTTGATCTCCCTGCGCGGTCACTTCTCTCGTAGGAAGTGTGATCAATTAAACGAACAATTGCCTCGTTGTCGATGGACAACATCACAAATGCCATTGAACTACCTGGCGTCGATGGAGTTTCCTATGCGATTACGAAATGACGTCGCTCCCCTATTCCTTCCTACAGCTACAATGCGCTTTTATCGCGTTCATCGTGCACATCCATCGCACTGGACGGAGATATATGTACACACATGTGCGGCTCAAGCATATTAACAACAACAATAGAGAGAGGTTGAAACCTGTCCAGCAAGCTTGGGCATATACCAACGACGACGACGGTACTGGTGGTGGTGGTGGTCTTGTGCTAGAGACCCAAAGGTGGGCCCGGGATGGCCAGAAGGAAATGGTTGCATAATTATCTGGCGATGGCATAACATGGCTGAGCGATGGCGTTGACGAACGGAGACCCAGCACGACGAGTCAGTGACACGTTTGAATGGATACTCACTCATTGCAGGGTACCGGTGGCCCAATGGTTATTGGGTAGAAGCAAACTAGAGCAGTGCTGACCAGGACCCAGGAACTTGGTGGAATTTAATGAAATGTTTTGGAAAAGCGAATAAACTATTAAGTAGACAATTTACTCTCTCTTTCATCCCTCCTTGGGATGACTTCCTTGAGATTTTCTGAGTTTTAAAGAAGTTTTATACAATGTTCAGACATTTTCTGAACTTGTATGAGATTACTTGAACTTCTCATTGATTTACTGTACTTGACTTATCTGTCCAAAACTAATTTAAGGTTCCTTGACATTATCTGAACTACTCAGACCATTTCACAGAAATACTCTGCATCCATCCCGGAATTTTTTCGACGCTCCTTAAACTTCTCTGAGGCTTCTTATTTTATTTATGATTTACAAAGGTTAAATGAGGTTCCCTCAATTTTCAGAAATGTTATCAACTTCTTTGAAGTAGCCTGAACTTATCTTTAACATTAATAAATTTCTGCTGATCAACTTATAAGGTTCACTGAGTTTATTGGGAACTTCTCAAACTTATCTGCCCAACAAACAATCGCCTATTGAAGAAACGACATTTTGACGATATTATTCAGCTGCATGCTTAATAATACTTGTACAATTTTTAATAATAACTTCTGTTCAGGCTTTGTTTACATAAATCTGGATAAATTATTTAACCACAACATGGTGTTGGCTAAGGTATGTTGAGAAGCTTTTATTCGACTTCCTTGATTTGTAACAGAGCTTATTCGATCATTTTTTTTTTATTATTCAGCGTTTATAAGACATTTTTCTTCCTTAGAGAGCGATGATGGATACGCTTTGATTATCATTTTAAGAAACGTTTAAATTAGACTCTTATGCATTTATTAAACGATTATTCAACTGCAGGAAAATTAACCCGAAAATAAAGAACGGTAGAGATAGACAAGAGTTGTCTTTCCTTTAGTGATTGTTTTCAATATTTCTGACGCACCACACAACAGATGCTAGAAAATTTATTACATACATTTACATGTCCGTTACATGGGTTCCGAACCATGTACCTTCCGATAACCAGCCGCTTGCCTTGCCATCTGAGCTATCCTAGTCATATGGGCTGCTCAATATTCAATAAAAGCTTGCATTGAACTGAATACCTATCAGCACTCCCGATCGCAACTATAGCTCCTTCAAGGCCCTGTGGGAATGATTAATTCATTCATCGTTGTTTTACATGAGACCAATGTTACCTCTTCACCTCTCCAATTCCAAGAAAAGGATGCTCGGTTATTTTTTTTAACTCTGTGTCGTGAGTCATGTGATCGATGATTACTGTTTAAAAGAATTAGGCGTAGACCACAAATAAAAAAGGGTTGAACTTGGGATTGGACTCACCACCTTCTGCTTGGAAAGCAGAAACGGTAACCACTACTCTACTGATTTCGTCTTGCTGTTAGAGTGAACCAGTGTTGTGGAATAATAAATCTAATACGTCGTTTATAAAGCATTAACAAGGCATTCAATTAAAACATGGACGCATAGCTATTATGCTGACAATCTTCTTCTTCTTCGCATTTCAAGCTTATTGCATATCGCATATTAGCTTATGGCGTGCTCTCAACTTAGTGTTCTTGATGCACTTCCACAGTTATTAATTAAGAGCTTTCGATGCCTGTACCATTTTTGCATTGATATGATTGTGTGGCAAGTCTAATCATACTTCTATGCCCAGGGAAGTCGAGAAATTTTCCAACCCGAAAAATTCCTAGACCGGACCGGGAATCGAACCCAGCCACCTCCAGCATGGTCTTGCTTTGTAGATGCGCCTTTACCGACTGAGCTAAGGGAGGCCCCCATTATGCTGACAATATCCACCTTTATTCAGCAATATTGTAAAGCAATGCAATGAAATCTAATAATGGAGCTAGAAATCATTTATAAGACATCTAATAAAGCATGTTATTCAATCAATTGAAAACAGTCGATTTGAAGTGTGCAAACTACACTAATTCTGTATGTTATTGGATTATAGTTCTGGTGTGGAATCAGGAAGACAGTCAACGTTTATAAAGCTTTTAAATAGTAAATTAATCAGATCAGAGCAAACAACGGAATAAAGGTGCATCTATCGCTCTCAATGAGTTTTTTTCAGCACATAATTCGACATCCCGTTTTATTCAGCATTGTACACTGTTATACAGCGTTTATTCAATATGTATGCTTATTTGTGACTCTGAGTTGTTTGTTGGGTGATGATTCTTATATACACACTTAGAAAAAATCATGTAAATTTAGGTGCTCTGAGAGTGACATATACGAGCGTCAATTTTGACATAAAATTGAGTCAAAATAGACGCGAAATTCAGCTCAATCAAACGTACTTTTGAACTTTTCAGTCTCGGAGCACCTAATTTTACATGACATGTTAGTTTACGTCTCACCCTTTAGGTCAAAGATGGATTCCGTCACGTGTAAGATTAGGTATTTCTAAGTGTGTAGGCTTAACTACAAATAATCGAGGTAACTTGGAGCTTATTTTCGCCGTGCTTCTCTTAAATGTTTGCATTTAACATCAACTCGATAGGCACCGTCTATCCGAGGACAGTTTTTGATACATTTTAGACCCACCCTTCCATGTGACTGGAGATTGTGAATAATGTATAAATGAAATCACACACACCCCTATGGAAGATAAGGCTTGAGTCAGAATGGTCTCTTGACCTGTGGATGGTCCATGATCTACCATAACAAAGATATATGAAAAGATTCGTCCCAATCGGAGATAGTGTAAAATTGTTCAAAATGTTTTGGAAAATTAAGGTTGGTTAAACTTGTCGATCGAATCCTGATGAATGTGGGCGTCTTAGTGGAATACCTGTATAATGAGAGAGAGTATACGTACAAGACACTGAAGAAGTCTGCACATTGTAGACGAAATACGCGTATCTGTCAAGGATAAGCAAATAAAGTAGTGGAATTAAATGGAAAATACTAATCCTTCTCTCTCTCATTATGTCGATCGAGTAAAGAATTAATGAAAAAGTCACAATTATAATGAAATCGTGGCGAATATAGTCGGGTTCAGTTTGCAATCACTACTAAAGGGTGATACGGTCAAAATTTGGTCAATATCAACTTGACGTATTTCTTTCAATTTTGCATTTAAAAAACCTGAACACCCCTCATTTTGAAGGTGTGTGTGTGTAGAATGTTGCTCCTATTTTGATTTTGGAATTCACTCTTCAGTTGTCAAAATGCTGTCCAAGCAAGAAGAGCAGCGTATCAAAATTTTGCTCGCGCATCGCGAAAATCCGAGCTACTCGCACGCAAAGTTGGCAAAATCGCTAAAAGTTGCCAAATCAACCGTTACAAATGTAATTAAAGTGTTTGGGGAACGTTTGTCGACAGCCAGGATGTCTGGATCGGGGGGAAATCGAAAACCGGAAGCCGCTGAGACGACAAAGAGAGTTGCCGGTAGTTTCAAGCGAAACCCTAACCTCTCTCTCCGAGATGCCGCAAATAAGCTGGGTGTATCGTCTACAACCGTGCATCGAGCCAAAAAACGAGCCGGACTATCGACTTACAAGAAGGTAGTGACTCCAAATCGCGATGATAAACAAAATACGACGGCCAAAGCGCGATCCCGGAGGCTGTACACGACGATGCTGACGAAGTTTGACTGCGAGGTAATGGACGACGAAACCTACGTCAAAGCCGACTACAAGCAGCTTCCGGGACATGAGTTTTATACGGCAAAAGGAAGGGGAAAGGTAGTAGATGTTTTCAAGCACATGAAACTGTCAAAGTTCGCAAAGAAATATCTGGTTTGGCAAGCCATCTGTACCTGTGGCTTGAAAAGCAGCATTTTCATAGCTTCCGGGACTGTCAACCAAGAAATTTACGTGAAAGAGTGTTTGAATAAACGTCTGCTGCCTTTCCTGAAGAAACACGGTTGTTCCGTACTGTTTTGGCCGGATTTGGCATCTTGCCATTACGGTAAAAAGGCCATGGAGTGGTACGCCGCCAACAACGTGCAGGTGGTTCCCAAGGACAAGAACCCTCCCAACACGCCAGAGCTCCGCCCAATTGAGAAATACTGGGCTATTGTCAAGCGAAACCTAAAGAAGACCAAAAAAAACTGCTAAGGGCGAGCAGCAGTTCAAGGCAAACTGGCTTTCTGCGGCGAAGAAGGTGGACAAGGTG
Source organism: Ochlerotatus camptorhynchus (assembly GCF_037179485.1). NCBI lineage: Eukaryota > Metazoa > Arthropoda > Insecta > Diptera > Culicidae > Ochlerotatus > Ochlerotatus camptorhynchus. The sequence goes on along the minus strand of NW_027040793.1, from coordinate 241,637 downwards.
GCTGTACAAAATCTGATGGCAGGGGTCAAGCGTAAGGCCCGGCAATTCGGATTTGGAAAAGCGGAAGCCTAACTGAATATTTTTCCTGAATTTTATACTAATTGAACTTGAAAAAGAAATTTAATTTGATTTTTTAAATAAACGATTTCACCGATTTACACGCGTTTTCCCTTGACCAAATTTTGACCGTATCACCCTTTAAATACTGGTGATTTTATATGAGATGTTTGGTTTGCGTGTATCTATGAAAAATTTTGAACTTTTTTGGATTATCCTAATATTTTCTAAACAGTTATAGCTTCTCTGAAGTTTTTTGAGGTTTCCTTGGACATCAGACGGATCTTTTTGAGATTCTCTTGATCTTCTAAGAAGTTTTACTAGCCATCCCTGAGGTTTCCATAATCTGTTTTAAGTTTATCTTATTACTTTGTTTTTCCTTTTAGTTATTTTACTATTGTATGACTGTCATGTTCAGTATTTCACTATTTGCTTTCACTATTTACTTTCACTATTCACTTTTAACAAACTGTATCAGATACATATTTCGTTTAGTAGTTCAAACTTCTTCACTGTCTAGTCATAGACTACATAGACATGCAAGTAGTAAACGAAAAACGTATCTGTTATAGTATTTTTGCAGTGATAGTGAAAGTGAATAGTTAATTAGGGAATAGTAGTAGAATATAAAAGGAAAAATAACACAATAAGTCATACAATTATGCTATTAAAACGCTCATCATTCAAATTGACTATTTCTGAAGTTCTCTAGACTTCAATAAAAAGTATTAATAAATTAACTATTTACTTTGAAATTCGGAGAAAGGACTATGCAATATTTTAAGTTAAATTAAGTTCACTGAAGTTCAAAAAAGTAATATATGAACTTCTCAATTAGTTAATCAATTATTTTTAGACAATACTGCTGAAAAGCAGAAGGTCCAAAGCTCGGAAATAGTATACGAAGTCTTGCAAATTACAGAGAGATGCAAGTTTTCGAGACTTAATTTGTGTTTAATCGTTTCATATACATTCTGAGTACTGCATAACCAGGCATGGAAAATCATTTACATTCGTTTGTCCCTAACTTTTTTCATCAACAGAATTCCGCAAAATGATGTGATTATAGGATTTGTTATTAGCTACAACTTTTGTTAACAACTCAAATCCGTATCTCTTATGCATGACGAACCAGAGCGAACAGAAGTCACTACTGTTTTTCAGTGAATGTATTTTACATTCACTGAAAAACAGTATCAAGTTCTGCCCGCTCTAATTCGTGATGCATAAGAGATACAGATTTAAGTTATGGGCAAAAGTTGTAACTAATAAAAAAGAATAATAAAAAACCTACAAAAGCTCTGTACATCATTTTGCGGACTATTGTTGATGAAAAAAGTTAGAGGAAAATGAATGTAAATGATTTTCCATGCCTGTGCATAACCCTAGTAAAATTACTCATTTCATCGAAGTTTTAAAATATTCTGATAGTGTAGATCATTTTTGCAGAATTTTGTTCTCTGCATGATAAAAAAAAATCGTACTTGGGAACTTAATTCGGTCTAACTATTTCAGCCTATTGTGCCAGCACCATAGTTTGGAATAATTTGTACAATACAAGATAGCATTAAATTTCCGAAGTCCATTAAAAAAATTCAAAACTGAATAAAATTCAAAGGTCTTAGATTTGAAAATAAAAGCTCTGGATTCAGCCTCTTTCAAGTATTTTCTTGAGAGTTTAGATGAGAAATCTGAATGAGCGATTTAAATTTCTTTGTAAAGCGTGGGATATTTTCAAGGGAATTGTGATTTTTAAGTAAATTTTACGTGGAATATCTCGGTTGTTCTCAGAAGTATTTCAAATAAATTAAAAGGTTAATCCTGATAAATCCTTATGAATGTGGGCGCCTTAGTGGAATAGCTGTAAAGAGAGAGAGAGAGAGAGAGAAGGGAGAGAGGGAAGAGAGAGAGAGAGAGAGAGAGAGAGAGAGAGAGAGAGAGAGAAGAGAGAGAGAGAGAGAGAGAGAGAGAGAGAGAGAGAGAGAGAGAGAGAGAGAGAGAGAGAGAGAGAGAGAGAGAGAGAGAGAGAGAGAGAGAGAGAGAGAGAGAGAGAGAGAGAGAGAGAGAGAGAGAGAGAGAGAGAGAGAGAGAGAGAGAGAGAGAGAGAGAGAGAGAGAGAGAGAGAGAGAGAGAGAGAGAGAGAGAGAGAGAGAGAGAGAGAGAGAGAGAGAGAGAGAGAGAGAGAGAGAGAGAGAGAGAGAGAGAGAGAGAGAGAGAGAGAGAGAGAGAGAGAGAGAGAGAGAGAGAGAGAGAGAGAGAGAGAGAGAGAGAGAGAGAGAGAGAGAGAGAGAGAGAGAGAGAGAGAGAGAGAGAGAGAGAGAGAAAAGGATTAGTAATTACCATTTTATTCGACTACCTTATTTGCTTATTTCATCTACAATGAGCAGTCTTCTTCAGTGCCTTGTTCTTACAGTCGACCCGAGGATAATATTTAAAAGAATTCTGAGGAGAGTTCTAAGGAAATTATGAGATTTCCATAAAACTATATTCAAAGGAAATATGTTTTACCGTATGCGTTCTCAATGGATTTTAGAGGAAATTCAGATAGAATTCAGGGAAAATTCTGAGCAATACTCCAAAGAAAATCTGAGGATGCTTTCAGGGGGATGCCCAGAAAAAATCAAGGGAATTCTTAAAGGCCCTGTAAATGCGTTACGGTCTCTTCGTTCTCTTTAGGTAATTTGAAAGGTACTGGATGGAACTTTTTTCATAGGTTAAAGGCTTAATATAATTTTAAAATTTTGCATACTAAAAGTTAATCAAAAGATACAACATTTTGCAAAATTTACCCTGAAGAATCATGACCGATTTTGTCAGAATAGGGTTGGAAAAATTTTGAAATGAAATCAGTCGAACCCTCATTCCGTACAGAAGGGGCTCTTTTGTGAAATGTTGGAGGATAAATGAATAAAATATTTATTTCATTTAAATATTAATTTAAGTTACCGATCAAAAGTTTGGGGTCCCTCGACATTTTAGTGTTTCAGTGTTTCAAGTTGAGGTAAAATGTTACTCTAAAAAGGTAATAAAAATATGATAAGTTACTTATCGCATATCTCAATTTAGAAGGAAAATAGCAAAGATATGATCAAAAAACATTTTCAGGTTTAGTTTTGAGGGTGACCCCAAACTTTTGAGCGATGACTTGAATAATTTTCATGATTCAAATATTTTATAAATTTATCCACTAAATTTCTTAATTGAATGAGGGTCCTACCACCACTTTTAATCCAACATTTGGTCGACCCTGTTCAAAGAGAATCAGTCACGATTATTCAGTTTAAAATTTTAAAAATTTTGTAACTTTGAATGTTGTAGTTTAAGTATACAAAATCTGAAAACTAAAATTGAGCCATTTACGTACGAATTAAGTTTCATTAAATACCTTTCAAATGACCTAAGAAGAACGAAAATTAGGCGTTAATGACAGAGATATGAACAAAACATACTTGCATGTTTTTTAGGGGGTGATCCCAAACTCATGATCGGGAGTGTACATTCAATTTTACTAATCTCTACTCGTAAACGAGTTCTCGTGCTTGCAATGTATTTAAGAAAAGTGTTGAAACCTATTTTCATCAATATTACGTATAAATATTAAATTAAGTCTGGTTCATAGCATCCCTCGAATAATGTTTCACTAATTTCAATTTTTAAACTGACTGCTATGCAGTTGGTGGTCATCATTGCATTGAATATCTCACATTTGAGAAAACCGACATCAGTGCATATGTATGTCTTTAAGTATTTTGTTCAGCAAATGTTGTCACCCTTTTCAACAACATATTTATGCTGTTGACATTCACGAAACATGTTCACGACCTTCATGATTAATTTGAGCTATGTTATTGTCATTGTTCATCATAAGTGTATCTTTTGAGACTATTTTTTTTAATGTCAAGAAATAACGTGTTTGGAAGAGGTGCTCTAAGGTTTAGATTGAACAAAGAATGATTAAATTTAAATTAATGTTCTGGGTAAAAAGATGACAGAACTCAAACAGATTGGTACTATTTAGATAACCAAACCAATCATTCAGTGAATCACTAGTTGCCTGAGGTGAATCACGAAACCTCCTACAACAAGCATGTGCTTTTCTCATATGGCACACAATCAAACATGCAGCAAGGGTACACATATTTACGTAAAATAAAATGAATGTCTGCCTGCTTGGCTGCGTTGGCCGTTCATACCGCTATAAGAGCGCAATCAAAAACCGTTTAGCCGTTGATTAGCGATCATCACTCTCTCCGTTTGTCCGTCTCGACCTCTTCCTCGAACAGCGAACAGACAGATGGGGTGCTTCCCATCGTAGACAGTGCTTCACCAAACACACATTTTTTTTTTTTGCTGCTGTTGATCATCGATTCCGTCAGCCAGCTTCCAACATACCACATAGATAATTGTTATGATTGCAGCTATTTTCCTGCTTCCCAATACCCAATGATTCAATTGTGCGATTTTCCCTCCAAAGTGGAAGCACGTGCGTTTTGTACTTATTAAATCCAATCATCCATTTTTCGAAGCTCAGCTTGCCTAGACGTAAATACCTAGAGCTGTAGGTAACCAACAGCAGAAAGCAGCGGCCATTCGATTCCGGACGGTACGGTACGCGAATGAATGATTTGGAAAAATGGGCTAATCGTGTACCACGTTCGCTCCTCTCCGTCATCAATTTCTGGACACTAACCGTAGAGAGGGCTTTGCGATTATGCGATAAAGTGAAAAAGAGCACATTTTTAACTGGATCACTCCCTGGAATGCAATCTCTGTGGAACATGCATGCGGTGTTTGGCCACAGCTGGTTGAAATCTCGCTGAGAGGATTTCGATTGTATTCTACCTCGGGGGTTATGCGAGGGGAAATGGCGGATCAGAATGAAAAACAAATCATTATTTGTTTACACTGGCAGCGAAACAGAAAGAAACGTTAATTTGATAATGAAAGCAATTTTTCGTATTTTATTCGAATGGCAGAGGGGGGAACAAATTTGTGTGCGTCCGTTGTTGTGGCTACGAGTTGGATGAAACGTGGAAAATTCCATTCTGCAAGCATGCAGCGATCGTTCCATTTGTAGTGATGCTCGAACGCACCGGGTCACGGGTTCAATTCCCTCTGTGATCCAGTTTCGACCCAGAAGCTGACTAGGTAAATAGGTCACGTTGTTTGTGCACTTCTATCAATGATAACAGTTTATGAGCATCATTAGGCCACTGAAGTCGTCAACCACCGCTGTCTGTACAGGCATCTCGGCACAAATGGATTAGTGGTTTTCGTAATTGGTCTCTTCAAGTTATGAGCACTCCACTGACTCCACACATCGCACACATATATCTCGTAGATGTACTCAAGTTTCCCAATACCACGGAAACCGGCAGTTTCCGAGGCGAAGTGAAGCCCCTTCAGCTGTTTTGAGTGCACAAAACACTTATTAACACCTAAGCCAAAGTTTATGATTTCCGCATTCCGGCGCAGAAGCTTTGAATACATTTTACCATACCGCTGAAACCGCTACGACGGTGATGACGACAACGTGACGCCGTAGCCAGTGGTGTCGATTGATCCTAGGTATCGAAGGGGCTTGTAGCAGTATTATCGAAAGATCGATTCTTTTGTATCGATTAATTCCTTTGGTTTGTTTTTTTCCGTCGATCTTGTTTTGCGTGCTAAGCACCAATGCTACCGACGTGCCAGGAAGGCAGCTCCAGTGCTGAGTTGCATCACGGTACTGACAGCCTTTAGATTGACAAAAGAGATTCCTACAGTTAATAATCAAAACAACTGAGAACCCTCACTCCGTAAAACTTCTCACCAGTATGATACAACAACCGTGAGATATCGTTTTTTGCTTTTCTCACTCATTCGCAATATCACTAACATCTATCATGTGGTACCATCATATCACCGAGGAAAAATAAAAAAGACATATAAATTGACCGTCATCTCATTGCGAGCATAAATACAGTTATGACGGTAATTTCTCTTCCAAAATCACGGATAAGGCGATAGTTGGGATGTATAAAGGAAAAAGTCTTACCTGCAATTATTATTGTGAGAATTCATATCTGCATGAACACGTACTACCTGCAGTCAAGAATGCTTATTCATGGATAGAGATTTTGCAGCTATTTATTTTTCTGGATACCGTGACGCTTGAGCTCGAATAATAAGGATATTATCGTTTGCACATTACCGAAGCCCAAGTATCAAGGGATCCGTAAAAAAATCCTTGCGTAAATAGGAATTCCCCTCTAAATATGAATTGTAGCTAAAGGTGTTATTGCTAAGTAATCAAACGTTGAACTTGTTCAAATCATCGTATATCTTTAGGTTAAACACAATACAATATTTGCTTGGTTTACCACAGTTCAGGATTATTTCAGAAAAAAGTTGACAAGCATCAAACTCAAGGGTCATACAATAACGTTAGCAGTTTTACGAAATTTTTCAACTCGCCCTCTTCCAATGTAAGACTTTGTAAAATCATACCAATTGCTGCTCCACTCTTATTAATATCCTACAGCATTCTGCATTTGATTTCTTCATCCTTAAATAAGATATGTCCCTCTCTAGTAAACATATCGTTAGAAAATTGCAAGCACCCCATCCCTCTTTAATGTTTACACAATTCAAGACCAACAATTGAAAAAAGCCTCAACTCCATTTTGCAAACAAACCTTGTAAGGTCATTTTCTCGCGAAACGAAACCTACATTCACAAACCTTAATCACAATCGGGTAGAGGAGAATTTTCCCTACCTGTTAATTTTGTTCGATTGCGTTGGCGGACTTCGGTTCGCGACAAAATGGCTCTGCAAGGTTTGTTTACAAAATGAAGTTGAGGCCTTTGCAATTGTTGGTCATGAATTATTGCACAGTGCATTATAAATACACATTTTCTTCACTTGAGGTTTCAACAATCAAAGCAACCATTCGCCTTGACACCAGTCCTAAAGTGACGTTTCTTCACACACATTTTGACAGTTCCTTAAAGGGTTTTGCGTTGAAGTGAAAGAATAATAAAAAGTCCGCCATGTTTCACACATAGACTGACAGTTAGATATGAGATTTTTCCATAGGAGTAAAGAGTTACAGAGCTCTCGTCAACGCCAATTGGTATCCATCAACAAAGAAATCTTAAAATCGTAACTTTGAATTCCGTAAAGAAACGCAGTATATTTCAATAAATCATCGCTAAAATTAATAGCGAATTCGTTTATTATTCAGTTGCAACCTGGATCGGGTATCAATATTGGATTTGCTTATTTTCTTACAAACGTCAGTTTGTTCGTTTGCTTTTAAAACCCAGCTCAGATTGAGGTTCGCACTGACAAAAAGTTCGGTTTCGCACTGATTTTGTCGAAGGTCCAGCTGTTGGTTCCATGATGGTCCTTGAAATTTTTCGGAACAATTAAAAAATCTTAGATTTTTCGCTTCACGTTTTGCACGAAACGTAACCATGTTGAAAAGTTATTTGTTTTGACATTATTTAATTCTCGTGAGCTTGTCAATTGTGAGTTGTGTCAGTTTTGAGAATTATTAAGCATCGTACACAATGATGCGTACGTAAGAGAGAATTGATATTGCCGATGGAACATAAAAAAGTCATAGTGGCAAGTGAAGAAATTGCATTTTTGTAGATGAACGGATATTTTTCTACATTGTAACGTAACAGCACCCACATATTTATTTGTTACAAGGAAAATGAAAATCCAACGTTTTATTCAAAATGTTTCGTATGTTCTGAACTTAACAACTTTTAGCAAGAACAGGAAAATGAGGGAGCATTATTCCCACTTCCCACTTATAAATATTCAACAGAGATGATCAGTGAGTGAATGATTTTGCTACTCTCTCCTTGTCATTTAATCTAACTGGCATGGATGGCTTCGATGAAGACGGTCTAGTGAGGTAAAGGTGTTTCCAAGTGATATGTTAGTTGACCGTCATTTTTGTCATTGTGACGGTTATATGAGGATGACCATCAAGGTGCAATAACCGTTATGATAATGCACAGCACTGGGCAGCTACCACACCTGGACCCTACCTATCGACCCATCAACTCATGAACCGGGGATCAACGGCTTTACTTCCCATCCGAAGGAAGGCGTGATCAGAGATGTTATGCCTCAGAACATCCCGGTGGCGCCGACTGGGATTGAACCCAGGCCTGCTGGGGTGATAGGTAATCACGCTTACCACTACACCACCGGCGCCGTTCGTATCGATTAATATATTTTTTGAAGCACACCGAAAATTGACTCTTTGGCTCCGATTCAAAAATGAAAAATAAAACCTATTTTGCATTTTGTTCGTTGCATGGTTCATGGCTATGTCACTTTCAAAAATTATTGCATCTGAACTCACTATAATGTAATATGGAATTGTTCTTGTATTTTGCGAATTCTTCGAGGCGGCAACCCCGGCGTAGAGGTTAGCATCCATACCTCTCACGCCAAAGTCACGAATGACACAAGAGCGTTAAAGTGACTATTAAAAAATAAAAATAATCGATTCAAAATGATTGATCGATTTAGTCAAATTGATTATTTTGCTAAACTTGATCAAAGCTTGAATCAGTTTCACGCCAACTGAAGAATCAATTTCATTTTTCCCTCTTCGAATTCCATGAAACTTCGCATGATTAATTGTTCATTAGGGGAAATGAACAAAGCTTGTGCCGGAATACGCACATTTTGACTAACTATTTTTTCAGAATGGCGCATTCGATATTTTCCAATAAATCATAGCAAAAAAGCGGCTCATTTAACCGGAATGGCAAAGTTGTAGGAAACTGGTTTGCCTTTTAATGAAAAAAAACACTGAACAAACTATTACACATGTTCGGCCAAATTAAATAAACTGTTAAAAACTTCAATAATAATAACGTTAATTTTTAAGATTTTTAAACTTATGTTTATTTGAAAGCATATTCAAACATATATTTTGATTTGAAATATAACTAATAAATTTCAATCGAAATCAAAATTTCAATACCACAAATCGATAATGCCTAAGATATTAAATAGAACATTTGCGAAAGCTTATAATAGGGATATAAAATTTGAATTTCTGCAGGTCAGTGCTGAATACATATTTACATATTTGGTTGAGGTCACAGAAAATAAATAATGTTGTTAAGTTCCTCAAGCAAAGCAAAAATTATCAAGTTCCTTCCCAACAATTAACTAAAGAAATAATATATTTAACTATCGAAACATTCCTGATGATGTTTTTAAAAATGTATTTCATGTGATAAAAATATAGACATTCCAATAGGATGCTAGAATTCATACTGAAACTTTGTCAAACTCTTTGGTGCTGCACGTGGATAGTTTTTAAGAGGATTAAGATTTTTAAAAACCCACCTCACCTCGACTGGATAATCATCCATACAATTTTTTGTCGAATATACACCTACTCTGCTCCCTCTAAACTGTTCACGTGGTTTTTGAAATATGTAGGGTCAAATCAAAACCAGTCGTACCCACTTAAAACTTAAATGCCAACCCGGTCATCAAGTCTTTAGAACCTTGTAAAATCCGAGAAGACTTGCTCCAGCTCCTGTTTTATAAGTCTCCTATGCGACACATTCGCTAAATAAAACTTAGAATTGTACTACAACGGGCGACAGCATGTACGAGATCATTTGCTCCCTTATTTCGTTTAACATTTGAGAATTTTGTACGACTTTCTAGATACATATGTGAGAAGAACATTCTAGAATAATTCCCATTAGCGCGTCGGTCGTGTAGTGGTAAGCGTGACTGCCTCTCACTCCAAAGGGCCTGGGTTTAATCCCAGTCGGCACCGTCGGGATTTTCTGAGGCATAAAAGGGAAGTAGAAGGGAAGTAAATCCGTTGGTCCCTGGTCCATGAGTAGTTTATGGGTCGGTAAGTAGGGTCCAGGTGTGGAAGCTGGCTCCCTGGCTTCGGTAGCATTGGTACTCAGTACGGGAAACAAGATCGACGGAAAACAACTCAAGAAAAAAAAAAAAAAAGTATGATGATGACCCATTTTTTAGTACTGTGGGAGCATTCAATAAGATTGGTTGCATTTTGTATTAGTTCCAAAAGCGCCTTGCAAGTTTTTTTTTTATTATTATAGTCACTTTAACGATCTTGGGTCATTCGTGACTTGAGCCTTGCAAGATAATATGATTGAATTAGTTTGTTTTGGGTACATTTTGTTCTCGAGTCATTAATTAGTATGAGTTGAACATGCTGTCGAGACAGTCACATTTGAGTTATGCTCTGTACGTTTTTATTTGTTGTTGCTTGTTCTTTTGTTTTCGCTAAATTTTGATCGGATTGATCTTTTTTATATACGAAAATTGAAGTGTTAATGTCGAGAGAAGATATTAAAAAATGATTTTGAAGATATGTTTATCATATTTATTAAGTGACTGTTAAATTTACTTTTTATTACAGTTACCGTGTTATTTTTTACGATCTACTGATAACTCTAAAATATGAATTATTGTACTACATAGCTGTACGTTATAAAACTACCTCCCCATGGACATGGAGGTTGACGGTACTGAAGCAAAGGGTTATGTTTAATTTCTTTATATTTGCAACGATGATGATTTCCTATAGTGACACATATCACCTTCTTAATGCTTCAGTATGCCTCAAACGATTAATTCTTGGTTGTTAATAGAACTTCCTTGATGAAATCGGCTGCTTCATGCAGACTGAGCAATTCTGATTATAGTATCAGATTTGTTCTGTATACAGAGGAACTGGGAGGGCTTATTAGAAACTTCTCACCAATAAAGTAATGACCTTCTAGTAAATTTTGCATAAAATTTTATTAATATTTTATTTTATTTAAGCATATTATTTTTGTTACAGTCAATTAGCATTAGCATACGATACAAGAGATTTAATATTACTTGCTCGTTTTTGCGTAAAATAATCAATATTTATTTTACTTGTAATTACCTTTGAAAGTTTTTTTTTTCAAGGTTTTTTTTCTGATTTGAAAAATTTTCCAATTTGGTTAGAAGTTTCGAAGCTAACGCATGTCCACAGGCCTAATAGAAAGATAGACAGAAAAAGTGTATCATGAAGAATGGTTGCATACAAGGTTGCTTCCACTCACTAGCTATAGATGAGTGATTTTCGGATTTTTGAATTCGTTAGATGTTGTAATGGAGCCTGTCATTTTCGCTTTCAGAGTGTCGCAGTCAGCGGTTTTATGATTCGTGAGCGCTCGCGATTCGTAGAATCGTTGATTGTGACTGCAAGTGGATCTGGCGGGTTTTGTGTGTCGGACGCTTGCTTTTTGGCCTCTTCTTGTGTCTAACAAGTGCAGAGTATCATTATAGCGTCTAATTGTTTGAAGATTCCTAGTTGCGTGAAATATATTTGTGAGAATATCTTTTTGAGATTTTAGTTGGCACGTTTTGTTTGTAGTTTATGTTTTATTTCTTTCATGTAATTATCGTAAATAAAAGTTATTCAATAATAGATAGTTCATCCATATATTCGTACTTTGATGCGAAGCGCTGTGGATTATGAGATGCTTGATAACCCTGGAGGGATCGATTTTGCTTACTGAGCAGAAAATCATGTTTTTAACTCCAAGCTCTTCCACAGCACAATAAATCGCCACCATCATTTGTATATTTGATATTAAACATTAGCCTCGGAAACTATTTGCATATCAAGCGAAAACGTAGTCCTGTATTGTCGAGAAGTGTTATGGTTCTGAGATGCTCGATGGAGGGATCGTTTTTGCTTACTGAGCAGAAAATCATGGGTTTAATCCCAAGCTCTCCGTCATGACTCTTAAAATTCATGATCACTAAACAAAATGAATATGTTCTTTCGATAGCCGGCTATCGAGAGATTAAATAAACAACAAATAAACAATACATACTTTTGGTTGCATCGCCAACTTGAGGTGAATCCTAACCGAATACCCTACCCAACCCTCCAACTCCGTAGCACTAATGAGGGTGTCGCTAAGTCGGTGGCCTTTCGTTGAGTAAGTACTACATCAACATTTCCTTCCCTATCCCTAGTTATGGTAAAGATGGGCGTGGCCGGGAATAGCGACAGTCATGCTTCTGTTACTCTTGTTTAGATTCGAACCAATGTTTACTTCCCAGCATTATTCCTGAAAGTAGTCTAACTGAGAATTTCAGAAGAGACGTGAGTGTCGCTAGTATCCAATCTACGAAGTATATCATAACAACGCTAACGCTAACATAGCTGTACGTTATAGAACTCACTCGGAAAGATGTTCAACACATTGGTCACATCCAATTATGCTCCAATCTAGTCGAAACACTGAAAATGAAACTATCTCAGAGTGTGATTCACTTTTACTCAGTTGTGAGTCACTTTTACTGATAAGTATGGAGAAATTTCTAAAAGCGTAGGTCACTCAGTGTATGAGTAACCCGCTTTTAGAAATGTCACGAGTGAGTAAAAGTGACTCACTCTCTAAATAAGATTCGTTTACAGTGAATGTAGACTGCTTAAGCAAGCCTATTGAATCAAATGACACTAGCACTGCTAAGTGAGTGAATGCTGAATCATGTGATAGGTCTTGCCCATCCGAATAACTTCACTGAATACAGAAACCTACAGACTTAGAAAAAATCATGTAAATTTAGGTGCTCTGAGAGTGACATATACGAGCGTCAATTTTGACATGAATTTTAGTCATAACAGACGCGAAATATAGCTCAATCAAACGTACTTTTCGTCGAGCAACCAACTTTTCAGTCTCGGTGCACTTAATATTACATGAAATGTTTGTTTACATCTCATCTTTTATGTCAAAGACGGATTCCGTCACGTGTAAAATTAGTTTTTTTTCTAAGTGTGTACATACCTTCTGATCGTGCTGTTAAGTTAAAACATGGAATTTGATGCAAATTGCACACTGTGCTTCACCATCCATCCAATAGTCCTTATGCATTTGAATCACCATTTTCTAGCAGAGATGGTAAGATATGCGCTGAGTGACCGACACTTTAAGACATTTTTGCATACAGAATGAGTAAAAGAGACTCACAACTGAGTAAAAATTACTTACTCATTGAGCTATTTTCGTTTTCAGTGTACAACACAAAGTACTGCCTTTTTTATCACTTGGCAGTCAAACGATGACTGCTGTCCAATTTTCTACGTTTCTCTTACTTAAGCATTTAGATTAGCATTCTAAGCCTTTTTCTGTATTTTGCTGAAGTAAGGTAATGAATAGAAAAAACCAAAGAAAAAATATTGAGTGGTACCATCTCATCTCTCTGTTCTCTCGATAGTCATAGCAAGCGAGCACATGATTGGCTGATAACAGCTAAAAACTTTGATATCAATTTTCAATAACTATCATCTTTATACGAAACGAATCTTATATTCAATCTGAATAAAATGGTGTATTTTAAATTGAATTTAAATCACAAATTACCATGTAATAAGCGTTCAAAACCTGACACTATTTCATCGCACATTTTTTATTTTTTTATTTGAACCCCAGTATAGTCCACATAGACGTAGTCCTACGTCAAAAACCCTAAACCGGACCGGAAATCGGATCCAGCTGCCTCAACAGCTTGGTCTTACTTTATAGCTGCGTCATCACTGACTGAGACCCCATACGTGTGTTACTATTCCTTCCAAATAAAATAAAGAAATTAAGACATAAATGTTACTATGTTGCCATGTGGTTGTATTATCTAATTGAAACGAAATGTCCGTATTAAAGGATTGTCTATTATTCGCAGCATTACAGAAGTTGATATGTTCTCAGTTTGAACTTTCGGTTCATGTTAGTTTTGTTTGCTGAATCTCGGAAATTTTGGTACCTAAATGCTCCGAATACCAGATGGTTCGTTAATCTGGACATTTCATTTTTAATTAATGATTACGTCTACTTTGCAACATACTACACATTTGTGAATATTTTAAACGATACCAGTAGATGAAAATCTGAAATTTTAGGCTGACAAAAACGGGAAGCTAACAAAATCGGGAAATTTTCTTTTTCAATGTTTTATCCATCAAAATCAAGTTTAACCATTATTTATCCACTATTAATGGAATTATTGATAAATTTTTACTATTCTTACAACAAAGGGTACACCAAATGTCTCGAAAAGTTTGCGTGCGGTTTGTTGAGCCAGTACGTACTGTTCGGTTTCCGTAAATTCCGCTTGGGTTTCAACGCTACAACCAAGGCTGAACGTCTATCTCAGTATCAACGTAAATACACTAGCCAGGAGTCGTCCCGAGATGTTCGGTATGATTCTGGTTACCGCGTTGATGGCCTTCGCTGCCTTCTCGTAGGCGTATTCTACGTGGCTATTGAAACCAAACGGTCGTCGACCATCACTCCCAGCCATTTCAACACGCAATTCTAGCTTATTGCGTGCTCCCTAACGGTAATTTCTGACTTTAAAGTTAAGTGCTTCGAAAAACTTTCACGATGACTTTCAGGTTTTCTAAGCACATTACAGCTGGCGTGTTTTGACATCTGATCTTGGTCATCACGACACGCAGCGTCTTGAAAGCTCCAGTTGACAGTTTGACTTGCTCTACTTTATCTCTCGTTTATGTTGTCATCCTCTGTACTGCCACAGGATTCCGTTGGCCGATGCCATATCGGATTGCCTGATGGTCACTATGGGTATATCCTTCACACACTTTCCAATTCATGTTTTCCACCAGCTATGAACTTCAGTCCGCATAAAATGACGTCGATAATGGATTCCCGGCCATCTCTGCAAAAAGTGCTGGTGGTGCCTTTATTGAATAGCCTAATCTCCAGCTTCGCCAGAGCCTCCAGCAGAATGTGCCCTCTTGCGTTGGTACATCTGTTTCCCCACTCCACTGCCTAAGCATTGAAGTCTCCTCCGATGACTACCGGTCTTCGTCCGATCGGCTCTTCGGTAAGTCCAACCAGCGTCTCGTGGAACTGCTCCATCGTCTATCGGGTGCGTAGCAACTTGCATATGAATATTCCGTTAATTTTGGCGATCACGAAACCTTCTTCTTGAATGGGGTATCTGCCTATTACTTGTATTGCAGCCATCCCAGCTATATGCACCACCTAGTTAACTTTATCGGAAGGGACTCGATACAGCTGTGCAGTGTCGCAATAATTGAGGTTTATTTGAGTTAACCCTGTTGTTGTTGCACCAAAACAATTAAGTGTCATTTGGAGCAAACTGCTTGAGAATTCATGCTCAAAAGCCAAAGAGTTTAGCAAAATCTTCAGGCTGACAAAATCGGGAAAGCACTGTAATGAACTATTAAAAGTGCCCGGATTTATGGACTACGTGCCTGTATTTTGATGTTTTACGGTACCACCGAGAACCTAGGCAATATGTTTTACTGAAATTTCAGCAAAAGTGACGTTCTGTTGCTGACTCTTGGAAAATATTCCGCTGTAACTCAGCAAACCGACCTGCGTTGAATATCTACGTTCACAAAAAAAGGAATATATTACGAAGAGAGCAAATTTGGGAACCGTGAAACGGGGTAACTTTGATAGTTTTTAGAAGTTTTTCAAACTTTTTTTAAACAAGTACTGATGATCCTAAAGCCAATTTATTACTAATATGTTTAACGGAAATTAAAGCATTCGCACTATTTTTAAAGTCTTGTGACGGAACATTTTTTGATTTGGGGTTACTTTGATAATGCTCGACGAATGTAGAAGAAAATGCATGGAACTCAAATAATTTAATCTTTTAAATTTGTCGAACCTCTTGACGGAATCCCCTTTATGAAGAGCTTTGAGTGTGTTGGTATTTCCTTTAAATTTCGGTATAATTGCTTATCTTTTGACAGATACACTTATTTCGTCTACTATTTGCAGACTTCATCAGTGCCAAGCACTCAATACCACTGAAGAATCCATCTTTTATCTCCGAGTTAAATACTAATCAATAGGTACTAAAAATCAACAGGCATCCACTGCCATGTCACAATTTACCTAAACAGTGTGTGTGTGTGTGTGTGTGTGTCATCCTCTATCCCTCACCCAGCCGGGGCGTTGGACAAGTAGAACTGCGAATAATTTGATCAAATTTCATGCTCCGTAATGGTGCTCTTTATGTTGTGAAGACTAGTACTTCAAAAAGGGTAACTTTTGAGGCAAGACAGGGTGTCCTCAACAAGTTAAGGGAACAGGATGCACTAGATGTCCACAACAGGTACAGCAAAACATCACATAGACGCCCTTATTCACACTAACTACTCAGGGGGTAGAAGGTCAAGAAGAGCCACCGCCGCCAACTAAAGCTTGAACCGGGTACCTGGAACTCCTACGATATACCCGCGGCAATGGTCAGCAGACGATGCCCTGTGCGTATTTAGTATGTAATATGTTTTATTTGGATACACAAAATGTTTGAAGCCATGCGTCATCTAAACCATAATTTGCATAACCACAAATACACTTGTCAACAATCTTCAACTGGAACGTACTCACCAGCACTTCACCCGGGAGCACATTCCCGATGCTTCCACCATGTCACAATTTACCTAAACAGGTACCTAAATTTAGACAACATGTAGATGCGTGCTACGATGTGTGGTTTTAGGTAGCTTGCTACACTGAAAATAAAATTTCGTTTATACTATGAATTGCGTTCGTTTACCCCACGAAACCATTCGTTGTTTTCTGCAACGAAATAAATTCGTACCATATAAGAAGCTAGATTCGTTAAAATACGCAAAATTATATAGCTCGTAACATTCTTGTATTTTACGAAACGTTTTCACACTCACTACGAATGTTCCATGAAATAAATACGAATTATTCGTATCTAAAAACCTATTGATTGAAAATAGTACGAAACATCCGTACACACACAAAACAACATGCGTACAATGTACGAATAACAGTACGTAGGGTTACGAAAATTACGTTAAAAATAGAATTTTGTTTTTGGTAGGCAAAATAAAAACTTTATTATATTTTTTTTACACTAGCTCAAATATAACTTTTAAGTTCACTGTAGAACCATTCTCGAAGCTGCAATCCTGTGACATGTGAAAATCAAGCAGCTCTTCCGGTGGCAGCATGTCACCGATGCTCGAAACCCGCTTCGGTTGACACAATTGAAACTGCTCCAGTAGAAAGTAGGTCAGGGCCTACCAACAGGGTCCAGAATCTCGATCCTTGATGGGGGAATGAAGTATTCAATAGTGCATAGAATGGAGGAAGTCCAGGTTGTTTACCAGGTAGCACTTGATCACCATTAAGTTTGACAGTCATCTTCCGATGAAACTCTGCCGCCTTTTCGTTTGAGAAACGATTGTCATGCTGTTAATATGATAGAAAGAGAATATTAGATCACAGATGTATACTATACGTTTATAAATTACTTTTTCCATCTAGGACAGCGAACCACTCGTTTTGGAGATAATCCTTAAATATGTCTATCGAATCGAGGGATTTCTGATATCAACCATAAATTAGACACTAATATTTTGATTTCTATTGCATTCGTGCCACAAACGAATCCAATTCTTACAACAACTAGTGCACGTAATGTTTACGAATATCGCGCGTACAATAACGTACGCGATGATTTCGTATTGTTCACGAATGCCGAATAATTTTCGTAGCAGTGTTTACGTTCGTACGAAAAACGGTTCTTGTATTGTACGAATTTTGTGTAATATTGGCATTATATCTAACGAATGTTTTGTTTAATTAGGGAAAAAATGGTTCTATCTACTATACTTATTTTTACGAAACGAGCGTGAGACAATTAACGAAAAAATATTTTCAGTGTAAAGAGTCTCGAGTATCCGTTTGCTTGATCTCTATTAAGCAATGTTGATGAATTATGTTTGAATATTTTTTAAACTTTCTGCTACGTCTAGTTTACAAGGCGAAGATACACTCCGTAGGATATTAATGTTATCCTTTGTCAAATTGTGCCCCTTTGTAAAGATATGTTCTGCAACCTTGAATTTAATTTCATAATGCAGTCCTTTATCCATCTCTTTGTTAGCCTTTTTTACCTTTGCAATGTGTTCCTTAAACCTTGTTTCCAAAGTCCTTTTCGTCTGAGCAATGTAGATTTTATTGGCAAACATACTTTTGAACATAAAAACCAATAAATGATCCATAAAATATTGGAAAACGTTCCATAAAAAACATCCAAATGTTCCATAAAACTTCGGAGAAAATCCTTAAAAAAGTGTGAATGATCCATAAAAAATATCAATATGATCCATATTTAATGTAAAATTTAGCAACACAATTGTAAAAATGTACCGCTAAATTTCTAAGGAATGAGCATTGAAATTGTACGAATTACCCATAAACATATTGCAATTGATCCATAATACATTCAGCAGTGAACCTTAAACTAAAGAAAGTGATCCATAGAAAATCATGTTTGCGCACTTAAAAATATAGCCATGTTCGTATTAATGAAAGCAACTTCCTCAGAGCAGTCTCGTTTTGGACAGCTTGAAGCTGAAATAGGTTTTATTAAACTAATATAAAATCAAAACCAATCTTAATGCTTATAAGGTGGCAAAAGGAACCAAGAAGTCTGTCTCAAATAAACCACCTAGCAGAAATAATAGAGTGAGGAGTGATGCCGCAACCGAATCTGGAAAAGGAAGTACCAATGTGGTCAGCCTGGAAGAATCCCTAGACCAGCTGCTGCAGAAGAAAAGCGCAAGTAAGAAAGCGCTGGAGGAAGAGAAACTCCTCCATGAAAAGCGATAGGAGGCTGAGCGGGAGATTTTCCGAGAGTTATCTTCCATCACTCTTTCAACAAAGATTTGGCTAGATTTAGCATTTAGGGATTCAATTATTATTTTAGTTAAGCACGCAAACGATGTAGAATGAGCTACTTACTAGTTACATAGGGTAAATCATGTATATAGCGTTTAGAAACAAATTGTAGGTTACCAGATTATAGGATCAAATTGTAGTATCTAGATTAAGCAAATATAGGGTTATTAAATTCAATATTTGCACGAATTCCACCTCCAACTAACCTACTTCAGTAGCTACATAGAGGTAACTTTAAGACCAGAAGGTCCCGAAGAAATGTGCTCAACTTTTTGGCTAAGCTCTGGTACTATCTTCGGTCCCAAGCTTATCGATGCACCCATATAAAACACGAGAAAATCCACGAACCCCTCATTTTACCTGTCAAACTTTCATAGCGAATCAAAACAAACATTGTGTAGTACTAGAATTTTGACTAGAATGGGGTACGTTAATCGATTTGCTTGGGACCAATAGGCAAGTCAAGTAGTGAGCCAATTTGAAATCGTTAGTTTCGTATTGATTGTTGGTAGCTAGTTCACTACAAATAACTACAATTTAATTAAACGATAGGTATATTAACAAATTTAGGCAATTAAAATAATTTAGCTGTAAAACGTTTTTTAAATGGTTTGGAATTGTATCTTCCTTTCCTCTTTTTTTCTCGTTCATACTCCGACCTATCTAAGGTTTGGTTCAACGGAACTGTGAGTTCACAGTTCCGTTGAACCAAACCTGACGTCTGTCATTTCTGACAGCGACCTTTACCGTAGCTCTCTGAATCCCCCACAGGGTTGTCACTGGACTTGACGGTACAGGGTTACCCCGATATTCCGAACAGCCATGATCCATAAATTAGATGTATATTATTCACGTTTTGGACACTGTATTAAAAATTTTGATCCATAAACCATGAAAAATTGCTCCATTACTGCTTAACTACTTAGATTTACTGTCCTGCCGTGTTTTTAGGTAGATGTGCGTAGATGTCAAGCGTCTAGAATTAGCTTCCAAAAGAAGCTTCTATAATAATCTTCTTTAGAAAAAATGAAAAAAAATGTTAATTTTATGGATCATACCTAGGGTAGGTGTTCCAGTTGTTGGTAGGCGTGCTTATTTTGGTGTGTTCCAATTATAGTCTATATCTCGGTCTATATACATATGTTTTTTTTTAATTTGATCAATAAACCTTGGAAAATTGCTACATTACTGCGTAGCTGCTCAGATTTACTGTTCTGCCCGTGTTTTTTTTTTTGTCAGAAGAGCAGAACGATGGGCGAGCGTCTAGAATAAGCTTCTTAAAAAGTTTCTAAATGAAGCTTCCATAGGAAACGTCTTAAGATTATTATTATAGAATCTTCTTTTGGAAGCTAATTCTAGACGCTTGCCCGTGGCTTCGCACATCTACCTTAAATACACGGGCAGGACAGTAAATTTAAGTAGATAAGCAGTGGAGCAATTTTTCAAGGTTTATGGATCAAAATTTTTAAAAATAGTGTCCTAAACATGAATAATATACGTCTAATTTATGGATCATGCCTATATTTTTAAGTGTGCAAACTTGATTTTTTATGGATCACTTTCTTTAGTTTAAGGTTCATTGCTGAATGTTTTATGGATCAATTGCAATATGTTTATGGGTTATTCGTACAATTCCAATGCTCATTATTTAGAAAATTAGTGGTAAATTTTTACAATTGTGTTGCTAAATTTCACATAAAATATTGATAATATTGATATTTTTTATGGATCATCCACACTTTTTTAGGGATTTTCTCCGATGTTTTATGGATCATTTGGATGTTTTTAATGGAACGTTTTTCAATATTTTATGGATCGTTTTATCAATACTAAAGGTGCAAACTTAGGGCTGCCGATTTTATTGCAATCTGGACAAGATATTTTGTAGAGTCCGGCTTTCCCTAAGACATTTATTGAACCTTTTGTGGACCCTAACAGTGACTTCAGCTGATTTGTCCTGCTGCTGAATACTAAATCTAGGCCAGAACTTCTAAACTTCGAAATCAATGTTTTGGTAATGTTTTTGTCGAATTTCACCGCTACCCGTTTTAAACCCTCAGTAACTGGTGTAAGAGTTGTCGAGTTACGCCTAAAATGGTTTCATATAGACTTCGAAATTGAACGAAGACGTTTCCCTGATGATGGAGACTAAATTTAGGTACCTGTTTAGGTAAATTGTGACATGGCAGTGGATACCTGCTGATTTTTAGTACTTATTGATTAGTACACTTGGCACTGATGACGTTTGCAAGTAGTAGATGAAAAACGCGTATCTGTCAAAAGATAAGCAATTGTAACGGAATTTAAAGGAAATAATCCAACACACTCAAAGCTCTTCATCAAATAATTTTGTTCGTGAAATATGAAACTTTGAATGCGTATATAATCAGAAAACATCATAAGCAATAAGAATACAACTTTGAATTTGTGATGGCTATATAGGAACAATATTTCATAAGTGATGGTTTGAGTGCTTTTTCAAACAGGCGAAAAACAACAAAATTGTTTTTTAACATGTTTGTAAAATATGTAACACATACTGTATAAAATGTATACACCATATCAACGGAAATACCTTAAGCTACACTATGGGACCAATGTTTCCAATTCGGAAAAAGCGCAAAAAGTAAATTCAATCATTATATTCTACTATCAAAGTTACCCGCATTATCAAAGATACCCAATTTTACGGTACTCTTAGTTGGATCTCTAGGTGTGACCGTTGAAGTTATGAATTTCTTAATCCAATGGGAAATTAAAATTATGTGAAGTGATTTGAAAAAATGCAATACGAAATTGAGGAACTTCATTTGTGACACTAAGAAAGCTTCGTAAAAACTTCCATCAAAACCAAAGAAAAACTTTTGTTTTAAGGAGGGTTCTGTAGCCCAACGAAAAACTTCTGTCAAAAATACCATTGAAGGAAAGTTATATGACGTCTTTAAACATTTTAAATATTACACGATTTCATAGAATGTATATTTAAATTCAATACACAAGTAAAATATTGAAAGCAGCGAACAAAGCACAATTGCTAACCCTCTAGAAAAATATATTATTAGAAACAAACATCGGCATGCCCCCTTAACTGATCACACTGCTAATCCCTAGGCGCCACTGGTCATAACTTTGAAGAAGTGAATGCAAAATGCACGCAAACGACGACGCCGGCGGATACCCCCCATCAACCTACAAGTGGCCCTGGTTTCAAGCGGTTCTGGAGTATGAGCTGGAGTTTTTGCTAGTACCGGTGGTGGCGACGACGGCGATGGTGGTCATTCAACGGGAGTTCTGCATCTACAGTCAGCGCCAGTGAAAATCCCGCACCGAATATACCCCGTTTGTGACGAATTTGCTATGAATCAGCTGCCCACTGTTTCGTCACCTGTGTGTGGTGCCGTAGAAAATTATAACACAAACACAAACAACGACTCACCAGGCAATAGTTCCGCACTGAATCACCACCCGGGAGCGCGAGCCGCATTCCAATCGGTGAAACCGTATCAAATCGATTGCCATCGAGTTGAAAGAATTTCGTTGTCCCAATAAATGCGCTCTCGGCTCAGTTGGCTAGCCGATGATAGGTATGGGCTCTTTCATTTCGCAATAGAATCCCAAATTCCTCATGTCGTCGTCGATTGTCAGCAGCCGGAGCCGGAGATCCGGAACAGTCAGTCAGTGGCACAAATATGTTTCTCCCTCGTACCAATGTTCAATTCAATGCACATGAAGAACCCCCATTTGATCCACACAATCGGGGCGCGCTGCCTGGCTGATGATGGCGACGACCACTCCCTTCGTTCTTTGGATCGTGAGCAGATTTTTTGCGCTCATCGCCGCCACGGTCAGCCGCCAACGTTGTCACCGTGCCGTGTCGTTGTCGGCGAGCTGCAGTTTGATCGAGTGCACAGCAATAAACTTGCCTAGTAATGGCATAAAATATGCAACAATATGCAATTAAACTTATATTGACTGTGGTCGTTCAAGGGGAAGGTGGCATTCACGTGAACTGCAGCCTTTTTAAATCAGACTTTTGGAGAAAAAAAAATCCATGCTAGATACTGCTTTAGATGTTATAAAAATGAAACTATGAATTTTAAACTTTTGTAATCGTTACATACTCACTCATAAACGTGCATAGGTGCAAAATGGCCATCAACAGAATCACACCACAGCTCTGCGATTGCGTCGATGAAGAAAGTAATATAGAAATCAAACACACGACAAACCACTCACGCGGCTGAATGTAGTGTGGTGGTCTGCTGAAGCAAAGGCAAAGTTCCCTAACAACAAAGCATTTGCCAGCAGATTCCTACCTAGATGTGGCCAGCAGCGAAAGACTCCAACGTCGTCGGTACAAATCCAATACGGAAAAACACGCATATGGCTTTGTTGGTAGCAAACAACATTCTCCTCAGCTCCACTAAAGTAGCCGGAATGCACGGTTCGGTTGGAGAATAATCAAACCAGAGGCGCACGGCCGGTGAGACCGACTCAAAATTGAGAGGTTTTTCACTCAAAACCGCTAAAACGTAGGTTACTCATAGACTAAGTAAAACTGTCCTCGCTTTTCCTCAAAAATCGGTGTGCCCGAATGTGAGGAAAATCGATAAAAATTAAACTCTATCTAGTAGTATACTAATAGACTGAGTGAAAGCTCTCCCGATGTTACTCATATCCAAAAAGTTCAGCCTGAAAATTTCAATCAGCCGTTTTTGAGAATTTGAGTGAACGTGACTCAAATTAGAGTTGGTTTAATCGGCCGTACAAGCGGTGATGGCCTCCCTCCCTGGATGGTAAATGCGCTTTACTACCATAAAATTCACTTTCTACCCACGAATAATAATAACAGACTCTCGGATAGTGTGTACATAAATCTACAACTGACTGGAGAGCGAGTGTTATGCTGCAGTAGCCCAATGGAGTTCCCTCGTTCGAGCGAGCCCGGGAAAGGAGGAAGCGGATGGTGGGTAACCACACAGGGTTTTACGCTAGTTCCATGCACCACTCTGATCGTCGTAGTAGTACACAAATCGTGGTCGAAGGGAGCCAAGGTAAAAAAGAAGCATGAAAAGATTATTAACTTACTCAAGTTCATTACCATTACAGTTGGGGTTTGGTGTGACTTCTTTGGTGCTGTTGGTTACGTGTGGCTCTTCTTGCGTACAATGCTGCTCTTGAAGAGAGCTCCATGGGTGCCTAATGCAACAATGAAAGCACGGAACAAATAATACGACGACGTGCTCTTTATAACGTAGTCGTCGTCGTCGTCGTCATCGTGCACTGTTATCGCAGGCTCGGGCAGTTCTCATTGTTGCCGATTGAATATACACCTTTCTCCTGAAAGGTATATCTCATCCCCACAAGCACCTTTCTTCCATGGCAAATCTATACGGCATTCTTCAACACTTTGAAAACATTCTCATTTGACTCACTTGAGGGTAAGATTCATTCCACTTGCAAGTGGATTGGGGACGGGGGATTAGGAAGAACTAAATCTTGTTCTTCTCGCTGCTCGGAACACAGCTTCGTGATTGCTAGCAATACATTCTGCTTGGTAACTGAATACCACACCCCTAGCCTCGTGCACTCCTTCTCCTGCCATGCATTGTTATTCTATCAATATAAAGTTTGAATTAAAAGTTCATGTTCGTATTGTTCCCGTTGAATGCGCGTAAATTCAAGCACCTTTCTTTTGTTGATATTCCTCCTTCCTGTGATTTCTCTCTATCTAGCAGCAGGAGGGGGGTAGACCAGGTCTTCACAATGTCTAGGCAAAGGTTGTTGAATTCTGAGCGCTCATCAATGCGGAGAAAAATGTTGTGCTGCGATCAGCTGCAGAGAGGTGTGGTTAAGTCAATCAAATGATTATATCTATTTGGAATATCGTGTGTTGAGGTTCATCTTCAGGAATTTTACGGCCCACCTGTGGCTTAACGTCTGCCCTCAACTTACAGTTTTTAAATGAGAGTTCTCTAAGTGTGATCCATTTTCGCAATCGTATGGCAAGCTCAGTGATACCGTTTGTGCAGAGGAGTCGAACGAATTTCCAACGCGAATTATTCCTTGACGGGACCGGGAATGGAACCAATTGAGCATTTCTAGGCTAAATATTAAAAAAAAAAAACAATATCCGACTTGACCTTCTCTAGTTTTCATGAAATTTTGCATAATTTTTTTTTATTGTCAATCAATCATTCGAAAACTTCAAAATGACGTATTCGATATTGTTCAACTCGAAAAAGTCATTTCTAATCATAGCATAGCATAGCATAGCATAGCATAGCATAGCATAGCATATGCGATTGTACAAATCGTGGGTGGCTATATAATGGTCAACTAATACGTTTTGCAGAAAATATCGAGTGTTGACGCAGAAAATATCACTTGGGATTAGTGATTTTCCCCACACGAAAATAAAATCTACAATACAAGCATCGCATTATACACCTGGCCACATCCTTACAATCGCAGGGGAAGGGAGGGAAAGTTAATCCAACATCTACTTATGAAGGTTCAGGGAACCCATACTACCTTCATAGGTGTGAAGGAAAGAGTTGTGTTAGTGGGAGGGTGAATGATTTGGCAACTCTATTCGTCAATATAGAGCATTTGATAAATCAGTGACAAAAAATAAAATATAAATAGATAAAATGGAAAGATCTCACCCGATTGGCCTAGAGACTTTGCAGCGTCATGTTTTCAGAAATGCTTTATTTAATTTTCCTTGAACCACCGCAATCACTGATAACGCTCTTCTAGCTCGTACGTACAAAAGAACGCACTCCACGCATAATCAAGGTCATGTATTTTCGGACTGTCTTCTTTAACACCACACAAAGAAGTTGCTCATCGCAGCAACAGAAAAATATATCAGCGTGATAGAGGTTGTACGGGGCAACAAAGAAAAACGCAAGACCACACCAAGCACCATTGCATAAGCAACAAGAGATCAAAAAAAAAAAAAAAATCACGCACGGTATTCAAAACTTTTAAATGCGATCACCAGTTCACCTCCAGTCACTCGAGAACAAAACGCATGCGAAAAGGTTTTCAGCAGCAAAAAAAAGCACAGAAGAAACAAAACACATCCGTTTCGGTCGCTGGTTCAATCAGCACTCTGCTTTCTCCTTGGCTTCGATCAGTGCCCTTTCGGCAGTTACGCGCAGTCCTCAGCGCATCCTGTTCACGTTCGGCAGCAATACTCGAAAAAAAAAAAAAAAAAAGTCATTTCTAATCATGCCACAAAGTCGTACGAACAAATAATTTATTTTTAGAAAAAATATACATTGAAAAAAAAAAAATCATATAATTTTTGGATAAAAATCCAAGCAAGTGTTTCAAACTTAAAAGTAAGAAAATGACCTTGAAGGGGAAAATAAAATTTAACAAAAAAACAGAAATAGTGTAAATATATCAATCTTTTTGGACATATGCGATCAATTAAATTTAACCATCAGTAATGCATTTGTAGAATATTAAAAATTGAACTTAAAATAAAAATATTGTAATCTTTTTGCATTTTTTTTCAAGAAATATGCACAAAATTTTCTGAAAAAGATTGCAACCGTGATTATTTTGCATTTTAACCTGAATTTCAAGGGACTTTGGCGTCAGTCAATATTTGGCAGGCTTTAATAAATTAAGACGCCTCTTAAGGACCTGGGCTTGACGGAATTTCTCCAGCATTTGTGAAATGTCTAGCAATGGAACTCAACGCCAGTGCTGGATTTAGGCTCCGGGTGGCCGAAGCTACTATCCTTATGAGGGCATATTATCTGCATTCAAAGTTTGAATTTCAAATGCGCCATCGCATTTTTCTCCTACCATCTTGATATGAACAAATAAAATAAGTTTTAAAAAGTCAGAAGAAACTCAATGCTTGTATAATAGACTGATGCAAAATTTGAAATTTTCGCTTCACAGTGCTTAAACGGTTCCAAATTAGGTCCTACTTAGCCTCCCAAAATCTGAACTACTTTAGTAAGAAACTAACTTGGCACAAACCATTTCAAGTTTATATGGGAATTACTATGGGAAAACTTATGTTTTTGTTCATATATATCTACCAGTTCACCACATCACTATGCTTTTAAAAATGATAACAGTAATTGTAGCTACAACTTTGTTGAAAACTACTTTTCTATCAAATGTAAGGAACAAAAGTTATTAATAATTCAAGTCACCAATGTCTTATGATTATGCTCATTCAACTGTACAGCAGGCAACATTGGTGTTCATGGCGCTTAGAATAGAGGACAAAAATCATGGCTACTATGTCACACTGCAGAATACAGTGTTGCCCACAATACAGTTGCCTAATCTTGCCATAAGATTAACAATATCTTAAACAATTAATAACAATTTAATTTGACATTTGGCTGAAAAACGATATTGCGCAAAGCTGTAGCTAAGAAAATTTCTCGTAAGAATAGTTATAGAAATTTTCGAAAAAGCAATATGGAAAATGGGTATAAGATAATGAACAAAAAGTTTGGTTTTCCCATAGTAATTTCCATATAAACTTTGCATAGGTTGGTTGTGCCAAGTCAGTTTCTTACCTTAAATTTTGGGAGGCTAATCAGGACCTTATTTGAAACCGTTTGAGCACTGTGGAGCGAAATTTTCAAATTTTGCATCAGTCTATTGTATATGGAACATCTATTTCGAATAAAAAAAAAATTAAAAATTTAACTACTGTGATCCGTGGGAAAATTGATCACCGGGGTAAAAATGGTTGGTTGGTTCGTTCGCAAAAACTCAAAAACTCAAATCTCATTCATGAGTTTATGCGCCTATGAGTTTTGCCTTCCAGAGATGGGGATGGGCCTGATTAAAGCGATTTAGATGGGGAGAGTGGAATTGCCAACTATGTGTTGTTAACATTTCATGAATTGAAGGCAGGCTCTTCTACCCACTCATTGGGACATTCCCTCGTATAATGGCTTTTTCTGTATCGGGTTGGCAAATTTTATCATTGGAAGGAGATTCTTTTTGCTTTCGTGGATCACGTCAATTATTTCTGCTTACGGGTTCATCATCCGATTTTCGCCCTTCATTTAATACAATTGTAATAATGTAATACAAAATTACCAATAATACCAAATATAATACAACCAGGTATCGTACTTGATCAAGTCATACGAGGTGGACAGTTCACTGTCAAATGGCTTTTTTTTTTCCTTTGGTTTGTTTTTTCCGTCGATCTTGTTTTCCGTGCTGAGCACCAATGCTACCGACGTGCCAGGAAGGCAGCTCCCACACCTGGATGGACCCTACCTATCGACCCATCAACTCATGAACCGGGGACCAACGGCTTTACTTCCCATCCGAAGGAAGGCGTGATCAGAGATGTTATGCCTCAGAACATCCCGGCGGCACCGACTGGTATTGAACCCTGGCCTGCTGGGGTGAGAGGTAATCACGCTTACCACTACACCACCGGCGCCGTTACTGTCAAATGGCTGTGCTCTGCAACAATGAGTCGTATTCTTTACATACATACATACATACATACATACAATGAGTTTTGCCTTAAAAAAAAAGACGTCGTGAAAATCAGGATGAGTTTTCAGGATTAAAAATTAATTTCTTTATATGTCAGCGCATTCAGGGGTTGGAAAACCAATACAACATGCATAAGCATGCTATCAATTGACGTTTGACTGCTTTTTATTAGTTTAATGCTGCAACGATTGTTGAACGTTGTGAGTGAAAGTGCGTGAATATATAGGGTAAATGTTGGCTTCGGCACCCATTGACTGTTTTCGGCAACCAAAATTTAAACGATAATTTCACTATGTTTTCCCATCAACACACTTCCCTGAATGTATTCAAACGATTCTTTAGTCTTTCAGCTTCAATCTGATTATATTTGTACGACCGAGCAATCCTATTATGCCAGATTTTTCTTCAAATGAAGTATACGCACTACAAAATGGGGCTGATTTCGTGTTGCCGATAATAGAACAGCTGGTTAACACGCAGTTCTAATGGGAAGGTTGCCGAA
Organism: Ochlerotatus camptorhynchus; assembly: GCF_037179485.1. NCBI lineage: Eukaryota > Metazoa > Arthropoda > Insecta > Diptera > Culicidae > Ochlerotatus > Ochlerotatus camptorhynchus. The sequence continues at coordinate 212,788 of NW_027040793.1, read as the reverse complement.
GAAAAAGAGGCTGCCGACAATAGTCACACTCACCTGAGAAGTTTGGAGCGTTGTAAAATCGCTTTCAAACCAGTTTGAAAAATTCTGTCGATTGGAATGGATAGAGAAGCAAGCAGCAGATGAATGTTAACAAACAGACACGTGATATATGTGCGTAACGCTGACAAAATGCTAATAGAAGTGCGGACGCTGCTTAGATTGACGAGAATACGTAAATTCCCCTATATGAGAATCTCAAGCGTGAATTTTGTTTGCCGCATTCGCACGAGAGCTTTTTCCTCGCAACGAGTCTTAGTGCATGACATTTGAGAATGATTTTCCGAACACTGCTGGTGAGATATACCAAAAGACATCTTGATAGTATTTCACTATAAGACTCCAACGGTAGCTTGACAGCCATTCAATAGCAAAACGATACAGTAGTTCTCAAAATTTAGTAAAAATTTGTAGTTTTGTGCCTTATTGCAAAATATTAGACCCGTTTTTTTTTTTTATTTTGCCATTAGCGTGACCATTTCCATGTTAGGGTGGTCCAAAAAATCGATTTTTATTTCGATTTCAAAAATGACTTGTTATTCTATCAATCAAGTTATTAAGTTTTGGGGTTTAGCTCAATTTGAAACAATGATCCCAAAACTTCCAGCAACTGCTTAAGTCAAACCCTTAAATTTAAAAAAAAAACTTTTTTTTTCCTTGATTTGTTGTCCGTCGATCTTGTTTTCCGTGCTGAGCACCAATGCCAAGGAGACAGCTCCCACGCCTGGACCCTACCTAACAACCCATCAACTCATGATCCGGGGAGCAAAGGCTTTACTCCCTTCCCTTCGTGATCAGAGATGTTATGCCTCAGAACATCCTGGCGGAGCCGACTGGGTTTGAACCCAGGCCTACTGGGGTGAGAGGTTATCATGATTACCACTACACCACCGACGCAGCTGATTTTCTTAAAACTATACTGAACATCTTATATACTTCCGAAGCTGTTACGAAATATCTTAAGCATCTACAAGAATGGAAGAATTTCTAAGAAGTTCCTTTATCTTTGAAAAAATCTCAGCACTTAGAAATTTTGCGAAATTTCTCAAAGTGCTATGTTTGTTATCCTCTTGACAAAGTTCTTAGAATTCCTATTAACTTTGCTGCACTTCTAAAAAGTTCTCTGAAATTTCCTGATCTATTTTAATTTTATTCTTCTTTCTTCTTCTTCTCCGCATTTCAAGCTTATTGCATATCGCATATTAGCTTATTGCGTGCTCTCAACTTAGTGTTCTAGATGCACTTCCACAGTTATTAATTGAGAGCTTTCGATGCCTGTACCATTTTTGCATTGGTATAATTGAGTGGCAAGTCCAATCATACTTCTATGCCCATGGAAGTCGAGAAATTTTCCAACCCGAAAAATTCCTAGACCGGACCGGGAATTGAACCCAGCCACCTCCAGCATGGTCTTGCTTTGTAGTTGCGCCTTTACCGACTGAGCTAAGGGAGGCCCCCAGTTTATTCATCTTATTAATTAATGACATTTTAAACATTAAACTAAATTACCTTTCCTATAACGAGTTTTCCCTAAGTTGTAATATGATCAAAATTCATAGACTTCATAGATCTTCAAGAAGCATCGTAAAACTTTTGAAAACTTCGTAGACATTAATTGAACTGCGTTGAAGTTTTGAAAACGTTCTAGAAGTGCTGCAATTCAAAGTTTATAAAAACCCTGCAAACGTTGTACAAGTTCATTAAATCATAAAATAAACTTCGTGGAAAGCAACATCTGTCGGTGTGGAAACGGTTACGATGACATCGATCACGCAGTTTGGCAATGTATGGATAATGACGTCACGAAGACAACCCTATGTCCCTATCAGAGACGTGTTGGGAGCTCGCGATATCTGCTATATGCAGTCGGTTTATGTGTTTCTGCAAATGTCTAGTATAAGAATTTAATTCCTGTGTCTTTTGTCTCTATTTATTAGTTTTTGTTTGTCTTGTCCCCCCGTCTCGATGAGTCTCATCGTCGCCCACTGGTCACCATAGCCGGTCGAACTCCAGACGAAACTAGAACCGCACTACCGTTCATACTGGCGACAACGCTCTGATGAGACAACGAAACCTTACCCCCAAGCTCCTCCCCTGAATCTATCCTTCGGCAATGTACCTCTCTAACTTCGAGTAAGCCGCGAGTATGCGGCCCAACTCCTACTAGACATAGAATTAAGTGAATTTTGTTACAAACAAAGAACAATGAACAATCGGCTCCGTAAAGCTAACGCGATTGAGCCTTCCAAATAAACGAACTAGTTAAAAAAAATCTCATTTAACTTCACAGAACTTCAGTGCAATTCAGTTGAACATGAAACTTCTGATAATTGTGTAGACCTTAGCAAGTTTTGTAGAAGTTCAGAAAAATTTGAAGAACTTCATCACATTATGTTGAAAATTAGGGAACTTTAAAGAAATTAAAAAAAAATAAGAATAAGAAGGAACAATGCAGAAGTTTACGCTTAGCCTCCTCCTTACTGAATTATTCAAAGCCTCTGAGCTTAATGCCAAAAGCATGGAGAAAGGTTCGAGTTATATTCATTCCAAAAGCTGGAAAAAGAGATAAAACGACTCCGGAAGCTTTTAGACCCATAAGCCTGTTTTGTTAAAGACAATGGAAAAAAAATGGAGATGATTTCATCAAATCCACAAGTTTAGCGAGATTACTTCGTATATTCCAACTTGCTTATCAATCAGTTAAATCTACGATAACGGCTCTACAATCGCTTGTTAATAAAATCGAGAAATCGTTTAAAGCAAGGAAGAAACTATTGTTGCTTTTCTCGATATTGAAGGTGCATTCGACTTCGTGTGGCGGCGAATTTTATTCGACTGGAGCGTCCTCCGGAGTCCAAAGTAGGCACGATTCCCTGCCATAATGCGTCTTTAAATTTCTCTGCTGGTATCATTTTCGACGGTCACCAGTGAGCCCAAATACACGAACTCATCAACCACCTCGATTTCGTCACCGTCAATCTGAACTCGGGGTGGGAGGCTAACATTCTCTAGAACCTCTTCCTTTCATCTATTTTGTCTTTGATGCGTTGATGGCACGTCATTCAGAGAAAATCGAAAAAAATTGGAATGCTTTGGTGTAGTCCTTATAAAAGTTTGGCAAACCTCGTTGAATTTAAGGTTATTTTGTTTATTTTTATAGAACTTCATAAAAGTTCAACATGCCGGCGCCGGTGGTGTAGTGGTCAGCGTGACTGCTTTCTAACACCCCGATGGGTCTGGGTTCAATCCCAGCCGAGGTCGGTGGGATTTTTCTGAGGCATAAAAATCTCTGGTCACGTCTTCCTTCGGATGGGAAGTAAAGCCGTTGGTCCCGGCCCATGTGTGTTGAATGGGTGCGATATCCTACGAACGTGTGGAAGCTGCCTTCCTGCACATTCGATTGCCGTCAATGGATGGCAATAGATGTCCGTCGATGATTGGAACTAGATTGCGGAACAGAGACCCACGATAAATAAAGGAATGAAATAAAAGTTCAACACTGAAGTACGGAAAGTTGATGATTTTTAATAACTTCAGGGCACTTTGAAGAAATGCAGCAGCATTATGGAACTTCGTAGAATTTAAGAGAATTATTTATAAATTCCAGGAATTTCGTAAAACTTCATTGAAATACTGTTTTTTTTTTTAATTTTGACAAAATTATAAAAGCTTAGCGATTTTTGTAAAAAAATCAAGTTCATACAAGCTCATACAAATTCAGCGAGTATTGTAGAAGTATAGCATGCTCTTCAGAACTGCAGTGTTTGATTTGGGAACGTACTGATCCTTATAAATGCTTGGCAAACTTCGTTGAATTTAAGGTTATTTTGTTTATTTTTATAGAACTTCATAAAAGTTCAACACTGAAGTTCTGAAATGGACTTAAAATATCATTTCGAAATTCCGTAGAAATTCTGATAATTTTTAATAACTTCAGGGCTCTTTGAAGAAATGCAACAACATTCTGGAACTTCTAAGAATTTAAGCGAATTATTTAGAAATTCCAGAATCTTCGTAAAACTTCATTGAAATGCTGTTTTTTTTTTTTAATTTTGCCAAAACTGAAGAAGTTTAGCAAAATTTTTTAGAAAATCAAGTTCATACAAGCTCATACAAGTTCAGCGAGTATGGGTGTACTTGAGTAGGGGAACTTACTAGAAATTTTGGACACTGTGTTTTGCTTAGATATTCAAATAAATTCGTAAAAAAAAAAGGTTCAAGGTGATTTCTGAAGTTTTTAGGTCATTGGTGATTTAATATCGTGATACAATTCAGAGAACATGGAAAATATATAGAACTTGGAAGCGATGGAAGCTTATAGAAGATGAGAAAATGTTCGGGAAGTAAAATTAAGGAATCTTTGTAAACATTCAAGGATCATTAGAACAATTTAACGTCCCTCAGGATTTTATTTTCGATGGCAAATGACACCTTGGCCTAATTGTATTGTTTAGTGAACAAGACATTTTGGCACTGTAAGGTTCATTCGGTTGTGCCTAATAAAGTAGAGTAATTTATAAAAAAAAATAATAAATATCACTGGCATGGCAACATTTTGACAGGTTGCGTGACTGATTTTGATCCGCCTGTGGAAGGGAGAGAAAATAATTAGCGGGGTGGCATGGCGCGGTGGCGTACAGGACTACTAAATATTTCAAAAGTGTCCTTGTCCGAATGTTTTTTTTTTATTAAAAAAGCTAATGTAAAATTCAAACTTTTGGAATGTTTAAATTTATACTCACAGAACAATGTTCAAAAAATTGCCGTAAATACACAAAGAATAGTACTACCAGTTCTTGTTCTAGGATTTTTGACAGTTTTGAAGTGTCCATGGTTTTGAACATCCCAAAAGTAAGCATTTTTCATAAGGTTCGTAAGCTAAACAACAATTTAAAAAAAAAAAAACGGCACCGGTGGTGTAGTGGTAAGCGTGATTACCTCTCACCCCAGCAGGCCTGGGTTCAATCCCAGTCGGCGCCGCCGGGATGTTCTGAGGCATAACATCTCTGATCACGCCTTCCTTCGGATGGGAAGTAAAGCCGTTGGTCCCCGGTTCATGAGTTGATGGGTCGATAGGAAGGGTCCAGGTGTGGGAGATGCCTTCCTGGCACGTCGGTAACATTGGTGCTCAGCACGGAAAACAAGATCGACGGAAAAAACAAACCAAAGGAAAAAAAAAAACAATTTAAAAAATCGAGCTTTCTGCAAGTTGTTATAAGAAAATAATATGATACAGCAAGTACGGGAGCATACCTTTGCTAATTGTTGTACAGAATCTTACAGAAAAGCAAGTACGGGAACAGACGTATAGTATACTTGGTGCAGCTGTCATTATAAAATCTGGAGGGTTACACTATCGTATAAATTTAGGCAAAATATCAACATTACTAACATACAACTTGAAATCATTAGTACAATGCAATGGTGGGGCGTTTGAAAGCCTAGTCAGTAAAGCCGGAAGCAGTGAGATCGATTCCCCGTCCATTCGATGAAATCTTGACATCCCTGGGCATAAAGAATCATTGTGCTTGTCAAACAATGCAGCTCTGACTTAATAACTGTGTAAGTGCATCAAGAAAACTAACTTGTGAGCCTGGCAAAACGCTCGCAAAACAAGTGTAGAAAGCCTAGAAAAATAAGAAGAATTAAATGGTATGTATTATGGAGAACACTCTTGCATACCAACATTTGGAGTCCTTGCAACTACTGGTAAACGAGCGCGGCTGGAATAGGAACTCCCCACTTTAATGAATACTGATGATGCTTCCAATTTTCACGACCTCCCAAATCTGTCTTCTGCGCTGCTGCCGTGCTCAAAACTTTAATCAGCTTATCTTGAGCAAATGTGTCGTAGAAAAAAAAAACATTGACGCACCCAATATCATACAAGCGAACAATTTAACCCAACCTTCATTAATCATTCAAACTGTCCACCGCTGGAAACCCCCAGCGACAGTTCAATTTAAATTCAGTAGTGCGACTGCCTTTTGCACCAAGCCGCTCTGTGCAGTCTGAAGGTCACATTCCATGCTCCCGTTCAGCCGGAACTCTCGATGAAACAATCAAAAACGATATCCCGGTTTTTTTTTTTCAAAACCGGCAGCATGGAAAAGGAGTGCCCCCATTGTAGTTATAGCCAGTCAGTCAGTCAGTCAGTCAGTGTCAGCCGGCCTCGAGTAGACACCAACGAGAGCATCCAGAAGCAGAAGGACCCAGGCAAGCATGCAACAGTTTTCCGCTTTCAAGTTCAGTGAGAAAATAAAAACACGCAAATGGGGAAAAATGTGGGCTGGGCCCTACAGTGCATGAAAGGGCTACCACTCTTGCGGGCTTCCTGTCCTGATAGTATAATTTAATCTTTTTTTGAAGCTCAAAATTATAAATTTGAGGGCAGTTAAAAAACATTTAGCATTTCTTGGGCCCTGCTGTTCGCTTCTCGTTGCCCAAGGGCATGGGATGGAGTTGTGGTTCACGGTTCGACGGACCCTTCGGGATGATCCTGACGGCTGTGGAGAAGCTGGATGCCAAGAGGGAGCAGCCCGTCCTCGAGAAAATATATTACTTGTTGCTTCTGGATAATTCTAAGGCTCACACAAATTTTGTATTATAAACCCCCTCGAGATATGTCCGAGTCCGACTCCGAGAAGGGGAGAAACTAATTTACGTTCCTGTCTTTTTATGGGCTGTTTGTTCCGAGGAATTCATCACTTTTTCCATCTCACTTCTTCTTTGCGCGCTTCAAAAATATGCCCCAGGGGCAAAATTTCTGTTGGTTGTGGTTGCTGCTGCTGCTGCTGCGGGAATTTCGTTTCTAGTCCAGCCAAATCTTGAGCCCGATGAGTGTTGGCCGCAGCTTGTACGACTTCCAGAATTTAAAAGTTTGCCCCGGGGTTAGTCGTCATAAGTTTTTTTTTTGTTGATGTGATGTTTTTTGTTTTGCTGTTTCAGTTTTTGACTAAGAGGTGATTTCGCAGAAGATGATGATGATGATGATGATTGCACTGCTGCAAGGTTCTGTGAAAAATGGTTTTCCTCGAAGCGGTTGAATCACTTTCGCGACGTTGGAATGTCCGTTTTTTTTTATTTGGTTTGTTTACCGGATGGGTTCGAAGAGCTATTATTACCAAATCGAAACGCATTAGTGTCATCCAATTATCTCGAAGCACTGGTCATAGGCATTCGACGTCAATTAAGCAGATGGGAGGTTATGAGGTTATACATTTTTTACTGAGGATCAGCGCCGGTTGGATAAAAAATATCATGCTATCACAAATTATTGTCTGGATTTGAAACAGAGACTATCGAAACCGACTTATCTTAACACGTCTGTTACCAAGAGATAGAGGATTAAAAATGAATAACGTCTTCATCAGTCGAGACCATTATGATGCTTCATTTTGAAACAAAAAACAAACTTCTCACCCTAGAGTAACTTCATCAGATCAGAATTAGGTATTCATTAGTTATTTTCTCCTCCTCGGGTATCGCTAGGTTTTACGTGAATTTACTCGACATTTCAGGTAATGTAACCTTCCTAATGCATTAGTTAAAATTTGCACAGTGTTTCCAGGCCAAAAATGATCCCAATGCACTGAGAAGGTTAAGCTCAATATCGCTTAAATCTTCAATGTTGTTTACACGCTTGCAAACAATTTCGAAATGAGATTTGAAATGATGGCAAAAATTCAGATTTTTGTCTGTGTGACTAATACGGCCAACAGAACTTTTCACCTGCCTTCAATTGAGTATTGAACATATCCACCGTTGATTTCAGAGCGCTTATTAGACCACTCGTCTACAATGATATTGTATTTCCTAGAAGATTAAGAAATTTCCCAAGTCGAAAAATTATTGTTCGAACCAAGAATCGAAACCATCACCTTTACTGACTACTTATCGCAGGGTGTCACGAGACCTATCCAGAATTGCTAACATTTGCATAGAGAACGAAAGCTGAATGCGAATAATTCCAAAATTCCCCTTCGAATAGTCGAGAGCTCCGATTGTTTGATCAAACTCCCCACATTTACAATTCTTTGATTTCCATCGAATCAAACCACATATTTCCGTCCTCCAACATTTTTGAGCAATTCCAGCCAACCCATCCGGTGTCCGTAGGATTCCCCTCGCAAACCGTGCCATGTCGCCACTGATCCTCCGGTCGATTGGCGGTTGCGGCAGTGCGGCGATGCGGTGGTGTGGATGACGAAAAACCGTTACAACAACTCCTGCTCGGTAGCCCGGTCGCTATTAATCATAAACGAGATTAAGATAAGAAACAATTTAAAGCTACTGGTTTTTAGCCATTCGGCTTGAATCCGTGATGGACTCCGGACCACGGGTTGGACCCATTTGGAATTTTTCTGTCTTTCTTTTATTTTGCTCTCACATCTCTGACGAGCCGAGACTAATTCGATTCGAAACGGCCGCCACCAGTAGCAGAGCCATCCGCCTCTGGCCTCGTCTCTAGTGGCCGTGTTCCAACAATCGCAGGCCTTGTCAAGCAAGCGGACTCGATCATCGGACATACCAGATTCTGGCAAGATAAGAGCTTCCTAAGGCCTGCCTGTGCGTAGAAGACACACCTGGGTCCGCACACTCCACAGCAGTCAACAAGTGGTGTAGCGAAAGCCATTTAGCTACTGTTTTGAAAGCGACTCGAAATTATCTTCGATTCTGTGCGTAATACGGTGAGCTGTTCCTCCAGGTGGAGCAAACTGGGAGTGGAATACAATTTATGCGTACTTGTGTATGTCTCGGGAAACTGGAGATTAAATGCCTAAGCACTATCCAATAATGCCGCCCACGCATCGCGATACTTGGGCACGTGAAAGTCGTTCTGCCTTGAATGGGCGGAAGGCAAAACAATGGTTTAGTAGCTGTTGGTGGTCGAGGCTACTACTGTTCCTGTGCGTTGCCAGTTTTTTTTTTTCGGAATCCGGGGGAAGTTGAGGGCAAAAAATGGAAAGTCAATTAAGGTAAGCATTTCGATAAGATGACAGACAAGAGCGTTTTTTTTGTTTCGAGCGTGGTTTAGTCATGCAAATTAAGGTCTCCAATGTATGCCTGTGGTCTCCCCGGTATACCCAGGTGGTCTCGAACAAATGAAAGTTGCACTCGGTGAAGTCTCCTGCGGAGGTACTGATTTTGTCGCAGGGATTTTAATGAGCCAGAAATCTCTTCAGGGTTTTTAGTTTGGTTTGAAGCGATTCAAATTTCAGAAGGACAGACAGTTTTTCCCGATTCAACCCACAAAACATCATCAGCGAAAGCCATGGCGCGTCAAAGCGTCGATTTCAACATTTCCACGCATCGTTAGACCCCTGAAATGAGGCGCTTTCTAAATTATCACCACCTCTTTTCGATCCATTCAAGGTATACATATTATTAATCTACGGTGATTATAAAATTTCGTCAACGCGTCTCTGTTGGCACCCGAAATAGCAGTTATAGGCCAGTAGCCTCCGCAGTGAGTGTGGAAGGGGGCAGCTTCTCCGGACACCGACCGTCTTGCCTACGGTATGTCGCTATCCGTCCGAGCTACCAGTCTTGGGCGTCGATGAAATGGCTTGAAAGCGAAATAAAATAAAAACTGATACGCTCACACGTCGTTTTTCCTAATCACGTTTCATCGACGACGGCGACGACTGACTATGGTGATGATCGCGCGGTGGCTCATGCCTGTTTCCAATTCCAAAGGACTGACTGGTTGCGATATCGGACAACGAAACACGCATTCCATTCCACTAACTACACAACAACAATAACCACAGTCGAGCGGGGCACCAAACAAAATGAGCTTCCGCACAGGAAGCGCTGAACGCCATCGTCGTCGTCGTCGATGCCGTTGTTGGTTTGATCGAACAAATGTCGGATTATTTGCTACAGCTGAGAGCAGGTGAGTGAATGCCCGCTTCGGTGGCGTCTGGTTGGCGCCGGGAATCAAAATTTAAATTAAGAAACTTTTTATACGGTTTGGAAATTATGCGGCTGAACGCTGGAAGTTGATGCAAGGTTTACGACTTTTATTAGGGCTTTCAGTGGCGACGAAGGTTGGTTAAGAATTTTCGGAGGGAGTTGAGGAAATGAAGCTGGCGGTTGTTCGGTGTAGTATTATTGAGTTGCTCCAATATTCTAAAATCCATAAAGTTCATTGTGGAATATCCAACGCATAGAAAACGTGCAGTGCTTACTTCGTGCAATGCTTGACTCAACCGATCAATTTGTCTCTGTTCCAGCGTTTGTTAATGCAGTCCGTTATTTATTAGTTTATTGAATATTTATTCACAGAGCACATAACCATAGTCAGGTTTCAAATTAAACGAGGTCATTTTTGTGGTCTAAGGTTGTTCTAGATGCACTTCCACAGTTGTTAATTTAGGGCTTTCGATGCCTATACCATTTTTGCATTATTCTAATTGTGTGACAAGTACAATCATATTCTTATGCCCAGAGAAGTCGAGAAATTTTCCAAGCCGGAAAATTCCTAGACCGGACCGGGAATCGAACCCAGCCACCTCCAGCATGGTCTTGCTTTGAAGCTGTGCCTTCAGCGGCTGAGCTAAGTGAGGCTGCAAAGTGTTATGCTAACTTAATTGGGTCGAGACTGCTAGTCTCCAGTTTCTAGAGCATCCCACACTCTCTAGATCGTGTTCCAAATATTCCAACCACCTAGGTCGCTATGCTCTTCTGAGCAGTTCCACGCCAAATGACCAAACAATCTGACGCAACCTTCTCCGATTTGCATGAAACTTTGCATAATTGTTTGCTATGGTCAATTATTCTGATTTGTGCTAAAATTCGACCATTGTCAATCTTGCAAAAAAAAAACTACAAGGGACAGCCCTATGGGGTTGTACGCAATGGTGACGTAGGGCTACGTGGTTTTATTTAATAAATGTTATTTGTTAACTGCAGCAGGAGCTTGTATTTTGTGTAGGAATAGGAATTTGATCGGTGTTTATATTTACTCTTTAGTATGACTATGATGAACCTTTTGATATGAATTGACATGTTCAGAAACTTAACTCTTTTGCAAAATCTTGGTGGCCTTGAAAAGGGCTGATGGTAGTACACGCATAAAGCCTTTGGAAGATGATGATGACGTGCAGGCAGCTGGATCAGCAAATCGGACCGGACAATCCCATATTCTTCGGTTCAATGATTGGGCACTCGCAAGAGTCTCTGTTCGTCTGCTGCTTGACTGGTGGCTGCGACAGCTTGGAAGGCCGCAGAATATCAGTATCCACCCAACTAAAGCTCCTTCCCTTTTTAGTTTTTCTCGTTAAATTTTTTCTCTCAACAAGTTGGTAAATCTTAGCCTTTGGCAGTATCACGGTTAACACTGTTTTCAATGAATTTATGATCCCGTTTTACGTCATGGTTCTTCTGTATGCCTGCTAAGATAAATTAGTGCTTGTATTTATATTCTCTACTCTAAATCAAACGAGTAGAAATAAAAAGGGATGTCGGTTACCCGCTCGAATAATTGAAAATTCGAAAAATATTTCATCGAACAGCTGGAAAAATCTTTACGATTAATCGTTAATCGAATAATTGGATTTCTAGGCATCCCTAGAAAATAGTGTAATTTCATGTTTGGTGGTCCTTCGAAAATGTCAAATAGCAGATTTGCAACCAAAAAGTGTAACCTAAGAACCAACAGCGATGCGATGCTAGTTTTCATTGCTATGACGACGACTGAATTAAGGGGCTTAGAAGCAGAGGGGTGAAAGTCAATTCTCTTCATCGATTTCCTCTTTTGATGACCATGGCTTCACTAACATATTTCGCACTATTCCTGTTATGCTCTTCTATCATCCAGGAAAACAAACGTATCAATGAATGTGTTTGCCGTCGAGTTATTAACGAAACAGAAAGTCGATGAAGAGAATCGATCAAAATCAATTACACCCCTGTTTCTAAGTTTGGTAACAAGATTACAACTCTGGAGAGCATTTTGTGTGGTCGTTGGGGGCGTGTGGTTCTGAATATGGTGATGAGTGCAGATCGGAGGCGAATGCCACTTCGACTTGTTTCGTCTACTAACGACCCTCTGATGACAATGTTGGGGAGCAGCAATGCTACATCGACATGTTTTGTCTAGAAACCATTCTCTGATGACTGTGTTGGGGAAGCAGAAATATGCATGTACGTTATTGGTGGATTTGCTAGTTATTTCGACGCTTTTGGACATTTACCACTTTTTCAATAGTTTCTTGCTAACAATCAACATCCGATGCGTGGAAATATTTCTGATCGATTGGTGATAAAATGATTGAAATTGGTACAGGGGCAGCTGAGTTATTAACGTTAAAAATCTTTCATAATTTCGTTACATGTTCCATTTTCGGTTTTCACGAAGTTTGCCCCCATATTGAAATCACAGACGTAGTCCTGCGTCAAAAAACTTCAAAATGGTGTTGTTACGAATCAATCGAAACAATTTCCTAAAACTTATGTTTATATTGGTGATGTTAAATTCTTCCTGTAAATGCTTGATCATAAATATTAGGTTAAGTTATAATGATATTCTTATGCAGGTAACTTTACTTACGTTTAGTACTTTAAATTATCGTTTGCGGTATCCGGGTTCCAGTCCTCTACGGCATAAACTGTTTCAACAAAACTTTATGCTTTAGAAATTTAAGTATTTAAAGTTAATTTAAGCATAGGATAATTCTTCTGGGATTAGCATATTTATGTTTAGGTTAAGTATTTTACCTGATAGAAATCAAAGTTTAGCTATAGAGGATTATCAGTTTCGTCCGTATAAAAAACGTCATGCTGCAGTTCAATACGTTCTATGTTCAGTACGCAACAATTCTATACGAAATATTAATCTACCAACTTCATCTATTGTTTTGTGTTTATGTCCTGTATTGTATTGTTTTCTTCGGCTGCTCGATGTAGGTTGCCCGCTGAATGTCAATCGGCTTCAATCCCTCCGATGGCCGCGGGTGTGGCTGACGTTCGCATTGGCGGAGCATTATCGCCAAAGGGCGTAACACTAACCCTCTCCCCCCCCATGTGCTATCTCAACGTGTATTGCACGAACTGTCATGCATGTGAGGAGCACTCCCCATCGTTTTTCGACGCGGCGGTCCACTACACGGTCATAGGGCCACTCCTGTGAATGGAAAGGACCTGAAAAAGGCAGCTAGTCTAGCTGGCGGTAAATCGGCCATCATCGGAGGTTTGCGACGTGCTGTATTGTTCTTGCAGACCTGACATTCCCTAATGATATTGTAACACAACCTGCCTAGTCAAGGAATTCTGTTCTTTTGGAGAAGCTCAATTACGACAGTCTCATGGTTCAGGTGATGATACCGTTCATGAACTGAACGTACTAATGTCATTTTCGTTTTTGCGGTGTAGCACCGCTGTAGTGTAAGCAGGAATTAGCGCGAGTCTTTGACAGCTCAACATCATTTGTTGGTAGGCAAAGGTGCATCCTATATCTAAACCCTAAACTATTTCGGTGTACGGCAGTGTAGCACCGGTGTAGCTACACCGCAAAAACGAAAACGACATAAGAGCGCCGTAATGTGGTGGTCTCTTGGTTTGATGCATACGGTCCAGAATAAACACATTTTTGTCCTCTTCCACGCATTCGCAATATACCATGCTCGTCCAGGTAAAGCGATAGGCCCTTGATCAAACTGCTCTTCGGCAGCTTGTACCTACCCAGCACATGTAAATTTAAGTACTCTGAGAGTGACATATGCGAGCGTCAATTTTGACATAAATTTGAGTCATAACAGACGCAAAATATAGTTCAATAAAACGTACTTTTCGTCGAGCAACAAACTTTTAAGTCTCGGAGCACTTAATATTACATGACATGTTTGTTTACGTCTCATCTTTTATGTCAAAGTTGGATTCCTTCACATGTAAAATTAGCTATTTCTAAGTGTGAGGTTTGTAACTATTGCTATCTCTTCGGCGTTTGGTGCTTGCTACTTGTGCTTGCTTGTAGATGTACTGTTCTGCTTCTTGTAGTTCTTCAAAACACAAACTCTAGATTAACATTTGAAATGGGCCTATGTCCAAAACGTAAACAAATCGGGTGTTGATACCATTCTTTAGCACCACTTGATAGCTACTAATCGTGTAGTTCCGCATAATCGAGAAAAATCATTGAAAATAACTCGATTTTCGAAACGGCCGATCAAAAGGCCAGCCTTTCATTTATTTTATTTCATTGATAAGCATAGTGACGTAGAAGGGCCGATGATTGAAAATTTTCAAACCAAAGCTAGGCCCTACTGGTTGAGGCAGGGCCGATGATTTGTTTTGAATTTATTTGACGGTGCGAAAAGGCTTAGCAAAGGGCGTACCATTTGTGATGAAAAACACAACGGCTTAACAAAAAGGGCCTATCCATTGAACGATTCACAAAAAGGCTTATTAATTTATAAAATTGAATTGTTATCGCGTTTCATATATTTTTGATAGTTTTTCGCATATTTTGGATGTTGTATACTGAGATACAGTAACTATTGTTATTGTGAACAATATAAATGCCAAAAATACTTTAATTTTCTTAAATATGAATTGAATAGTGACGGAAAAATTTAAAATTTTCTGGTTTGTTTACGTTTTGGACATAGGCCGATTTCAAATGTTACTCTAGAACTGTAGGTGAATTTCCATGCTAATTTGGCCCGGATATTGCGTGAAAACCGTAGAACACACATAATCAAGCGAAAAGCCGGTTCCAGCTGGAGAAATTATCGGCTGCTTCTATGGAATGGTGAACACCACGCTTCAACTCTTCTGATGTGGTCCCAGCACGTTGCTGCAAGACTGGCCATCCACTTCGACGATTCCAGAGAAAAGAAGGGCCACAAAACCATCGGCTGCTGGGCGACAGGTCAGGCTGTCTCTGCCACTTAGTTCCTTCTTCGACCATGTTTAATTTTGTTGATACCGATTGTCATTTCGTGATTTCCAGTATCTCCCCAGCTCGGAATGCAGCAGATAGCATCCGAAGAACCGTTCGTGAATAGTTATTCGGTGTTGCTCAATGATCGATTTCGCTTGCATCGCTCATATTACAGCCGCTTGTAATTCTAGTCGAGGAATCGATACAAACCTTAACGGTGCGTGTTTTTGCTGTCACGAAGGTACATGTATTCGATCGTTCCATCTTCTTCGTAGCGAAGCATCTGCTTCAATCCGCTCTCGCTGGCGTCTAAAAATATATGCAGTTGCACTATATTGTACTCATTTGAAAACGAGGTTTGAACCCAATGGATACCATTTCAACCTTGCTCAAAACTGTGAGCCACGTATGCCATTTTGCTCATTGGCTATCGATTCATCACATCCTGTTCCGTTGCGCCATCCTCCTACAAAAGAACCTTTACATCAGTACGTTTGCCAGTATCCCCAAAGGATCGAAGATCGTCATCAGGACTCGCAACACCGCTGACCGAAAAAAAGTTGCTGCTTCAACCTGGTGGGCAACTTGAAAGTGAAACTATTTGTTATTGTGTTTCACCACATTCCAAGAATCTTCTCAGGGGCTAAATAATTGAGCGACTACGTTCAGATCTTTCTCCGACGTCGACGGGCACCTCATCGCAACAAGTACAGCTTTAGAATTGAAGAGGCATCCTCGTATTTCGAAACCCGCTTGAGCATGTATATATGACAAACATTTATTGCCAGACTCACGGCTTCATCCTTACTCTCGACAGTCCTCGTAATGACCGTTTATGATGGCGTTCACGGCTTCCGGCATTTCTTGAGAAAATCGTTCAGCGTTGTTGGCGAGCACGTTGCCCGAAAAGTCATAACGTTCATAACGTACACAGACGAATTATATCGAGGTTCATCTCTCCAGAAGAACCGCAAGCAATGTTTAGCCTCTTTGTTTGATAGAACCTGGTGAAACATGTCACGTGTGTCTCCTGATACAGCAATTCTAAATTCTCGAAATCGTTGCAGAACGGCAGGAAGAAGTTTCAGCTGATATGGGTCTTTGAGAAGAAATGTGTTCAGCGACACTCCACGTGTTTTGGCAGCAGCATCCCATACGGACCTAAGCTTGTTCGGTTTGCTGGGATTCGTTACTGGGAAAATGGGGAAAAAGCAAACACGATTCCTCGGTGCCTGCTCTTCTGCTATTTTCACGTTCACGACCCATTCGCTCAAACAACGGAAACGCTACAAAGCCACTTGTTTGCTGTCTGGTAGCTGAACATCATCAAACTTCCATAACAAAGTGCTCCCCCGTCGTCTCTAGACATCGATACTTTGGCGTTGATCTGTATCCCAAAGCTATCCAGCGAAAAATACTCCTTCACAGTGGTATGCAGTGTTTCGCATTGACATATGTGGTAGCTGTAACTTTCCTGACAGCCATTCTGCTTGGACTCGTCAGCGATAGAGCAAGGACCATAAATGATCCATTCTAGCCGAGTTAACGCAGCAGCGGGTTGATTGTCCTGGCCTTCTTTTGAATCCAGCGGACGTCCCAGTTGGATATTGCCGTATAAAACTCTTGCCCAGGACACTGTTTGACGTCTGCCTTGACGTAGGTTTTGTGCGAGTAGTTCAGATTTTTGCGATGCGCGTGCAAAATTTGGATGCGTTGCTCCTCTTGCTTGGACGCCATTTTGATAACTGATCACTGAAAATCAAAATATAGGCAAGATAGCAAAAAGCTCTCGTCAATGTTTTCCTTTGCCGGCGCCGGTGGTGTAGTGGAAGGCGTTACTGCTTTCTCACCCCAATGGGTCTGGGTTCAATTCTGGGTTTCTGAGGCATAACAATCTCTGGTCACGTCTTCTTTCGGAAGGGAAGTAGAGCCGTTGGTCTCGGCCAATGTGTGTTGAATGGGTGCCTTCCTGCACATTCGATTGCCGTCAATGGATGGCAATCGATGTCCGTCCTTGATTTGGCACTAGATTGCGGAACAGAGACCGA
Source organism: Ochlerotatus camptorhynchus (assembly GCF_037179485.1). NCBI lineage: Eukaryota > Metazoa > Arthropoda > Insecta > Diptera > Culicidae > Ochlerotatus > Ochlerotatus camptorhynchus. The sequence goes on along the minus strand of NW_027040793.1, from coordinate 195,817 downwards.
CTTTAAATAAAAGCAAGAAGAAGAAGAAGAAGAAGAAGATGTTTTTCTTTTATTATTTCACACGAAAGAACCAGATCTTCTTTAAATCTGAAGTGATGTCTCCGAGAAACCCATTTTTGATTTTTTCAATTTACTCACTAGGTTACTTTCACCTTAAAAATAATTACTTTAAAATTATCCTTAGACCTTGGAAATAAGTTTTAGGCTCACATGAATTTCAATATTTATTTATTACAAATTTCAAGAATTCCTCTTACTAAAAATTAATGATTATTCCAGGCTTAGAACAATTTCGATACATTTCGAAACTTGGTCATATTTTCAAAACATTTCCGGATTGCGCGAGATTTTTGATGAAGCATGATCATGAGCATGATTGACCGCCCACAGTTGCTACTCTGTTATTGCCAGATCAACTGTAATTACACAGAGAACCAATAGACGATGCTTGGGGCTAGCAATCATCCTCAATGTGTAAAACTGGTGATCTCAACTAGGGAATACCAGCGCCGGCCGCGCTAGAACACAGGTCAAGAAAGGAATGGGTAGGAATGTTTTGACGTAACACTCGCTTTGATGGAAGCCGAGAACACCTCTGCACTTCCACGAGGTTCACTGGGATATTGGATGAGATGGTTGGGATTACAGCAGGGTTCGTTTTGGGATTGGGATTGAACCCATGAGCTTCTGCTCAGTAAGCAAAAACGTTTGCCACTAGGCAAACGAGCTTCTTTTTGATCATAGAGTTGTTGCTATTACCAAGCAGTCATATTAACGAATAAAGCAAGGCGAATCTTGAATGTGGATGGGCCTGAGATTAGACTCATGATGTTCTTCTCACTAAGCAAAAACGATCGATTTAAGGCCACCGAGCCCCTTATATACCATCATACCTTTACTCGAGATGTTGTAATCATTCAAACCCGGCACCGACTACGACAAGTTTCGCAAAATACACGATAAACAAGCGATTTGACCATAAATCTCTTTGATATGAAAGCACCTGGGACCTCGTTCTTCTGCTCAGTAAACAAGCCACTGCAACTGACGATCTTTCAAATCCGAAATATAAAACTATGAAAAAGCACTTAGGCCTTCATTAAGTTCCACTTTCATCCGACGCATTGTTCAGGCTATCGTGCCTCTTACAGTCTTACATCATAGCAAGCTATGACCGACGTAACGATTGTGAAGGCCTGCTTAAACAAGATATTAAAATGAAATTACGTTCTCTAAAGCAGTCAATAATGTATCCCAAACGGGATCAAGCATGCACTCTATTTTTCTAAACATTCCAAAGCGTTCCACCCAAGATCAAACAGGTTCAATTTTCTACAATAGTGGCTTGGGATAAATCGTAATGAGAAACATGGCACTCTTCCTAATGCAAAAACCACCACCATCTGCGCGAAATTTTTGAGGAAGTCCAAAAAAGTTCAATCTTCGGTATTTGTTTGTTCTGTCATCTGTTTTCTATTTTTTTTTATACCGTTGTGACGGTTATTTTCTCAACATTTCATTGCTGGTACCTGTGTTTGTCATTGCACCGTAAAATCCAGATTATTATTTTTAACAAAATTGTCCAGAGACCAGTATTCTTTCAGTATTGCAATTAATAATTAGCTACTTAACTACTTGAAGTCTATAGCTTTGTGGGAAAAAATATTCAAGGAGAAACCAATCAATTTTAACATGCTAAAATGGATTGTCTATCGACTCGCCGAAAATGTAAGATCCAAAAATTTAAATCACAATCTTATCAACCATACGACATGACTATTTAAACCATAAGAAAGGGGACCTTAAATCCTTTGAAAAAACATAAAATCTTCAAAAATCCGTTGAAAATCACCGAAAATATTCGAAACAATAGTGAAAATGTGATTTTGGTTTGGTGCTCGAAAAGTTAAACTCGCTTATCGTCATTCCCTATCAAAAGCATCTACCTTGTTTTTACGACTCGACCCAGAGTCATCAAATTCAAACCGATGCCGGTGTTGTTGCATTCGCGGTTTCCCGGTGCTGTGTTGTGCATTAATCGCCAAAAGAAATGGGGACAATCTTAATTGGTGCATCGCACCAAGCAAGCAGATTAATCCACGTGATCAAGATCGGTTTCCGAAAAAAAAACCGCCGCCGGAATCTACAAAAAAAAAAAAAAATACAATCATATTGAGGTGTTGCTTTGGTTTGATTGGTGAGGTGCCGTTCCGTTGATGATGGGACGAGGGCAGCAAGACGGCTGATTGCAAGCCCTGCTCTGCCTGTGTTTAATTAAACTGATTAAGACCGAGACCTCGAAATGAGCAAAAATATCAAACCCAAATTAAACGAATATAAGTGCGCTTGCTAATTAAAATTTCAGTCAGTGCAAACAAATAAGGTGCCCAACCGGTCAGCCACGCACAGCGGTCAAAAAAGGCATTGCTATGGTTCAGATTCAGACTGTTCCAAATAAAATAATGACAAAAATGTACACCAAGTTACTATCAACATTACTGATTTTTTTAAAATTTATGCCAAGATTGAGTACATCTCGGACCACTGTCCGTCGCCGTGCCTTCATCGGTGGGAAAAAGTATCCAAATTGAGGTTCGTTTTTTTTTGCCATGTTGGGGCAGGGAAAGGGGGATCGGTCTGATTAGAGTACATACATAATGTTACGTGAACGAAAGGTCCCCTCTCGCACCTTTCGGCCCATGTCACGTACCAGTCGTCGAGGGGACCATAAAAACCGAAATGAGTGTTTTTCGACAAGAATGTTGATGCTACCGGTTTGATATCGTTTAAATGACAATATAATTACGGAATCACGATACGACCGGGCGGTGCTGTGACTGTTATTGAACTTTTGTCTAGGGAAGTGCGGCAGAGAGCCATAACTAGACGGACGCTCTTCGCTGGTTCGTTAGCTGGTTGACTTGACCGACGACCATGTACCTACACACATTCATTGCACAGGAAATTGACTCGTAATTACGGTCATTGTTTGTCGCTTTTCATGTGCGCGAATGCGGCACTCGCAGCGTGTGTGTGTTTGTATTAAGATTCTGCTACTTAGCGGGAAGTGCTCGCTGTGTGTAGCATTTGAGGAATTTGCGTACACGTGCTATTTTAGAGTTCATTAGATCGAAGGTTACGTTCTGCGGTATGCGATGAGTAAGCTGATGACGGTTTTGCTCTACCGGCGTTGCGCTAGCGTTGTTGATGGGGTGAGACAAAATAAACTGTGCGAACACATTTTAATGTTTTGTGTTATTAGTCGAACTGTTCAATTAAAGCGATTCTAGAGCAGAATCTTTTGTATAACTAGAACGTAATTATCAAATTGTGAATCCTGTAAAGCTGGATTTATCGGGAAACAAACAAATACATTTTCAACCACCGATGCCAAAAACGGGTTCTCAACTTTTTTGAATATCATTACTATTGTCTCTATATCTGACATCGCACAGTGTTTCGTTGGAGATCTTCTTAAATTTATTTTCCCATGGAATTTTCCTCCAAAGTTCTGAGTTAGAACTTCTTTGGATTTCTACTCATAACTACGACTAGTACTACTACTATTTCTGAATAATTCTGCTCAGCATTTCCTAAATAATCTCACCTCGGAATGCCACCGAATAATTCTCCTTAGAATTCCTTTCGAGCTATCATCAGGTTCAGACCTCTTATCACAATTCTCCAAGGAATTCTTCTTTTAAGTTTCCATAGAATGTATCTGAAGTTGTCCACACAACGTCCGTATCCAACCGGGAGATTTAAGGTTTTATTACAGATTAGGATAAAAAGTATACAGAATTTGATTTACGATATGAGCAGATACTTTTATTATTATTATTATAGTCACTTCAACGCTCTTGGGTCATTCGTGAATTTTCCCGGGGGTGAGATTTGAACTCGTGACTTTGGCGTGAGAGGTATGGATGCTAACCACTACGCCGGGGTCGCCCCCTAAGCAGATTCTGTAATGTGGTCGTCAGAAGGTTTTTGAAATAATTTTCAAATTTTTAGATGTTCGTTGGTAAAGGTAGGCATCGTATTCAGCCGTACATAAATTCCGAAGGAGCGGAAAAATGCGGATATTACAAAGACAATTAATTTTCACTTAACAAGCCTCTGCAAAAAAGAAAATATATTCTGGCAACCTAGGCATCAAGCATCTATAATTAGGGGAAAAAAGAAGAAATACTGGCAACCATGGTTCGTTCCTGTTCTAACATCGTTTGGTTGATAATACACGGACAGAAATGAGCCTAATTTAAAACAACCATAAATGTTGGTGGAGTTCAAACTAATAATTGTGTTGTTTAAATGTCAATGATTTGGCTTGAAAATGAATTTTAGTTGAATTTTAGTTTTTTTTTAACCAAAACCAGATTTAATTCAATCAAAATTTGGGTGGTTAGAATCGGCATGCATAGTTTGATCCATCATTGCAAATTAAGCAAATGTTAGATAAGTTCAGTGGGATGTATATAGATACAAATAAAATGGATTTGGTTGCACTCAAATCACCTCAGTCATCGCCGAGAAAAGCGAATGAGTATTATTAATTTATTGCAAATTTTCACATTTTTTGGCCAAGTGAACTAGACTCAGGTTAAAACTCACTTAAATGAAGTATTTAAAAAAATTGTCCTTATCTTCGGGACCAAATGCTCGATCGCGATGATCTATATATATATAAAAATAAATTTCTGTCTGTCTGACCTTTATCGACTCGGACTACCGATCGGCGTGAAAATTTGTATGCAGGGGTTTTGGCGCCGGGAAAGGTTCTTATGATGGTTCGAGGGAGGCTCCCATACAAATGAAACAGAAAAATATTGCATGATTTTTTGAATCGGTGCCTAAACTCAAGCTTATATTGAATCCCGAGCAAGGCCAGGCACAGTCAGCTAGTATTAAATAAATTCCTATGGCAAATAAATTCAACCAAAATAGAATTGTGTGAAATGAGTACTGTTTTACTTGTCAAATTTCACAATTTTGGTTATACCTTATTATTTCAGCCCTCTTTTCTAATGTTTTAATGAGTTTGATCATGAGTTTTTTTAATGGTCTTATTGCACCAAAGTTTACTATAAACAATGAGAAAGATTTGAAATAACGGTTAAGTAAAATTATGAAAAAAAAAACAATACTAATGTGCCAACGGGCAGATAAAATCATATGATTATTGGAACTCCTAAACCAGACATCCAATCGAGAAAAACTGTTGATGAAGTTCTACCGAAGCAGGAAACACACAATTTTTTGTTTTTTTCCACACAAATCGGTTCAGTCATCGCCTAGTAAAAAAGCTAGTAGGGGCAGGAACGGAGGCTTGACGTAGGACCGCTAGTGGACGTAACCAATATGTTGATCATTTAGTTTTTATGTCTTTCCGTTTTTATATTAGTGGCCCTGAAAAGGCCGCATCCTGGGCAATTCTACTAAACATCCAAATAATAGTTATGTGTTGTGAGAAAATACAATAAAGTTGATAAAACATATGAACACGATTGCAAATAGAGTAATACAGATGAAACCATCCCAAAGTTTTTCACAAAAAAAAATACTGTGTACACTTAGGTATTCTTTAGAAAGCAATATTAAGGTGATACTCAAAGGAAGCCTTAGCGTGAAACTTCAAAGGCACAAATGTCAGCTTCCACAAAACATACAAATTTGAAATTGCTACTCTCTGTTTGTAGTAGCACAGCAAACAAGGAGTAGCAATTTCAAATTTTTATGTTTTGTGGAAGCTGACATTTGTGCCTTTAAAGTTTCACGCTAAGGCTTCCTTAGAGTGTCATCTTAATGGCTTCAAGATTCTAATCTATGAACAAACTATTTCTGAACTTCAAATGAACTTAAAGTATATTTACGACGATCCGCAATAAGAGCATACCATAGAATTTATACACATTATTTTAAAATTTTTGTCAGCCAGAAACAGTTTAAAAAAAATTACGGAGAAAATACAGATTGAAATTAGAAATAATATGGCAACACTGCGTCGTCTTCGTATTAGTGAGATGTGTGCTATTCCACTCATACGTCGTGTCTAACGCTTATCCGTCCGTTGGTCGAAAGCAAATGACGAAGAATTTTTTTTTACTTTACTGATCGTTATTTCTTGTATTTTTGTGGTTTACATGTATTACTTATCAAGTGACACAGATGCGTCTTTTAAAGTTTAGTTCTTTTGAATTTCAATTATTATTAGTTACAGTTCCTAGTCCTATCAGGCCTGTTTTAGAGAATGACCACCTTGGTGGGATTGGTTTGTTTTAAGGTAAAGAAAGAAAACGATTTGGCAAGCATTTTTATTATCGTTGCTTTTCTGCTGTCATTTTCCAAATTAACACTGAATATTCATGACTGATTTTCTCAGAACTGAGTCGGCAAAATTTTCAAATGGAATTGGTAGTAGGACCCTATACACAATAAGGAACGTTTTTGAAAGTTTGGTGAAAAAAATAGAATACATTTTAAATCAATAAAATAGCTATTCAAGTCATCGATCAAAAGTTTAGGGTCACCCCACAGTATACGGTTTCACTGTTATACATTTAGGTGAAATTTAAGTAAACAAAAACATACATATTGAGCCACGTACCAGATATCTAGAATTGGAAGGCAAATGGAAGAGAATTGAACAAAACTTACTTTTGAGCGATATATACATCGTACTGTGGGGTGACCCCAAACTTTTGTTCCATGACTTGAAGAACTATTTTATTGATTTAAATCAGGGTGCCTTCCATTAATTTTGACAAAAAAAATGTTTTAAGAAATTATGGAATAATAAGACATTATGAAAATATTTTGGTTATGTAAACAACAACAAAAGATTTTTAAGTTTGTGTTTGACACATAATACCTGCCAATTTAGCTACATAATAGGCGCAATAAGCGATTTTGTAATTTATCTCACCCACTCTTCGCTCTTCACTCTTCGCGAAGAGACGATCAGAAAAACGCTCATTGTGACTCTTTCAAAGCTAAATTTGCAGGTTTGGTGTGTGGAACACAAACTTTACAATGTTTTCTTATTGCTTGCACATACAAAATATCATCGTAATATCTTATTATTCCATAATTTCATAAAACATTTTTTTTAGTCAAAATGAATGGAAGGCACCCTGATTTAAATTGTATTCTTAGTTTTGCTTACCAAACTTTCATGAACGTTCCTTATTGTGTATAGACGAAGGGTCCTACTACCAATTTTAATTCAAAATTTGACTCACTCACTTCTAAGTAAATCAGTGTATTTTGGTGAAGTTTAAGAATGCAAAATTTTTAAAATATCCAGAGCCAAATACCTACAAAGAAATTTTTGTTTAATACCTTTCAAACGGTCTAAAGAGAACTAAAATTGGACGGAAAATGACAGTGATATCAACAAAAACACATTTGCATGTTTTGTGTAAGGTGGCCCCAAACTTATGATCGGAAGTGTAGGTGTACGAGAAAGGCAAAAATAACTTTTGCTAAGGTTTAAGCTGGTTTCAACCACCAATTTTGTTTAAAATTATTCTGCCAGTTCTTTCGACAGGTATTTTCAGATACTGTTGGAACCAAATTGATGGATAGACTAATTGGAAAAGATTAGATATGATAAAAAAAAAACTTCGTTGAATTAAAAAAGGGTTAATGAGCAGTGAATGACATTTTATGCATGTAGTAAAAATTTGTGCTTGAAAAGTCCGTTCTTTTGGAGGTTGTAAACATTAAAGTTGTCCTAAAAATAAATGATATTCAAAACCTAACTTTTTTGGTTTTGAATATTCAGCCATTCCATAGCAAAACGATATAGTGGTTCTCAGAATTTCGTAATAATTGGTAGTTTTGCCTTATCGAAAAATATTAGACCCTTATTTTTGAAAGTGAGATGGACAGATTTTCTGTGTCAAACATATACTTTACAATCTCTTCTTGTAACTTACAACAACTAATTTTTATTAAAACATGTAATGATTTCATAATTCATAAAAAATAAATTGTTATAAAAAGTGAGTAGAAGAAACCCTGATTCTGAGAACCAGTATATCGTTTTGCTATGGAATGGCTGTATAAGGACAAATGTTGTTCAGCAAAGCTTTAGCTTAATTAATTTAAAGCAATCTAGTGAAACTTTTGCTAACTCATTTTAGAGCAATGGTTCAGAATTGCAACTAGTATTTTGTTTATTAATTTAACAATAATTTTACCCCCCCCCCCCCTTATCGTCACGTTTTTCCTATACCATAATATATGCATCAACCCTAATGGAAATTGAATCTCGTAATATTAACTATATTCTTTATAAAGAACGCCTTTCTCAAATATACTCAGCATGGGGCAGACATACACAAACTTTCAAGCAATGCGTCATAAGAAGCCTCAAAAACCTCTTGAAGATGACTTTCATGAAACATTTGAAATAAAAAAGTTGCGGGCAAAAGATGGTTTGCAGAGGGCTACCCTAACGATAAATTTAAATAAAATGTGCTAGGCTACATTTGTGGCAATATTTAGACTTTTGGTGTCGTCGGTGAACTGTTTGTGCTTAAAACCCCCTTCTTTTAGAGATTGTAAGCAATAGTGTGGTCCTCGAATTAGTTGCTACATATTCAGAAACCAACTTTATTATTTTTGAAAATATAGACACGCAATCTCCAGTAAAGTTGTAGCTGAGTTAATTTCAAGCAACGTTGAGCAAAAAACATTGTTTCTATCTCTTAACGTTCTTTATTTAAAGTAATTTTTTAACTTTACTTAGTGTGTTCCTGAAAATTGAAGATTCTTGGCACTAGATTTTTTATTTCAAATTTCTCATAAAAGTTTTCTCCGAGAAACTATTAAACCTTTTAAGACGCAAAAAAAAAATATCTGTATCTCGTTTTATAAAAAAGTTATAGAGGAAATGCCTCTAATGTTGGCCTATGGGTCTAAGATTGGGCCCATCGCTGAAAATCTGCTATTTATCAATTTTATCTAGATGAACGCGTCATTGGGATATTTTTGGTCGCTGTTGAAAATTTAGTTGATTGCTGAATTTTTGTATGCGCCCAAGTTAGGGGCATTAAGGCCGATATTACATCCATTTCCTCTGCCTTGGTATAAAAAATACATAGTCAAATTTATTTGATACGAGTTTTAAAAATAAAATATCCATAATTTTTTTTCGTATACTGTATATCAAGTTGAGCCCTTTTCAATGGTAACTTGAAAACATGTGTATTTTGCCCGTACAGAGTGTAACACTTTTGTAGAGATATCCATTTGCTTTGCTGGGCAAAAAAGTGTATTTTATCTAGTTCTAAAACAAAGGATTTAGAGCTAAAAAACTAAAGCTCTGCCAATTTAGAATCGATACGCTTCTTTTTGTCCAATACAGCGCTCCTAGTGGTCGGTTCTGGAATATTTTGACATAACTTTGTTTACAATGTCGTTCTCTTGAAATCGTGTGCGAAAATTTAAAACCAATGTTTTTGTTTTCTTGAATTGCGCGAATGGAAGAAAATAGAAGAGAATTAATTTTGCAAACAAAATATGAAAACCTGACATGTTAGGGTACGAGGATCGCAAAGGAGTTGAAAATTGTCAAAACCACCGTCTGTACAGTGCTGTCTGTTTACCGGAAACTGCGTCAGAACGTCATGAAGGCTTTCAAAGCTAATCCAGGACGTTCGGACGTGGATGTGGTCAACAAACTCGGTGCTGTTTGCAGTACAGTTCGGAATATATGCGTTCGGGAAGATTTCTTCAAGTATCGAGTTACTAAGCAATCGAACCGGAGCGTAAAGCAAAACATTACGGCCAAAACGCGGGCCCGAAAGCTGTATGACCAAATGCTGACCGAATTCAACGGATGCATATTTATGGTCGATGAAACGTATGTCAAATTGGACTTCAAACAGCTTCCGGGACAGAAGTTTTACGTTGCCAAGGGTCGCGGAGATGTTCCCAAAAAATTTAAATGTGTTTTTGCGGACAAGTTCGATGCTCAGCACGGAAAACAAGATCGACGAAAAACAAATCAAAGGAAAAAAAAACTTTGCTGAACAACGTATGTCTTTGAGATTAAAAATTAAAAATTTAGATGTTGAATACCAATTATTTTCAGGACAACCCTTTTATTTACAAGCTGAAAATGAAGATAATTTTCATGCACAAAAATTCACCAAAAACACCAAATGTCTCAATATTACAGCAAAATCTCTAGGACTACTATTCCGGCTAAGTCCTCATTCAGAGCCACTGTGCATTGCCTTGTTGTCCTTATGGGAGTCGTTAAAGTCATCCCTTCGATACGTATAAAATGTCCGATCAGGGGAAAATGAAACTAAGTGGGTAGAGGGTGAAATTAGACTATGATAGATGCTGAAATCTTTAAAATTATGTAAACGGTAACGTTTGTAAGAATATAAAAAAAATCGAAAAAATTAGTGATAGTTTTGATGGAAAAAAAACCGTCAAACGTCAAGTGCTCATTTAACTCAAAACGGTAATTGAATCCATAGGCGACATTTAAAACAGACAATAGACTAGCATGTATAATGCACGAAAACCAAACGACAAATACATCAAATGAAATGAAGCGTTCAAATTTTTTTAAATTGTTATGATTAGTGATGCACCGAATATTCGGCTGCCATAGTATACAGCCGAATATGAAGTTTTGCAGGGTCAACATTTAGCTCAAACACCTTGTCGGCCACTTTTTAGGTGGGAAATGGCCGAGTATTAGTTAACATGTTGGTATAAACGCCGAATACCTAACCGAATAGCACTATTCGGTGGATCACTACACATTTCAAAAAAAGTAGTGTAAATTTCTGCTCAATACAACGGATCTCCATGCGGCTGTACTAGCACTTCGGATTGCCATGCTGAGTACCGGAATTATGTATTAGCTCTCCGGTGCCAATTCCTTCGGATTGAGTGGATCTACAGACATCATGAATGCAGCATTCGTCGCATCGCTTAACACCGTCTCTAACTCCTTCAAGGAAATCCAGGATTTATCATCATTTCTACGCAAACCGACAATAGAGTCCAGCACAAAGGAATACAATTGTAACTGTTTACATTTTTCATGAATGGATGTCATTTTACAAAACACACCAATTTTATTAGATCTCGGGTAATTTCCATTCGAGCACGAACTGGTATTTCCGCAAGCAAAACTTTTCCACGAAAATAGCGAAATCTTTAGGCTTACATTGGAAAACAGTTGTTTTTGGAGGCCGGTATGCCGCAACTATTACAATGACTTCTACTATTATATCGCTACTTGTTTTGTTCTGTAAGTTTGTTTTGGTTTGATGAATGTTAAACCAAGGGTATAGGGTAGAGCGCTACTTCGTCGTAATCGCCTATTTCCGTTCTATCGATCAGAAAAGATCAATAATATCAATGATTTCACCGTGCACAAATCGACAATGGGTTTGTTCCGTTCTAAATCCTATTAGAGCACATTGTCTGCATACTTACGCTTATTGTTCTCAAAACAAAAGAAGCGCTCCTAGCGAAACGAAGAAAATCTACTGACGTTTCAATGCGTTAGGACGGAATTAAAACTCGTAGGACGAATTTAGAATCAAGAAGAACTATAATGTTTTAAACAATATCTCAACAATTTTGATTCTTTATCAAATCGTACCGTTGGAAAGGTGAATAAATTTAGAAGTCATCTTTGATAGAAATATTCCTTTTTTGTTCAAACCGTTCAAAAAAAAGAGGTAACGTGTGGGTTGTGCTTAGTAAGACGGAAATTAGATCAAAAACCCTACAAGGCAAACCCTTGCAGCAGAAGCAATACGCAGCACAAAGAAGAGAGTGAATTGAATTTTTTGTATAATTGTTCATTGTTTAAAATGGTATAAGGGTACGGCCTTATTTATCACTAGGTTCCTGATATTTTCATAAAATTCCTACCAACCCTGATCACAAGTAAAATTCAGAATGTTTTGCTGTGCATGGATCCACCAAAATACTTTATATTCTGTTATCATAGCTCTGATAATCTATAATCGCTAAACAATTTAAATGGTTCCGTACCAACAGATATTAAAGGATTGACATCGATCAAAGGTGAAATGATTAAATTTAATGATCACGACATCCATGACGAACATGGATGCAATAAATACCAAAATATTTTGAAAATTATAGTTAACTAAAACAATAACTGCATCACTACATATCTAACCGAAAACTATTTTCTCATTTTTTTTTCAGGTAAGAATCAAGTACAAAACATAATAAGTAGAATCCATCAGTTACCCAATTGTAAGTAAAGTATGAAGCTCCTAGGATGTATAATATATTGTATATGCTTATCCTTCAAACCCATGCTACGTGACGATACAACGGTTTTGATAGTTTTTGTACTGTAACTGCAAATAATGAAAAGTATCCCCTAAACATTATAGCAGATTTCGAAAATGTGTTAAGTTTCCCATGAGAAATGATCAAGTGTTTCTGATTTGACAAGCTCAAAACGTGTTGATGAGTAGCTGTTGAGTAGTATAATTGAGAAGCGCAAATAGTTGTTACGTCACGCGACATAGCACCTCACCAAATAGTTTTGAGCTACTCAAATAATAAACTACACACTTAAAAATAACTATTTTTACATGAGACGTAATCCATCTTTGACGTAAATTATGGAACGTAAACAAACATGTCATGTAAAATTTAGTGTTCCCAAACTGAAACGTACGCAACTTGACGAAAAGTACGATTGATTGAATTTATCTTCTCGTTTCTTTCAACTGATTATTATGTCATTTGGGCCGCTTGCTTGTGTCGGTCTCAGGGCACGGAAATTTACATGACTTTTTGGTAGTGTGTGGATACATCCCGGTAGAATGTGTCACCAGTTTATCCAACTTTGTTACTTCGAAATAGGGAGCAGAATGGCTCCAGCTCCCCCCTCCCCCCTCCAAGACCCAAGTCGAAGCACGGGGTTTTTCTAAAGAATATTAATCAGAAATCTATTCAAAAGATGCTCTACACACTAAGAAACGACTAATTTTACACGTGTGATGGAATCCATCTTTGACATAAAGGATGAGGCTTAAACAAACATGTCATGCAAAAATAAGTGCTCTGAGACTGATAAGTTCGTTACCCGACGAAAAGTACGTTACGACTCAATTTGATGACACAATTGACGCTTGTATTAAACCATCATGGGGGAATTGACGTATTCTCGTCAATCTAAGCAGCGTCCGAACTTCTCAGCGTCACGGATCCATAAGACGTGTTTGCTTATTTACATTTATCTGCTGCTTGCTAGATCTTGCTAGAGATCCATTCCAATCTACATAATGGTTCAAAACTGTTTGAAAGCGTTTTTACAACGCTTCAAACTTCTCAGTGTGACTATTGTCGTCAACCCCTTTTTCTTCGGCAACCTTTCCAATTAAACTGCTGTGGTTAACAAGCTGTTCTATAATCGGCAACTCGATATCAGCTGCATTTTGTAGTGCGTATATATAATCTAAAGAAAAATCTGGCATAACAGGATTTCTCAGTCGTAAAAATGTAATCGTATTGAAGCTGAAAGGCTAAGGAATCGTTTGAATTCATTCAGCGAAGTGTTTTGATGAGAAAATACAATGAAATTAACGATTGAATTGTGGTTGCCGAAAACGGTCAATGGGTGCCGAAGCTGACATTTACCCTATTTAAAAAAAATGAGCATTGTAAGTAATTGTTTACCCTGCTAGCGTCTCGGGGGGCTTCCGACGCCGTTCTCCAGCCTAGATGTACTATTACTTTTCCGCAACCCCAGTCCATATTCCCACAAAAATTCTCGCACATCAAGTTGGTGGCCGATCCACACAATCCACCTTGATGCTGGTGATAGTGTTGGTAGGCTTTAGCAAATCAGCTCGTTATTTGAATCTAACATGCATTCCTCAACGGTGATTACCACACACTGCTCGCAGCGTGCTGGCGCGGCTAGGTTCACCACCACCACACATCATAGAGGTTAGCTGACGATGATATTGTATTTAAGTAAACCCCTTTAGATTCGCGAGACTGTGTGGTGGATCCGCTTGCCCCGAACTTGCCGCCGCTTTACTACACCACATGTAAGCGAAGAAGATAACTGCGCTCCCTTGTGGGCACTCAATGCATGTGTTGGAGCAAGTACAAGCTCCAATCGCTAAAGTATTGGGGACTGTTTATAAACAACGTAGACCGTTCTTTAGAGCTTTATACCCCCCCCCCCCCAATTTTAGAAATTGGTGTGGACTGTAGACACTTGGGCCGGGGGGGGGACTCGTAAAGTGTGTACGTGGTTTATGAACAGTCCCTTGCAGGGTCACTTTACTACACACTATCATTCGTCTCTCGTACGTAGAGCAGCGGGAAGGCACTTTAAAGCCACCACGCGACCAGTCAAGTACCGAGAGAGAACGAACCGGAGAGGCCAGAAATAATAAAACAGCGGAATGCTTATTTATGAAACACGTGATTTTCTGCTTTATGAATTTTCTGTTATGTTTCTAGCACTATTCATTGGCCTCCGCTTCGCTTTGCGCCCTAACCCACCACCACGGCCGCTCGCTCACCCTAGTTAAATGGTTATTGCTTGTAAGTCACTGTTTTATGTTTCGCGAGGTGCAAATGGTTCGGGGTGGAACGGTAGCCGCGCACTCATTCGGGTGCGGTTTACGGTTCACCACAAGAATGCGATATGCGAAATGATGTGCCAAAAGTCCAGCTGCGCGACTGGGTGGTTGAACCGGTGAACTTTCGGGCGAACAAGAGGGCTAGCGTGTGTGAGGGGCTGAACTTTCGATCGTAAATCTTCTGGGCTTGTGAACAGCTACCATCATCGGCATCATCTTCAGCTTGTGGGACTCAAGTTTTGACCACAAGAATCGTCGTTCAACGAGTGGTTTATCTTTATTGTCTGCGTTGATCGCGCCCCCTTTCGTTAAACTTCGAATGCATTAAGGAGGTGCAGTTGGTTTGATGTGCTTTGCAAATTGCATCTTTTTTCTATGTCGGCTGTTCGCGCATAGCTAAAATTATTCTTTTTTGGTGAACAGTAACGAATGGAGACTTACAATTAATTAAATTATGACGGCATAATTCGAAAATGACAAAGTAAATTTTATGCGAAATCAAACATCACTCGCTATAAGTTGAACCGGGAGAAGGAGAGAAATAGAGACTGCCAAGTGTGAGCGACCGGAATGGTATGCTGCTATCTTTTCAATACACACTCACCATGATTCCTTTGGCACGAAGGAAACGAAGCACGCGACAGCAGGAGACGGTGGCTGGCTTTCGATTTTTATCGCAGTGGCTTTAGATAAATACTTGCCGCCTCTGCCACCTGGGTTACCCTGGCCAATAACCAAACGATCACTGCTAGCTGGCTGGATGACTGACTGAATGGAAAAGGTTTTGTATGCGATTCACCAACATTGCAGCAGTCTTGCTGAATGGATGGAATTCCAGATAGCCCAACATCATCTGGTAGATTAATACTTCCGATAGAGGATAGAAATACGCTTGTATGAATAGTTAAACGATTGTAAGAGCTCATGAAGGAAGCTTGGGTGAACCGGGAGGAGGAGAACCAGCTGGCAGAGGAAGAGGGTTGGCGATACGGTGATGGTGATCCCGGATCGGACCGGTATCCGGGATGGCTTCGGCCGAGCGATCATCGGTCGAATGAATGGTGATGAGGAATTTTATTGTTTTCGTGATTAGCTGAATAGCGGAGAAATGGGGCCATCATCGGTGAATGTTTGCGGGGATTGTGATTTTTGCTTTGATAAGATTTTGTAAAACGCGGCTGGAAGCCTTGATGAATAGAAACGGTTAACGCTGCTGCGGAGCACGGTGCAGGTTTTGATTCACAACAAGTTAATGCTATCTTGAATGTGTAATAATGTTTACAGATAATCATGAGGGTGTAATTCAGGTCATGATCGTGTTCTCGACATTAACTCTAACTTGGTTTTTCTCACATGGTTTCCAATAGAAAATTATGTTAACCATATGACTAGAAAGAACATTTGGTGGGTAGTGAATATTTTGATGGAAAAACTATTACAATTTTGTCCAGAGATAACTTTTTTTTATCAATTTCATTCTGGGCATTTTCCCGACCTAACGCACTCATAAGCAGTATGTGTTTGCTCTATCCATTCCAATCAGTAGAATTGTTCAAAACGGTTTTAAAACGCTTTTACAACACTCTAAGTTTTTCTGGTGTCGGCAACCTGTTTTTATTTGGCAACCTTTCCAATTGAACTGCGTGTTAGACAGCTGTCTTATTGTTGGCAGCTCGAAGTCAAACAACATTTTGTAGTGCATATGTTTCATTTCAAGAAAAACCTGGTAAAATGTGACTGCTCAGCCGCAAAAATCTAATCAGATTTATGCTGAAAGACTCTGAATTTGCTTGAATACATTCAGTGAAATGTTGTGATGAGAAAATAATATAATTTTGGTTATTTATTAGCTTGAGATTTCTAAAATTTGAGAACCAAAACTCTTAAAACTGAAATTGAGATCCCACAGAATTTTCCTGGCATCATAAAGCATCTCGAAATTAATTCTAAATCTGACATTTGGAAGTCTTATCAACTTCCCAACAAACAATTTGATCTGATTAAAGGCTGAATAAGCCATTTTTTAGCTGAAGAAGCATATTTTTGCCTGAATAAGCTCTCATGCTGCTTCGAATGTTTGTTGGGTTAGCAATCCTTATGAGTATCTGATCTCTTAACACTTCGAACACGATGCCTCCGGTAAAATGTGTAACGGCGATTTGGCATTGTTTGAAAAATCATTGCTCAGCAATTTATCTATAGATTTCAAATTTATTGAAACCGAATACTTTTTTAAAGTATGTAGTTTTAAATGGCGTCACAAAACTTGAAATTCGTCAATAAATGCTTGAGCTATGATTTTTCAAATATTGTAAGTTTTTCGTTACACATTTTACCGTAAGCAACGTGTTCGGAGTGTTAAGCAGCCCCGTAAGCTAGGGCAGACATATATTGGTATGGTTGAAACGCTTAAATGTCATCCTGAATGCCCGAGCAGGATAAACTAACTAATTTATACCTAATTCTGACCTAATACCAATATTTGGTGTTGATCAGTATGACATAAGAGGTAAAATACCAAAGAATAATACAGAAAAATTGCATGCAAAATACTTTGTAAATAACAAAAAATTGATATTTGGATTCCAAAAGAATACCTGCATTTGCTTAATGTGGTATTGGAATGGTATTGTGGGAAAATATTTTTGGTATTATTTTTTGGTATTTTACCTCGATGATTGGTAAGTTATCGATGTATTGCTGTGGTGGTGAAGCCTGATCGATTTCGTCAAATGGTTATATCTCTTCCTAACTTCGTTTCAAATAAATGCTTTAATCATGAAGTAAGCCTAAAATACCGTAAAGAAAAGAATAGAACAAAAGAACAATTACCAAAAAAAGCATTTGTGCAAAATAGAATTGAATTAGTTATGTCAACAAAACTCTCAATTTTAAATTAAGGCTAAATATGATGGTTCAAAGCTGGCTACACTACCGATCATAAGTTTGAGGTCATGCCCCAAAAAAAAACATAACACATTTATGTTCATATCTCTGTAATTTTACGTCGTTGGAAAGGTATTGTCTGGCAATTTCTTCTTGAGTAAATGGATCAAAATAATTTTCAAATTTAGTATACTCAAAGTTCACCCAAAGTTATAATATTTTTAATAATTTAATATGTTTGATTTTCTTAGAATTGAGATGGCCAAATTTAAATATGGAAGTAGTAGTAGACCCCTTATGAGATAGACCCCACGGGCAATTTTTGTGAAAATTTGAAGGACAAATTAATAAAGTATTTAATTCATAAAAAAAATTATCCAAGTCGCCGATCAGAAGTATGGTGTTTATGGTGAAATTTTACTTTAAAAAGATGTGTTGTAATGTGAAATTATACTTAAAAAATAAGAGGATTTATTAAAGCAGGGTGTCGACTCAAAGTAGAAAAAAAATCCCTGACTTTCCCTGACTTTCCAGTCGGTTTTCAGAAAAAATCCAGTCCACAAAACTTCGTTAGTTTAACCTCAGAAGCTACAACGTGATGTGCTTTATTATACCGTAGTGCAAATTAAGGTTAGTTTAAAATGAGCAGCAGGGTAAGCTTTCGAAAATATCAAGAATAGCATACTCATGGCACGTACAACAGAACTTGATGATACTAATACAATTTTTACAGAACATATGACCGACTACCTACGAAGGATGTGAATAGACCTAGGGCTATAAATACATATTATAATATAATATTGAATAACTACTGCTCACAACTAGGTTCACTATTCATTACTAAGTAATAAAAGGAATATTTAATCAATGTCACCAAGCTCTCAATTTGTGTTTATAATTTCACAGCCAAATAAAAATCAACCCCGTAGACGATCCTTCCTCTTAACATATAAAACAGGGCAGTGATTATTCTTGCTTTGGCAACCGAACCTGAGGATGCACTGCTCATGCATTAGTCAGTTTCGTACTCTTTAGAACTCCATATGACAACCGCAGACATGGCAAAATAATTTAAGTTTAATTATCATTAACATTTTATTCTCTCAGTGAGTTCACATTACAACGAGAAATTGCAAGTTGAATATGTGTTTATTTTCGGATTACTTTTAAAAATGTTTATCATTTGAGCAGAACAATTTTCTCCTGCAAACTCTTGGCTTCTTTTTGAGCATCTTGAGCTCTCGGAATCGAGAGCTTCTTTCATACGACGATCCTTGTCTACATGGAAAGCGAATGAGCATTTCCAGCCCAAAACGCAAACCGGTTGGACATGAGTGTTTCCGATTTGAATGAAACATTTCTCACGTGTTCGCTGCTACTAATGGTTGCATTTTTCATTTAAATATGATTTTTTGCTCCAGAGTAACTTTTGAAAAGGGCGTATAAAAAAATGGATTATTTTTTTTTCAAAAAATCATAACTTGAAAACTATTGATCTGATCAAAATGGCATATGAAAAGAAGTTTTAGGTAGTTAAATTATCTTTGCGGAAAAAATACACTGAAAGAAAAACTTAGTAAATTAGTATTTAAAAAAACGTAAAACGACGATTATCTCAAAACACCGCCCCTTCGATCTTTATAAAATTTTTTTTTTCAAGAAAACTGAAAAAATGCCCTAATTTTTGGTGAAGAGTGTATGCTGGTAACTTTCTTAAAAAAAAATCTATAATTTTTGAAATTTTTGTTGGTTTTTACAAGTTGGTGAAATTGCATATTTTTTAGTAAAATAATAATTTATTTGGATTCTAGGCATAATTTTCAAAAACTTTGCATATAGAAACTGTTTTCCTAAGTCCAGCCGTTCTCAAGTTAATGCAATTTAAAAAAAAATATAATAATTTTCTACATTTTGGGCAATTTTCAAATGTTAGTCGTGATGTCCAGCAACGAGATGTTTTTCCATGAATATATATAAAAAAAAAAAAACAAACAATTCATTCTCAAATATGGTAGCTGTCAGACTTACCCGTTTCTATTTAGACACAGCGGAAAAGAAACAAGTTTATAAGTAAATACTCTCAAATATACCCAAATAATCAACAAACCCACTCATGTGCCTTTTTTCTGTCCTCTATTAGTTGTATACCTGGATAGAATTGTGTATGTCATAACAGAGGCTCAAAACATAAACAGGTAAACAAATATGTTATTAAACCTGTAATTGAGATAAATTCTCTAGGTACTTCTCTGAAGTATACCATATTGTGCCTTAAGAGCTCATCCCGCGATATCACAACTACATAAAAAGGCACCCCGTGGAGGTTTCTTACACTCACACTTAAAATAGTTTGCTATAATCAATTGTACCTAATGAAGATAGGTATAATGTCATATATATATATATATATTGGGACGTTCTTCACCTGTTCCATTCAGTTCATCTCTCTTAGCGTTTCAAGTTAAAAAGCAAGTAGTTTTTTACGATGGATAACAATTTCAAGTGTTGTAAACCTCTACCTAAATCAAAAAAGTGTTGTTCAGATACAAGAAATTTGTCAGATGGAGTAATAGAAAAATTAAAATGTTTTGGCTGTAAAATACCTCTGGATAGTTCTTTGAAAATTTGTAGTAGATGTCGTCTTCAAGTTTACCGTTTGCCATCAAACAAAACGCCTTCGAATGACGGAATGCAGCAAGATCTGGAACAACCTTCTACCAGTGGTGTACGCTCAACAGCACCCATAGATATCGAGAGTGAATCCATGGTGAATATCATCCCATCGGTTACGTCTCTGGCTTCATCGACTTCAGCAGATTCTGTTGTTAATAGAATCTGTTTGTCCCATAATATTGAGACATTCAACCAAGGTATCATGGGTATCCATGTATCACCGATTACGACAAAGAGGCTGAGAAGCGCGTGTTATCCTCAACAGAAAACCAAAGAAATCATGGATGGGGTTAAGCGACACATATTCGATCTTTCGGAAGATGATGACCAAGGAATCCTCAACGCCAAGGCTAAGGATTACGATGAAATGATGAGCCAACTAAAGGAAAAATACGCAGATCCGGAATGCACTCGAGAAGAAAAGACCCAAGTATTATCCGTATTACCAAAATCTTGGCCTGTACAAAGAATCATGGATGAATTCGGTGTCAACAGATATACTGCAGCACAGGTAAGATTTATATTTTTTTTAAACACCATAAAGGAAAAATTAAAAATAATTTTCATTTTCTTTCTTCCCAGGTAAAAGATTTGGTCGCCGAAGATGGAATATTATGTTCCCCTCGTTCCAAAGCAGGACATGGACTGAGAGCAGAGTTAGTAGATACAGTTGTGAAATTCTACGAAGATGACGATATAAGCAGAGTTATGCCGGGCCAAAGAGATTATGTCTCTGTAGTGACGGGTGGTGTACGCCAGGTAATACAAAAACGTCTACTAACAATGTCGCTCAAAGAAACATACTTGCATTTTGCGGAAACCCATAAAGATATCAATATTAGCTTTAGCTCATTTGCAGCCTTACGACCAAAAAATTGTAAACTTCTTAGTAAATCAGGATCTCATAATGTTTGTGTATGTACGATTCACGAAAATGTTAATCTAATGTTGAACAGCCTGAAAAAAGATCGCATATTATGTGATCGCACTATCTATATGGAACAACTTCTTTGCGATTTACAATCTAGAACAGACTTTTGCCATCTTCGAACGTGCATGAATTGTTACGATACGTCATTATCCGAAACAAAATTATTAGAAATATTGGAAGAGAAACAAATATTAGAAGTGTCATTTGAACAGTGGACTACGACAGATAGGTGTAATATTGAGTTGAAAACTTTGCCTTCCGAAGATTTTTCATTTTTCTTTACGGAAAAGTTAGACAAATTAATATATCACGATTTTATAAAAAATAAGCAGGCAGAATTCTTAAAAACAAAAAAACAAACACTAGAAGATGGCGAAGTCGTTGTTATTTGCGACTTTTTTGAAAACTACACATTTGTTCTGCAAGATGAGGTTCAAAGCTATCATTGGAATAATTCTCAATGTACAATTCATCCATTTGTCGTTTATTTTAATGATAATGGTACACTAAACCATTTAAGTTTTGTGGTTATTTCGGACATTTCAAAGCATGACACAGTAGCAGTTCAGTTGTTTTCTCAAAATTATTAGAATTTTTAAAGTCGCAAATAACAGTCCAAAAGTGTATTTTTATGTCAGATGGAGCAGCATCACAATACAAAAAAATAAAAAATTTTGCTAGCCTTTGTGGATTTAAAGATAAGCATAATGTAGAAATTGAACTTCACACGGCAAAGGTCCTTGTGATGCGATTGGCGGTACCCTTAAGAGAATGGCAACCAGAGCAAGTTTAGCTAAGCAACACGAGCACCCTATAACGAACCCTAAACAACTGTACGACTGGGCAAATAGTCGTAAAGAAGATCTTCAAACAAAAATGTCATTTTGTTATGTTTCTACCGAAGAATACAAAAAGGCTTACACGGAATTTGATCCAATTTTTAAGAAAGTGAAACCAATTCCTGGAACTCGAAAATATCATTGCTATATTCCAGTTTCAAACAACCAAATTGCAGTAAAAATATTCTCTAATTCAAACGATACACCCAAATTATTCAATGTATTCAAATAATATGAGTTGTAAAATAAAATAATAAATATATACTGTTTCTTATCTCAACAAATCTTTCATTTGACCACATCAACGTGTTTCTTTTCCGCTGCGTCTAAATAGAAACGGGTAAGACAGCTACCATATTTGAGAATGAATTGTTTGTTTTTTTAATATTTATTCATGGAAAAACATCTCGTTGCTGGACATCACGACTAACATTTGAAAATGGCCCAATATATAGAAAATTATTATAATATTTTTTTTAAATTGCATTAACTTGAGAACGGCTGGACTTAGGAAAAAAGTTTATATATGCAAAGTTTTTGAAAATTATGCCTAAAATCCAAATAAATTATTATTTTACTAAAAAATATGCAATTTCACCAACTTGTAAAAACCAACAAAAATTTAAAAAAATATAGATTTTTTTTTAAGAAAGTTACCAGCATACACTCTTCACTAAAAATTAGGGCATTTTTTCAGTTTTCTTGAAAAAAAAATTTATAAAGATCGAAGGGGGGTGTTTTGAGATAATCATCGTTTTACGTTTTTTTTAAATACTAATTTACTAAGTTTTTCTTTCAGTGTATTTTTTCCGCAAAGATAATTTAACTACCTAAAACTTCTTCTCATATGCCATTTTGATCAGATCAATAGTTTTCAAGTTATGATTTTTTGAAAAAAAAAAATAATCCATTTTTTTATACGCCCTTTTCAAAAGTTACTATGGAGGAAAAAATCATATTTAAATGAAAAATGCAACCATTAGTAGCAGCGAACACGTGAGCAATGTTTCATTCACATCAGAAGGGGTCGAGACAAAATTGACATTATTTTTAACGATTTGGGCTGGAAATGCTCGAATGCGATTTTTCGAACTCGGTGAATAAGTTCATTTAAAATTTGTAAATATTCCAACCCGCCTGCATGAGTAACACCATCATAGATCTGACGTCGCGCTACGACTGAAGGCCCAAACGCAATGTGGGCGGAAGCGAAACGGAAACGAAAAATTTGAAAATTGTCACAAATGACATCAAGATGCCTAACCGCAGTCGATTTGATTCTAACTAGTTTTCAATCCGGCAAATAGGCTTACTAAGATCGGGCTTTTCCGCTACCACTGCCGTTACGCTTTCATTGCGCTTGGGCCTTGACTCTTTTTCATGTTTTGAAAAAGATATTCTGCATTTACCGAAAAACCAACAGTAGTTCTGAATACGCCAATCAATAACCCATAGGAGGCAGAGGAGGGCGACTACCCCCCCCCCCCTAAACTCAGTAACACAAAGGCTTTCGGGGAAATGGCGTTCGGTGAAATGGCATTCGGTCAAATTTTCCATGGTAAATTTTGTTCGCCCCTCCCTAGCTCGAATCCTGGCTACGACCTTGCAATAACCTGTGCCAAAAAACGTCCAGTCGTTCCTTTTTGCGATCATATTGATCAAATATGTGCAATATTGTTCAGATGATCAATGTTAATGAACCTTTCCAGAGTGCCTCTAACCATTTGAGACATCGCGTTGTACAAAAAAGGCACCATAGGGTTGTCCGTCTGAAATTCGCATAGAAATGGTTCAACTTCGACAGCAACTGATTTGAAGAAAGCCAGCTTAATACCACGTTCAGATTACAGAGTTATAACATGTTATAACGGTTGTCAAATAATTGCAACACAGAAACCACCATCAAGATAGTGCTATAACATGTTATAAATCTATAGTCTGAACGTACTATTAGTCATCAGCAGCGAGTCATTCAAACCGTTTTTAACATCTTGGTAGGAAGCTGACGTTGGTTCGATTTTGTCTCTCTGGACGCTTTGAATAAATTTTCGTATTTGTGGAGAAATTTTGATTGCCCTCTGAACATCAGCACTATTTTCCAACCATTAGTGATCGCAAAACTTTAGCGGGAATATGGTAGATCCAGAATACATTGTGATAAACGCTCGTCTTGCTGGTACATCTTTGAAGATATTGTAGATACCACGCACATATTTGACAACATCCCAACTGATACTGCGAACACTATCCTTGAATGCATTATGCAAAATATACAACCCACAGCTTCCCAGATCTATCAGCTTCTCACCACGTTTTTGTACCTCTAGCTTCAATTCTCATTGGGCCCATCCATGGACACTTGCAGCAACTTGTTCGAAGAGATATCGGCAAGGGCGTCCATAAACGCAGCAAGTGGATCTGATGCCCGGGATCTCCCCAAAAACTTTGACGTCATGCACTGATAAAATTTCAAAGATTGTTTTTATGTGTCCCACACATGATTTTTTGCAATGTGATCAACATTATTTTTTCCCTGATGACTTTCCAGATCATCAATAGAATTCCCTGACATTCCCTGACTTTCCAGGTTTTTCCAGTTAGTCGACACCCTGTAAAGATACGACCGTAGATTTGATAAAGGATTACGTGCTCGGTATCAATATTCGGCGACTGTGTTAGGGAAACCCCTTTTTTCCCATCACGGAACGGTCTCCGATGACAACACTACACATTTTCGTGCACAAAACGCACGGAAATTATAGCTTATTCAATAGATAATAAAAAAGCAAAAAATGATTGGTCAAATTTTCCAATCGCGAGGTATTCGTGATCAATCATATAAATTAGGTTTTTTCGATTTTTTCTAGCGTCCTGGAGAAAATCCTACCTTGATTTGAAGTGTTTCTGGTTAATTAACAAGGTCATGTGGTATTCGATCATTACAAGAATTTTTATGTACGACTTCAATACTGTTTCGCATTTGACCACAAACGTTTGGTTGCTGGGTACATTATCAAAGAGCTTTGGGGGTGATGTGGCTGGTAGCAAGGCGAGCGAACGTTCAATGAAAATTAACTCCTAAACAACAATAATTTATGGTGGTCCTGAAAAGAACCGCTTTGTCGTGATGGTTGAGCAATGCTAAGCTATTAGGGTGTTCAACATGGATAAGGCTGGCGAGCTGTATGTTGTTTGGAACGAGGCTGACTTAGCATAGATTATCCACAGCAGCTCACGACGAGCAACTGAATCCGATCAGTGGTTTAGGGCAGCCTTGATACCTAGCTGCTTGCGGAGAGCCTTTCGTTGTGTATTGGAGAACACCACTACTCACCACACGTGGTTATTGAATGAACACCGTTCGGTGAGACCGAATGAAATTCAATTTTGAAATCTGTGTTAGGGAAAGCGCTCTACGCAGGCAATCGGTGATAATTTTAACAATCATAGGAACAGTTGCACATTCGTGCAATTTTCGATAGTGACATTTTGATAAATTATAGTCTTATTCTTCTTCTTCTTCTTCTTCTTCTTCTTCTTTGCATTTCAAGCTTATTGCTTATGGCATATTAGCGTATTGCGTGCTCACAACTTAGTGTTCTAGATGCACCTCCACAGTTATTAATTGAGAGCTTTCGATGCCTGCTACTATTAATGCATTAGTATAATTGTGTGGCAAGTACAATCATACTCTATGCCCAGGGAGTCGAGAAATTTTCCAACCCGAAAAATTCCTAGACCGGACCGGGAATCGAACCCAGTCACCTCCAGCATGGTCT
The DNA here is from genome assembly GCF_037179485.1 of Ochlerotatus camptorhynchus. Classification (NCBI taxonomy): domain Eukaryota; kingdom Metazoa; phylum Arthropoda; class Insecta; order Diptera; family Culicidae; genus Ochlerotatus; species Ochlerotatus camptorhynchus. The sequence goes on along the minus strand of NW_027040793.1, from coordinate 170,079 downwards.
TGCTTTGTAGCTGCGCCTTTACCGACTGAGCTAAGGGAGGCCTCTTATTATAGATTATAGATTCGTAGAAAAATGTCCTATCGATTGGCGTATTAAGAATTAAAATCCATCATTTCTGGATCAAAATCAGACCACTTCTATGCCACCACCGATTTTGGTTGTTGAATTTAGACCCCCAGTGTTGCCTTAAAAATATATGGTAGATGGTTAGATTTAAACATATTGTAATTAATATCCGATTGATGACCTAGACAAATGTCCAGAAAATACTCTTTAACAATTTTATGGTGGTTCTGAAACGGACCGTTTTGTCGTGATGGTTGACTAATGCTGAGCTATTAGGGTGTTCAACACAGATGAGGCTGGTGAGCTGTAAGTTGTTTGGAACGAGGGTGACGCGCTTTGCATAGATGGCCCATAGCGACTCACGAAGAGGTACAGAGTCCGATCAGTACCGGTGCAGCTTCTTCCTCCTTCGGTGAATGGACGCTCATGTGGACTGCAGCTGGCTGTTTGCGACCTTTCCTTATGTACTGGAGAACAATGTTCAACGCCACGCGGCGAAAGCACTTCTGCTGCTGCTGATAACGACCGACCTGACACCACCACACACGGTGATTAAATAAACACTGTTTAGTGTAACCGGATCGAATTCGATTTTGAAATCTGTGTTAGGGAAAGCGCTTTTTGCAGTGATAATTTTGATCACCATTGCAACAGTTGGACATTTGTGTTATTTTCAATATTGACCTATTGAAAATTAATACAATGTTCATTTTAGCAGACTCGAAGAAAAATTTCATTTTCGATTGACTTGTTTAGAATTAATATCCATCCGCTATTGACAGAGTTATATGTGGACAAAACCTGACCACTTTTCGTAAAGCGGTCGGCTTTGTTTTTTTTTAAATTGCGCCCCCAATATGTTGCCGTTAAAATGTATGTTAAACTACTAACCACATATCTAAAATTGGACGTATCAAAACATATTTTCTGGCTTTGTTTTGATGGTGACCCCAAACTATTGAGCGATACATACATGGTACTGTGCGGTGACCCCAAAAGTTTGATCAATGACTTGAATATATGTTGCATGATTCAAATGTTTTCTATACACAGCAAAAAATAAATTTTAATTTTCCAGCCAAGAGGATGCACTTTAATCATGTCGAAAATCTCATGTAATTTTTATGGCCGCAAAAATAAACAAATGCAGTAAAAGCAGCGTAATGTCAGTGCATGCACTGTATTAACGATAATGTTATCCTTTTTAGCAAAAAACACAATATTTTTGACATGATTGAAGTGCATCCACTGTGATGTGATATTAAAATTATTTTTCTGCTGTGTATGATTCCTCCAAAAGTTTCTCAACTGAAGCCCGTGGGAATTGAAAAAGGATTCTACCACCACTTTAATTTCAAAATTTGGCCCACCCAAAGATGAGAAAATCAGTCATGATTATGCAATGTAAATTTTGAAAGATGTTGTAACTTAAGGTGAGCTTTAATTATACAAAATCTGAAAAATAAATTGAGCGATTTATGTACAAGGTAAGTTTCATTAGATACATTTCAAATGTCATAAAGAGAACGAAAATTGGACTTAAAATGATAGAGACATGAACAAAACCACATTTGCATGTTTTTTCTGGTGACCCCAAACTTATGATCGGGTGAGTATATATTGTCATCATGACATCCATCGAGATGAGGATGGTAGTTTTTAATGACACTGTGGCATTGTATTGTTAATCAAGTAACCCCATGGCCAATTTTCGGTGAGTAAATTCTTTACTTATCATATTTCTTTCGCAAATATGCCTAAAACGTCTATCCTCTACGATGCAAAAACACTGAATCATTCGCTTCGAACATCCGAGTAATTTCAAGCAACTCAAATTCATTCAAATTGAAATGGCACTTCGACTTCCCGTGTGGTATGCTCTACCCCTGCGTCCCTAGCAGTCAATCAAACCGAGATCTCCAACTCTCCCCGTGAGTATGAAATCTAATCCACATGCGCTGATGTAACCGACTGACCGTAAGAGTTTACCAACAAAGAGACCCCATTGACACCTTGCCGTCAGAGTGGTATGCGCATAGAAGATTGAGTACTTTATGATGTGGCTCCGTCGTCACTATTAAGCATGGGAGGAGGATCAGGTTCGGGTGTGGTGGGCGGAACCGATTTCTTTGTCTGTTTGATGTGCTATTTATTTCCTTTCAACTCGCATTTTCCCTTCCCCGTCCGCAGCCGTGAGGTATTTTAATCTCATTTGCCATCACTCTTCCAGTTTAACAAATATTACCGAGAGTGCACACGCGTTTGTTGCTTTACCGGGTTTCCACCATACGACATAACACATTATTAGACGTTAAATTAATGATATACACACAAAGGAATGCCTCGCGCGCTCTCTCGGGGACGTCACCGTCGTCATCGCCATAGTACCGGCCCCGCGTACCGCGCGTAATAAGCATTAACTTGAAAAGTCGTATCGAATTTCCCGATGGTGGAATGCATCATCATCATCATCATCATCATCATCATCATCATCAGCCCGGAGTACGGATCAGAACTGTCTATCGCATTGCTACTCCTGCTGCAGTTGATCCGATCCTGAACCACCAACGTGGAATTTGAAGTGACATGTGTGATGCAGCCCGTAGCGGTACCACCAGCATTCTATGGAATTGATGCCGATAAAATTCTGAGTACACTCCAAGTCAATGGTCTCGCAGAACGTAGAAGTGTGCTCACCAGAAGACGACACTCTGCCGCCGCGCCGCCGAGGAGGTAGAGTCATTACAGATAACTAAAAAAAAAAGATGGAATTTATACTCCCTCTTTAGGCAGCAGCGTGGCAACGGCAGGGCAGTGGTGGTAAAGATGCAACATGGACGGATGAACGATCGCTGGAATGCTTGGAACGCATTTCATTCTCTTTAATCTGGGACGGTGCGGGGGAGAGAGAGCACGTATCCATATCGAGCAATCGAGCAAAAGCGGTGGTGGAATAAATAAACATAAAATGCGCCAAATGTTGCAGGCGATAGAGAGATGCTTCGCATTCCAGAGGGGAATTATTGTAATGGCATTGAGAAATGATGACCGTTCCTTGCTGGAGCCGGTCAAAAGGGTTGGAATTTTCACGATCGGATTCCGTGTCTTAAGCGGCTTTGCTATCAGCGTGTCGCTGACAGTCGAGGGGCTTTCTCACGTGGCTGTCAGATTAGATACAAGTCTCTAAAAGGTCATCAGAATACCACAATGACCAATCGGAACACAGAACTGTAAAACTTCATAAACATTAGTCCCAATGGCTCCTCGTTGGAATGCGGCGTCTTGGTTTGTTTTTTTTTTTTTCCGCCGAAGTCACTCTGAATTTTCCGGTAGCATTACTCGCCGTTGACCTTTTTCACGACGTCATCGACAACGACGACTCGCAGATCCATCCGCATTGTGGCGCACATCCATAAAATACCAAAGTCGTGTCCTCCGTTATCATCTTCGCGTGAGTAGACCATAAAAATTCCTTCGCTTCCATGAACAGAACACACACACTCTCAAAAGCATCTCTCGCGTACGGGCACCTCTTCCCGCCGCAGCATCCTCCAGAAAGCCCCATCAAGAACCGAGGCATTTGGCGTTGCTCGGATGGTGCTCTTCAGGAGCCCCATCATATTGGTAGGCTTCGCGCTTTCCTCTTCACCTGGATTCTGTTATTGAGCCCTCGAGCCCCAACCGTCGTCGTCGTCGTCGTCCAGCGATTCAAAAAGCCTCCGAAGATCAGAAAACCGTTGCTCGCCTGTGTTGGTTTGGTTGATTGGGTTTGTAGCAGAAAAGTTTTCACGTTTCAAACGATACGCGAACGTGGCCGAGGGAATGCGGCCAGCCAGCCAGCCAGTAGTGAGGGTAGGGACGATGAAGAGCTGAGGGAAACGATAGCCAGACCACGATTACGCGACCACATTCTGCCCTACGGCGAAAGAAATATTTTTCTATATTATACACTCACACCAGCGAGTACACGCGGTCCAGCCGAATTCATCCATGGGCTCCGCGGATGGTGGAGCCTATTGAACTCCGGCGCGCGCTCTCTCCCCGAGAACAGAGCGGGGGCAGGAGCGACGAAATCAACCGCCGTCAAACGAAGACACCAAAGCAAAAAGGTCTGAAATCGGGGCCGGCCAAAGGGGAGGTTAAAATAACGAATGCTTGGAATAAAATAGAAAAGGTCAAATTTTTGCTGAAAAAGCGAACCTCGGAGAGTCGAACTGGGCCCGACCAAGTGTTGTTGCGTTGCGCGTTGTTGTGTAGTAAAACGTGGCCCGGTGTGGCCAGCCACGATATGATTAGGGTAGGGCGGTCCAAAACGCACCTCTGGGGTAAAATGGACCGGCGTGGTTTTTCATCTAGCTGTTCCATTATTAATTCGAGAATTGAACGTGCACCATTGGTAGTTCAGCGTTCAAAATTGCATTTCGGGACATAAAATCACACAATTAGTAATACTAGAGCTGCAAAAACCAGCGTGATGCCATTTTATCCCTGGGATGCATAATGAAGTGTTCTCCTCTACGGCCACGTCGTCAGACAGAACTTGAACGAACATTTTTACGTGGGAAATTATTAGCCGACGCACATAGGAGTGTTTGACCCAAAAGTTGGTTAAACTCTAAATCGTTTATTTTTCGTTGAAATTGGTATAGTAAATTTTTTTGCTAGTAATATGTTTTTTTATAAAATTGTGTGAAAAAAATAGTAATTCACGTAAAAGTGCAATATTAATTTTTCACTATGTTTAATGATTTATCTAATAAAATGTGCTATGTTGTAATATTAATTCATTACCTATCATAAAAGCACCCTAAATATAGACCAAAATGACGTTCTAGACTCTGAAAAACTTAACGCAATGATAAGGACTTCCAAAAATTTCACTCAAGCATCTTTTTTGAAAATTGTCAGGAGGAAACAGAAGGAAGATTTTCTTCTGCAACATTGTTCAAAAGACTTTGATCTTCGTTTTTGGTGACCAATTTTAATTTAATCTAAACTAACACCAACACAGCCAGTTCATGAAAGCAACCTGGAAAATGGTGGATACAGGGGAAATGGGTGTAATGTCGGCCTAAATGTCCCTTATTTGGGCCCATACATAAATTCAGCAATCGACTAAAATTTCAATAGCGACCAAAAATATTCATAAGTACCGTCCCAATGACGCGTTCATCTAGATAAAATTGATAAATATCAGATTTTTAGCGAAGGGCCCAATCTTGGATCCATATGCCAAAATTAAAGCCATTTCCCCTACGTATATAATTTTTTTTTTTTAATTTGATATAGGGGAAATGGCCAAAAGTTGTTTCACATCGAAGATGCGTCACACATACAAAAACGGCCAGGCCTACTGTGCAGCATTTAAGGGGCAAGATGATTCAGAAAACATCGGGCCTGTTTAAATCGAAGATTTAAACACGATCTTCAGATTCTAATAAATGGATGAAACGTAGATATCTCGTACCGTACGTTCCGTTTTTGGTAATTATATGATTGCTGCTCGTTGAAAGTATCTAAGCTAGAATTTTTGCGTAATGCTCCATTGTTTTGATGGCTGGGACATGAGCACTAAATCTTGTCCTAGCCCTTTATGATTTATGGTTATAGCGCTATTACTCGCTTTCTGAAAAGAGAAGATGGTAAAGAAAAGGATAAGAAAGGATTAGGACAACGGGAATATTGAAAAAACAAAAACAAAAATAAGGTACTTATTTATTTTTCTATTTAATATAAAAAAACGAGAAAGGTTATATTCACCTACCTGGTGGATCAATGTGGGCTTTTACATAGAAGTCAAAAGTTCAAATGAAATTGATTTAATTTTCAACGAGCAATGATATAAATAAAATCTAAATTGAATGTTGTGATGTTCATGTATTTTATTACTCTGGCTGCTCTCTTTAGGCAAGACTGAGAGCAAAAAATCGGTTAATTATCTAATCTCACAGCAAAACGAAAACTATATTTTATATCTCGTAGACAGAAATCAAATTTTTGATTTCAGTTTGATGCTGAAAGCAAAACTTCATACGGCACTTCAAATCACACGATAATTCAAGAAATAGTGAACTGGTTGTCATTTCTCGACATGTTCCAGGGAGGAAGTGGCCAGTTTCTGTCTTGAACCGAAACCCATTATATGACACCTCAAATCACATGATAATTCAAAAACTAATTCATTGCTAATCATATCAAGTTCCCAGGACCTCATCGACCACATTTGGACATATTATTGGTACCCCCGAGGAAGTAGTCAGCTTCACAATAGGGCTAAAACCCATTATGCGACATAATGCGAGAAAAATTTCGTAATAATATGAATTTTATACAGCTGTAAAAAGGGTCTGATCTCACCTTCTTATTTTTCGAGCTTATCAATTAGGCAATTAGCGAACAATTTTGAGGAAAATAAGTAATTGTAGTAACAATTCTAGAGGGGGCTCCATTAATCCTAGCTTTAACCACCCTCCACGCCAATAATAAATACACGTTTTTGATATTTTAAAAACTACCCATGGTTGCTCCATGAGTAACGAGCTCCGACAGCCGATTAGGATTTTTTAAGCAATACTAACTCTAAGCTCCAAAATGCATAATCAAATTTATGAAAGCCCTTCTATTCTTGCGCTCATGTAAGTGAAATTGAGCGGCAAACATCGAACAAACAGTAGATTCAATCAGCATACCTAATTTATAAATTGTTTGTGCAGAAACATACTACCGTCAGATACAAAAAATTTAATTTTATTTGACTCATGTGCTTTTGTAGTACCTACATTTCCAAAGGCATTAAGAAGTTCTTGAATGTCGATTTACGCTAGGCAATCAAAGTGTTAACATATTGCTCGGCCTCTAGTGATAATAACAGCCGCTTGGAAAAAAATCACTGGTTTAAAAGAATGTGAATTGCCTCCAGCTGAAATTACTTAGGAAAGCATAATCCGAAGATTTATGTTTGGCATTTTAATGTATCATCCGTTGTATAAATACTCAGAGGGAGAGATTGGCGGAGAGAATGTTTTAAGCCAAATGAACTGTCAAAATCTGAGCCAATCGAACATTCCCATTAGAATTTTTCCGAGGATTTCTTATTCTTACTACATTAAATTTGAGAGTATTGCAATATAACAGAAATTCAATCACCTTTATGTTTCGTGTGCTTCTCAAATCCAACTAGTTTTTGGAATCAAAAACAATATTCTAACTCCATTGATTAATTGATATTAGTTGGTGAACTAATGGCACCAAGAAATGTGCAAAATATTGTGATACACTGAATTATTATTTTGCCCGTATATCGAATCAAAAGAAAAAGTCATGTGAAATGCTAGTTTCTTGCAAGGGTTGCAAGATAATTTAGGTACAAATCCCTGTTGCCGGATAGTATTTTGATTTCTCCGCCCATCTCTCCCTCTGAGTATTTCTAATCCGTATTTGGTCTGTTTTGAAGCAGTTTTGACGTAGAACTACGTCTTTTTTGACTATACTGGGGTGCAAATAAAAAAATATGTGTGGTGAAATAGTGTTTGGTTTTGAACGCTTGTAACTGTGTCATTTATAGATGAAATTAAAATCCAAATACGCCAATCGATAGGAAATAACTCTACAAATCTGTTAAAACAAAAAAAAATGAATTTTCTATAAAAAAAAAAAACTTTGTAGTACAAACGATTATAATATCGCGGTTTTCATGAAATAAACCTTTTTCCCAAACCCAGTCGTCATAATCGCGTACCACTTGGCTGCACATCGTTCTGCTTGAACCTGATAAAACAGTGCTGCTGTCGTGCCTCTGCCCATTCCGCTTTGGACGGCGTGGCAGCAAGCAGCAAACAGGAGGAAGAGGTGCATTTTCTTCCTCTCTGCCGTCGTGCTAAACATTCTCGTAGTGGAGATCGAACAATCGGTCGTTATCAGGACCACAAATTTTTACTCGTCAGGCAGACGATTTCCCGAAACGACCCAAGACCGCTGCATAGATAGTTCGGTGTTATCGGGCCAACACGAAGGAGGTTAGAGGTAGCGCGTCACCATCTACTGATTGGGACGCTGGAGAAGGTCGTTCAACGTGAGGCAGGAAATTCAAATTAACTTTTAACAACCTTTGGAACCGTATACATTCGACAGGTAACTATGATGCTTCCTATCAAAACATTGAACAGGTGGAGAACCTGTATACGAGCTTATGCGCTCTGACTTTTAAATTCAATAACTGAATCCTCCTTATTTTCAATTTATCTTATACTATGCACGAAATATGCAATCTTTAAACAGAACAAAGAATAATGAAAGTTGTGTGGCAAATATTAGCGCTAGTGTAAGCAGGTCTTAACTTGACGCAGCAAGTTACGTGTGTGCAGCCCTTCGAAGTAAGCGCAACAGTTCAATGCCAATTTTACCTGGTGTCTCACTTTCCGGCAGGAGCTTCCAAATATTTAATATTTTGTAATCGTAAAATTGAACATATTTGAAGTTATTTGGCGAACGTTTCAGCTCAATTGATCATAAGTAAACAAAGTTACACTACTGATCATAAGTTTAAGGACACCTCCAAAAAGTCATGCAAATAGGTTTTGTTCAATGATCTCTCTTTTTACGTTCAATTTTCGATCTCCAAAGGTTATTTGAATGATATGAATGATATAGCATAAGTGTTCTACTACTACTTTTATTTCAAAATTTGGCCAACTCAATTCTGAGAAAATCAGTCACGATTCTGCAGAGTAAATTTTAAAAAATATTGTAACTTGGGTGAACTTTTAGCACACAAAATTTTTAAATTATATTGTACAATTTACCTACGAGGAAAGTTTCATTCAATATCTTTCAAATGATCTGAAGAGAACGAAAATTGGGCGTAACATGACAGAGATATGAACATAACAAATTTTTCATGTTTTTTTGTGTGTCCTTAAACTTATGATCGGGAGTGTACATCATGTCAAAGTTGACCATTTTGTATGAAAATCCGCATGCGCTGCTATTTTATCGAACACAGCTGTATGTGTTTATGAAGCGTTGCCATAGAGACCTCCGTTTACCGGCATTGAACTGTTGCGCTTACAGCGAGGGGCTGCACACACGGCTTGCTGACTCGTGAAGCGTCAAGTTAAGACCTGCTTACACTAGCGCTAATATATACCACACAACTTTCATTATTATTTGTTCTGTTTTCTTTAGATAAAGATTGCATATATCGTGCTTAGTATACATTAATTGAAAATTAGGGAGATTCAGTTATTGAATTTAAAAGTCATGGACAACTCTACACTCACTTTCGGACCAGCTCTTCACAACGTAAGTCGCACAAAAGTTATGAACAAGAAATTTATGTTGTATAGGGGAAGGAGGGGCACAGTGAACAGGTGGGGCATAGTGAGCTTCCTGTGCTATAGCCTTGGATTTCGTATGGTTCGAATTAAACTAATTGGTCATTAATCATTGCAATGGTGATATTGAACCTAGTACCAATTAATTTGTTTCCAACCATTAGAGGTTTGAGACTGGACTGCGGGATGCTCATTCTGCCCCACATGTTCACTATGCCTCTCTTACCCTTCTATGGGGTTTAATCCATTATATTGGGTGCATATTAATTAAATGAAACAATCAAATTGACATTCCATTTATTCAATTACAACGGTTGCTATTTTATAGATTTTTAATTGAGCACAGGTAAAGAATAAAAGTCAACTTAGATCAGTTTTAGTTGAAAGCCACTTGTCGTTCATAGTTCTGCAACGTATAGATTTGTGATTTTTTATATATTTATTTATCACCGTCTTCGACTATTTTACTTATAAACTAGAAAGTACTACTAATCCTATTTCTAAAAACGTTTGTAGTCAAGTTAAAATCGAATTCGTCACAGACAACTGCTATTAAAGCTGAGCTCCGAAATCGTCGAAGAGGAATGTTAAGCGGGATCTGTGCGATAAATTCAGGGCAATCGATAGATCCTCCAATGACATCGAAAATAAATAGCCGCTGCATCGTTACTCGTCTGACAGATAGTGGTTCCAATCCTATGAGCTTGTATCGGTCAGAATAAGGAGGAAGATTGGTCGGATCGTTCCAAGGAAGTTGTCTCCGTGCAAACCGTAAGAACTTTGTCTGCACCCGTTGAATCGTGAGAACATGAGCTACATAATAAGGGGACCAAATCGGAGCAGCGTACTCCAGAATGCTACGAACCAACGAGCAATAGAGAGTTTTTAAAGCGTGGATGTCGGTGAACTCGGAAGCGTGGCGACGGATGAATCCCAGCACAAAGAAAGCTTTGGCAGTGGTAATGCTCACGTGATGGTAACGCCAAGGTCACAGATGGACGACACACGTTCCAATGATGCAGTTTCCATTCTGTATCGATGAAGAATGGGGTTATTGCAGCGACCGAAGGTAATAACTTTGCACTTCATGTTACTGACCCGCATGCCGTTATCGCCACACCATACCAGTATAGTATCAATATATTCTTGTAGGGCAATACAATCCGGAAGAGAAGCTATGACACGATACATTTTTAGGTCATCAGCTAATGAAAGCTTAAACGAGGAAAGCAGCAGACACAGGTCATTTATAAAAATGTTGAATATTAATGGTCCCAGAACGCTTCCTTGGGGTACACCAGACGTGTTTTTGAAAGTGCGGGATCCAGTCGAGTTGACCGCAACATATGCAGTACGATCGCACAAATACGAATATATCCACTCTGTAATCCAATCTGGAAAACCTATGTGCTTCAGTTTTTCCACTGCTAGAATGTGCGGTACAGTGTCGAAGGCTTTCGCAAAGTCAACTTGCCGCCTCTCTTCTACTTCGCGGGACAGTGCGGTGATGTCAGGAACATATGGGAACTGATTTTATAATTTCAAAAATCGGATCCTAGTTTTAGGATTTATTCAACAACCACCTCATTTATTTTTTTTTAATTAATTGTTCATTTTGGAGGTAAATTCCTAACCCATGTATTTTGATAAAAATTAATAATATGTTTATATTATTGAATGGAGCAGCAAAACTAATCTCAAAGCTCTACGCCAATAATGCGGTCGTGCTTTGGACAGAACCCTTAACTTTTTTTAACGAGGAACTTCAGGGCAGTTAAACTTATTTCAGGAAAAAAACAGGAATTTTACAGAAGTTCTGAAAAATTTAGGGAAGTCCAGAAAAAAATAAGGAAAGTAGGAGCAAGATCAATTTCGTAAACTTCACGAATGTTCCAAGCAAGCTTGCAAATGCTCATTACAGCTAAAATGCTATTTTTCGGATGAATAGAATGAAGCTATGAGATATTTTAATGATAATTCTTATTTACAAGATACAAGAAAAGAAGGTGAAGTGTGTGTATGACACATAAAACCTGTCAATTTAGCTTTCAGAGGGTCACAAGCGATTAGCCATAACGATGAGCAACGCGATGAGTGAGCAATCAGCGATCATAAAATCGTTAGTTGTGACCTTCTGAAAGCAAAATTGAAAAATTTTATATGTCATACACAAACTCTACCACCTCTTCTCACTTCTTACAAATAAAAATTATCATTATAGTATCCGTAAGTTTCATAATTACGAAAAGCCTGGTTCCAAGAATCCTAGGAAATATCGGAAACATTAAGAGAAATTTAAAAAACTTCAAGTTAGTTCCCCTAAAGGTGCAGAAAAGTTTAGAACTTTGAGAGCTCTAAGGGTAAGTTCCTAAAACTACAGGGCACTCAAATGAATTCCAGGAAAATTTATTGAACTAAGATCAAGAACAGAGAACTTTGCGACAGCTTTATTAACTTTAAGAAAATTGCGATGCTGAAAAGATGCACTTTTGCGCAACCTTTGATGAAACTTTTCAATCTTTCGTTTCAGCAAAGAGTGCTTCCCTCGAATTGCAAGTCATCATTCTTTTTTCCAGTGTTCAAAAAGGGGGATGAACGACTTCTTCTTCTTCTTCCTCCTTGCATTTCAAGCTTATTGCTTATTGCATTTTAGCTTATTGTGTGCTCTCAACTTAGTGTTCTAGATGCACTTCCACAGTTATTAATTGAGAGCTTTCGATGCCTGGTACCATTTTTGCATTAGTATAATTTTGTGGCAAGTACAATCATACTCTATGCTCAGGGAAGTCGAGAAATTTTCCAACGCGTAAAATGTCTACACCGGACCGGGAATCGATCCCAGCCACCTCCAGGATGGTCTTGTTTTGTAGCTGTCCTTTTACCGAATGAGCTGGCCTCCCTTAGCTAAGGGGGATAACCGAGATGTGAGCAATTACCGTGGACTTGTGGGCATGTTCAAAGGTATTTGAAATCATAGTGAACGACGTTCTTTGTACCCGCTCTAAACATTACATTTTGGTCGATCAGCATGGATTCTATCCAAAAAAGGTCGGTTGCTACAAATCTTGCTTAATTTACCTTACTGTGTATTCAAGCAGTTGATTCCGGAAAGCAGGTGGACGCTGTCTACATGGACTTGAAAGTGTATCGTCTGCTTCAGTGGATTGGTTCAGGTCGTACTTAACCAACAGATCGTTGTGTGTAAAAATCGGTTCACGTCAATCGGATATGTTCGTTAATCAAACTAGCGTACCACAATAGAGTAACCTGGGACCACTGTTGTTCTCGTTGTTTATCAACGACGTGTCACTGATTCTACTTTCTACTTTTCTATGCTGTTGATGCTAAAATTTATGTCATTGTAAGCAGCTGTGAAGTCTGTCTTGAACTGCAGAATCTCTTGAATTTCTTTGAAAACTGGTGCACTGTATGACTCTTAGCATCGATAAATGTCAGGTGATCACGTTCAGCAGAAAGTTCAAGCCAATCTTGTATCCATATTCGTTATCCGGACAACCTCTAGCGCGGGTACAGCGTAGTCGAGACCTGGGAGTTAGTCTCGATCATGAACTCACTCCAGAACAAACAGGCAGCTTGGATTCATTATGAAAATTGCCAGTGGATTTCGTGATGTTTTATGTTTGAGGTCATTGCATTGTGCTCTAGTAAGGTAAATTCTGGAATTTGTCTTTTTCACGATAGTTGGATTACACGAATCGAATCTGTACAGAGGAAGTTTTCAAGAACCTTCCATGGCATCATCCTCAGCATCTGACACCGCACTGGGATCGTTGTCAACTACTTGGAATAGAAACTCTGGAAAGTAGACGTCAAGTTGCTTAAGCAATGTGCGTCGTTAAAATACTCAAGGATGGCATTGATTCACTATCCTTACTAGCAAGAATTAATATCTACAACGTTTACTACGATGACGAAAGTTGCTACAGCATGAGCCCCGTAACACCCAATATGGTTAGCATGATCCGGTTAGATTTATGTCAGCTACTTTTGATGAAGTTTTTCATGTATTCAACTTAACGGTGTCCACGCTGCAACGACGGTTTACTGACCATTTTCGTACTTCTCTTTCTTGAACGGTTTTTAACAATAAATTAAATGTTTCTATCAAAAATGACTTCTAAATTTATTCCCCTTTCCATAAGTACCGTTGAATTTGATAAAGAGCCACACATTGTTGAGATAGGGTTTTTGATCTAATTTCCGTCCTACTAAGCACAACCCGCGCTTGACCTCTCTTTGCTGAACGAGTTTAAACAAAAAATGGAATATTTCTGTCAAATATGACTTGAAAATTTATTCACCTTTCCATACGTACCGTTGGATTTGATAAAGAGTCACAAATTGTTGAGATATTATCTAAAATCTAACACTGCTTCTTGATTCTAAATTCGTTCTACGAGTTTCAATTCCGTCCTAACGCATTGAAACGCCATTAGATTTTCTTCGTCCTACGGATAAACGTAGAAAAAGGGGATTCGCTAGGAGCGCTTCTTTTGTTTTGAGAACAATAAGCGTAAATATTCATACAATGCGCTCTAACAGGATTAATGTTGTAGCTAATGAGCTAGCGCATAGGATCAAACCTATTATTGATTTGTGCACGTTGAAATCATTGATATTATTGATCTTTTCTGATCGATAGAACGAAAATGGGCGATTACGACGAAGTAGCGCTCTACCCTATTGTTAAAAATCTAACACTGCTTCTTGATTCCAAATTCGTCCTACGAGTTTCAATTCCGTCCAAATGCATTGAAACGTCATTGGATTTTCTTCGTCCTACGGATGAAGGTAGACAAAGCAAGTTTGCTAGGAGCGCTTCTGTTGTTTTGAGAACAATGAGTGTAAATATTCACCCAATACGCTCTAATAGGCTTTGTGTTGTAGCTTGTGAACTAACGCATCAGTACAATCGTATTACTGATTCGTGTACGGTGAAATCATTGATTATACTGATGTGTTCTGCTTGATATAATGGAAATGGACGATTACGACGAAGTAGCGCTCTACCCTACTTGACTTAAATTGTTGCACTCTACCCTACTTAACTTTTTTGTTAATAATATTATTCAGTAATACAAAAAAGTGTCAGATGAATTATATCAAATAACAATAATAATAATAATAATTCCCAAACAGGACACTTCGTAAGGCGAATATCTCTGGAAGGTCTCTGAAATCCCTTGAGTCACATTTCCTTTATTGGAAATAATTACCTGAAAACTGCTAAAAGTTACAATTAGATGAAACACTAAACACTGGAGTCGCTTTTACGCGGGTAATACGTGCTGCGTTAAAAAATCTCGTGTACATTCCGGAATCCCTGTAAAAAAAACCGCGTAAATTTCGAAATCCGCGTAAAAAAAAACGTGTAAAAAACCGCATAAAAAGCGACTCCAGCGTACAGCCATTTCCAAAATATTGCTGAAACATTAAGGAAATGTGTAGGTTCTGTATTGTTCTAAATTACCAGATAACAGTTTGTGATAGGGTGGGTGAGCCAGAAGTGGAGATACTAAGCCAATTTACTTATTAAAAAATAAATATACGATGTACATACAATGTGTATAAGTCAATCTATAGCTTTCAATCTCTTTTTTGCTAGAAAAATATAACATTGTAATAAAATTGCATACATTTTAAGAAAACTCATCCTCCATTAATAGGAATACTGTTCCAGTAGTGGTGGTAGTTGCTAACTTTGGTTCCTATAATAGTGGAATGCATTGGTTTCTTATGGATTCCACTATTATAGGAACACTACCGCAACTATAGATGCAAAAGAGTGAACATTTTAAGGAAAATTTATTATTTTAGGGCATATTTTAAGTTTGAAATATGCAAATATGCTTTATTTTAGGAGAGCTACCAATGAAAAATAATCTTATCCGGGTCCTCCTCACTATTCCGCCACAACCTCCATTAGACTGATGCTAAATTTGAAATTGTCGCTCCACAGTGCTCAAACGGTTCCAAATTGGGCCCTGATTAGCCTCCCGAAATTTGAACTCATTTAGTGAGAAACTGACTTGGCACATAATTTCGGCTCATATCGATCTCAAAATTCACCAGTTCACTCTACTTTAGAAAATGATAGCTGAGATTATTGAAAATTTTCTCAGCTGCAACTTTGTTAAAGACCACTTTTCGATCAAATGTAAGAAACAAAAATTATTAATTATTCAAGTCACTGATGTCTTTTGATTATGCTCAATCAACTGTTCAGCAGGCAACATTGGTGTACACAAATCATGGCTACTATGTCACACTGCAGAATACAGTGTTGCCCATAATACAGTTGCTCAATCTTGCGATAAGATTATCAACCTCTTAAACAAATATATATAACTATTTAATTTGACGTAGCTGCTAAAAATGCCCATAAGAATAGCAATAGAATTTTTTTTTAATAATCCATTTATTTGTCAAGGCTCAAATGCGTTAGCTTTGCGGAGCCGAATATTTTTTACATTGTTGTGTGTGAATATCATTTTCTTACAACTAATGTTAGTAGAACGAGGGCCGATTACTCGCGGTTTACTCGAGATTGGGGATTACATTTATTGATCATTTGGAAGGAGGACAAGGGAAAGCATTTTGAACTAATTTAAAACTTAAACGTAAAGGATGACTAAAACACAAAACATTAAACACATACATCAACAGCTTTAAGAAAGTCGTAAATAAGCTTCATAATGTCGATATCACGGCAAGTCTAGATGTCTCTAATTGGCTTAAAAGGTTGTTTTCCTCGGACCCTAAGGGAATCACACAGAACGGATCTCGCCTCATAATGCAAGGAGCAGGACCAAACAACATGCTCGATGTCGTGATAACCGTTTCCACAGGTACATAGGTTGCTGTCGGCGAGCGTAATACGGAAGAGGTGGGCGTTTAACGAACAGTGATTGGACATGAGCCTGGACATTACACGAATAAAATCACGACTCATATCCAACCCTTTGAACAAGGGTTTGATCGACACCTGTGGGACAATAAAATGTAGCCATCTTCCCAGATCACCATCATTCCACTTTTGTTGCCAGTTGGCGAGGACTTGCTGACGAGAGATCGTGAAAAATTCGTGGTAGGCGATTTGTCGCTCGTAAATATCGCCTTCCATAGCGCCCACCTTGGCCAGCGAGTCCGCTTTCTCATTGCCCGGGATAGAGCAATGAGAAGGGACCCATACCAAGGTGATGATATGCGAGCTGTTTGATAAAGCACTCAAAGACGATCGTATTTCCTGGAGGAAATACGCCGAGTGTTTCATCGGCCTCATTGAACGCATAGCCTCCAGGGAGCTTAGACTATCCGTAAAAATGAAATAATGGTCAGGTGGAAGTGAGGCAATACGCTCTAACGTGTACGATATAGCTGCTAGTTCAGCAACGTATACCGAACATGGCTTTTGAAGCTTGTATGAGGCGCTATGAAGATCGTGGAATACTCCAAAACCAGTGGACGCATTTATCACTGACCCATCTGTGAAAAATCTCTTCTCGGTGGGGACGTGGCGGTATTTGTTCGCAAAAATAGTTGGGACAATCAGGGCACGGTGAGGCTCTGGAGTTCCTTGAATCTCCTGCCTCATTGTGAGATCGAATCTCACGGAAGAACGAGGAGGGGCCGATGTCCAGAGTCATGTACTCGTAGTACAAGCTCATGAATCGTGTTTGAGGATTCCGCTCTAGCAGCTTCTCAAAGTTTTCGATCACCAGCGGGTTCATGACTTCACAGCGGATGAGGAACCGGAACGATAAATCCGCAAAACGATTTGTTAAGGGGAGGACGCCCGCAAGAACTTCAAGACTCATGGTATGCGTCGATTGCATACAACCTAGCGCGATTCGAATGCAACGATATTGAATACTTTGGAGCTTCAATATGTGCGTCCCCGCCGCCGATTGAAAGCAAAAGCTACCGTACTCCAAAATCGAGAGAATGGTGGTCTTGTAGAGTCTTATCAGATCTTCCGGATGGGCTCCCCATGAAGTGCCGGTAATGGAACGAAGGAAATTGATTCGCTGTTGGCATCTCTGCCTCAGATACGCTATGTGTTTTCCCCAAGTGCACTTGGAATCGAACCAGACATCTAAATACTTAAACGACATGCTGTGAGTGATTGTTCTACCCATAAGTTGAAGCTGTTCTCCGGAGTTCTCGGAGTTCGAAGTTCTCCGGAGAGAATTCGATACCCAGATTCATTGCCCAAGTAGACAAATTATCCAAGGTATCTTGCAATGGTCCTTGCAGGTCCGGTGCTGTTGGTCCAACCATGGAAACCACGCCGTCATCTGCAAGCTGTCTTAGCGTGCAATTTTCGGCCAGACATTCATCAATGTCTTTGACATAGAAGTTGTACAGGAGGGGACTTAAACATGAGCCTTGTGGAAGACCCATGTAGCTGATTCGTGCAATTTCCGTGTTGCCATGAGAGAAGCTCATTCGTTTCTCGGACAACAAATTAAACAGGAAATTGTTGATAATCGGAGAAAGCCCACTCGCATGGAGTTTTTCCGAAAGGATGTCGATGCAAACAGAATCAAACGCCCCTTTAATGTCCAAGAAAACTGAACCCATCTGCTGTTTCTCAGCATAGGCTAATTGGATTTCAGTTGAAAGCAACGCAAGGCAGTCGTTCGTCCATTTGCCCCTACGGAATCCTAGCAATAGAATTTGTTAACAGTACAATATGTAAAAAGACTTGAAGACAATGAACAAAAAGTTTTGTTTTCCCATAGTAATTTCCATATAAACTTCAAGTGGTTTGTGCCTTGCCAGTTTCTTATCAAATGAGTTTAAACTTTCGGAGGCTAATCAGGACTCGATGTGAAACCGTTTGAAAATTTCAAATTTTGCATCAGTCTTACCTCCATACTGTAACTATAGGAACACCACTATTACTGGAACACCTACCCTACCAGAAGAATATTGAATGAAATGGTGGTTATAAAAAAAAAATATGCTTGGCATGTAACGATATTAATGAAATATAAACTCTTCAGCTTGTGCCCAAATTGGTGCAGTCAGTTATCTAGCTGGTCCGTGAAGAATGTCTTCAAATGTTTCAGATTATATCAATCCAACTACCAGATCAGTAAAACTTATGCCCACAAAAACAACACCCCCGGAATTTGCTGGCTGGAAGCCTTGAATTTTAATTACATCCAAAACAGCTACCTTCGAATGTGGGAACGATTCTTCTTAACTTAATCTCGAAGATAGATTGGAATTTCTCGTTCCCCATGTGCGTGCAAAATATGTTAACAACCTAGTTTGGAGGAAAAATAAACTAGTTCACCATGGAATGCCATTTGGGCACCTCTCTTCAGTGTCAATAGTGTGCTGGTGGTGCTCTAGAAGCGGAAAACAGCCATTAAATAGACACAATGCCAAATCGTTTTAAATATCAAATCGATCCCCGCATCATCGCCGCCTGCTGCCTGCCATAAACATCCATTTCGGTTAAAGCCGTAAGAGGTGAGATCCTCCAAATCCGAATCTATGCTTTTGAGGTTGGCTTAAAAAAAAAACCTGAAATCCACAAACAGAATATAAAATTCCGCGCGTCGATGACTGTCCGGTTTTTTTTTCTCTTATTCCTTTCGAAGGTGCTCATTAAAGATCGGAACAGGTGCCACATAGTGTGAGCGCGAAACGTGAATACGAATTTTCGGACGTAAAAAAAAAATCGAGGCGATATGTGTATTCCATTTTGCTCCCCAGCTAATAAGAAGTATTCGCCCCATCGATACGATCAATGGATGGGGGGACGAACGAGCCCCTTGAAGACCGGCCGGGTAGAAGCAGGCAGATTTTGCAACAATCATTTCGTGAATATATTTTTATTGATGTTTTCTCCTTCTCGTATTGGGTTGGCTCTCCCTGCTTTATGGGCAGCAGCAGCACTTGAAGCAGCTTCGTACCACTGTGCCTGTGGTGCAGTTACTTGAGCTCTCTCGAAGCTAACAACAACCGGGCAGAATATTAATGATTGCCAACTTTTGATCGTAAACAAAAAAATTCCCACTTCCAACATTTGCTACAATCTGGTGCGCGTTGATAGTTTGGATTGCAGGCAAGTGTGTACGGGGCAAAGAAACGGCATAAATTTCAAACCATTAAGTGGCGATTGTTTTCAGTCGATGGATGCGCCCCACGAACGTGTGTGAAGACGATAGGGAGTGAATATTCGGAAGGCTGCATGGGGAAGAGGAATGTAATTGTATTATTCGAGGGATATTAAAAATTATACCCTGACTGAATGATACAGTCCTAGTCGGAGAATTGTGGACAACTCAACTGGTTGAATAAGCCTAAGTTATTACCTGCAGCAAATGTTTGATATGCATACTGAGAATGGATTCCATCCTATAAGGCATGAGCACAAATCAAATGATAATAAAAAAAAATCTGCAGACCTTCTACAAGATCTATAAGAAATCGAAATATTCAATCAATTATCAACAAAATAAGGGCATTTCGAGGGAAGCTGCTCCAATCAGAGCATCAGACTTCATGCTATCTGTCATTATTTTGCAACATACACCTTGTTTTGATCTTCTCTAGCATTAGTTTCAAATAATTCCACATTCCATCCAGCTGTTCGACGCCAGTCAGCCACCTATCTAGCAGCAGACTCCCATTTTCCCACAGTTTGCTGGCAGGGAAAATACCATACCCTCGACAGGCTGACCGACACCAGACACTAATTACGATCAACTGTCGAACACGTTCGATAAATGCGGATATAAATTAATTAACCTCGAAAAAAGAAATGATTGCTTCCAGCCAGCAGTAGCACTAACCTGAAGGCTAAGCCAGCCCTCACGAATGTAGGTACCTACGGAGACTCCTTTATCACCATCTCGCCTTTGCCTTCGCATCGAACGCTACCCTGTCAGACATCATCAGGCAGCATCAATACCTGCAGTAGCGCTCGGGATGGTTTGATGGGAATGCGCCACCACCACTCGCACTCGCACTGCAGCATACCAGACGAGCGCCGATCTCTAATTAATTTCTTGCTAGCCAACATGACATTCAATTAATCATATCAAACACCCCGGATCGCGATGATTGGGTTAACGTCTGTGATTTCTGCTACAAGCCTTGCTGGTTCCCATGTACAGCTCCTTTTTGTTCATCACGATTCAAATTCGAACGGTTTCGAGCAATTTGGAACGAACCTACGCAAAAAAAAACAAAACTTCACATGTGGCAAAGGTTCACAACAATACCGAATTTTATGAGCCAATATTTCATCCTCATTAAGTTTTTATGCAAAAATCATATCCAAATCCGAAGTAATCTGGATGGCATCAATTAAAGACCTCTTTCACTCTCTCTCTCCCTTTGTTCCCGGGACATGGTAGTTCGATGGAATAATGAGCAGTTATTTAATTAACTTTAATTGGAAGTCAACGAAAAGCGAAAAAAAAGACGAAGCTCACGAATCTTCGAAGAGAGCTGTTGTTGTTGCTTGTATATTGCCCCAAGCGCGTGGGTGGATTTGGAGAGTTATGAATGAATACGATTCTCTTTCTTATTATTTATACATTGAATGATGCTCCAACCCCCTTTTTGGGACGACGAGGACGCTGGTTGTGGGCTTTCGAAAGAAGAAACACCTGGTTGTTGGGTGAGGGGACCGGAGGTGAGCGGATTAAAAGTGTTGAGAAATGCAAATTTTCGGTATTCACGAAGCACTTCGCAATCTTCCTATCCGAGTGTAGGTGTTGGTGGAATCTCACAAATTTCCTCACCCTGCGCATCATCACCGTCGTCGTCGTCGTCGTCCACCCCGGCAACCAAGGGTTTTTAATTCTTTTCTCCGGGGCTCCGGTGTGTGTATATGCGGGAATGCATATGCGAGCTTAATTAATTAGATATGCAAATCAAGCCGCACGAAGCGAGGGGATTTACAATGAGTGATGATCTGTAGATTGGAATTTAGATAGAGCACCAAGTCTCCCGGGCATTCCGATGCCCATTTTGGGAACTCTGCTCCGCTGATGGGGTTATATTTGGCGAGTGGGTGCCCGGGATCGTTAATGACGTGTATGACTTCCCAGAAGAATGTGTTGATTGGCAATCGTAGCCTTTATGGCTTTGTATAAATAATTTTTAAATTAAATCGTAAATTATTAATCTAAAAACAAAACGCGTTAACAAAAGGTTCTGAATCTCCGAATCAGAACATTTTTTTCGACCCAGAACAACGGAAATTTGCTCCATGTCCGACTTGAGCAAATATTTATTTTCTAATTTATAATTTTTAAAATTGTCTGCAAATATGTACTGTTTTTGGATCCTTTAATATTTATTCCCAGCTATGACGTAAGACGTTTTAAAAATGTTTAATTTGGACAATTACTGAACTCCGAAATTACAACACTCAAATAACAAACTTGAGTGCGGTACAATCGATAGAACTATTTCACATCGTCGGTACATGAGCAAATCGGTGATCACCTCTTTTTGCCAGTGATGGCGGGGGAGGGGATACTCCTCACCACCCCTCTCCAACGGGGGAGTTTGGTAAAGAGAGATGATTAACCCGATTCGTACCTTCCTCAAAGTTGTCTTTGCTCGTTTCTACCCTCTATATACAATAGACAGATGCAAAATTTGAAATTTTCGCTCCACAGTGTTCAAACGGGTTTAAATCGGGTCTTGATTAGCCTCCGAAAGTTTAAACTCATTTGATAAAAAACTGACTTGGCACAAACCATTTTAAGTTTATATGGAAATTACTATGGGAAAACAAAACTTTGTGTTCATTGTCTTCTAGTCTTTTTACATATTGTACTGTTAACAAATTCTATTGCTATTCTTATGGGATTTTTTTTTATCAGCTACAACTTTGCACAAAATCGTTTTTCAGCCAAACGACAAATTAAATAGTTATTAATTGTTTAAAAGATTGATAATCTAATGGCAGGATTAAGCAACTGTTTTGTGGGCAACACTGTATTCTGCAGTGGGACATAGTAGCCATGATTTTTGTCCTCTATTCTACGCGCCATAAACACCAATGTTCCCTGCTGAACAGTTGATTGAGCATAATCATAAGACATCAGTGACTTGAATCATTAATAATTGTTGTTCCTTACATTTGATCGAAAAGTGGTCTCAAACAAAGTTGTAGCTCAGCTATCATTTTCTAAGGTAGAGTGAACTGGTGAATTTTGAGATAGATATGAACCGAAATTATGGTTTCTTCATAGTAATTCCCATATCAACTTCAAATGGTTTGTCCCAAGTCGGTTTCTCACTAAATGGTTCATATTTTGGGAAGCTAATCGGGCCCCAATTTGGAACCGTTTGAGCACTTTGGAGCGAAAATTTCAATTGAAGTAATGAAATTGTGTTGTTAGCGGAATGCTTAAATAAAACAGCAAAAAGGGGAAGTGGAATTAAATGGAAAACTTCAAATTTTGCATTAGTCTAATATAAATTTTTTACACTGCCGTACTCTAACAGAACTATCAACTCTATTCTTTGATCTTCTCATCTATCGTGTAATAATTACCACTTTAGTCTGTTATTTGAAATTAGCATCTTCAACTATGTAAATAGCTAACTTGACGCAGAAGTAGTACAAACAAAATAGTTAAAGTACACGAAATAATTTTTATAAATAGAAGACTTAAATACAATCCCGGATATAAAAATGAAGAACATGACATATTTTTAAGATCAGATTTAGAGTGTCGTTTCCCGATGGACTTGACAAAATATTTGCATCCTGGCCTGACTCCAGTTTTGACATCTTGGATTCGAGCACGGGAGATGAATTCACTCGCGAGAAAAGCACAGCATCAAAATAGCCATCTTCGAGTGCTAGAAGACTACTCAACGAGGGTAAGTTGCTCCATGCAAGTGACTCTGCCTAGATATTTGGGTGCACCTACAGGTTTTATGTTTTTCCTTGTAGCAAAAATATCCCTAAATTGGTCTAAATAAGTATTTAAGCTGAATTGTGAACAGTAAGAGATTGAATTAAGAAATTGCTTAAGAAAATACGAAAAATGATCAAGATCTTAAACTAAAAAAAAAATTACAAATACTGTGGACAAACAGAAATCGGGATGGCACTGGCGATTAAGTGGTAAGCGTGACTGATTTCTCAACCAAGTGGGTCAAGGGTTCAATCGATCCTGAGCTCATTGAGATATTCTGAGGTGAGAAATCCACAGTCACGTCTACCTTCGGAAGGAAAGTAAAACCGTTCTTGGTTCAGACCCATGTGTTGATGGGTTCGATAAGGGTTCAGATTATGAATCACCTCATTGGCTCACACTTGCTTGTGGAACATAAACCGATGGAAAATAAAACAGTAACAACAAACATCATCACTTACTTACTTATCCTGGTCCGATATCCCTCAGGATTGCACCTGCATCACAATGTTACGCCAATTCACTCGGTCTGTGGCTGCTTGATTTTTTGACCGTCCCACACTTCCAAGATCCTGCTCCACTTGGTCTAACCTCCTTGCTTGCTGTGCTCCTCTTCGTCTTGTACCGGCCGGATTCGAGGTAAACACTATTTTTGCGGGATTGTTGTCCGGCATTCTTAAAAACGGTCCCGCCCATCGTACCCGTACAGCTTTTACAACTTTCTGAATACAGGGTTTGCCATAAAGTTGCGCCAGATCGTGGTTCATCCTTCGCCTCGTTCTCACATACCCCGCCAAATATGGTCCTAAGCACTCGTCGTTCGAAAACACCCAGTGCTTGCAGGTCCTCCTCGAGCATCGTCCACGTCTCGTACCCGTAAAGAACTACCGGTCTTATCAGCGTCTTGTACATGGTACATTTAGTACGGAGGTGAAGTTTACCCGACCTCAGGGTCTTGTAGAGTCCGTAGTAAACACGACTTCCGGCAATAATACGCCGACGAATTTCTTTGCTGCAGTTGTTATCCGACGTCACCAATGATCCGAGGTACACAAATTCATCCACCACCTCAAACTCATCTCCGTCGATTTTTACGCTTCTGCCTATGCGAGCCCTATCCCGCTCGGTTCCTCCAGCTAACAGATACTTTGTCTTCGACGTATTCACCTTTAATCCAACCATCTCTGCGTCACGTTTAAGCCTGGTGTACTGCTCCGCAACGGCCTGAAACGTTCTTCCGACAATGTCCACGTCGTCAGTGAAGCAGAATCTGCTTGCTAGCGGCGATAAACGGCGAAAGATGATCTGGGAGAGCACTTTGTAGGCCGCGTTAAGAATAGTGATCGCTCGATAGTTCTCACATTCTAGTTTGTCGCCTTTTTACTCCCTCTTTCCACTCCTCCGGTAGCTGTTCTGTATCCCAGATCCTCATTATCAGTCAGTGCAGACAAGTGGCCAACTTATCCGGGCCCATTTTGATAAGTTCCGCTCCGATACCATCTTTCCCAGGTGCTTTGTTGTTCTTAAGCTGTCGGATAACATCCTTAACTTCACCTCATCCGCTGTACCGACGAAGCCATTCCTCCTGCCGCCTTGGTCCTCCGCCTCTGCGCCGTTCAGATGTTCATCGTAGTGCTGCTTCCACCTTTCAATAACCTCACGTTCGTCCGTTAAGATACCCCTTTCCTTATCCCGACACATTTCGGCTCGCGGCACAAAGCCTTGGCGGGATGCGTTGAGTTTCTTGATAACGATACAGCTGCTCCATTTCTTCGCACTCCAGCTCTTCCAGGCGGCGCTTCTTATCCCGGAAAAGATGGGTTTGCTGTTTCGCTTCTGTTTATATCGCTCCAC
Source organism: Ochlerotatus camptorhynchus (assembly GCF_037179485.1). NCBI lineage: Eukaryota > Metazoa > Arthropoda > Insecta > Diptera > Culicidae > Ochlerotatus > Ochlerotatus camptorhynchus. Next base: position 144,899 of record NW_027040793.1, on the reverse strand, counting down.
ATTATGACGGGTTCCTTGCTGCAGTATCGTCTGACACTCTGCATCAAGGGTTTGGAATTTGAAAAACAAAAATATCTTATTATGAAGCTTGGTTAGTTTTTTAGAGTCTGGGCCAGTGATTTTATATTATTCGAGTTTTATTACTCTTTCAAAGAATAGGAAAAAAAATCAAACATAGAAAAGATTTGTAGAATCATTTACTATGGATGTTGGATATTGATGATGTGAGACATTGACAAAAAATCTAAGATCCGAGATGATTTAATTAAAAAATATTGTTTATATAGAGATTATATGGAAACCTGACAATTTTTAAGGACAATAAAATTGAATTCCTAGAGAATTTCGATGAGTTCCTGAGTGGGAAATAAATTTTAGTGGCAATTCGAAGAAAACTCTGTGAGGAATTCTCACAGAATACATTTGGAATAAAAAATAGGAAAGCTGACCAGAATTTGACAGCCATTCTGAGGTAAATTCCAAGGACATTTTGGAAGAGATTTTCATAGGAAGTTATGTGCTTAATTTATAGGAGCTTTTTAGAGAAATGCAAAGCAATTGGTAAGAGAACTTCAAGGAGAAATCTATAATAAATCAGAGTAAAACTGTAGGGTGATTCCTGAAGATCTGAGCCATGTACGCAGTAGTTTCATTTCACCATCTTTTTGTATAGTTGTGAGGAGAAATCTAGGTGTTTTTTTATGGAGGGACCCAATGCAATTCAGACGAGATTAGATGCTAGTAAATAACCTATATTTTCGTAGCACAGAATAAACTCATCAAGTTTGTTCAGGAAAAATATGTGAAAATCAGCTAATTGGTATCTGGTCCCATTGTGTAAGAGATAATGGTACGCATCAGTTTTCAAATGTGTTTTTCTATGACTTGCTGATTTCCAATAAAATAACGAAACCCTATTTCCTGCCTATAAAATGTTAACGTAAATGTAATTGGTCCCATCCCTACTATACGCAGATTAAGGTGAAATTTGAATTATTACAAACAAGAAGAATCGGCTCTGTAAAAATACCACCATAAAGCCTACATAGTAATATAATTGAAAACAAAAACCTGGACTGTGAAGTGGAATGAAAATTGATCAACTCCGACTCATATGATTTCAAATTAATCGACTCCAACTCCGACTCCGCCTCTTTGACTCCGACTCAAAATCAACAAAATACAATTTCTTTAAAAAAAAAAATCTCTAAAAAGTTCAAGCATTTTTAAGTAATCTTTAACCAAATCTGTCATAACTTCTAACAAATGCGGTTACAAACTTATGCAATGAAAATGGACACTTCTAAATTCAAAATACGTCAAAGTTTCAAGCAAAATAATAAAGTTTAGAAATAAAGAAGAAATTTCATTCAAATTTTAAAACATTTGTATTTACATTTGTATTTGCATTTGTATTTACATTTGTATTTACATTTGTATTTACATTTGTATTTACATTTGTATTTACATTTGTATTTACATTTGTCACAACTTATAACGAAATTGGTCACCTCTTTGAAATCATATTTTTCAATCAAATGGCAAAACGTTTAAGCAAAGTTTACCCCATCTTTCATAATTCACAATGGTCACAATTTTTAAGAGAGAGATTTAACAACTTTAAAACTTGTCAATTTTTTTTAAATAATGAGCATTTTGTTGTAAAGGGTGATTCAGAATAACTGGCACCGATTTACCAAATATGTAATTCTTACATAAATCGTAATATGTAAATCTCAATGGATACCCATGTGCTCAAGTTTTTTAATTTTAAATATCATCTTGTATTAATAGTAGGATTTGAAATTTCATCCGTTTTCGATTTCAAGCAGCTATGGACGTTAAATGGAGTATGTCATAAATCTGTATAAAGGGTGTACTCACCAAAATTAAACCGATTATCGAAACTTTCTTGAAATTTTCAGGGAAAGAAAACTACTAATGAGTTATGATTTACAAAATTTGTTTTATTAATTTTGTCTCCCGTCCCGAATGCCCACACCTTCCTTTTCACTCCACCAATCAAACTTTGTACAACCAATTTTCCCAGTGTTTTTGTTGTTTTTACCAATTTTTTTTTTTTTTTTTTGTCAACTCCAGTTCTGTTTTAATATTTTTGAGATGTTTTCGAAGTTCCGTCTTCATAATTGCCCAGAATTTTTCAATTTGGGTGAAGTTCCGGTAAATTTGGTGGGTTCATATATTTTTGTACAAAATCGACTCTGTTGGCTTGGTATCACTCCAACACGTTTCGAGCGTAGTAAAAGGATGCTAGATCAGGCCAAAACAGAGCTGATTCTTTGTGCTTCCTTATGAATGGCAAGAGACGCTTCTTAAGGCACTCTTCCTTGTAAATCGCCCCGTTGGTTGTTCCGGAAGTGATGAAGAGAGCGCTTATTTAATCACATCCGCAAATCGCCTGTCAGATCAGGAACTTCTTTGCAAATTTCGATAATTTCTTCTTTCGAACATCCTCCGGAACATCGAACTTTGACTTAACAACGAAATATTCTTGCCCAAGAAGTTGACGGAAGTCGGCCTTGACGTTAGTTTCGTCATCCATCAAGATGCAACACAATTTGGTGAGCGACTTGGTGTAAAGTTTCCGGGCGCACAATCCGCTAAATCAGCTTATCACCGCCCTGGTAAAACCAACCCGCCATCGCACTATAGCCGACGTACGGTAATAGACGCTCTGGCCGGACCGCCATCTCACTGTAGTCACCGGTAGAATAGTCAGTGGTACCGCCATCTTTCCGATAAGGTCAGCCTTTCATCGCCCACCATCGAAGTCAAAGGTATGTGCCAGAATGTCGACCACACCACACAATCCACACCAGAGTGCTATATAGCATATAGTGTTAATTTGAAGAAATACAGTGTTTATGTTGATCCACTCTGTGTTTCAGTTAATTTGAAAGCTTGAGAGTCTTTTAGTCCCCGTAGCCCCTCCAGTTTGTCCAGTAGTACGCTGACTCTGAGACACAGTACTAGGAGTCTCGTGCAGCTGAATTATTGTCGGGCAAAACTTTAGTTTCAAATTGTAGGATGATTTTGAGGAAATTTCAAGAAATTCATGTGAATAGTTTCAGAAAGGTTGTCTGCATTGACATTGGAACCGGTGGAACAACCACATATATATTCAACAGCGTTATTTGCCTAAGTTTTAATCACATTGTAATTATTGAAGAGAATCATTTCGTCTCAGAGATTCTTAGTAAATATATTTAATTAACGAAGCGTCAGGTGTGGGCCTCAGCGTGCTGGTGAATAAAGTAGGAATTCGGCCACCTCAGCTTGCAATTTTGAACCGTGAAATGTGACATTGCTTGTCAATTTCTCACGCAAGACACGAATAATGGTCAAAGCTATTGACGTAAAGACTGCATGCTGGTACATATTTCAGTAGTCAGCAGAAACGTTGCAAAAAAAGCAACACAAAGCTGATAGCCGTTTAGCCGCAAACCAAGCGAAACGAAGTGATTGTGTACCAAAAAAAAACAAAAATAGAAAGCCCAATCACGCATTCCAACTGCATCTGTCGCGGTTCGACCCGAATGCGTCACTGGTGCTAGTGTTGACCCAATCTTCAGCACTGGCAGAGAAGTGAAACAACCAGCCAAGACTCCTCATCTACCTGCACGTCATCGTACACCTCCATCGATTAAACTCAAATCTGCCGCAAATCTACTCGAAAATCTATACGCCCGAGCCTGAGGTGACCCGGGTGGAGTCAAAATAGAAACAGCACGACCCCTTGTAAGTTCAATATAAAAAAAGTGCCAAATGACGTCAATCCGGTCCAGTGGAAATGGGTGCCATAGGTGATGAAATCTCCCATTTCACCGATTTTTTCTTTCTTTCGAAACTCGATAAACGATACCCAGCGAGAAAGGCTCAAAATGCACCACATCGGTGCTGCAGAGCACACTGCTGGGGCTTCGCTATGTTCACCCCCTTCCTCTCCTGCACACATCACAAGAAGGAAGCAATCCATGGATCATGGCAATGCGTGCTGCGTGTGTAAGACGACATGCATCACTCTTTGCCACCGCAGCCCGTTGTTGCCGTAAGGTCCACCGTCAGCTGCTAAAAGTGGCAGACCTTGATGAAATACCAATCTGTGGTGCGTCATACCTTTGACGACTTTGACCAAAAACCTACGGCAATGGACAATAATAACAACAACGACGACGACGACGACGATGAAGTTGAAGTTAATGATGAGGATGAGAGGCACACACGCGACATTGAAACATGTCCGGATCACTCTCTCGGGTCAGAGAGAGAGAGAAAGACTTGTGAAGTTTTTAGGCACTGGCAGCAAACAAAAAAAAAGATTCACTCCAACGTCCAACCGATATCGTGAGGCCATTGGGAGTAGGGCCCATGGACACACGGAGGAAACCGTCAGGGAAAATATGTGGCTTTTTGGTATTTTCTTTCGTTCTACACTCCGGTGTTTGCGTGCCCTGAAGAGCATAGTGGAAGGAGTGCGGAGACGTACGAGACTTGGAAGAAGAACCTTAACTTGATGATCTTCCTCTTTTACGTTTAGACTCTATCCATCATCTGCTGCGCACTGCTGCTGCTGCTGCTGCTGCTGCTGTATCGTGCCTCAGGCTTGGAATTCGATTCTTGCTTTGTTGTTTTGTACGTAGAAACCGAGTGTGCGACAGCGAGAAGATCAATTTCAGATCATTTTTTTAATTGCTTCCAACAAATTCAATAATTACAAATCATAATTCCGAAATCGACGCTCTCGACGTGTCTCGTCACAAACCTGGCAATTCTTTGTTGAGATCTCAGGCGCGATGAACCGAGCCAGAAAGAGCAACCGTCCCCGTGCATGCCTGCATGCATGCGGGTACGCGTCGTATGAAGAAACATTATATGTAGTGGAGACTCTTTGGAATTTCGAGGCCGTCCGACAAAGGTCGAAATTCCTTCCTCACCTTTATGGCTAAAGGAACTGTATGGGGTTTCGACTTGGTCTTTTTTTGTTCATGTTGATGATTGTTTCTTACGATGTGCAACTGTCAGTCTTGGAGTTTTTTTCATAGAGATGAAGATCGTCTTAATTTTTGTAGGTATAGCCTGTTTAGAAACACAAATATCGTAACGCTTCGCTAGTCCATTCTGTTGATCACTGGGTTTGTACGGTTTCCATCGTTCGTAGTGTTTGATTGTGATCAAAGGAGCTCGTTAGTCTAGTAGCGACCGTTTTTGCTTACTGAGCAGAAGATCATTCGATAAATCTTACCCTTTTTTGATAGAAAATAATGTGATAAACTGCTTCTGATGGAACTCGGACGGAACTGTGCGGAAAAAAGTGGTATACTCAATAAAAATATGACGTATGATCGATCTGGGTTTGAAATGATTGTTAATCTCAAATGTAAAATCAAAAAAATATTTCCCGTTGTTTATCTTCTTCGTTATTTGGTTCTCGTGGTCCTCTTTATTAATGATGACGACTACCGTTTCCTTTATCTGCTTTCACGTAAAACACGGGCTTAGCTTTCAGTGCCTTGACAGTGCGAATTTCCTCTCTGTTGGCCTTGCTGTGTGTTAGCTCCAGACCTTTCTTTTTGATGTCTGATGTAATATCGTCGATTTCGTGCAATACTGGCACAACTCAAAACTGTGAATTTTCACAATCAACGTTTGAAAATTGAGTTCAAACAACCTTATGCATGCCTGTGTTAAGTTTTAATTTAACGAATCTTTTCATTTCCATTGGACTGAAACGTACAACGATTGTTACCGTCGTTTATTTGAGGTGTGCCCCTTTGTCATGCAAAAATGAGTTGACTTTTTTGAGTTGGGACCATATTGCTTGAAAATCAACATGCTAAAGGACAAAAAATTGCTCAACTCAAAATGTGGCTTTTTTGAAAAAGTACCAAAGACATGTCTATTTATAACTTTTGATTTTCACAAATTTAAAAATGGGATTTTGTGGAATTGAACACTATTCGCCGTCATTTGCGATCAAAATCTAAAAACAAATTATTATTTTATTTATTTATTTTAGAGTATTGCATGAAACTGTCGATAAAGTGCTGGCTATATTTTGTGATGGTGTGGGAAATGTCAAGGCGATCGCTGTGCTCACGTTGATGATAATCTTCTTCGCATCAAGATTAGTTGTAGCCACGTATCCTAATCCCTTATTGAAGTGTGTCAATGAGGAATTTTCGAGACCTTAGAAAATAGAGTCGTAATGGAGTTAAAAACACTTCAAGATATAGTTTCTTAAACAGTTTGAAAATTTTCTGGTTTAAAAAAAATACTCGAAACTCTGACATTTTTAAAACGAGATTGGGACTTTTCACAAACCACGTAGACATTTAGTGTGGGGTTGATGAGTGTCTACAGTTCATACGTATTTTTTTTTTTTTTTTTCAATATTTGTGTATGAATTTTGCTGAGATCTCAGTAAAAAATATGTGTTCTTACTGAGTCTCGAAAAACTTTCTGCTCAATCTCACCAAACAACCGTCATGATTGCTGAGATTCCAGTCAGGCACTCGGCTGTGCACTGGCAAAAATAAAAAAAAAAACGAAGTGTGTACGTAAATAATGGACTGTTACTCAGGGCCCGGGCATGACACATTTGTCAAATTAATAGTTCTTTGGCACATGGAACATTGTTGAAGATGCTAATTTCAAATAATAGACTAAAGTGGTAATTTTCATACGATAGATGAGGAGATGAAAGTATAGAGTTGATAGTTTCGTTAGAGTACGGCAGTGTGAAATTGTTTATATAGAGAGTAGAAAGCGAGCAAGGGTAACTTTTATGAATGAAGGTACAAATCGGTTTGATCATCTCTCTTTACCAAACTTCCCCCTTGGAGAGGGATGGTGAGGGGTATTCCCCCCGCCACAACTGGCAAAAGAGATGATCACCGACACGCTCAAGTACCGACGATATGTTTGAAACAGTTCTATCGATTTTTACCGCACTCAAGTTGTTATCTGAAGGAAAGTCGTAGCTATTCCAGGAGAATCAAGATAGCTTAAAAATTTAAATTCAAAAAACCTCCAACACAAAATCTGAAAACGTTTAGAAAACTTACAGGGTAAGTTAAATTTACTTCATGTCAAGGGAATGACATTAATCTGGGTAAACTCATAGAGATGTTTGAATGATCAAAACATGAACTCAAATCGATTAATCAAACAGCTTTGAAGTTCTCGATCAACTATCTAGAAAACATAAACCAGTTAATTTGGAAGATTCATATCATGCACAGTATGAAAAAAATGTGTAATTGTCTGTTAAAACACATATTCCATGATAAATCAAATATGTTTGCATAAATTCTTAAAATTACATGTTGTGTTTTGTAAAGATATTAAATTCAATGTCATGTAAATTTATTCTCATAGATGGGTTTTTGATTATACCGCTTTCCTTCGGATAATTTCGAATGATTTCATCGTATTTTTTTACTTATTTCCATACACTAACTAGATTTCAAAATAATAAGGACACCAATAACTCCAAAGCACGCTCTCCATGAATGCATATTTTGACATCACTGTGACCCGCTTGCAGCGCATAACATGCGAATCGATGTTTTTAAATAAGTCCTGCTGGTCCTTCAGGAGCACCACGATCGAAATTTGGAAGCGCAGATCCGGTTTGAATTCTCGGGAAATTCCACGTTCTAAGCGGTGGAACGGAAACTTATGTAACATTAACACAGCAGATTGTTTGCATAGTGACGGATCTGACGAAGAGCTTCTGTTCCCGAACAAGGACGATGAGGCCTATTCACTCTTCCGTTGGCCGGATCTCACTTATGTCTTATGTGAGTTTATCGCTACGTATGAGGTACATTGCATCTCGTTGATTCCCAAGCGGTTCGCATAGTATCGGACCATCCATATTCAGATTGGATGAAATTACGTACTGAGAAAATCGAAGAAATTAGTGTTGTGCGTATAATTTATGAAGCTGTTACGATTGTGGTGCTTACCATAATATTTCTACATTCTGTTTCTACTTCCAGTGCGTTTGGACGAATTTACGGTTCTGTGGAATTTTGGAATTCCGGAGAACTTCGAGATTAGGGCGTAATTACTTTTGTAAACAAAAACGTAATTCGCCGATTTCTCGCGAATTAAATCTTAATCTAAAAAACAAACAACACAAACAGGTAGAGGAATGGTTCCTGTATCATTTGATATAGTTTGTTCACGAAATTGACCTTCAATTCGCGAGAAATTACGCCCAAATCTCAAAGTTCACCGGAATTACGGTTCTGTGAAATTATTGAAAGATACAAGTCTTATGCGTGGATGAACTAACAAAATCGGGTCATTACTGTACTGTTAATACGGGAGCAAGTTTGTTGATGAACGTCAAATATCGATTAGTTTTTCGTTAGGACGTATCAGCTTTTGTAAATACATTTGATCGTCGATTTGGTGTACCTGGTGGCTCATCCACGCATACTAACACCACTATCAGTTAGGGGAAAATTTCCCCTATCTGATGGTAGTGTTAACATGCGTGGGTGTTATTATGTTACGCCAAATCGACGATCAAATGCATTGTTTACATAAGCTGATACGTCCCTTGGAAAAAGTAATCGTGAAATGCTGCATGCCGAAGAAATTTTATGTTTAGTAAATTTAAAATTATAGTGTTTATGATGGAAAGTTGAATGTGGCATGTTAAATCAAACTGATTTTCAATTAAATGTAAAATTATATCAAAAGGGATCCAAGATCTATTAATTTGGTTGTACGTCTTAAAAAATGCAAAATTGTGTGCGATATTGCCTTACGTGAGCAATTATTCATCTTCTTGAATAAAGTGACGGTTGGTTTTCATTTATTTGTGTTGCATGGGCTGTCCATCAACTACGTAGATACGTTTTAACACATTGACCCGTTCTTTCTTCTACGTAGACAAGCGTACATACACATTTTTTATTGGATTGTAGACACCCGTTCATCAACTCCCTCATCCTCCTAAAGTGTCTTATATCCCAATTCAGGACGTGAAGGTTCATTTATGCACACTTGAAATATTTGCGATATGTCCCGAATAGAACCAAACTACTAAACTGAAACTAATAGAAGTGCGCTTAGCCATTTCAAAATCTCCAGACACGACTATTTGGGATTTCTTCAAAGTCATGTAGAATCTTCAAATAAATGCATCATATTCGGCCTGAAGTCCACTGGACCTGTCTTTAAGTTCTCCAAATTATTCCAAGTTGCTTCTTAGGTGTACCATACTCGAGCAAATATTCATATCAACTTATAAGTACTTTTGATGCTGTACTAATAGATTGCCTAAGTAAAATAGCACCACCATTAGGAAGGGGCAATTATTCCCTTACTGAGGCTAGTGTTAGCTATTGCTTGAAGCCATTGTTTACAAAAGTATATTTTTTTTCAGAAAACCGTAATACAAACTCACTATTCTCGTTGATGGCTGAACCGGTTTAAGAGCAACGGGATCCATTATTATTTTGTATTTATCATTCATAGAACCCTTTTCAATTGAATCCCGATCGGACATTTAGGTTTGGAGATATAACCAACAAATTAAATATGGCTATTCACTCACTTTTCTCAGCGATGGCTGAACCGATTTAAGTGCATCCGATATCATTGTGTTTGTTTTTATTTTTCATAAAATAGAATTCATATTGAATTTCATTCCAAGTAGACATTTGGTTCCGAAGATATGACCAAAAGATATATCCACTACTCACTCACTTTTCATGAAGATGGCTGAACCGATTTGCATGGAACCTGATGCATGGAACCTGATGCATTTTGTTTATATCAATCTCACAAAGAAGTTTATTGAATTTAATCCCAATCCCAATGTTCTTGTGATATGAAAAAAAAATACAATTAAACAATGGTACTCACGCAGTTTTTATGGATATGGAGTCAGTTTAAGTATAAACGATTCAAGTTTGATAGCATCTGGATGTCATAGAACTTAATTCCACCTGGACATTTGGTTTCAGTGATATGAACCCATATGTAAATTTAGAAACTTTCTCTCCACACATATTGACGCAGAAGTTTTTTACCCAAAATCAGGCATATCTCATCCTGCTACAAACATAATCTAGTCTTTTGATCAGTCGATAATAAGAGATCGGTTCCAAATCCCACTGAAATTAACTTTTAAAGTTTTGGTTCTACTGCTGCAGTACCTGCTGAAATTCCTTACTTTTGAGCTTCATAATTCTTGTGGGATTGCTTGTCAATAGAATCTATGGTAAATGGGGAAATCTACAATACAACAAGGGGGTTTTTATGTATCTTAACCGTACAAAAATCACTTTTTCACTATTCAGCTATGAATAATTTTATTTTTATTTTGTTGAAAATCCATACTACATGGGACGTAATGCAGATCTATTATAATAACAACATTTTTAGTTAACTTGTATGATATGTATTATGTATAAGATCGATTGTTAGCAAAAGATTGTGTTTTGATTTTATATTATTTTATGGTATTTGTATGGTTATTTTTTCCGGGTAGTCACCGGTAGATGGATCAATTAGGTTTATTTTATTACTGATTCGACTGTGCAGGAGAAAAAAGTTCATACATGGTCTTTGTAATAATAACTTTAAAACAAAACATTGGCATTCCTGAAACCTTCACCATTTGAAAGAGAGGACTTTTCCCATGATTTTAACAATACAGTCCCTTCCCGTTTTGGACAACACGTGATATTTGTATTTTTTTTACTTTCTATAAAATTCATCGATAGCTTCATTTACTTTGTGATCATACTAGAACATTATTAAGGGATTACTGATCCTTGGTATTTCATAATAAATGTCTAGAAAGCACTTTAGTAAATCTGAAGAAAGTAGCTGCTGATGAGATTGTGTTGCCAAAAACGGGACGGCCCTTTTTTTTATAAATATTTTCCATTCAAAAACATTGAGAAAAAGTGACCCATAGAAATAAACGCTCAAATTGACCCCAATGTTGTATGGAAAAGTGCCCCGATGTATAACATAAGTAATAGTGTCAACATGACGAGAAAAGCCTCCTCTTTCGAATGGTGGACGTTTCGGGAATGTCCAATTTTATGTTTTAAAGTAATTCTAACAAAGACACCGTAGATAATACACCCCTGGGAAAAAATTCTTGCCGCCCAATTTCATTGAACAGTGGTCCAGGATGGGAATTTAGCAGGAATGATTTATAGCCTGAAATTGAAACTTTGGGGATATCAAAAAGTTTCTTTCACAAAATTAAGCCCTGGTGTCAATTAATATGAGGCTGGTTCTTATTTTCATAAAAAAAAAACAATTTTTGTATAAATGAAGGACGTTTTTCTTTTAAAAATACGCTATTTCAAATATTATATATATAACCAATATAGAAACTATCCTTAGACGACATTTAAAAAAACGTAAATTATGCTATATAATTATAAAAAAAGAGTTTTTGAGAAAACAACATGTCATGAAGCTTCAACACTCTCTCGTAGATGACTTCCATGAGAAATTTGAGTAATAGTGCTAAAAATTTAAATTTTTAGGTAGATTCTAATTAAATTTTGAAAAATTGCTCTACAATGTGAACGTTAAGAGAGAAAAAAAAGTTTATTGAGCAAAGTTGCAACGCATTTACTGAACTACAATTTTGCTGAGAAACATATGTCTTCATTTCCAAAAATATGAAAGTTTTTTTTTTAATATCTGATAATTTGAGGACAACCCTAATGTTGACAAGTATCCTAAAGAAAGATTTGTTTAAGCATAAAAAGTTCACCGAAGACACCAACCGTCTAAACATTAAAACAAAAGTAACAAAAAAATATATAATATGTCTTTAGGGTGGCTATCTGTCACAGAAACGCATTGTTATTTTAACTAAAAAATAAGAGCAAAAAAATTGTGTTAGAAACATCGTTAGTCAATAGAGAAAAATTGCTCTAAAACGGAAAATTTAAAAGAGATAATGAAGTATTTTTAACAAACTTGGTTCAAATTAGCTGAGCTAAAACTTTGTCGAAGACCGTACACCTTTATTTCTGGAAATAGAAAGTTCTTTTTTTCAATGATAATAAGCACCACCCTAATATTGATTGACACCTACTATTAGGAGCATATTTTATCCATGTTTCAATTTCGGGCTCTAAATGCATCTTTCATGCTAAATTCCAATTCTGGATCACTGTGCATTACATTCTCATTTCCAATTCAAGGATTTTACTTGCAGAGATGTTAGCTGAAGTAGGGGAAATGACGGCTTCGGCATGACAGACTATTTTCGGCAACCCAAATTGAAACGCTAATTTCACTGTATTTTCTTACTAAAATACTTCGCTGAATGCATTCAAACGATTCTTTAGGCTTTCAGCTTCAATTTTATTATATTTTTACCACTGAGATAAAGCAATCTAGCAGGTTTTTTTTGATGGAACATACGCACTACAAAATGCTGCTGATTTCGAGTTGCCGATCAAAGCCCAACACGCAACTCAAATAGAAAGGTTGCCGAATAAAAAGATGTTGACCACAATAGTCGCTCTCACTAGAGAAGGTTGGGGCTGTGTAAAAGCATTTCAAAACAGTTTTTGACAATTCTTTCAACTGAAATTGTTAGAGCAGCTGGCAGCAAATGATTGTAAACAAACCAATACTGCATATGTGTGCGTTCCTTAGAGAAAAAGGCTTTAGAAAGTTGCTCGCTGCTTAGGTTGCCCAGAATATGTAAATTAGCATTTTTGTATGTCAAACTCATGAATTATGAACGACAAACATTATGGGCTGTGTTGTCCCCTAAAAAGACTAAAAAGTTCATCCAAGCCTGAGATAAACTACACTCAAAAAATTCTACACGTCATCATCATGTGTCTCGCACTTAATTTTGCGCTTATTGTGAAACACATCCATTTCATTTGTGAATCTTATGCTATGTCCCATGCTTGAACACTGTGGATTTGAATTGTGACACACTTGGATTCGATGTGCCTCATATGGGGATATCAATAGCTTTGCACAGCATAGTTCAATATACTACTTTATCGACTTCTACTTTGTCGACTCTTAAAATTAATTGACAAATATATAAACAAAACTGCCAGAGGCCAGAGCTTTCAGATACATTTTTAATGGGTCTGATTTGGGATTCGATCATGGACTGTTGTGGTGTGCTGCTGCCGGAGTCTTCGTTCGACCCCATTGTGCCACGGTTGTTCTCATATATGAGGCGGGTTGATAGGATGACTCTTGTTTTCGATGTTTACCTTTCTGAGCAAGCAATTCACATCGCATTGAAATGCAAAACAATTTAAATCCATCTGTTTTGAACAGTAGTGTGATTTGATGTGCAATACACTTGAATAGATAGTGAAAGATTTTCAACATTTCAAAGTTTGAAACACTATAAATTAACGTGTATAACACATTGCACCAAGGTGAAATACACTTAAAGGAAATGTGATTGTGCATTTAAAAAATCAAGTGATTAAACGCTTCGATCAAACGTGTGAAATTTTTTGAGTGTATTCTGTTGCTTATCCCATATTTATTTAAACAACAAAAATACTTAGCATGCACTTTCATTTAACGGCAGTAGAAGTGAAAAAGTCCGATCTGAGGAAGCCTGCCGAGCAAAGTCTGATATCAAATAAAAAATCAAATTTGATATTGTAATGTGATGATTACTGAGGTTGCCGCCGTTTTGTTCGTTTTAACGGATAAAATATCAAAATTGAGAGCATAAAATCTTCCTGTTACATAAAATGGAAAACTTATTCTGCTGTCAGTGAAAGCAAACTGAAAACTCGATTTGATGTGCATTTTACAGGTTGATAACAAAAAAGTATTCATTCTGGAGGTGGCTGGGTTTGATTCACGGTCTGTTCTATGAATTTTTCGGGTTGAAAAATTTCTCGACTTCCCAGGGCATAGAAGTATGATTGGACTTGCCACACAATTATACTTATGCAAAAATGGTACAGGCATCGAAAGCTCTCAACTAATAACTGTGGAAGTGCATCTAGAACACTAAGTTGGGAGCACGCAATAAGCTAATATGCGATAAACAATAGGCTTAAAATGCGATGGAGGAGAAGTTCTACAAAGGCAATAAAAACAAACTGCAGCATCATATTCAAGAGAGAGTAAAAGTACAGCAATATGTCAACAAAATTTATAATGAGTTGCGTCGATCGCGTGAACTGAAATCCAATTATGATTTCAATTCGATGTTGATATCATAATTTTATTTCGATTTGCTGTCATTTTATTGCTGGACTTTGCTCGGGCTCGGATAGGAAAGCAGTTAAAAGCAATTCGAACCCAATACATAGTTAGACTGCTTGTAGAAATTTGTGACAACTTTTTAAACTGTAATTTGGAGCAGTTGCGTTTGAGGATTAACAGCTACAAAGAGCCATATGCCACTCTGGGCCACATTCCTCGATCATATATGGTGATTTGACCTCTTCCAGATATTGTCTGTGAACAAGCTTTTGGTCTGTTTCCTGATCCTTGGTAAACGCACTGTCTGAGAGCATTTATTAACATTTTTAAGATTCAGTTTAGTGCGGAAGCCGATAATACTTGGTATGGGCAAAATAATAAAAATGATCAATAACTATTGCGATCCTTACCGTACAACCTCGATATTCTCCCGACGTAGTCCGCACTGCCACAAACTACGCGGAGGCCACGCAGCGGAATCCCATCATAGCAGGGTTGCTTCCACTTACTTGCTATATAAAATTCAAAGTGTTTTTTGTTACTTCATGCGTGAAGTTTACGATTTTCAAAGTTGGTTGCAATTCTATGCTAATATCAACATGAAGCTTTAGTGTGATAATTTATTAACTAGAAAAAGTTCTGAAGAGGAGTGGTTGATAGTTCCGCTAGAGTACGGCAGTGTGAAAATTGAATAGAAGTTTAAATTGAGCGACGGGCCATTAATGCGACAGTACTAAGTCAAACGCACACTCCTTTACCTAACTCATTCAGTAATGGATGAGGGGACTTGAACGTTTTCTATGATTTCATAATTCCGAAAAACAATTTTATATAGCAAGTGAGTGGAAGCAACCCTGCGATCACAGTAAGTACAGTCAGTCGGTCGATCAGTGAGGTGTTTCTGTACTTACTACCCAACCAAGATCAGCATCAAGAAGCGCGTTGTTTTAGTGGAGCGCGCGCCTTCGTTTTGTTTGAATTTACTCATATAAAAGTTACACAGCAGCAACAGCAACTACAATAATAACAACAACAGTAACAGCCACAGAGACCGATTTGAAGGCCAGCCGCATTCCAGAGCGTTGTGTTGTTGGAGTTCTCCGGGTTGCTTTGGTTCGCCTGTCAGGCTCTCAGTTCGAGACACCATTCGATTCAGTTCTCTCGCTTCTCGTTTCTCTTTTGCACCAGCGAGCGATCGCACATGATCTCACTCACTGCGCTGCGCTCTCCACGGTTTCGATCGTTCGTGCAACAGAGCTTGCTCTCACAATGTGTTTCCACCAGAAGGTGAACGGTACGGCGTCGCGTTCGGTCCCGCAAAGGTTCGAGATTTGAATTATTCGGAACGGTTTTTTTTTATTTGCTGTTTCCATACTGTGAGATAAGCGCAGTCGTGCAACGCGGTTAAGTCGGTCGGTCCCCGGGCCGAATAAAGTGTCAGAGTGAATTTAGTTTTGAATTGAAAAGTTTAAATTTGAAAAACTTCAAACAGAGAAGGATTTACTGAAGATCTAAGTGTGACGATTATATTCAAAGTGATGTAAGTGTAAAATGTTTTTCGATTGTTCTATAAGCCAGTAATAAGAAAGTGATTGCCGGATCCAAGCGGATCGAAAATAGTGTCCGGATTGGCTAGAGCAAAGCCAGCCGGTCCAGCAGATGGTGTAAACTGAATCCATCGAATGTACATTGTATTTATTTTGTTGTACGTCCTCTCATCGCCGGAGGGCTCAAATTCTTCGCTTCCCTCGTGTGTTTTCCACACTTGTTAATGTGATTCCTTTGCTACGTGCACGTATCGCGTTTCAAACGTCTTCAAAAAGTCATTAAACAACGGCAAGCGGAGGTTTGTGCTTCCAGCAACGAATAGCTACACAAACACACATATACATGGCTGGAAACTGGAGAAAAAGGATCTCCGGATGGATCTAATTTGATGGTTTCAGCATACTACAATGTATTCCAGCGCGAACCGTTTCGCGTTTACCTCTGCCCACAGGGAGGATTAGTGGGTCTTACAGGGCTTCGCTGCTGACAGGCTGACAGATGCGGACTTTGTCTGAGTCTGGCTTTAGGGAATATTAAGATTAATGAGTGCTTTGGAATGTATACAGACCTATAATTATCCTTCCAAGTCAACCACATTTCGGGGAGTGTCTGTGATGAGTTCTATGTCAGTGTGGGGTCTGAAAAAAGAATCAAAATACTACTTTGTTGTAACTAAAACTTGAACCTCAAAGTGGAAGATAATCACACGGATATGCATGCCTGAAATCTAGCCTCACCGTTTAATCATCGATTTTTTTTTGTATCGCTGTGTTTCGGCAAAGCAAATTTTACGACACCTTGACTTGGTATTTCAACGGAGTGAAGAAACTGATGAAGAAAAAAAAAGGCAGTTGAAGAGAGAGCGCGATGATCAAACTCTCGAATAGTTTGCTACAGAAGACGAAGAAAACGGAAAAGAAGAAGAAAACCGAGAGACGCATTCCATTCCCGAATGAGAAGAAACGCAGAAGAGGAAAGGTTCGATGAAGGAAAATGTATATGCTTGGTTCGGTTTCGAGAAGAAGGCATTTAAACACGCAAGCTAAGTTGCAGGCGAGTGTATGAGTGAGCGCTTGCCCGAGAGTGTATGTTGGTACCGAGTGAGTGAATAGCTTTGGGAAAAAAAACATAAGATCGAACGACTCCTGCAGGGATCGATTGTGTACTCTCAACACATACTGGTGATGCTGGAAACAGAATCTTGGACGACCAGCTTGCTATTGTTGAGATTTTCTCCCAGTGTGATTCCTACATCCGAAGAAAATTCCAAGTGCCTTTCTGAATTATCCAACAGTGCGTTATTCAGTGACTGAGAACAGCTAAGAAAACTCAAACGCAAGGTGTTAAAACGCGTAAGACCAGAAGCCACACATCGCATGATCATAACCAGTGCCATAAAATGAAGAAAAGCAGCAGCCAGGTTACGACGACTATGCCCAACATAATGGACCTCGCTCGCGGTAAAGGTGCTGGCCGGGAAGCTTTCTGGATGTACTTTTTGCAAGAAATGTAGAAAAAGAAGAATACCTAATTGCATTACCGAGGCCCTTTGCATTGTTGATGCTGCTGTTGTTGTTGTTGTTGTTGTTGTTGTCGGTGGCTTATAACAACCTGTTACAAGCTACCGTGCTGCAAGCCATTAGCCTGCTGGTTCCATCGCACTACTAGACAGATTTATGCACATGCATGTCGGCAAGTTACTGGTTGTTTAAAAGTGGTTTTTCGAAGGCAAAAAGAGATAGAGAGAAGCATACATTGGTTTATGATGAGCTTGATGAGTGGACAAATGTGCATAAACTTTGTTTCTGGATCCGTGTTTGGATTTGTTGAAGAGTTGAAAAATCTGCTTGTTCGTGCAAACGACATTGAGCGCCATTTAAGCATTTAATATTTAGTAGTTGAACCAAATCATAGGTGTCATCACTTGATCATGTATAATTGTCACTATTCTTTATTGATTCTTAACTGTAATGTCATTACAATAAATCTCAATTGTTCATCCAGGTTCTACCGTGCGCAATCAGTGCTGAATTAAACCGAAAGCTTCTTCATTTTTTTTTTATTTAAACCATGTTAATTGAAACGAAAACAAGAATCCACAATTACAAAATCGGTGAGACTTTGATAAAAACCCTGAATGGCGAACAACTATCCACATAGTTCATTAGTTTTTCGGCATGTACATACATGGAGATGGATGGTATGCTACTTTCTTAGAAGCACAGCACAGTTACTTTATTAATTTAAACTTAGGCAAATTATTTACATTCATGTCGTGCCTTCACTTACATTCATTCGCTTCTAACATTTTTCCTCACCAGAATTCCGTAAAATAAAATATGAAGCTTTTGTTGATTTTAATAATATTTTAAACTTTTGTGAATAAATCAAATCTGTTACTCTTATGCATGACAAACTAGAGGGGACAGAACTTATTATTATTTGTTCAGTGAATGTAATTTACATTCACTGAAAAACAATGATGGGTTCTATTCGTTCTGGTTCCTCATACAAAAGAGATACAGTTTTGAGTTGTTGACAAAAGTTGAAGCTTATATCAAAACCTACAAAAGATTCATAAATTATTCTACGGAATTTTGTAGATGAAAAAAGTTAGAGGCACATGAATGTAAATGAATGCACGAAATTAATGTAAATGATTTGCCTTGCCTGCTTAGGTGCTTTTGCTTAGCAATCTTAGGGAAACATTGAAAACTAAAAAAAAATGTGACTCGATATTTTTTTTAAATACAGGTATACCGTGCCGATTCAAATTTCGGACACTTTATTCGAATTTCGGACACTTTTAAAAGTTGATTATCTCGGTCGAATATGATCCACATGTCTTGTAAATTTTAATTTTTTTTGACTAGTGCCCTCCACGATCATCTAACATTATTACTTTGTTTCTAACTGGATGTAATATTTAATTAAAAATGAAAGTGTCC
This sequence comes from Ochlerotatus camptorhynchus, assembly GCF_037179485.1. Lineage (NCBI taxonomy): Eukaryota > Metazoa > Arthropoda > Insecta > Diptera > Culicidae > Ochlerotatus > Ochlerotatus camptorhynchus. The sequence continues at coordinate 126,177 of NW_027040793.1, read as the reverse complement.
GAAATTTGAATCGTCCGAAATTTGAATCGGAACGGTACCTCGACATAGAGATTGACGATGGAAGTCAAAAGTGACAGTTACGTTATATCGAGGAATATATGTGTTTGAAAGCGTTTAGAACACATGGGAGGCTTCGTTTAGTTTAGATATTGTCCTGAATATAATATAGGCTTCAATTATAACTGGCTGACAGTTATTGATTCATTTTTCCGAATTCGGGCTGAATTCTTCCAATGTTAGTTTTGGCTGACTAGAAGGAATTGCATTTATAAGCATTGAGAAAAATAATTCTGATAAATTATGTCACAAATAACTGTTGGTAGAGGTTTCAATATATACGAAAAATTAAAGCATCTTTTAAGGAATCATCTTATATAAAAGGTTATTAGTTTTCATGTTAATCCACAGTTTGTGTTCTCCTTTTTTTTTAGTTTGTTAATTTTTTTCCAGCCTCAATCGAATAAACTTTACAGAGCCAAGTTATCATTTGTGTTATACATTACTAATGATTTAAATCTAAAATTAAAGGAATTGAACCGAATTGTGGTTGTTAGGATAACACTCGGTATTCCTAGAACCTCCACCATTAGAAAGAAGAGAGTTTACATTGATTGCAAATCGAAATGAAGTCAAATTAAGATCAACTGGTCCCAACCCAACAAACCATCATGCAGCTAAACTAGTGTATACAACCAAAAGCTAATCTTCAGCTAAAACTGTTAGCTAGGCGAGCAAAGACGTCTCTTTAATAAATAACCTAACCTAGTTGGGTGATGGCTGTACCGATTTGAGTTCAACCGGTTCCAAATTATTTGTATTTATCTTTCATAGAATCGTATTAATTTTAATCGCGATTGGACATTTGGTTTCGGAGATATGACTAACAAAGTCCAATATAGCTATAAAACAGTAAAACTCACTCACTTTTCCCGGCTGAAACGATTCAAGTGCAACCGATATCATTTTGATTGAATCTGTTTTTCATAGAACCTTAATAAATTGCATTCCGATCCGTCATTTGGTTCCGGAGATATGACCAAAAATTGTGATTTTGCAGTAACACTTTTCGCGGTGATGGCTGAGTGCAACTTGGTCGTTGAGTTGACCAAGTTCATCATCATCATTTTCATTCCAATCAGACATTTGGCTACGGAGACACTAGTGGAAATATGTCAACTAAAGTGATAGGCAATACAACAGTGCTACGGTAAAAAATCTCATAGGGAAAATGTCGTTTTCGGCAAAGCCTTTGCCTATTATCGTCAGGGTTAAATGAAGTCCTAGAATGTTAATTTTATTGCAGAACGATGCTCTGGAACATGATGAACCTTCATGCAAAAAACCATTGTCCTAGGACTTAATTTATCCCTGTTGATAAAAGGTTTTTTGAATACTTTATTAGCGAGATTTTTTAGCTCGTTGGCTAGTCTATCTTGTAGGTTGTTAATAGGAATAAAGTAGTACCGAAGCCATACTCTCCTCTAAATAAAAATAATATAAAAAGTTATACTAACCCTCGTTTCACTTAGATGACTGAACCGATATAAAAAAAACCGGATCCATGTTCTTTGTATCAATCTCTGAATGCCATTGAGCTGAAAGGTTGAACTTTGGAAAGTAAATGATTATAGTAAAAAAATCCTTTATAAACCATGAGCTTTCAAACAAAAACTTAAGATCCGAGCATGAATTAAAAAGCTTAGGATCAGCCGTCCACTTGAATGAACCTGCAGAAAAAAAAAATCAAAGTTTATTCCGAAAAGAACTCCTATAGCATTTTTAAAACTATTCTTGATGGATTCCAATGAGACTTGAAAGTAATTCTGAAAAAAAATCAAAAGCTTTGTAATGAAAGCTTTAGGTAAATTCATTTGATAATTTAAAGGTAGTTATAAGTAGATTCAAATCGTTATTCTGAAGAGCATTCCAACGGGATTGTGAGTAAATGTCTGGTAAATTTCAAAGATTGTCTGAGAAGAACTCAGAGAGACTTCAGATCCCCTGAAACAATCCAAAACTCCACAAAACCAAGTTAGCTCTGACAAGAGCTTCGAAGCAATACTGACAAAAACTTTTAAGGAATTCTGATATAAATTTAAAGAAAATTGGAATGACAGACACTGCTTATCATTTACCCTCATACGCAAGGAGTAGCAGTAGCTGCAACACAGTGTAGATGAATTGCGTTAGTTTGGAATGAATTCATCAATTCAGCATGAGGCAATTATTTTCAAAAACACGTTCTACTGCGCTATACTTGGGTAATATTATAATATCACTCCAACAAAATTAAGACGATTATTAATATTGACAACAACACAGGCGATAATGAACATCCAGCCACGAATGAACTAAATCGAATGTTGACTTCGATACTCAGAGGTTGCCTTGATCAATATTATGTCAAAATTCAAATTCATGCAGATAGTTGGTCTGTCTGTTGAAGTTGTCCTCATTTCAGATAAGTCGAGTGTAGAAGAAATGACGAGAATTCTGCATCGGAGTTTATTCGATCCCAACGGAATTCTAGGGAGAATTTATTATTTTCAACAGCGTGAAGAGGTTAATTTGCAGTAGTATTATATAAAGGAATTATCAGACAAATTATAACGATATTTTACAGAAAATTCGAAAGATTTTTTTTTAATTTAGCGAAAAAGAAAAACTTCTGATGAGAATTACAATTAAATCATGACAAGAAAAACATTGGCATGTTGACAACAGTTCCAAAAGAATTCTGTTAAGAAATCCAAGGGAATCTTAATCTGATAATAGTTTCAAAGATATTCTAAAGACAATTTCGATTTTGAGGATAGTTTCTTGTGAATCACGAGAAAAATTCCAAGAGGCCTATATGGAGAATATTAAAGAATTTTTGGATATATTCCATGCAGAGTTGTTAATCGACAACGTCAGCATTAACGTCTGCCATGGTGAATTTGTGTTGAAGCCGTTAACGCAATCGTTATCGATGGTTATCGATTAACAACCCTGATAGAAATAAGTGCTTCAAGAACACTGAATGGAAAGCTGGCGAAAGCTCGTGTAAGACACGCCCAACAAACAATTTTAACTGCAGACAGGCAAAAATGATATGTTTAAGCCATTTTTTGGCTGTTCAAGCTAATCTGTAGCTAAAATTGTTAGGTGGTACCTATGAAAGAACACCATTAAAAAAACCATCGCTGAAGCACCCATCAAATCAAAGTTTACTTTCTCCCCATTAATATAAAACTTGTCTGAAAATGTTCTATCGCCGGCTAAAACATTTTTAATTTTTTTTCGTATTTTCAGTGTTCAGTTAAATCACATCCAAAAATTCTTTTTTAATCCCAAAAAATGTATGGGAAAATGACCTCCGATAGAACATATTTATAACAAGCTTCAAATTAAAGTGGAACACCTAAGGTTTCGTTTGGTTGGTGTTTCAGCGATATTTAGTTTTTGTTTTTCCTTGATTTGTTTTTCGGCGATCTTGTTTTCCGTGCTGAGCACCAATGCTACCGACGCCAGGGAGGCAGCTCCCACACCTGGACCCTACCACCTATCGACCCATCAACTCATGAACCGGGGACCAACGGCTTTACTTCCCTTCCGAAGGAAGGCGTGATCAGAGATGTTTTGCCTCAGAACATCCCGGCGGCGCCGACTAGGATTGAACCCAGGCCTGCTGGGGTGAGATATACAGCGATATTTTTTTTAATAATAATGCCTAGACACACCGTGAAGAGCGTCAAAGTCAGGAGGAAGAAGAAGAAGGTTCCACAGAATTTAATGCTACAACAGCTTTATTTTTTTTTTCAGTTCGAAAATACTACCCAACAAGTCTGTGTTTTGCTAGCTAATCGGCTTATTTGCAATAAAATATTGTAATAGGGCTTCCGAACTTTATACACATTAGTCGTATATCTGCCTTATTTTGCAAAAATATTAATTAGGCTACTTGTTGGCTACTTGGGTAGGGCGCTACCTTTGAGACACGTGAATAGTTTAAGAGGCTAGGGAATTGTAGACCAGGGTTTTGTAATTTTCAAAACAAATTTAAAGTGATAAGACAGATAGGGGTCTAAAATCTTAAAAAAATCGATCCACGTAGCTTATGGACAGCCCCTAGCAGGATTTTTAGCGAGGCTACAGAGTCTTTGAAAAATATTTCAACTTAAATCTCTGCCGCCTCTGACGACAACCAAAAAATAATGATTAGTTATATTCAATAATTATTTTATTGTTCTCCGGAGACGAACCAGCCCAGGGCTGAAAGTCTCCTTAATAAAGTTTTAAAAAAAATATTGTAATTCCTAATAGTGTATTAAATTACACGTTTGCAAGAAATGATAGAAAAATATTCTAAGTAATGTGTTATAATAAAAGCCCCATGGATATTTGAGTGGTAATACCGATGAGTTTCTATAGGAGTATGGCAAAGAAGTTGATATCTCATTATTGTATTCAAATGCATTGTCGAAATTCTTAAGTACTGCATCAACAAACAAATCTGTGAAGAAGTTTGTTGATCTTAAACTAAATTCACTTATCTAACTCTATAAGTTGATCATTGATATTTAATACCAAACAGTATCAGCCCACATTAAATTGAAAAGAAAACGTTTCGAATAGCCAGCGAACACTTGTCATGCAGCTTCCATCTTGATACTAGTCTCATTCAACCACCCCGAAAAACAAAGTCCGTCACATTCCATCCATCCAAATCACCTTTCAAGATCACTGAACACGGAAACCTGCTCGAATCCATCCTTCACCCCGTTCTCGAGCAGCAGCAGCAGCAGCATCAGTAGGTACCTAACAATTCTTCTGGTCTTCGCTCTTGAAAAACCACAACAGCTCACTCGTCCATGCTCGGAAGCATGCTCAGCGCTTCACGCGAACTTCAGCTTTCGACTACACAACGCGCGGTTTCAGGGAATGGAGAAGATGGAATTAAGCCAAACACCACCAACAACAGCAACAGCAACAACAACAACCAGGCAGCTGAGCCAGTAAGACTGCGAAGGAGAAGCGAAGAAGACAAAAAAAACGGATCCACATTCCTTTGGTTTATAACCCGAAGGGATGTAAAAACCTCTTTTCACAACTCACCATCTGTTCTCTTCATGCTGTAGTCGTTGTTGTTGTTGTTGTTGTTGTTGTGTATAGCCCGTTTTTACCTTCTCCATCTTCATGCTCCTCATGCACGCTTACTTCGCTTGGCGTGGCTCTGCCAGTGCTCCTTCATGACAAAAATGAAGATCAGAAAAAACTACACCAACCAGAGTCTCAGGCTGCTGCGTCAAGTTTGCTCTCGGCGGCGACGACTGCTAAAGCCCCACCATCTCCTTCGAAACGAAATGCTGAAGGAAAAAAGCGTAATAAATGATCTGAACGTGAGCGAACGATTCCCGAATCTTCAGACGCGTCCTCCCGAAAATATACCAGATGAAATGAGATTTTTCCCTGCAGTATCCCATCAACGGACGGCGACGGTTGGCTGCTGCCGTGATTCCCTTGTTGCGGTTTCTTGAAGGCTAAGGCTTACAGCAGAAAACGGCAACAACTGCAGCAGCAACAACAACAACAACAACCGAGCGAAAGGATAATTATACAGTCAGTGGTTTTCCAATTTCAAGCTCCCCTGAATTACGAAGAAAATCATCAGCTTCGAATTACTACCGAATTTTTCGTCCTTCCTCTCCGATGGCGTGCAAGGCAGAGATAGAGTGTACGCCACACATCCAGGAATAACAATGTTATATTCTGTTTCGCTCGATTCTAACCAAAAATTACCAGCACCACAGCCCGAAACGAATCCAAGTTCGATCCCCAAACTAATTTTTGCCCCCGTTCTCGCTCTGTCTCTCTCTAATTGCAGGAAATCTTTCGTAAAAGTTAGTTGCAGCTGGTAACGATGCAGCATGCGAGCTTTTTGCACTGTCAGCGCACCCCTCGAGGTTTGCGCACCACCGTCCCGCCCCCTGCCTCCGGGTACCAGATTTCTAGCTTTAAAGTAAGTATGATTGCCGTTGTATTTCTTTACATAATTAGGTTTCGCAGGAATTCATTAAATTAGCGGACTGATAACCTCAGGAACGCGGGCAGGGTGTGATTCAATACAACATAATGGTCATAAATTTAATTGGATTAATACAAACACTTTAAATGAATATACAAGAGCTATATATTGCAACAGACTAAATAGGACAAGCAGTAAGTGCCCAAAATAATTAACTATGTGTTTTTGTATGTATGTTAAGAATTCTTTGTGAAGAACCCGAAAGGATGGAGCACATTAATTTATCAATGATTTCTCCATGCCTTACTACACCGTGGAAAGATGTCTGATACTACTTTTTTTTTTCTTCATAAAAAGCCTGAATTGATGAGCCGAAGGAAAAAGTGGTCGAAAGTTCCGGATACTGACCACCGTGCCTAGAATACTATTCAAATTTGAGGAATCTTTGGAACTCCATCGTGCTCGTCATTACAAATGAGCTTAGATTGATTTGTTGTTTGCTCATGTTCAGTCAAAGAGTTGAGTTGGTCTCTGGAACCGAACATCGGAAGATTATACTGACCCCCATGGGCAGATTACAACTTGGTAGGATCTTTGATGCTCTAGCATACACATAATTGAAAATTGTCCTGAATTGAAGAGTGTCCGATTATTTTCAGTCGCCAAGGAGCAAAATCAATTTCCAAATGGTGCAGTTATGAATTTTAGTCTTTTTTCGATGTGAAAAATCTGAAGTCAGTCAGTGGTTTGATAGGATTAGATTGGATTTTTTTAGATGAGAGATTTACAGTTCTTCTCCGAGCCGTCAGTGGCAGAGCTAATCAATATCAACGGCTATTTTCAATTTTTGAAAAAGTGGACAACTCTATTTTATGCAATTTATAAAAAAAATAATCTACAGCAGCGTTTCGCAATACATGGTCCGTGACCCAATACTGGTGGGTCACGGCTGTGGTTGATCTAATAAGCATTTGGATGCATCCGTGAATTATATCTTTATATTTAATAGCGGGAATATAAAAAAAAATCCAAGCTGAAAATGTTGGGTTTTTAATCATTTTAAGCCCAAAAAACATGTTTTCACAGGGATCAAGAAAAAATTCAAAGTTAGTCATCCAGCATAAATCTTAAGGTCCAAATTCCCAAAAGTTCCACCATCTATAATGTTTTATTAAGAGTAAGATCTCGGACCAATCTATACCAAAATGTCGAAGGACAATAGGTCGGGACAATAAGTCCAAAGAACGAAACTTGCGTAACTTTTCAAAAGGTCCTAAGTAACGAATGTAAACAAATCGAGTTAATCGATAGAAACTATTGCTCTTCTATCATTTTATGTGATACATAAATACCCATCCAAATTTATTTTCATTTATTTAAGATAATCATAGGTTAAAAATTGTCCAATGTACAGCTTGAAATGATGAGTACGTGGTTGTTACTTCAGACATTTGGACTGCCTAACATGATTGGTGTTCATTTTACAAAAACGGAGCATAGTTAGGTTAGGTACTCTATTCTAAAATCTGTGAAAGGGAATCTAGTATCATTTAGAACAAAACAGTATCATGATTATGTAATTAAGGAAAATCGTCCAATGTAACATATCCGATGTTCAACTTGGCAATTCAAAACGTTCTACATGATTTTTTTTTTCTCTAAATTGTAGCATGAAACTCAAAGTAGAATTGCGATTTTTCCGTTTGTAGTGAATTTTCAACGTTATTGCAAAATTTGTTGTTTCTAGACAGTTAAAATAATAAGCTGTCGAACTTCAACATAGATTTTCTTAAATGGCGAATATGTTACATTGGTCTATTTGAAAAGTGACACGAGAAATGTTTGAAAGGTCATATTTTTGAATGGACACAGGGTCGAAAAGACAAAACGTTGAAATTGACAAAAGTGCGAATGAAATTTAACATAATTGAAACGAAAAAATTACTGATATTATATGTTGTATAAAATAACCAAAATTTTCAAGGAAAAATACAAAAACATATTGCGCCCTCTGTCTACAAAATACAATCAATGTTTTTCAAAACAAATTCCCGATTTTTTATTATCATATATTTTTCCTGAAAAGTATTTTTAATTACCTTTCATCTGGTCATTGAAATCGGCCCAGTGATTCAAAAGTTATTATTTTTGGAAAAAAAAAAGTCATTTTTTAACAAATAAACATTTTTTGGACCACCCTAACATGGAAATGGTCACCCTGATGACAAAATAAAAAAATATACGGGTCTAATGTTTTGCGATAAGGAACAAAACTACCATTTTTGACGAAATTCTGAGAATCACTTTTGTTTTGCCATGTAATGGGTGATTGAGAAAAATTTTTTTTTATAGCGTAGTGAGTGAAAAAAAATGGTGTTTAATATCCTGAAAAAAAACTGCTCATGATATAAAGAAGTACTCAACTCCAAGAGTGAGAAATACCTTTCGAGCATTTCAGTTCGATTACTTATAGCCTAAGATTAATTTAATTGCTTTATTCAGCATATTGCACTTCCGACCTTTTATTCGTTTGATTTGTTGATGCACTAAAAGTGACTCAACTTTTGACCTATCTGACCTCCATGTCCATGTGACATTTAAATTTAATTCCAGGTTTTGTCATTCAACTCTTCTTCCATTTAAATTTTATTCGACGGTTCGTCCATTCGACCTTTTGTCCAATTCAAACTTGTGTGCCTTTAAATTTAATTTGACCTTTTGTCCATTCGGCATTTTGTCCATTTCATCCTTTTGATAATTGAGTCTATTTTGACCTTTTTTTCCATTTCGACCTTTTGTCCATTTAGACCTTTTGAACCATCCAATTTTTGTCCATGTGACCTTTACATTGAATTCAAAGTTTTGTTCATTCAACTCATCTCCCATTGGTCCATTCGAATTCGAAGTTTTGTTCATTCAACTTATCTCCCATTTAATTTCATTCAAACTTGTGTGCCTTTAAATTTCATTCGACCTTTTGTCCGTTCAACGTTATGTCCACATCGACATTTGACCATTCAGACCTTTCGTTGATTTCAACCTTTTGTCCATTTCGACCTTTTGACCATTTGACCTGTTGTCCTTGTGCTCTTAAATTTAATTCGAAGTTTTGTTCATTCAAATCTTCTTCCATTTATATTCCATTCGACGAATGGTCCATTCGATGTTTTGTCCAATTTATACTTGTGTGCCTCTAAATTTAGTTTGACCTTTTGTTCATTCGACGATTTGTCTATTTCAACCTTTTTTTCCTTTTCGATCTTTCGTCCATTTCGACCTTTTGTTCATTTCGACCTTTTATCCATGTGACCTTTAAATTTTATTCGGAGTTTTGTTCATTCAACTCTTCTTCCATTCAAATTTCATTCGATGATTCGTCCATTCGACCTTTTTACCGTTCGACCCTTTTTTTCGTCGACCTTTTGTCCATTCTATCTTGTATCCTTGGACCTTTTGGCCTACAATCATCTTGGACAAGTTGCAAAGGCTTCGTACACAAATTACGTAACGCATGAAGGAGGAGAGGGGAGTCGAGTTTGTGTAACTTAATGTTACATATGGGGAGGGGGGATATTGGAAAATGTTGCATAACAGATCGTCCAAAGTAAAAAAAAAAGGTTAAGAAATGCACGTGACCCAAACATAATACAAACTTTTCAAACTGTTAATTGAGATTTTTTTGTCAATCTTGAAATCGAGTGAATTAATTTTACGTAATTGTAGGACCGGGAGTACTGTCATTCTAGATGATAGTGGTCTACCGCTCATTGTAGTACAGAAACTAGTCCGATAGCTGTAGGCTCTCCTCACAGTTGAACTTGATCAAGGTCAATAACCTCTGATTGTCATCAGCAAATCGCTGTTTGAAGGGCTAATAACGAATGGATGGATTGATAAGCAATTCGCCTTTTCAATTCCTTGGAACAGTTAAGAATTTCCTTCCAACAACTTGATCAGAGAACGAGCCATCCAACAGGAAGATGCCCCAATGAATGGGTAGAAGAACTCACCCTTTATCCACAAATTGTTAGGAACAGGTAGTTGACATCTTCACTCTCCCCATGCAATTTGCTTAAATTGGGTGCCCTAATGGTTCCTCTTCATCCCAAATTGTTTATATGTATGTAATATAATAATCAAATAATCAGAAGTATAACATCCTCAAAAAATTGCGAGTCGATTGAAGTCTGCCGAAAATAAATGAAAGCTAAGCTTATTCTTAACATAGAAGCGTAGATGTATAGGTGAAGAATAAGAGAAAGGAGACTCAAAGATGTTGACATGCAAAATTAGATCCAGTTGATCCAGTTAAATATCATATAAATTTGCATTTCATCTAGTTATAATAATCGTCAATAATATTTACATTTCGATGAACATGGTCCTACCTATTTTACCATTTATGTTACCAGAATTAGGTGTGTGCCAGGATAAAGAAAAGTGTTTTAAATTCGTGTTCTTATTTTTTTTTCTCTAAAACGTTTTCCTCATGTCCCATAATTACATTGATTTAACTTGGTTCGAGGTCTTGCAAAATTATCAGTTTTTGTAATCTGGAAAATGTATCATGAGATAACAATTTGTACATCCTCAAATTCCAGAAGCATGGAAAATGTCCATGGAGTAGTTTGAGGCCAAATAGCAAAAACATTTTTTTTTACTTAACCTTCTCCGATTTGCATGAAACTTTGCATAAATGTTTGTTATGGGGAATCATTCACATTTGTGCTAAAATTTAGAAATTTTGAATCTTATGATTTTGTTCCCAAAATGGCGTCTTTGACAATTGTTCAATAAATAGTGGCACTTCAGATCGAAATGATGTCTGACACAAAGTTGTAGGGAAAATATATGAAGAAAATTTTGAGCAAGGAATAATTAAAACTTATATATACAGCCATTCCAAAGCAAAACGATATAGTGGTTCTCAGAATTTCGTAATAATTGGTAGCTCCTTATCGCAAAATATTGGACCCGTATTTTTTTTATTTGTCATGACTATTTCCATGTTAGGGTGGTCCAAAAAATCGATTTATTTTTTTCAGGAATGACTATTGCGCCCTCTGTCAACAAACCATGAAAACCATAATGAAAACAAATACAATCAATGTTTATCAATACAAAATAAGTTTCTTAAAAACAGTTTTTCTTTTTTTTTTAATATTTTTAATTACCTTTCATTTCAAATTTTGATCTTTCAGTGTTTCAAATCGGTCCAGTGATTCAAAAGTTTTTTTTTTAATTGGGCCACTTTAACATGGAAATGGTCACCCTAATGAAATAATAAAAATTACTGATCTAATATTTTGCGATAAGGAACAAAACTACCCATTTTTACGAAATTCTGAGAACTACTATATAGTTTTGCTATAGAATGACTGTATATCAAAATTTTCTTGTGCAATTTTTATATTTTTTTTATAAAAAGCTCATGAAAAATGCAAACTTTTGAAAAATGGACACTAGAAGATGGACAAAAATCGTAGAACAACAACTTTTGGTGATTTTTTTCATCTTTTGTTGGTACCCTGCATACATCTGGATGATTGCCTGCAACAAACAATTATTCACAAACAAACAACCAAACCGAACCAAACAACAACAAACAAACAAACAAAGTTTCATGCAAATCAAAGAAGGTCGAGTCAAATCATTTCGTCTTTTGGTGTGGAACTGCTCCTTGGTTCTTTAAAATAATCTTAAAAGAAATCAAAATCCTAGATCTTGAATATTTTATCTAGTCAGTCTCGAACATTTTTTAAAGCCCAGAGTCTTATAATATTTCTTCAAATTCAGCATTTTGGCATACAAATATGGGCTATCAGCTGATCTTAAATGGAAATTACTAATTCGTTGTTCTCTGTTGTTGTTATTCAATGTTGTCAATCAATTTGGTTGAAAAAAAAATTAATTTCCATTATAAACAAATAATGCTGAAGTTAATAAAAACCGCTTAAACTAGAACGTGGAGATCCACGTGAAATTTAGATAATCTCTACATAATTTAATATTCTGATAAATTTTCCATAAACATTTAAAAATGCTTTCAGCAAGAAAATATTTAAAAAACGATACCTTGGTACCTAGGTCTCTCAAGGACATCATAACTCGCAACTAAGCAGCATTTTCATAAAACTGGTGTAATCCACAAACACCTATAGTCACGATAATCGTAAATCAATTGTTCTAAGCTCACACCACGCTGTAGGCTTAAGGATTGATTCCAATGTCTATGTAGGCTCGTTAGTCTCTGAAGTAGTTATAATTTTCGTGGGCAGTTGGTGATTGGCACAAGGCCTCCAAACCACCGTTATAGTGCTGTCATCGTAGGTGTAGCTTGAGGGAATAAATATGCCTTATTTAAGAATGTAATGCTCGTGCATCCTACATTACGAATAAAAAAAAAGCTTATCTTAACTTAGATAACCCATACATTGACATAATTCTTTGCTGTCTAATCCTATCCCTTCCTAGCACGATAAAATCGAATCACGAATCGTCTCCTCCGACGCAACACTAGAGCGTCATATCAAATTTCCCAAACATTCTGTTCGCTTTGATAAACAGCCAGCATCCCGCATTTATCATCGAAACATATTCAACATTCCACTCCTTCCTTCCAATTAAATGAGCCAAACACACGCGCACACACCACCCGAATGATTAATCTCTCTGACCTCCTTTGGTTGTACCACACTCATAAATCACAACCCCCGAAAACTGAACTAATTCGTTGTTTTTTTTTTCTCTGGTTTATTTTCTGCCCTCCTGTTGATGCTGCTGTTGCTGCCACAATCACCACTATATCTCAACATGCCATCGACGACGACGACGACCACGAACCAACAACCATCGCTGCGCATTCCACAGATTATTAGGAACACCACAGCCACGCACACTCTACTTCCTAGTCGAAGCAAAAAGTCGCGTCCGCGAAGTATACGCACAAACATGCCATCACTTCTCCAAACAGGGCATGCTGGACACCGAACTGTTCGGCCTAGCCGTGCTGATAGGTAAGATAGTTTTTCCTTCATTTTTTTTTCAACGTAACTGGTAGGTGCCACGTCGCCAATTTTTCACCCATCAGAGGTCTATTAACTGACGTTGCTGCTGCTACTGCGAGTTTGTCGAAAGATCTACGCAATTTTGTCGCTGTAAATAAAAACACTCTCGCACACAAAGGGGTCAAATGACCGGGGCTAATTTTCAGGGCATTTGGAAAGTGATTTCGTTGGGTAGGACAACAACAACGAGCACAAAATCGGTAGCTTATGTAAGTCGGACGGGTTCGTTGCTTGGCGTCGTTGAAGTCTTTTGAGTCAATCGAGGGCAAACGATTAAATCGGTTCAGATTTCCGTGTCTGAAAAGCATTTTCCAATCAAATTAAATTCAATCAATCATTAGTTTGTGCCGTTTTGAAAATTTACCTTTGACTGGTGCTCAATTGAGAACCCCCATCAATCAACGAAATCTATCAATTAATTTCATCATTTTTGGAAATTGAATCCTCCTTCCCGAACCGACATTCCTTCGAGATCAAAAACCTCCCCCCACGCACCCGGCTGCTTTGCAACAGCATCCCTGCACAATACCCCGTGAGTGCAATTTAAAATGCTGATCCGGTGATTTATAGCGGCAGCCGCAGTTTATGTGCACATTTTTTGTCGACGTTTCACTTCCAACCCCCTACCTCCCCTCCACTAAGTCCCTTTCTGCTGGGCAATTTATTTCCCCCCTGCCATTTAGCCGAGCTGATGAAACGCGCACGACGAACTCTTTCACCCGCACAACTCCGCACAATCTGTTTTGGGGTGAGATGCACAAAATCTCCATCTTGTCATAAATATGTACATGTGGCAGATAAGCCATCGCCAGTCAAGCAGCCAGCCAGCCAAAGATCGCTTTTTTTCTACGCTTCGATCCAACCAAACACCACAAACCATCCCACTCCTCCTCCAGTGCTCACGTCGTCCTCGAGCAAGCTCGTTCGCGGGCTTAACCACCGGAGGACCCTCTCCGCGGGGAAGAAGAAATGGGTACACAAATTATAAGCGAACGAAACGACGACGACGACGACGACGTCCAAGACCAAGACGACGGAAAAACAACAACAACAGGCCCAACAGCTACCTGAATTACTAAACACGCGTCTTATGTCTTTCGGGATCCTGCGCTGCTCTCGTGAAATGAAATTCCTCGTTTTTATTCATGCTTCGTTTTTCTCCGCCGATTCCTTCGCCCTGTCTGTTCCCCCGCACTCGTTTCATGCATTCGATCGTATAATCTTCCTTTGCTTGATCTTTCGCTGCTCGCTGGAGGAAGGAGTTTCGCCCCTCTTGTGTTGTGCTCCACACAGCCGGAATGCCTGGCTCTGCCTGGCATTCCCGCACCACCATCCCCTAAGCACTCGTACATATCTGCCCCGCTTCTTGCTTCGGTGTCTGAGTCGCCTTCATGTCCCGAGGCAGATTTCCTGTTCAACAGCATTCAAGAGCGCGCGGCCGGGGCCCAGTCCTCGCGCGCTTCATCACCATCGTCATCGTCATCGTTTTCGTCGTCATTGAAGCCCCAGTAATGGACCAACAGCAACAGCAGCAGCACGACGATGTGTCCTATCTCCTGCTTGCGGTTCGCTGTGATTTCCAATGAAGGGCGTTTTGCGATCACTTTGGACCATTTCAGTATGAGTCCTGTCTGATGTATTTGCTACCTCAGACGAATTTTTAGGATCACATTAGGATTTTGGTGATTTTCTATGATGAGGATTGCCCCGTAACGTGGGTAGATAACCTCCGTGGGTAGATCTACCACCGATTCCTAGTCCTGACTACTTCAAACTAGGGGAACAGGATTTTTCAGTAATCCAAGGAACACATCTTATTCCTTGTTACTTTTTATTCCTTGTTGATAGTGACAAGACTCGGCTTTGTCCACCGAGGATGATCTTGAAACCAGGAAAAAATGAGTTAGTTAGTCTTCATCTATGTGATTGCTAATCTCCTATTCGTTGTTCGCTAGTTTGAAGTGGTTGAGACTAGGGTTCTGATGCATGGTCATTATCGGTGTCATTCCTTAATTTTGTTGCTAAGGAATCCAATTCTGACTGACAAAGGGGCGTGTCTTTGGAGGGTGTTTCAACACTCGGAAGGGTATAAAAAGCGGGACCTTTCAATTAGAGTCGGATCTTTGCGATAAATATGAGAATGACAACTGTAAAAAAATCGAATACTTTATCATTTCTCAATAGTGATGGAGTAATACGACATGTACTAAACTGAGCACACGGGATATACTACAATAGATAAAATTACTGGTCACAGTGGCGTAGGTCCCGAACAGAGGAAAAACATGATGAAGGTTTTGGGGATTTTCTAAGATAATTAATTTTTTTAAATGCTACTTGGATTGCAATTTCTACTGAAAGTAATATGAAGACTGAATTAAGCCTACAATTTAATAAGATTCACAGGTAGCATTTAGAAGAAGTTCAATATATATATTTATAATTTCAACCGAGTTGCTTCCTCGCAATATAGCTGGATCTATTCTGGGATGCCATTCCAATCGCTTCTGGAATTCCTTTGATACAGAATTTTTCTCGTGCTCCACTTCATTTTATTAAGGACACCCAATCATACTTGTCAACTAGGATGAGAATTGCTACAGAGGATGTGCTTGCATTTTATGGAGGAAGACGTTCAACTCTTCAACCGTATGAAGCAGAATATATTAAAGCATGGTCCACTTAACAATCTGGACGCAAGAATTCTAAAAGGAATCCAAAGAGTTTGTAGTCAAGTTCTAGAAATATTAATTGAATACCAGAGAAAGTACTGAGACTAGAGATGAGTACCGAACCAAATTATCAATATCCTAGAAACAGAAATAAAATCAAGATAAGATCCAGATTTGAGAATTTTTTTTCAAGATTTCAAGACTTCGAAAACTTTGTGAATTATCGTAATAAGAAGTGATTTTAATACCTCATGTCATCAAGACTCGTTATTATTATTAATATTATTATTGTTTGTTAACATCAATAGGCTCAATGTGGCCCCAATGATGGTTTAAAAGTGTAATATAAAAGTAAGGTCAACATAATAAAATATATAGTCATTCACGGTTTGGAGTCCCAGAGAAAAACGAAGCAAACGCCGGCGTAGCATCCGTCGTGGCAGTTTGAAGTCATATATCGCTGAACCGTTGGTTCCAGCGTTCCAGAATGGAACGTACCAGGCAATAATACAATGATTTGAGACAGTAGATGTTGGAAAAATTCTGAGCTATCCTGAAGATAAAGCCCAATGTTCTTGACGCCTTGTCGACAACATATGCGATATGCTGCTTGTACGTTAGTTGAGAATCCGGAATTACTCCCGGATCTTTAACATGCATCACATGTTCGATTATTCTACCTTGAAGTTCGTAATTAAACGAAATCGGTTCTTTCTTCCGAGAAAATGTGATTACTGAACATTTTGCCGGGTTAACCGTCATTCGGTTAAAATTGCACCAGTTGGCAAAGGCTGCAAACTAACTTTGAAGAAAGTGACACTCGGCTGTCGATAGAAGCAGACCACTTTCAATGTGTGTTACGCGATCGTCTGTTTACTCGGCAGCTACCATTGTGTGGTCCTCCTCATTGTTCTTCATCAGCAGTTCTTTCAGTCGATGTGTCGTCGACTTTAGAAAGGAACCGTTTAGTGATGAGTGTGTGAGTGCTGTCCACGTTTTGCGTCCATTGCTGCAATGGAAACGCTCTGACCCCCGTTGGCGAATCTGCCATACAATGAAACAACTGGAAGCGGCTCCCGTTCTGGTGAAGGAGGCTTATTGGATAGCGGAAGATAAATTGTTTATTGTGTTGTACCTTTTGACTATAACTTTAAAATGTATTGTATAGTAAACAAGAATCCTCGGCTCTGTAAAGTTAATTCGGTTGAGCATCACAAAGCATCGATCTTTCGGTTTTGCTGAAAGCCAAATATTTTCATTTCATCATGATTAAAACATAGTTTTTAATTTAATTTTCTGGAAAAAAAACTGATTTTCTTAGATATTTGATACAATTTCCCGATGTTTAAAAAAAAATAAAAAATAATTTTTTTTTTTTTTTTAAATATCGGGAAATTGTATCAAATATCTAAGAAAATCAGTTTTTTTTTCCAGAAAATTAAATTAAAAACTATGTTTTATCATGATGAAATGAAAATATTTGGCTTTCAGCAATTTTTTTTTAAACATCGGGAAATTGTATCAAATATCTAAGAAAATCAGTTTTTTTTTCCAGAAAATTATATTAAAAACTATGTTTTAATCATGATGAAATGAAAATATTTGGCTTTCAGCAAAACCGAAAGATCGATGCTTTGTGGTGCTCAACCGAATTAACTTTACAGAGCCGAGGATTCTTGAGGTATTCCTGAGGGGGATTGGTAAATGTCAGACCAGAAATCACCGACTGCAATCAACAGCTGACGATCAGTAAGATACGAGTGAAACCATCGCAGGAAGTTTCCACTAACCCCAAGTCTTTGTAGTTTGGCAATCGCAATGACGTGGTTTAGCTTATCGAAGGCTGATGACAAATCCGTATATATGACGTCTGTTTGTGCCCGTTCAGCAATGCTTTCCGTGATATACGAAGGTGGTGGAACGACCGGAAGTGAAGCCGTGTCGATCAGCACTTAGATACTGCCTACAATACGAAAGCAGAGGCTCCATAATGACTAAATCAAATAGCTTCGAGGTAGCGCATAACGAAGTGATTCCTCGATAATTATTCAATCGAAATGTCTGAGAAACAAGATTTCACAAACATTATAAATCTTGGAGACAAAAAAAACTTTGAAACTTAAAGACATTAATTTGCGATGTTTTTAACTGTGCAATAATTAGGAAACGTGGTCTTAATTTTGTTTTTTTTTTTACGTAGGACTACGTCTTTGTTTTCTATATGGGGGTACACTTTGCGAGTATGTAACGAAAGGGTCAGGTTTTGAACGCATATATCTCCAAAGCATTAGTGTGAAATATGTCATGCAATATGCCATTCGACGGGGGCTTACTCCAGAAATTTTGTAGCATATAGTACAAATAGCGCAAATAGTTAAACAACTAAGAAATTTAAATAAAATTTGTAGCATCAAAATTTCCCATACATTGCTTATACCATAAGGTGTATTTCCTAACAAAGACATCACATAGTTGGTCCCAAACGAATCAAGCCGTTGCCGCATTTCTTTTCGAACTTCAGACGTGTTCGAAAGGCTCCACAAGCAGCTTACGCTCTATACAGAGTAGCAGTGATGAAGCCACACTGTCACTGTTTGGGTACAGTTGCTCATCGTGAGAAAACATTGTGGGCCACCGTCATCAAGCACGTTATCGTCATGTCGAAGCTCACCCAAGCTCAAACTAGCTCACCGTATCCGTGGTAGTCTCAGAATTCTCCATCCACGAAATCGAACAACCCGGTAATGTGCATCAAACCTGCCGCGTCCAGAAGAATACGAACCTGTGATAAGTGGCGTCATGATATAGTGCTTGTTGTTCATCGGTGAACAGCCGGGTAATTTAATTGCCACTCGAAATAAGACGATGCGTATCAAACCAGGGCGACACAAATAGTTCCTCTTAAAGAGTTAATTTTCATTAACTCATAGAAGCAAAACCCGCCTGAACAAAATTCACACAAAACCGTCTTTTTCGGGGTGCCAATATTAATTTTACCACCTAAGAGTTGATTTTGATAATTAACCATATTGTCAAGCTTCTGCATTCATTTTCCATCATATGTCAATGCTGTTGTTTGAAACTACGCAATTGTTCACTCCGTTAATTGTTCACATAGGACAGTACAGTGCAAAACTTGTCTGGTACCTCTATATATGCATTTAGATTAACATTCAAAGTCCCTCCCTTTTTACATATTCTGCACAAAAAATACATCCAAAGTCCCTCCCTTTTTACGTATTCTGCACAGCATACTTTGTGCAGAATATGTAAAAAAGAAGAGACTTCTGATGTTGATCGAAATGCATATATAGCCACAAGCCATCAAAACGACCCTTTTCAGGGCCACCACAATTTTCAAAGAAAGAGTTAGTTTGGAATATTTTCTAACACAAGAATAATTACACATGAACTGAAAAAGAATCTTATTAGTATTAAACGGAAAATGGATACTGACCAATTATTACACTTTGGAAGAAATTCATTGTTGTCATAATAATATCGGGAATTTTAAATAACGTTCGTTCAAAATAGTTAACATATGTGAGCGTAGTCCTACGTCAACTGTTCATGCAACCCCATTGGGCTGTCCCTTGTAGTTTTTTTTTTTTTTCAGAATACAAAGACCATGAGATTTTTTTTCAAATTCGGATTTCTTTTTCTTTTTTAGTTGTTTCACTTCATTTGATATTTTCCCCCGTATATTTGAAACTTTTATACACTTTTTTCAAAATTACCATTTTGTGAAGTAAAAACATTGACTTGAAAAAACAAAAATCAATTTTTTACACTAAAATATACTTTAATTTTTAAATTACTTCGCATGTCTTCAAAAGTCTGCACAAAATAATAAATTTCTTCAAATGTCTATGAAAACAAAAAATCAAATGTCTTCAAAATAATTGCTTGGTTTAACGGCTTTGTTAGTCTGCGACTGCGATGTAATCTACCCGACGTTTCGACCATGAGTTGTGGCCTTTTCAAGGGAAAATATTGTCCTTGAAAAAGATCACAACCCATGGCCGAAACGTCGGGCAGATTACATCCTAGTCGTTAGAGTTTTAGAAGACTGAGAAAGCCGTTAAAACAAGCAATTTCCCTTACGTCCCAGCAGTCTTGTAAACGGTCACTGTAGTCGACACATTTTCTGTGATAATTGACTGCCTTTGCCTCCGACACTTGCAAAACAAGCTATCATAGTACAGTACCAAACTAAAATGTCATATGACAGGCTCTGTCATACGACACTGTCGCCGAAGACCGTCACGAATGTATGTATTTTAGTTTTTCTCATAATAAGAGCTGCTGATGGTGTGCTTGTGTGAATTCTGAAAATAGCAAGCAATGATGTCCTAGAAATAATATTTCTGATCAGAAATGGTTTGATTTACACCAAATTGAGGAATTACAACGAAATCACACATGTCATATGATAGCTATTTTGATAATTTTCTTTTAGCTCGAATTTTATTCTACCGCTAGTGTTGTGTGAGAGAGGCGACGGTAGAGCATGAGTGTTGAAATAAAAATAGACTGTCGCGCACGACAACGAAGCGAGTGTAGTAAAAAACGTCAACTGTTTCAACCCCTGCGTCCCAGTCCCAATTCTCGTATTAAAAAAATAATGATTTCAGCATACGCTGATTAACACAATTAGGGAAAACTGCCACACATCGACGAACCGTGAATACAAGACGTAACGGTCGATGGAATCCCATGTCTAGGGTTTTGAAGGTTTCTGTGACTCCAAGTCCTCGAAAATGTTTCCCAGTTCCCGCATCTTACAATCTTCCAAATCTTAGATCTTGAAAATTCTCTTGGATCTTGTAATTGTTCAATGTTTGGGGTTGTGAAAAAAATGTCCATGTTCATTATCTAGGATAATGTTCTTCGTCTAAATCATTTAAATCCATGAAAATTCTCCACAGCTGAGATTTTTTTCTGAATCCAGGATCTGAAATGTTGTCTAAGTTCTGGATCTTGACATTTACTCAAAGTTTGAGTGTTTCAACTGGTTATTACGTTCTGTCAGTTTTAACTGGTTATTACGTTCAAAATTCAGAAGGTGTTGAAAAGTAGGTTTGGTGAGATTTTTGGAATAGACTGTTGGACTTGGTAGATTTGTTAGAACAAAGCTGACTTTGAAAGTGCGTGCTTCGATGAGACATGCTGAATTTTGACGGAGCCTGAACCACTTCACCAGTGTTACCTGCTAGTCGTCGTTCTGGACCATAGTGTCTTGAATAACCCTTCACTCTTAGCTCGCATAATCATATTCTAAAAAAATCCTTTTGTTAATCCGTTAATCTAATAATCATAATTTAAAATTCAGTTTTCAATAACTCAAAGATCGAAACTATTATATCCTAGTAACAAACATAAAAAGGAAACAACATCTGTCAGTCACCCACTTATCCGTCCCGCATCTTCTAATCCGTCCAATACACCGGTCCAGATCAACGGTCAGGACTAGATATATCCCGATCAACGCGAGAGTGCAAATGCGAACAACTCGCGCGCAGAAAAGAAAATAAAACAAGAACAAAAATTTGGAATATTCAAATTTTTTTCTTTTCGTTTTCTCATCCACCCATCTCTTATTCCCGCAAGCAGTGGAACGCGTTCGGTCGTGAGGGGGACCCAAAGAAACAAGTTTTATTCGATATATACGCGCGCGAGAGTCGCGCAATGTGTCCCACCACCACCACCACCACCGTCGTCATCATGATCGATCAACTCGCATCTACACATACCTACAATCCTGCCCTGCTTGGCCAAGTGTGTCTCTCCCCATCATTGAAGCTGACTTTCGCTCCGGACAGTGGGCCACGCACCGAGACGGGGGGTGTACCGGAGCAGCAAAACCGGACTCGCCCATAAGCCTTGAACTCTCCCTCCCCGCGGGGTCTCTCGGGCACACATACAAACACTCAAAGACACATACCCGTTCGCTTCGTCACCTCAAAAGAAGCTTTTCACATTTTTCTCTTCTCGATATCCAAGGCCTAACTATTCTTTTCTTTTTCTGCTGGGGCTCCACGTGGATGCATGCCGTTCCCTCCTCTGCTTGACAACATCGAACAGTATGAACTCTCGCCCATTGCAATGACCCTTACCCCGACCCAAGCGATCGACAGAGGAAAAAAAAAGCCAAGCATCCCACCAAGGGTCAGAAGACGAAAAACAAACTCGTTAAAATTTTAATCGCTATCATCCAATTTTGTCTCGACCAGTTTTCGCGACGACCGAAAACTGCTTGGACGAACGTCGTTCAAGTCTCTCGCTGGAAAGGCTGGTTAAAGTAGTCTCAAACGGAGGAAGAAAACTGTCGCAGCAGTATCCAAAAATGGTTTTCTGGACCTGCTGGATGACAGGATGGCAGCTGATGGCGGCGGTGGCGGTGGGGAAGCCAAACAAAACCCAATTTACATAATCGATTTGTATTTGTCATCATCAATTTTACTTTTGGACATTGATTTTTTCATTCCGCTTCGCGTGTTCTCGCATCTCCCTGGTCAAGCCCCGGACTACAGCAAGCAGTAGGTCGGAAACCGAAAATTGGAAAATGTGGATCTACAATTTCCACCCGGAGTAGTTGACTATTAATAATTTAAGTCTACTCTTGGGGCGCAATCACGGAATGTTCATGAAAATACGCACTTCAACGACATTTGATACGAATATCAGTGGTGCGTTTCACATCTAACGTCGTCATCGTCGTCGTCGCAGATAATGACTGTCAGAACAAGTTTCGCAGGCGCGTCTTACCCCCTCCCACGAACACCCCTCTAGTGCACTAACCTTCCCAATGCAATCGTTTAATTAGTATGCATTCCGATCGGTTTCGAGAGACGTGTTGCACACTCGCCAGCTCTCTATGTGCGGGACACTGGCGGCTATGAAAAGGGCAAGGCGAAGCGTGCCCCCTTGCTATGATTTTGTAGTTAAAAATTATGTATTGAGCAATGCACCGTTCTGATTAATACTTACTGCTATTAATATTTTGAATCTTAGACCCTTTGAAAACTGGTCCAGTATGGACGAGACCCGTGAACCCGGTATATATTTCACATTAGACGCCGTTTACTCTAGTTTACCTGGCTTTTAGGTTTCGGACCCATTAAGATGTCCAATCTACAATCTAAGTTTTGATTTGGAGCCTTTCTTGAACTTCTTCAAAATCGAGGTTTCCCGACCTTGTTTTCAAAGCTTTTCTGATGTTTTTTTTAATGTTCTATTCTGAGTATCCTTAAATTTTCGGAAATTTCTACATCTTTCGCTGAGGTTCCCCAATATTAGTAAAGGATTCCAAAGCATTATCAATATTCCCCTAATATTTTTTTAAAAAATTATCTTAACTTTCCTGAGGAAACCTAAACTGTTCTGTAGTTCCTTTGACCTTCTCTGAACTTACCCGTAGCTTTCAAGAGGTTCACTGAAGCGTCTCCGAAGCATCTTCTTGAAGTTACAAAAGATCTATTAAGTTTTTCACACATGTCTGAGGCACTAACTGAGTCATATTGATATTCCCTAGTATTTCTTTAAATTTTACCGAATATCTATGAAATCCATTGATCTCCTTTGAAATTCAGAATGATTTTCTAAAATTAGCAAAAATTCTCTGGAGAAAATTAAATTTCTATAAAGTTCTCTGAACTTCTCAGAGAACTTCTCAGGAAACTCCT
This sequence comes from Ochlerotatus camptorhynchus, assembly GCF_037179485.1. Classification (NCBI taxonomy): domain Eukaryota; kingdom Metazoa; phylum Arthropoda; class Insecta; order Diptera; family Culicidae; genus Ochlerotatus; species Ochlerotatus camptorhynchus. The sequence goes on along the minus strand of NW_027040793.1, from coordinate 102,746 downwards.
GAGAGGATCAGGGAGCTAATGAAAATATATCAAGCTTGGAGAGGGTTCAGCGAATTTTGAAGATCTTAAAAGTGCTTCAGAGAAGATCAGATAGGTTCAGAGAACTTCGATGTCCAGGGAGCATCAGACGAGTACATACATTTCAACGGCTGTTCAGGGAACAGATAAAGTCAAGGAGTTTTAAAGTATCAAATACTAAAATATGTTCTGACAACTATAGAAACGTTCAGTGTTCACTCGGCTGTCGACAGAAGCAGGCCACTATCGATGTGTGTTCTTCATCAACAGTTCTTTCGGTCGATGCGTCGTCGACTTTGGAAAGCATCTGTTTCATGATGAGTGTGTGAGTGATGACCACGTTTTGTGCCCATTGCTGCAATGGAAGCGCTCTGCTCCCCGTTGGCGATACTGCCATACAATGAAAGCACTGGAAGCGGATCCCGTTCTGATGTAGGAGGTTTGTTGGACAGCAGTAGAGCCTCCCTGGCTCCCTGGCGGTAGCATTGGTGCTCAGCACGGAAAACAAGATCGACGGAAAACAAATCAAGGGAAAAAACATAATTTTCGGAGCGGTCAACTTCCTTTTAAGGACTAGCCGCAACCCATAGATTCAGAAACGTTGACTTAAATGGTGGTAACTGAACAGTATTATATAAAATCAGAATCGATTATACCAGTTTACATGGGATTAAATGTTGAACAAAACTTTACCGATTTATCTGAATTTTACTCACATTGTGCCACCAGATCTCCCTGAGAAGCTTTCTGTAAACTTTTGTTCAATGCATGGGTTTTATTTACTCTTCGAGAAGTCAATGACGTTTTCTGAAGATCATGATTAGAAGGATGAGACTGAGAAATCTATTGCTTAATTTATGGGGGAGTAATATTGGAAAAAAAAAAGTAAATGAACTCCGGGGAACAGTTTGTTAAGAACCCAGTCCACAGTCCACCTGGAGATGCCTGTGGAATGCCATAGTCACCAAGTAATCGAGAGTTGCTCACCACCATCCAATAGCCATCAGCTGAGAGTCATCGAGGTGTACTGCCTCCGAACCGCCGGCTAATGGATCTGGCAGAAAACTGCCGTCCCCTGGTAGACCCCTCGCACCAGCAACGTCACCGACCAGCCAACGAACCAACCGACTGCGGTGACTGAAATATGTCAACTCAAAAGACGCAGCTCTCTCATCATCACTCGACGTGGGCCCCACACACTCACACACACACACATACACATACGGTAGCAGTTTCGCAATTCAAGGCCACTCTACGCAGTGCATCAGAGCAGCAGCAGTTTGGTGGGGAAAAGGGGGAGGGCAGCGAAACGCTTGCACATCGCAATGTCTCCGTAAATGATGCGAGACTGGCGCCATTTATAAATATTTACATGTACTTACCACACCCCACAACGAACGAGAGTGCTACGACATCGTACTTAATTTAACTGCGCTGAACAACCTTTTTTGCTATCGACCAATGCAATTAAGTCGCATTCCGTAGCGATTGAATATTCACGTTTCCTCCGATGCGATCCTTCTCTTCATGTGATCGTCAGACTTCAATTTATGACAGCGTAAAACTTTCGAAATCAAGCTGGGATATTATTGTATACATAATTAGGACTTGGCCATCCACAAACGGATTGCGCCACGAATTCCCACAACAATCGCTGAATTGTTCAAATTCCTCCCTGAAGTGGCAATTAACACCACTGCAGTGGCAGCAGCAGCAACAGCAATAGCCTCTCAACCATGCGATCCTTGAAATATTTACGAACAAGTGCTAATTATACCTTTCCGATTGTTCGATTCTCTCCCCAGATGGCGAGTACTTGTTTGCCGACCCCGAGAGCAAACTGTCCAAATACGGACCAAAAAGTTGGCGTTCATCACACACGCACGTAAGTATCCCCCCTTACTCCATACATCGAGGATCATTAACCCGGACCTAATTGCCTTCTTCTTCCTTTTCTTCTTTGACCTTCCAGGGCTTAGACGCAAACGGGAAACCTCTCCTGGAACTACACTTCCGTGTGCAGTTCTACATCGAGAGCCCACTCATGCTGAGAGATGAAGTGTCCCGCCATAACTACTACCTGCAGCTCAAGTACAATGCCATCAACCGGGATCTGCCGAAGGAATACTCCGAGCAATCGCTGTTGCTCCTAGGTGGCCTATCGCTTCAAGCCGATCTCGGCGATTGTCCGGACGAGAACGGAATCGTCACCGATGGTACCAGCAGTACAAGTGGCAGCTCCAGCAGCAATGCTGGCAGCACTGGCGGAAGCACCACTAGCACAACCAATTCCGGTAACGGCAGCACCAGCCACAACAACAACAATAACAACAACAGCAACAATAGTAGTAGTAGTAGTAGTAGCAGTAGCAGTAGCAGTAGCAGTAGTAGTAGCAGCAGTAATAGCATCAACAACAACAACAGTAGTACTAGTATTAGTAGCAACACCAATACCATCAACAACACCACCACCACCACCACCCCCAGCGGCAACAATGAATACTTCAGGCCGGAAGAGTACATCAACCCGTCGCTCCGGTCGGCGTGGGGCATTTCGGCGCTTACCTCTTGCCATCGGGAAAACCGAGGAATGTCTCGGGCCGACGCCGAAACGCACTACATCCGGGAGGCTTGCAACCTCAACGAAGCCATCAATGCACACGTGTTTCGCATGAAGCAAACCAAGAACGAATGCGGCATGGGCACGGTATCGCTCAGCATTTACGCAAAGGGCATTCGCATTGCCATGGACAACTCAACGCCAACGACGTTCAACTGGCCCAACATCGGAAAGCTGAGCTTCGATCGGAAAAAGTTCGAAATCCGATCGGGAGACACCAAAATCATCCTGTACTCGGTGAACGACGACAAGAACAAAATGATATTAGCGCTGTGCCGGGAGACGCACCAATTTTCTATGAAAATTGCCCCGCGACTAACGGAAGCCATGAAGCGGGAGGAAGAGGAAAGCAGCTGCATTCACGGCTATCCATACCTGTACTCCCGGGCACTAAATCTACCGTACAAAAGCAAAAGCGACCAGCGAATATCGGTCATATCCAGCACCAGCTCGAATACTACCTCCGGCATCGTGAGTGATCGAGTTCATTCCGAGGATGAACTAGAGATCATCATCAATACGCCACCTACAGCAACACTCGCAGCTCCGTCGACGGAAAGTCTTGCATTGGCCCATCTGCTAGATTGTCCTAGCGTAAGCCGGCAAACTTCCTCCGTTGGACAGGTATCCCTGAAAGACCTAGAAGGCACACTGGCGGCTTTGTCGGTGCGATCGAACACCACAAGCCGATCGGCCAGCAGCGATGGAGCAGAAGGAAAGGAGCGGTCGGTTAAAGATTGCGAATCATCTCCCTCGTCACAGCACAACATAGGTTCGCAATGTTCGTCCACGTGCAGCACCGTAGTTGTAGCTACCGATTGCATAAGCTTACCTCAAACCAGCACCAACGGGTCAATAGAACGGCGTCAAACGTCAACTTGCAGTAGCCTAGAACTGGGATACAGCCATACGGCCCAGAACAGCACTTTAAGTGTGGCAACCAGTACGTGCCTAGACCATGACATCAATGAAGAGGAAGAGGAAACCAACTCCGGAGTCTATACCCTTGCTCACGCACCACCGACCGAAACTAGTGGAGTGTACACGATGAACAGCAGTGAGATGACGGGTCAGTCTTCGGAAATTGCTGAATCAGAATCTCATGAGAGTTCACACTATGGCAGCTTCCAACCTTGTCATAGTGAGATTGCCGAACCGTTAGAACCAGCTGATTCAGTGGATGGTGATTTCAGGCCCCGTTTAGACAGCGATATGAACGAGTTCAGATTACGATCAGATTCCACTGTATCTGCCGCCGGATCATTCAGAGGCGATGGAAGTGATCCAACAGACAATACGCATACGCTCTTAAGTGCGGAGGAGCTGACCGACTTGATCGTTGGACGAGGAACGTATCCATCGAGGAAAACTGTCAGCCATACGCTCGATTCAGACAGTGACTACGTAACGCTGCCATTGCCCCTGGATGGAGAGAGTTATCTGCAGGGTAGCGAAGATACCGCTCCTACGGAAGACGAATACGATGACGACGTTCTACCTCCAGCTCCTCCGAAGAGAATCGACAGTAATATGCCAGCGCAGCGACAGTCGCTCATGAGTCTGGTTAGCTCCAATGATTCTCCTCCACCACCTCCTCCACCTTACAATGCGCATCACGAAACTACCGGGCTGCGTGGACCGGACATACGTCCGGACGAAGCACCAGTAATTCCACTTCGTGATCCACCTCCGTATCCACAGAAACCAACAACTATGGTAAGGGAACGACCAGTTCCACCTCCAGTCATTCCGGTGTGCAGCACATCTAACATACAGACATCTGCAATACCAGAGGAAGTACCAGCGCGTTTCATTACCACCAGGCCTCAGATCAATATCCTTAAAGCACATACCAGTGTAGTTGGTGAAACTGCAAAGCCTAGCTATGCGGCACCGACGGTCAACAACATCAGTAATCTAGCGCAATCTCCACTACCCACTACAGTGACAACAGGGCCATCAACGCCCAGCGGAATCGGCATACCGGTTGTTCCGTACCATAAAAGCATTACCTCGCCTCCACCACCATATCTGGAAATGCCGAAGCCACCGCATCGAACCTGTGTATTGCTACCGGTAATCAAACCTCGTCAGTATCATCCACCTCCACCTCCGACAATGCCACGACAACCTCCACCACCTCCTCCTGCTCATTCGCTAGCTACGGTATATACCGGTCAGCTGGCACGGTCCCAGATCGAGCTCTACCAACAGCAGCTCTACAGTGACGTAGACTACGTCATCTACCCGATCCAGGATCCCGCGATCAGTCAACAGGAGTATCTAGACGCTAAGCAAGGCTCGATACTGGCAGCAATGGCACAGAGTCCACCTCCACCACCATATCTTGCCTATCACACAGTTCGAGCTCACAATCGAAGCTGGGAAGCTTGCAAGAATCACGCCATCTACCGGAGTACACCGTACCTTTCCATGGCTCTGTCATCAAACTCTCGATATGCTTCCACCCAGAATCTATCGGATACGTACGTTCAACTTCCTGGAACATACTCTCCTCTGTACAGTCCTTCGATAGCGAGCCTCTGTTCATCGTACGAACCACCTCCACCACCTCCGCTTCGCCCGAGGCCCATATCCAGCAGCTCATCGTCTATGTTCGTCCGATCTCGCTCTGACGACAACATCCTGAACTCTGTCGAAAGTACTCCGAAGATACGTCGGTTGCCACCTCCACCCCCACCGCCATACGAAACAAGAAAAACCACCCGCAAACCACCGATACCCCTTCCCACTCCAGAGAAGCATATGCTATCAACGGTCAAAGCTGCTACCATCATGCAAAAACCTCCCGAAGGTGAGATCAGCGTCAACTTCCACCATCAACTTGATATTATAACAAGGCTTTTCTTTTTTACAGTCCCAGCTAAACCAACTCCCACGAAACCGTGTGGCCCGAGTGCCAAACTACAGGCCCAAATCAGGAAGCAATACCCAGACATCGATTTCAGCACGTCTATCGACATTCGGACTCTACGGGAAAAAAGCAAAAACCTAGACCTTCCACTCATCTCCGCCTTAATGCATGACCGATCCCTACTGAAGCAAACCCGTGCATTCGTTATGCCCAAACATCCCAAGTCTGGATTGATCGGTTCCCCTAATAGCATAACCACCTCCACCACTACCACCACCACCAATATCACCACCAGTCCCAGCCAACAGAATCTCCTGAACCACAAGACCAAGTATCCGGTGTCTGGTCTGAGCACCACCCAGCTTGTCAAACCCCGCAAATCGTCGGTCGTAAGCCATAGGCATCCGAACGACAAGTTGCCACCGCTGCCGGGACAAACGGCGACCGAAGGCAACAACTACGTGATGGATCCGACCCCGGCCAAGCAGAAGAGCTACAGCTCCTCACAACCCAGTGCCTGAGATATCAGAACTTTCGGATATCACACAGAGAGCTTGGTCGTCGTCGACGCCGTCGATACGTGTCAGATAAATTCTATAATTTAACGATGAAAACGATAGACTTTTACATTTGGAAACCTATTGTGTCATGCTAAAGCTAAGATAGTAGATTTTTGTCGTCTTAATCGGGAGAGAGAAATTTGTGTTACTTGCATTTTTATAAAATGGACCTATAGTTTGTTGTACTATTTTCTCCTTTAGAATACGCCAGGCAAGCCGGGAAAGTCGAAAGGAAGTTCTTGGAACGACGTTACTCACAATAATGGCCCCACCGAACGTACTCTGTCCGTTTCCAAATCGAGCATTCCCCCCAAATATTATGTTTTTCCTACTCTCTCTCGCTCACTCTGTCGAAAAATGCACAAAACCGCACGCCCACATCGTTCCAAGCTTTCTTGCGATTTTCAAAACCCATACAGCACTAGCTGCAATCCGACTGTGTCAGCTCACGAAGAACAAACATCAAAACACACGCATATTAGAATGTAAACGCGCGAAGTATCTTTCTTTAGTGGAAATTACTCAGGATATTTTTTTATTAAAACAACGCTCTTTGTTTAGGCAAAATCTAGTTCTCTGTTTTAAGCGTAAGTGTGTAAATAGGTTTCAGCGGACAGGAAGAGGGCACACCTAAACAAACGGAATTCTATTTTGGGTACAGAATCGTTGAAGAAAATTCACCTTCATTTTTGGCACAGAATCCTTTCCGAAGCAAATAATGATTCGAAAAAAAAAAATCCATGAAATTCGTGCCAAATTTACCCGCTAAGTAGAAAAACGTTTTACAAATTCGTTAATCGTAACGCAAATCTATAGAATAGATAGAGTAAATTGAATGCACACACACAAGGAGGACAAGACTAATGACTTAGATTAAAGCAATTTTGTAACGAGTGAATGCAAAGCAATAACTGAAAACTTTCTGTATTTGAAACGTTGGTAAATATGCTGTATAGATTAGGATTCATCTGCCTATCGGGAATAAGCCCTTGTATTTCTGGAAATGGAACAAAAATCTCGAAGAAGTAATTTACACTCAAAGTGAGTCGCCATATTTATTTGTTACTGAAAGCGTTTGAGGATACTGAATCGTGAATGAGAAAAAAAATAGGAAGAGAGAGAGCGTGAGCGAGAAAGTGAGTGTACGTGAGGAGAACTTTTTGGATGGCAAATACCCGGTTGAAGAAAAAAATAAAAGTAATAGTGAGCTAGACAGGGGCAAGTTTATGATCATAGTACATTTTTGCTCAAATTACCTACTGTAGGAAACCTTTGGTGTAAGTGGTGCACAAGTGCATTGGTTTATTTAGGTTACGTTGAATTTTATTTAAAACAATATTTTATTTTAGCGTCGTTCCGTGCGAGAGAAGATGGCGTGTATTTTTACTAGGGAACCACTGACAAATGAAAACGAGTACGAACTGTTTCTAGGGAGTAGTAAAGTAATCGTTATGTTTTCCTATAGACATTTTTAATAGTTTTTTATTAACATTCTCTCTACTCTATACAACACAGCTAAGGTTGACATGTGTACAGATCAGGCTAGGACGTTAAGCTACTAGTAGGTTAGAAACTATTTGAATTTTCTTCTTTATAAGAAAAAATCCAGAAAATAAAATCCAAAATGAATCGAAAACAAAAAATCTTCAATGATATTGCTGTTCTGTTTATTATTTTTTATTTTTATTTGTGTAATCTCACAACTACTGTCTCCTGAGCGTTCACGGTGAACTCTTTGAAATAGACCCGTTCGTTTTTCGTCGACAAACTGGCAAGCACGTCTCCACTGTAGAACATGACGGTCAAATCCAATGAAACGTTCTTCGAGTTAAAATTTGTAATCGAGGCAAAAGAATTCCTTCTCGGGTACCATCTTTGGATAACGAGAATGTCATTTTTACTCGACTTCACTTCCGCATTCGGCAGGATTTGTTCGTCCTTGACCACAGCATTCAGATAGATCGAAGGTGAGCGCTTTCTTAGGGCTATCAAATCACGCACGATATCAAGATGGTGGAACGACGCGGAGGCACTTTTCGGTAGCCACGGCAACGTTCCCCGTCCCGTAAACTGATTCTGGCCTCCACTCCAGCTCATCGCAGGCAAATTATGCAAATGTTGCGTTTCTTCGTGCTCTCCGTTTGGATCATGCGCCTCCTCCAACGCAATTTCATCACCATAGAAAATGCTCGACGTTCCTGGAAGCATCAGTTGCATCAAAGTCGCTGCTAGTGAAACATTTGAATTCATTCCGGAAGCCAAACGCCGTTCATTGACCCCACCGACGCTCCAATGAACCCATGGGTGCTCGGCTCCTTTGAGAAGTTGTCCATTAATTGCATCGCGAACCGTATTGGCAATCGCTTCTGTTCCATTCGAAACCTCCAGCATAACGTCAACCAAATCTACCTGGTTCAACACGTCTCGGACGATCGCTTCCGGAACTTTATCAATAAAATCCTGGCTAACCATCAGCACTCTATCCCCGCCAAGGGTATACTTCCACTCTTTGATATTTTCCAACAGCAGAGGATCGTCGTGGAAGTGCTCCAATCCCTTGATGTAAAATCCATCAACTCCACCCTTAGCCAGCCAGAACATCAGCACACTGGTTATGACATTTTCCCGTTCCGCTTTAACCGATCGAGCTAGCCTCAGAAACTCACTAGTCGGAACATCATCCGTCCTATTGGGCAAATGATCCACATCCAACGTGGGAGGATTCAGGTGGTTCACAAACGGATAGATCGGTAAATCCAAGATCAGCGAAATGTTCCTCTCGTGCAGCACGGCAGCGAACTTTTGCAAATCTTCCACCTTTCCTAGCACCTCGTCAACTGCCGTCAGCGATGTAACGTCCTGGAAGTGGTCCGGATAGTGCGCCGAGGGGAAAATCGAGTTCAAACGAACGGCCCCAATGCCAAGGGTTTTGAAATATTCCGCTCGGCTGATCAGGCCCCGGATGTCCCCCAAACCGTCGTCGTTGGTGTCCTGGAAACTGGCCGGGAATACTTCGTAGAAAACGGAGCCCTTGTACCAGGGCACTCTGAAAGGGGAGAAGGAAATGCATTAGAAACAGATCTATTTGTGTTGAAAATTACAGATGTGGAGACCATTCAAACTCAACGCTTCAAATTTGGCTCTACGCTAATGGACGTATTTTACATTGGCATTTAATTATTTTCTGTCAACCTGACATGTACCATGTTGAAATGTTCTGAAATCAAATAAAAAAAAACCTGTGGTGAAACCCGACCCTTCTTACTAATTAAAGATCCAATGTAATTACTCAAATCTGCATTTAAGGAAGACAAGTCAAAACCATTTAAAAATGTCTCCTGAACATGTGGCCAATGTGGTCCCTGACACTCAATACGACCTGTAACTAATATGATATATTGTTCTTTAATTCCACGGTGTACCCTAAACATATGTGAGTATGTGGCCCATGTGTTTTTTTGGCACTCAATATGACCACCAATGATCTTGTTCGTGAATTTTCATCTGAATTAGAATGTTGGGTTTAGCTGACATCATAATTTTGTCACTTCCCTGGAGACACACGGATCATGTCCGGCCAAATCTAATGTGTTCCTGGGCAATCAATGGAGCCAACAATTATCTTGATTTGGAATGGTCATGTGATGTGACGTTGGCTATATAGCAATATAGTCCTGAGCACCCGAAATGACTTGTTTTCTAATTCTTATTTGAGTTGTCGAACGATGGGTTTTAGCTCAAGCCTTAAACTGGTCACTTTCTCGTAGGCATCCGTAACATATGTAGGTGTAGTCAATGTGTCAATATTGGGCAACCGTTTTGGCAACCGTTGATCTTGGTTTCCAAATCTCATGTGATTTGAGGTATCGCATGATGAGTTTTGGCCCAAGTAAGAAACTGGCCACTTACCCAAGGACTCCGAAAACATTTCTTGGGGCACTCAATATTAATGATGCAGCGAATATTCGGTCGAATACATAGGCCGAATATTAAGCTTCGTAGTCTCAAAATATCACTCGAACACATTATCGGCGACTTGTTAGGTTGGAAATGGTCAAATATTAGGTAACACTTTGGTCTTCATATTATTTTGCCTTTATTACATCCTTACTGGGACTTTATGCCATGGTGTTCTTTAAGCACTCAATCAGCTGTGAACTAAGAGCTTTCAAAGCCTGTTCCATTTTTGCATTTGTATAGTTGTGTAACAAGTACAATCATACTCTATGCCCAGGGAAGTCGAGAAACTTTTAAATCCGAAAAACTCCTAGACCAGACCGGGATTCGAACCCAGGCATGGTCTTCAGTGACTGAGCTAAGGGTGGCCCCATACCACTTTGATGAAACACCGAATACCTGGCCGAATAGCACTATTCCGTGTTTCACTAGAAACTACTCGACATGACTACCATTTAACTTATCATCGAGTCCTGAAGGGAATGGCGTCTTAGTGGAATACCTGTATAAAGAAAAAAAAGAAGGATTAGTAATGTCCATTTAATGACACTACCTCATTTGCTTATCCTTGTCAAGGATAACCAAATAAGGCAGTGGAATTTAATGGCAATTACTAATCCTTCGCTCTTTCTTCTTCATCGAATGTTTATTTAATTTAATGTGCAGCATGGATTTGACTCAATTTTGGTCGGTTTTAGTCTCATGCCCCGTCTCAGGTTTCAGTGATATCTCCGTATATATCAAGTAGATCAGTTCAAAAAATATTCAATGGCGTCCAACGTAACCACGGTGCCTTCCATTTGACATTGGTGTTGTCCAATTTGGTGCAGAGGTTTCTGAAAAACATTATCTCGTTACACCCGTTCCCTGTTCCCGGGCATATCCGGATTGCCTGGTGGCTATAACATGTATTAATTTAGAAACTGAGGTGTGAGAAGCTAGTCTCACACTTAGAAATAACTAATTTTACACGAGACGTAATCCATATTGTACGTAAATCGTGGAACGTAAACAAACATTTCATGTAAAATTAAGTGTTCTCAAACCGAAACATAAGCAAATCGACGAAGAGAACGTTTCATTGCATTGATTTTTTCGTTTCTTTCAACTCATTATTGTGTCAAAAGGGCCGCTTACATGTGTCGGTCTCAGGGAACCGAAATTTACATGACATTTTCGTAGTGTGTAGAGTTGACCCTTTGGTGGAGAAATTTTGAATTATCTTTTGAATTTTAACGATTTTTTAATTTTATTTTTGGAAAAATTGTTGTACGTGGTACTTGGTATATCGAAGATGTTCCGAACCATTTTCCGGAACTGATATACTAGAAATAGAACTAGATAGTGGCGCCGGTGGTGTAGTGGTAAGCGTGATTACCTCTCACCCCAGCAGGCCTGAGTTCAATCCCAGTCGGCGCCACCGGGATGTTCTGAGGCATAACATCTGTGATCACGCCTTCCTTCGGGGGAAGTAGGAAGTAAAGCCGTTGGTCCCCGGTTAATGAGTTGATGAGTCGATAGGTAGGGTGCAGGTGTGGGAGCTGCCTCCCTGGCGTCGGTAGCATTGGTGCTCAGCACGTAAAAGAAGAAGAAAAACAAATTAAGGGAAAAAAAGAACTAGAAAATGCACGGCGAGGTGAGGGTTCGATATCCTCTCCAGTGGGTGGAACTATTCGTTTACAGGGAATTAACCTACTGGTCTACTGGGTATTTTGTGTAGTCCGTTATCTACAGGGTGGGGAAAAATTATCCGCTTCTTTTATCTCAGTGTACAACTCATATTTGACGGATGCTATTTCAAAACAAACGTGCAATGTTTCGTTCGAGTAGTGCAGTAAAGAAGCCATCACGTAGTGCAGTAATCTAGTAAGAAAATCGTCCGATATGTATCGCTAGGATATTGAGAATGCCAATATTGTTCGAGCTACAATAAAACGATATGATGAGCTTCACAAATTTGTCACAAACATCCTTGGATCGTTTGAAAACTACCTATATCTGTAGAGGGACGAACGTCTATCGTCTATCAAGCTATCTTAACGATTGAAGGTGTGTGTGTGGCAGCCAAATTAAGACATCTCAAGGCATCCATGTAAATTTTACGAAGTACGATAGTGTATACACTTTTTCCAACATATATTGTAATTAAGAAACATTGAAGGCGTATAATTTTTCCTCACCCTGTAATGCTCAGTGTTTAGTCTGTGCAATCTCTGGTCGAAGATTTTCAATTTTCATGGAATATTCTTCAGAATTCCCTCCATTGTAATTCCTTTGAAATTACACACTACGAAAAATGCATGCAAATTACGGTGCTCAAAGACCAACATATGCAAGTGCCCCAGTGATTAAATTCAATCAAACGTGCTGTTCATCGCGTTACATTTGTTTCAGATCCTGCACGTGAACAAATCTAATCTCCGAAATGAGACAAATGACTAGTGATTTTTTGAACATTATGTTATGAAAGTACACCATGAATAATATTCATGATATCGTAACGCAGACAAGATTCCCGAAATAATTAATCGTACGAGTTGAAATCATGAACTAAATTCATGTGAATAAAATAAAGCATCAAATTGGAGTCGAACCAAGAAACTCGGGATCATTAAACCCATTCTTTGACCGCCAGACTATAAGTACTTGTATACAACTGCAGGCAAAAGGCGTATAAAATCTCCCCATGGAGTGCGTTTTATAAACACGGTTTGCCAGGTACATGCAACGCTGGTAGTGCTCATGATTCCGTTGCATTACGAAATCATGAATTTCCATAATGAAATCATGAATCATTGGCATGATTTCATTGTATGGCATGTTTTTTTCATTTCATTATTTTGTATTCATGAAAATGGAATCGGAATTGATCCCTTGTGGGGACAACCCCGGCATGTCATGAATGACCCAAGTGACTACAATAAAAACATAAGAAGATTTTTCGGTATTGGGACACTTAATTTTATATGAATGTCTTGCACACATTTTAACATTTACATCAATTGTGGATTGCGTTTCGAGTAAGATTACTTTGTTCTAGGAGTGTATACTTAAATTCAGATTCTTTCTGAATTGTTATCAAAACATATTAGGAATTCTTGTCAGAATGCTTTTGAAGTTCATGTCAGAATTATATTGGAAGCTCAGAAATCATTCACAAAAATTATTTAGAAATTTTCTCCAAATTCTATTGGAATTGTTCTCATAGTTCTATTGGATTTCTTCATAGAATTTTCCACAAATTCTCCTCTGAAATTTTGAATCAGAGCTACCTTGGAATTAATAACTACTACTACATACATACATATCCCTAGGAATTTTTATCCGCATTTCCATAATAATTGACCTTGAAATGTTGTCGAAAAAATATATTCTCCTTAGAACTCCTTTGAAACTATCTTCTTGGTACAAAAAATCGTTTTTTTTTTTTCAAAAACTTTTGAACCATTGATCCGATTTCAATGAACAAAATATCAAATGAAAGATAATTAAAAATTATTTTTTTGGAAAAATATAACAGTACTATAAGTTTGGGATGATGTATTGACAAACATGTATTGTATTTGTATTTTATGGCTTTCATGGTTTGGGCAGAGGGCACAATATGTTTTTTTAAATATTTTTTCCATGAAAATTTAGGCTTTTTACACAACATATAAAAAAATCAGCTAAGTGTTGTTTTTTTCGATTGTGAGTTATATTTTTTATGTTATCAAGTCTTGGGTTTTTTGCTCAATACTCCTATGTGACTGAACTACCATGCATCTCCCTTTTTTATAGTGACTGTAACATAACAAAAATCCCAATATTTTAAAATCATTTTTTTTTTTAAATAAGTATTTTCAATAATCTTTCATTTGATATTTTGATCTTTGAAATCAGCCCAGTGGTTCAAAAGTTATGAATTTATGAATAAAGGTCATTTTTGAAAAATATCGATTTTTTTAATCACCCCAACATGGAAATGGTCACCCTAATGACAAAAAAATATGGGTCTAATATTTTACGATAAGGAACAAAACTACAATTTTTTACGAAATTCTGAAAACCACTACAGGGTGCGTGACGAATTTTTGCAGTAAATTTCAAATAGTAATTTCTCATGCTTGTGCATCATGATTTAGATATATTTGGCAGCACTGGATAGCTTATACTGTTAGGTGTAAGATTTAAACAAACAATGTTGAGTAAACGTAAAGATGTCGAAACAAGAGAGCAATCTGTCAGCCGTTTTCGCTTTGATGCGCGCCGGAGTATGCATGAAAGAAATAATTCGGTCGGTAAATGTGTCTGAAAGAACAGTGTATAATATTAAAAAAGGCTTGGGAAAGTGATAAGACGGAGCACCTGCTCATACTGCTAATCAAGCACAGAAATGGCTTACGGAAAATATTTCGTAAATTTGGGAGGAAGAAATTTGGCCCCCAAGCAGTCCCGATATCAATCCGTTGGATTATTTTGTATAGGGCGTCGTCCAACGGGATACCAATAGAACCCCTCACACCACACTTAAGTCGCTAAAAGCTAAAATCAAGGCAGTGATGACATCTATGGATCGAAACATTTTAAAACGTGCATACTGCAATTTCCGGAAGCGTCTAACTACAGTCGTCGAAAGGGAAGGCAATTTTTTTGAATAAATTTATTTACAACTTCCATGTAAAAAATAAAATAAAAACAACTTCCAAAATAATTCCATGTGCTTTGCAATGAGAACTCCATACCAAGGTTGCAAATACTCATTTCAGCTAAAACAATGTTTTTTTTTTTTAATTATGAAATAATTAAATGCTATGATCATATTTTGAATTGGTAAGATAAAATAAGAGGTTGCAAAGAATGTGTTTGACATATTAAACCTGTTTATTTCACTTCATGAGAGTCACAATTAGCGATTTTTCTCACACTCACTCACTCACTCAGAGATCAGCAAATCGCTGATTGTGACTCATGGAAAGCAACATTTACAGGTTTTATGTTTCAAACGCATACTTTGTAACCTCTTCTTGTAAGTTACAAGTAAAACATGTCATCATACCATCTTTTGGTTTTATTATTCGGAAAAACATTATTTTAGCTGAAATAAGTATTTGCAACCTTGCTCCAGACAAACTCATAATTATGAGGAGAATTCCATTGAGATTGTAGGCAGAAGCGCATGAGTATTCCAATGCAAATTCTAAGCAAAATGTCAATGAAATAAGAGGGGATGTTTTTACTACAATTCCAAGGAAAAGTTGACAAGGGCTCCAAAGAACTCCTTACATTAATTTCTAGAGAATTGCGATTATATTTCTTAATCTGACTGGAGAACATACATTTTAAGATAGCATAGGTACCAAGGAAAAATTGCTTAGGGAATACTGAGGAGAATTTCCAATCAATAGTAGTAATAAAAGTTATGGATAGAATTCAAAGGTAGCTCTAACTCAGAACTTCTTAAAAGAATGTAAAGGGATTTTCAGGAGAATATTGGGAAAAAATTACAGAATTTTTAGAAAAATTTCATTGATTTATTTTCCAGCGGAATTTCAAGGATAATTCTAGGTAGAAACTGAGCCATGATACACAGCTAATGATGTTTTTACCGGTGGAATAGCAAGAATATATCTGATTTCGGCTTCTGCTACTTAAAAATGCCTTGGACTCCATTCAGGCTCTGACCCAACTCCACAGCTCTAGATATTTCAATCGGAATTTTGAGCAGAATTTATAGGAAATTTTGAACATACACAGAAAAAAATCTGTATTTTAACCATCGCCTAAAATCTCCCCTCATTTAATTTTGAATTATAACGCGATTGTTTAATACTCCGAAAATGATGCCTAAGGTAAAATGCGTTACGGAAAATTTGCAATATTTTAAACATCATTGCTCAGCAATTTATCTTTAGATTGTTAATCAGTTGAAACCGAATAAATTTTTAAAGTATTTAATTTCAAACGGCGCCAAGAGATTTAAAATTCGTCAATAAATGTCTGAGCTATGATTTTTCAAACGTTGTAAGTTTGGAGTGTTAAAAGCTGGTATACAACATTGCTGATTTTAACGATATTGTTACGTAAAATCTAACGTTAATTATGTGTCCGCTATATATCGCTGAAATTTACATGAATTTTTCATGCGGTGTAATTCTGGTGATAATTTCGAAGATTCTGATGAGTAAATCAAGGCAAATCGGTCAAAAGTCCCAAAAATTCAAGATGCTATTATAATAATTCACATTAGGAACGGGTTAGCATACATTCATTCTTCTCACGCTAAAGGTCACGAATCCAAATATCATCCACGAACAAGTCACGAATGATCTTAAATGTGTTAAAGCGACATCCGGAAATCGTATAAACATGCCGCAGATTAAGTCCACATCGTAAACAAGAATGAATTTCATCCCATAATGTTTGAGTTTCAAAATGTCGTCCTTCATACGATGTATCACTTTGTATCACTTGTCAAACTGATTTTTTTTAAACCTTTCACTTTTAGAAATTATCGCCGACTTCGGTAATTTTTACCGAAATCTAAACAGCTGAACTTTTCGGTAAAATTTATGCAATTCAATTCAATTGCTTTTCAACTACTTTGAAACTAAATCTCCACTAAAATGACAAAATTTAATCATTTAAACAAAGTTGAACATGTTTTAATATTACTTTCAAATTCAATAGCCTTTAAAATGAAGGTCAAAGTTTTACCGAACGTTCAGCTGTTCTTTTTTTTTCCCTTTGGTTTGTTTTTTCCGTCGATCTTGTTTTCCGTGCTGAGCACCAATGCTACCGACGTGCCAGGAAGGCAGATCCCACACCTGGACCCTACCTATCGACCCATCAACTCATGAACCGGGGACCAACGGCTTTACTTCCCATCCGAAGGAAGACGTTACCAGAGATTTTTATGCCTCAGAAAAATCCCACCGACCTCGGCTGGGATTGAACCCAGACCCATTGGGGTGAGAAAGCAGTCACGCTTACCACTAGACCACCAGTGCCCGTTCTACTTAGTAGTAGAAGTAGGAGAATTAAAAGGAAAAATCGACGTTAAATGTAAACAATTATTCCACTAAAACGCTCATCAATTAGATGATTTTTTTTTACTATAGGTTAAGTCGTACAGTGAACTATTCACAACTCGATATTCAAGGAACCATCGAGTTATAGAATTATCGAGATATACAATAACAATCCAATAAAAAATCGCTATCACAGTAGCCATGAAATTATTTTTTACTATGGTTCTATAACTCGATATCGAGTTAGTGGAAATCGTCCAACTAACAATTTTCGCAATTTAAACGCTTTACTCATTTCATTTATACAGCCTCAAACTGTATTTAAATGTTATACGATATGAAGAAACCTTTACTCAAACTCTATACAAACAAATCAGGCGAACTTAGTCAGCTACTTATGGCTGTTGTGACGGTTGGGACAAGCTCTTATTGCATATCTATTTTCGCTTCTATTCAGCCTTTATCCTGCTGTTTAGTTGTGTGTGAACTTGAAAGGCGCTTACTCAACCTTTACCCGATTTATCCAATAATCACTACACAGCTTTCTCTTAACGCCAGGTTAAATATTGCTTACGCTTTTAGTTTTGTTCGAGGAATTTACCATGTGTATTTTACTGCGAATCAAATTAATCTAAATTAGTTATAAGCATACCACCAAATTATTTACGCTGTACTGGAACCTGGAATCGAACTCGAGACGACCGCATTGGCGAACCTTGATGCTACCAATAGTACCAACCAGGCTTGCTGAAACTCCTCAAACTCACTGGAGGTTTTAAAACACTCTTGTCCTGTGAGTTTAGCCAGCCCTCACCTCGAGTGAGTGGTGGCAGGAATATGGAAGAAGTAAACAAAAACTCCTCGAGAGAGAGGGAGAGTGAACTTCAGCGAGAGGATGATTTGACATGAGGTGCGCTTTTCGAGACTTCGGATGACTTTTTTGTTCGACGCAAGAAGCTCAGAGTTCATCCAGAGTGAGAGTAAGAGCGTGTGATAGAAAACATGAAAATGAATGACAGCAAACCTCACTCTCATTTTATCCCCCTACGCTCACAACCTCTGAAGCTCAGTTGAATGATTTGGCAGTAGCCATTCTACTCCTCAGAAAAATGCTACGCTCGGCTCTATCAAGCCTGCTACCAACTTCGCTACGCCAACACTTTGAACTGACGTGAACAAGTTAATATGCCCTTCTACAACAAGACTGCTGAGTAGATGTTTTATAATAGCACACATGAATCACTTTTCTCGACTAGTTAATTCAGCTTTGTAAAAGTGCAGAGTAAAAGTTGTACAACTACACAAATCTAAAAATAAACCTAGTTGACTGTAATATAACTTTTAAAGTAGCGCTAACACAGTTTACTAGTTGAGTACAGGTTGTTTAGTTGTTGAAAAAGCACTTTTGATGTTTATGTTTTTCAGCAAGAGTGATTGGTTGTGTAGAAGCCATCAAATGAGTAATATATTCGCTTTATTAGCTTTGTTTTGAAGCTTACAGTTGAAAGTTGATTAATATTTGCATAGAAGTGACATTAGCGTTTATTGGGCGATGTTATTCAATGCAACTGACAAATTGAATAATGGTTGTGACGAAGTTTAGTAAACGCTCTCCAAAACAGTTTGCTAGCTTCTGCTTATGGCTGTATCTGCAGCTTTGTTTCAGCTACTTTACAGCACAACACTGGAAAAGTTGGCTTATAAAGCTGAAAATGTTAGTTGGGTGAATTGTGGAGAGTTGACTTTATATGATGTCACATAGGATCACTTACAAAGTACTCACTTTTGTAGACCTTTGTTTGCATTGTATACGATATGATTGTAGATGCTTATCGATCTATCTATCTATCTATATATATAAAAATGAGTTTCTGTCTGTCTGTCTGTCTGTCTGACCCTTATAGACTCGGAAACTACTGAACCGATTGGCGTGAAAATTTGTATACAGGGGTTTTTGGGGCCGTGGAAGGTTCTTATGATGGTTCGAGACCCCTCCCCCTTCTGTAAGGGGGGGCTCCCATACAAATGAAACAGAAATTTCTGCATAACTCGAGAACTAATCAAGCAAATGGAACCAAATTAGGCAAGTGGGGGCGAGTGTGGGGGTATAAGGAGATAATCATAGGGGGTAGTCCCTTACATAATAGGGGGAGGGGGCTACGTACAATACAGCATGCTTTTTTTTTTAAATCGGCGCGTAAACTCAAGCTAATATTGAATCCCGAGCAAGACCGGGCACACTCAGCTAGTATATCATAAAAATCAACTTTAATATACACGTATTCTAGTTGTCTAAGTCTAACTTTATGGAAATTACTATAGGAAATGTAAACTTTTTGTTTTCCTCCTTTTTTTTTGTTCAATGAAAAATGCTATGGTTTGGTTGACGTTTCCTCTCGAACTTGCCTGGCGCTCTCTACATCGGCCGTACATTGAGAAATCCAATTCTTTTAGGGAAATTGATAAATATTTCGGTAGTCCTATTGTGGAACAAAACAGTCCACCAATTCCAATATAGATGACATAGCAATAGTAGCGATCACCATTGGTTGTTACCTCGCTGACTTGACTCCCTTCATACAATATATAGAACCTCTTAGTACATGTATAACATTGATATTAATTTAACCTATGCTATTGGAACGAGAGAGAGAAAATCGGTTCTATTATTGGACTATTATCTTTATATAAAAATCAAGACAAGACAACAGAAGCATTATCCACACAGATCGACAAAGAATTGACGTTTGGTGATTACTTTGATCAAATCACAAAGAACAATAAATGCATGAAATTCAAAAATAACTTTAGTTTAAATTTCTCATTTAGAACAACACAATATACCCAATATAGAATATTATCAAGTTCATTGAATAAAACGCATTACGGTTTTAATCAATGTGCAAAATGCTAAGAAAAATTTATCTTAATGTTTATTAAAATTAGGCGGAAAATGCGTCAACACTTACGCGCCTTAAACGGCTATTATGAATTGTTACATACTTGGATACTTTTTACCTAACCTATATTTGAAACATGCAATTCGAACTTTTACACGAACAACCTACGTCAATCGAAAGCGCTGTGGAAAGTCACGCGCTTTTTTTTTTTTTAGAATCCGTATGTATTTGTGGAACGAGAATTGGTCGCTCTCATTCACAAAAATAATTGCAACCGACTCAAAACACAAACGCTTATGCCACAAATCCAGAAACTGAAAATTAATCACTGCCTACTATGCTCAAAATAAGACGTAAATGTTATCACGGTGTTTTAGTAACGTTCAGAATCAGAAATATTGCAACGTAGACGTTATGTGAACAATGAAATGTCCGGATTAACGAACCGTCCGGTATTCAGTGCATTAGAATACATTTCGGTACATTCAAAAGGGAATGTTTGAGAAATAAATTTTAGTCTTTCAAATAACACACCCTTCATTATACTAACTAGGTATCACGTGCTTCCCATTAAATCCTATCGGCACACATTTCTCCACGGCACAGCGCTTCTGTTTTTATTTGTCTCAAGGCTCAATGCTCATCGCACAAATAGCACAATCAATCACCAACTGAAACAAAACAAAGAAGAAAAACAAACAAACTTACGAAGGATTGCACGACTTGGGCAGCCTCGCAATCATGGTCACCACAATGGCAACCATGGCGACAATCCCGGCCAGGAACACGAAGAACGTACACTTGCGAATCAGTGGCCAGTCCCAGTGCACGAAGCTGGGCATGTCTTTGGTGAGGGAAATATTCAGCGCACCGTTGGCCATTCCGTTTTCCTGCATCTTTCCGTCGCTCTTCTTCCGCAGATGCTGATACTCGTTGTTGTGATTGTTGAACAGATTGCCCGCACCACTGGTGCAACCACCCACCATTTCAATTCCCGAGCTGCCAGACGAGCTTGTCTCTGCAGCGAGATCGTCTCCGGCAACATTTTCACAATTGTCCGCATTTCCCATGCTTGGCGTCAAGGGGTGGGTAAAATCCAACGGAGGGCTGGGCGTACCCGGCAGGAGCAAACAGGTAGATGCGTCCTCTTCCGGAAGAAAGGTCGACACCGATGGCGACGTCGTCAGTGACTCCGGCAGATCTGCGCCCAACAGTGTTGGGTCGGTGGATATTTGCAAATGATTCATTTTTTCTTCCGATCGGGTATATTTTCCTTCTACCACAGACACATTCGATACGCTACAAGAACGATCACGTGAAAATGCAAAATACACTAATTACACAACACTTATCCGCTCACGAAACCGCGCTGACGAAATCCACTGCACCAGCTTGGGCGGTCACTTCGGTTATGTGTGATGCTCACTAGATATTCAGTAGGTATTCTCCTTTCTGGCGAACGAATTGTCACCCTTAGTGAGCAACACCAATACCACACCAGCTTCGGGCAGTATGGGATACGGGGTGGACGATGACGACGACGACTCACCGAATGTGTGAGATGTCGCCGCGATTCAATTGATACAAATTAGTTTGCCGTGACGACACCAAAGCAATCAATTGATCGCAAATTTGCTAGACCAGCACGGAGCAGATGGATAAACACTTTTTCACAACCACACCGAATCGAACGAATGTTTCACAGCTTCACAAATGATAATAAGAATATTCCTTCGAGAGCTAAGCAAGGTTGACGTCTTTTACGCACCACAATCTGAGGAAAAATCACTTTTTATGGCAAGAGGGAAATGTCTGGTTTGCCATAATACGGAGTGAAACGCATGCGCGTACATTGCCCGTGGTTTTTCGCACCGACATATGGTTCGGGTGTTTTCCTAAATACAATACAATGTTTACATACAAGTGGGTGAGTGTCGGTCACGGGAGGGCAAACTTGTTTGGGATTTTGAAACCCGGTTGCGCGGTTGAAGGAATTTATATCAGATAAATGAATCAGGATGAATTAATTAAACTATATAGGGTTAGATGGAGTAAGATGCACCCCCGGGGAAAGAGGATTTTTGCCTAGTTTGCTAGTTTGCATTGCTAGTTCAGTAGTGTAATGAACTAGTCATGTTCCTTCACAGATCCAGATAAATTTTCCCCGGGGGTGCATCTTACGCCATCTTACACTGCATTACCTCAGGGCCTCCCTTAGCTCAGTTGGTAAAGGCACAGCAATAAGGCCAGACCATGCTAGACGTGGCTTGATTCGATTCCCGGTCTGGTCTATGCATTTTTCAACTTCCGTAGGACAACTGGGGGTAAAATGAACACCATAAGCAATTTCACCGTTTTCTCTTTTTATAAACCAATAGAATATTGGACGTATCGCATAATCGAAAGCTTCCTTTCATATTCAATAGACAATAGCAATGTATCAAAATGAATAATGTTTCGAGGTGGTGGTGATGGATGTGACGTCCCCATACGCCGAAAGTGGACTATACCGAGAAGCAGGACTGGAAAGCGCCTCAGAGCGGTTGCAAAGCAACTTTGTGCATGCATCTCACAACACTCGACAAAGAGTGTGTGGTTTTCCCATTTGTTTCGCACACTCTTTTCCAACTAATCTTTGAGAAAGCGATCCACATAATGAGCGGTACACTTCATGCGGCGCAGGGAGCGAATATAATACAAGAAGCGCCAATGTTTCTTTGAGTTCTTTTCAGACTTTGCTTACCACGACTGCATGCATAGGAGATGAAGAAGTGCACAACGAAGAAGAATATTGTCATTATGCTAGGTTTCCCATTTGCAACCCTACACTGAGTGACGCTCTTTGTGTCGGAGCCGTCTTCTCCGCTGCTTTACACTTGCACAGGGCGAAAGACTGCTTGATTCTCACTTTGTTTATTTCAGGTAATCAGTACATTGCGCACATTGAGTGATCAGATGACAGCCCTGCCAAGAAGGATAATGGATGAAAAGAAGCCAACCAACACAAATATTAGTTAAAAATGACACAAAAACCTATTAAAAACTTTTAAAAACATGCGTGTTGAAGATTTTTAAACTTATGTTTATATAAAATGCTAACTTGTCTGAAATGAACACAATGAACTTTTTTAAATTAATCCAAATCTCAAAATATCAACTATTTGAACAAATTTTGAACTTTTTTTTACATAGGGTAAATGTTGGCTTCGGCACCCATTGACTGTTTTCGGCAACCAAAATTCAAACGTTAATTTCACTATGTTTTCCCATCAACGCACTTCCCTGAATGTGTCCAAACGATTGTTTAGCCTTTCAGCTTCAATCTGATTATATTTGAACGATCGAGCAATCCAGTAATGCTACATTTTTCTTCAAATAAAGCATACGCACTACAAAATGAGGTTGATTTCGAGTTGCCGATAATAGAACAGCTGGTTAACACGCAGTTCTAATGGGAAGGTTGCCGAAGAAAAAGAGACTGCCGACAATAGTCACACTCACCTGAGAAGTTTGGAGCGTTGTAAAAACGCTTTCAAAACGTTTTGAAAAATTCTGTCGATTGGAATGGATAGAGAAGGAAGCAGCAGATGAATGTAAACAAACAGACACATCATATATGTGCGTGACGCTGAGAAAATGCTAGTAGAAGTGCAGACGCTGCTTAGATTGACGAGAATACGTAAATTCCCCTATTGCAATTTTTATTGATTTTATATATATGCATGTTGTTTATTATTTATTATTCCAGAAAATCATTTCCTATGCAAAAATTACAATAATATTATTTAAAGTGACTATTGTGTTCATTTCATAAAATTTAGCATTGGTCTTTCAAATAAACATAATTTTAAAGTTTTTAACAGTTTTGCATTTTTGACGAAAATTTCAGGTGGTTTTTATGTTTTTCCCTTGATTTGTTTTCCGTCGATCTTCTTTTCCGTGCTGAGCACCAATGCTACCAATGCCAGGGAGCTATCGACCCATCAACTCATGAACCGGGGACCAACGGCTTTACTTTCCTGCAGAAGGAAGGCGTGATCAGAGATGCTATGCCTCAGAACATCCCGGTGGCGCCGACTGGGGTGAGAACCCAAGTAACAATTTCCAGTTGAAGAAACGCTTTCGTTTTGATTTTGTTCAGCTGTATGTTGAATTATAATTGCACAATGTGTTCACCACAACTTTTATAAAACTCTTGTTTACACTGGTTTGGAGAACCTATACAACTGCAACACAAAAGTGTTATCTAACGTATTCAGAAAAAACGTTTACCCAACATCAATTTCTTGTTGAAGAAACGCTTCCATTGTGATTTTATTCAACTGCATGCTGAATAATAACTGTACAATTTGTTAATAAAACAGCAAAAAAGGTTATCTTCCATTTAATTCCACTTAATTAATTTTGGTATCCATGACAGATACGTATTTCGACTACAATGTGCAGTCTTCATCAGTGTCATTCCCACTAAAGAACTTATCAAAATCTAACCCGCTTAAGTACTCATCCCCTAGGTAAAAAAGTCAAGATCATAGGTATAAAAATGAAACTACAATGTGTTGAATCGGAACCTACCTAACTAATAAAAACCAAAGATTTAAGTAAGCTAAAGGAGAAAAATCTATACAACTCTCTAATAAGGAAAATCCCCAAAGGCTTGGTAGCCATCATAATGAAGTAATGAAATTGGGTTGTTAGCGGAATGCTTTAATAAAACAGCAAAAAAGGTTATCTTCCATTTAATTCCACTTAATTAATGACACTGGGAATGACACTGATGAAGACTGCACATTGTAGTCGAAATACGTATCTGTCATGGATACCAAAATTAATTAAGTGGAATTAAATGGAAGATAACCTTTTTTGCTGTTTTATTAAAGCATTCCGCTAACAACCCAATTTCATTACTTCATTATGATGGCTACCAAGCCTTTGGGGATTTTCCTTATTAGAGAGTTGTATAGATTTTTCTCCTTTAGCTTACTTAAATCTTTGGTTTTTATTAGTTAGGTAGGTTCCGATTCAACACATTGTAGTTTCATTTTTATACCTATGATCTTGACTTTTTTACCTAGGGGATGAGTACTTAAGCGGGTTAGATTTTGATAAGTTCTTTAGTGGGAATGACACTGATGAAGACTGCACATTGTAGTCGAAATACGTATCTGTCATGGATACCAAAATTAATTAAGTGGAATTAAATGGAAGATAACCTTTTTTGCTGTTTTATTAAAGCATTCCGCTAACAACCCAATTTCATTACTTCAATGTACAATTTGTTTATTACAACTTCTGTAAAACTCTTGTTTACACTGGTTTGGAGAACCTGTTCAACTACAGCATTATATGTATACGCGGTATAGGAGTAGAAGCAACTTTTATACAACGTTTATAGATACATATTTAAACTCAAGCTTTATTATTTTGGTGAAAGCTCTTATACAACGTTTGTTGACACTTCCTGACAGCTGCTTTTAAATTTAGTAGAGAGGAAACCTGAGAGGCGTTTGTTGCACTCTTTCATGACTCCTAAATAATCATTGTACAGCAAGCGGTGAAAAGCGTTTATAGCACTTTTCAATGACTTCTTAACAACCGTATAGAAGCAACTTTTATACAACGTTTATAGATACATATTTAAACTCAAGCTTTATTGTTTTGGTGAAAGCTCTTATACAACGTTTGTAGACACCTCCTAACAGCTGCTTCGAAATGTATTAGAGATTGAACCTGAGAGGCGTTTGTTACACTCTTTTATGACTCCTAAATAATCACTATACAGTAAGCGGTGAAAAGCGTTTATAGCAATTTTCAATGACTCCTTAATAACCGTTGTGTAAGTACTCACAATATTCACAGATTAAAATTAGTTTAACAATTGTCGTGGTACGCCAAAATAATTGCTTGTACAGTTTTTATTAATTTAATTTATTTGTGCACATTGAAAAAATATGTAATTATGCCGTAATTCACATTCTGTGATCATGGAGGAAGTAGTAACAAGAATCTGTTTAATTTTTGATTGATATTCTTTCAATTAATCTCTCTTCTAATCATTAATTGAGAGAATTTATCTAGAAATGTTATCGTTGATTATATGATATATGTCTTAAATTAATGTTTGCATTTATTAATAACACCTATATATAATTTACCTCTACTCCACCGAGGGTTTCTCGAAGCAAGATTCGAACTCATGATCCCCGGATTGCCAGCCGCTTCTGTTTCCATCTGCTCTATTCTTGAATACATATTTTGATCATATGAGAGAAGTATATGAAGCTCATCTTGAGTGACTATCACTTGTGCTATTTTTAGCAACAAAATTGTGGTTGGTGGTTGGTCGAACGTAAACAATAATTTAAGAGTGCTCCAAGCAGCTTTTGAAGCTTTTAACCAAATGGCAATACAACTACTATCTTGTTCAACTCTGGAAGCTATTATTCAACGTTTGATCAACTCAGGTGTTTTATAAGAGCTCCCAATTGTTTGTTTTGATGCGTTTATTCAACGTTCTATATGGCTCCTGCCAAACAGTTAAACCGAACGTAAACAATCATTTAAGAGTGCTCCAAGCAGCTTTTGAAGCGTTTAACCAAAAAGGCAATACAACTACATTCTTGTTCAACTCTGGAAGCTATTATTCAACGTTTGATCAACTCAGATGTTTTATAAGAGCTCCCAATTGTTTGTTTTGATGCGTTATTCCACTTTCTGTATAGCTCTTGTGAATCAGTTCAACTAAGGTGCTATAAAAGTTATCGTAGGTCTTATAAAGCATATAGTTAAACCGAACGTAAACAATCATTTAAGAGTGCTCCAACAGCTTTTAAAACTTTTAATCAAATGGCAATACAACTACATTCTTGTTGGTAAAAAGGTAAATGAATCATTAAACAATGACGATGTTCCTTAATAAGTAAAAAAAATCCCCCTAAAATAGATCGGGTTGCTCCTAAAATGATTGATCAAAATACGCTAAAAATCTTAAAATGCTCAGTAAATATTTAATGTACGCTCCCCAAAATAGAGAAAACTTTTCATTAAGCATTTGAATATGCTCCTTAGTATGCACCGCTTTGCACCATTTTGAAGTGTAATTGTACCATATATCATCGGAAAAGCTGCTGTAGAAAGGTTAATAAGTACCATGAAATCAGTTGAAATGTTCAGTAAATCATTGTGTGCATTTGTGAATTTTTACTGAACATGTCAACTGATTTCATGGTACTTATTAACCTTTCTACCAAAATTAAAAGCGATTCTCAAAAGCAAAATAATCAATTTAGTTTTGGGCAAAACGATTATTTGGAATATTGTTGACCCTAGAGTCTAAAACTTCAATGTTTTCATCAATTCAGCAATTCAGGCAGTAGTTTTCCATCGATCTGTATGTATAAACCAACACAACACGTTCCACAGTGCTATATTTGTGTTAAATGAAAATAATCGATTCGCAACCATCCCCACCAAGATGAAGACGAATATTAATATTAACAACAACAACACAGGCGATAATGAAGATCCAGCCACGAATGGACAAACACAAATGTTGACTTCGATACTCAGGGGTTGCCTTGAATCAAAATTCAAATTCATGCAGCTAGTTGATCTACCTGATAAGGTTGTCTTCATTTTCAGCTAAGTTAGGTGTAGGAGAAATGATTTTGAGCAGCACTGATGCAGACATATATCTTATAAGATACCAAGAAATACTTAAAAATACTTAAAATATATTAAGCGTTAGTTGGTTACCATCGTTGCTATACAAATTTTATTTGTTTATTTATATAATGGAAAGTTTTTGAGAAATTAAAAAAAATCATATTTTCAACCACTGTGCATCGCAAACTACCAAACGTACTACCCCATAAAGAGCATCATTTCATCGATTCAGTTGAACTATGCAGGATTATCGCCGATCAACGGCAGTGCCGTCAATGCTTATCAATTACAGAGTGAAATTCCAAGGGTAGGTTTATAGTCTATACAGTGCGTGTCAGCACAAAAGAGCCATCTTAAATCTTACTATCAGTAAAAACATTGGATCTCTTTTGTTTATTAACCAACATTATGAAATATTCAGGAGTTCCCAAGATATTGGCGAATACGTAATATTGGATGTCCACAATTTTTTATAAAAAGTATAGTAATTTAGGCAATTCAATTTATTTTTTTTCATCAATCGAAGCAACTGAATTGTTTCGTTATTCAGGCTTTTGTGTTCGTCGAAAGTTACCTAATCTTTTTGCTATAAGATTTGCTTAATTTGAAACTTTCAGGCAAAGTATCTGAAACTAAAGCAATGAAACGTTGGTAAATTTTCGTTGTATTTAAAAAATAAAATGTGTGAATAAATAATAATTTTGAAGTAAGTAAGTATTTTTTTTTGTTTAAAAATACTGACATCACGAAAACAAACAGCTAGTTCATTGAAAGATGATTAATATTACATCATTACCCAAATCACAGAAGATTGTCATTAACATTCAGTGAATGTTTAAAGAACTATTGGACATAAGGTTTTTTTTTAAAGCCTTGAATATTTCATAAATATTTATTGGTAAACAAAAGAGATACAACAACACAACGGCTTAGCGACGCTTTCATTTTAGCTGGTTATATTGTTCTGACACGCACTGTAGTATTACACAGCCCATTATCTACGTGGTTTCTAATACGCAAAATAAAGCATCATTCGTATCAGCATTTATTGCAACGCAGATTTGAAATCCTATGAATGAAATACATATGAATTTGATTCCAACTGAATCTAGTTACAACGGAACGGAAAGTTCAAAGTACGGACTTAGAATGGGTTTTTGTCGAGGCATGGATTTGTCGAAGAACAGAAAACATGCAATTTTGCAAAGCTTAGGAAAAATACTTAAAGGTGACCTGGATGGAATTATTTTAAATCATAACATTACATTAATTACCTTTTTAATTCGTAGACTAAATAAATCCGAACTGACCAGGATTTGTCTTAATGTATGGCCCTATCAGAAAAGACAAAATCTTCAAGCGATATCAGTTTAAGTCAAAACATATACTCATGTCCCGTTTCCGTTACACATAATCGTTAAATTCATAATGGACTCTTGGAACATACGTTATCACCCGAGTAGCACGTGCTGTTGAAAATCGGGACCGAGAGGTCAATGATGGTTGCCGTACTGGACATCACGTGATTACTGATGCAGGATCTTACTTTCAACCCAGAACCTGCACGGTTGTGTGGAACGAAATATTTGCCGTACGTGTAGTTTCCGTAACATGAACCCCTTCAAAATGTTCATTCCATCATCTAATGCTAAGGGGTCATATCCTTATAACCAAAACCGTGATTCTAAGAGGTTAAGTTACTCCAATTACGTCAATCTATTAACACTCAACGGCCTGCTTATGCCATGCGAACTGCAGAATCATTGCAAAACCACAAAAGACCTTTCCTAGCCATTTATTGATAACAATAATTCTCCGACACGAACAATATTCATCAACATAAATCGGCAAAAACACCACAAGAGGAGCCTATTGGCGATGGTGATGAAATCCATTCATTGATAACCTTCCACGAGACGTGCGCACAGTTCTCCCGATTCGGCCGCAGATCAAGCCCTCCCGGAACACACGTCGATTACCAGGCTGGATGTTCGGTCGCCTTATCACCAAGAAACTTCGTAGTTTGTTTTTGCTCCGGAATATTTTCTCGTTTGTTGTCTGTTTACAGTTGCCGATCAGCCAATCCCGACACGAGTTGAGATCAGCAAGACTCTCCTTCGCCGCCGTTCATGGGCTATTACGGGCAGGATCGTTTATTTCGGCCACAGTCTGGAAGTTTACGCGGTGTCGCGCAGTTGATCATTTTCCCCTGGAACGGATAGTACGCTGTATTAGTCCAAGACTCAAACGGAACTTGCAATCGCTCGGGAAGTATCAACGGTTTTCGGCGGTTTTTTTTTTATAAAGAAAAACGAACGGTACCATTTAGAGAACTAAGGTCCGCTGTTGTGTGCTTCCGGGTAGTGCACTGATCGGTGTGACAGTGTTGGAAAAAAAGTGTTACACCAAGAGATCAAGTGAAGTCTGCTGTGAAGAGAAATCATAAGCCAAGGTGAGCCTGAGGCGATCACGTAAAGCGAAGAACTTGAAAGCAACCAGACATGATCTTATTGTGCATAAGAGCCATTAGATACAAACTCAAACCAGTTATAGACAGTTCTTGACAATAAAAGATCTTTTCCGAAGTACGCAGCAGAAGAACCATCGTTTGGAGGTAAATGCATCAACGTAACCCTAGATGATTGTTTGTTATGTGACAGTGAGTGTGAAATGGATATAGTTTTGCCGAAGTTGAGGAGAAATCTTGATAGTGATTTTCGTGAGCAACGAGATACGATCAAATGCAGTTTATAAGAAAATTAGTAGTCTACCTGGACAAATTCATCCTATGCTGACATGATTCATCCGAAATGTTATACGCTACGAATTAACTTGTTTGAAATTCAAGGAACGTTGAACAAGCTTCTTAAAATTTAAGTTCCAAATTCAACATGTCAATTTAATGTTATATATTGAGAAGAAAATAAATATTCTGAATTGATTCTTAAATGATGGGATTGTTACAAAGAACAATTTTTAACTTGATATTTCAAAGGGGTAATTAATTATTCAATTTACCTATACCATCCTGAACATGAGATTTGAACTCGCTTTATCATGAGGTTCCTGAAGTTTTAATGAAAATTCTTAATACTAAGGTGTTTGGATCATTAAAGATTCTTATTCTTTTTCTTGGCTATTTGAATCCGACTGAAACTTAACACCTGTCCTGTTAGCACAGTTGTGAAGAAGCTCTCAGAATAAAATTCCGTCCCGGAAAGTTCCTCGATCGGACCGAGAAACGAATCCACTGCCTGCGGCATGATATTCTACACCTATGCTGATGAGACTAACGGGAGATCCCAACTGAGCATGTTCGTGCATTTGGCATGGGCTACATGGAATTGAAGTATGTACTTTAATGTAAGTTGGTTTCAAGAAAGCCTTTTGTAACCATAACGTCACTAATTCATATAAGGTGACTACTAGTACATCTCATTTATTAGCTATCTGTAGTAATTGCTCAAAATCATTCAAATATTGACTCGGTCATTGCCATATGCAGTGGCTCAAATGATGTACCATCCTTTCTAGCTGAAGAACTCGCAATGTATTTAAGTTATCTATGAACAAATATTAAATTAATGTAAGAACAATATTCAGCAGAACCGCAGTCAAATCTCCTGCGAATCCGACACGTTGTGATCCTTTATCTGTCTGGCCAGACGCCCTCTGCTATCAACCAGCTCAATTGCGGCGTAAGGCTTAGTAACACCAAAGGCTGCCAACAAATAGCCAATTGTTTCCAAAACAAAGGAACTTCTTTTTCGATGCGAAATATTTCTCACGTCTTATCGCGCCAGCAGTTCACCGTAGGTCAACATGAACTCGGCTGGCGAGTCGGTGTTATCATAGTGTTATTAAAAAATGACGGGATGCTTTTTTGTTGGGCTATAACGATCGATCGGTTGGCAATAGTGGAAATTTCTACATCCGTCTGGAAAGTTGGTTGGCGTCATTCGAAGTATATCAGTTGTTGAGCGCAAATCTTCGAAGAATTGTGAAATAGTTTCACGTGCCTAAATAATGATCACTTTTATATATTACGTCAAATGGCAGATGAAATGAGTCATGCAGAAGTGGAGGTATTCGGCCAACCAATAACATTTTGTTTACGGGATCTAATCTCAGCCAATGATTTGTAACATTAGATTGACACAAGTTGTACCTAATTTTATCTATGCCAGCTTGGTGAAGCGTATTTGATTAGCAAATTCTGACATAAGGTACTTCAATCCTGCAATAGGCCTTTACTTTAGTGATATACCTAAGTAACGAGTATACGCTGACATTGGATCCCATGACCCTCTCACACCCCCGTAATACTTCAACATACTTAAAAGCGAAATGGTTGATGGACTGTTTTATTCTAAAGTCTGGTTAAAAGCTGAGTCTGGCGAAGACAAAACAAAGTCACCTTCCGACTGCTGTGATGGATTTCAAATTGATAAACAAAACAAATTAATGCGCGACTCTCTCGTAGTCAATGTAGTCGATGAGTTTGATTTTTTACTTTTTCAATAGCAAATTGGAATGTGGAGCTACGATTGTGCACAAACCATTGTCGTGCTGAACCCAACACAATTGTGTTAAGTTTATCAACAGTTTCTGTGTATTTCTCGTGGGTTGAATTTTTCAGTCATTGAAAGGAAACAGTTTTCTTGGTCAATTGTGAGTCTTGTCAAATCAACTTATTTAAAAAATAATAGTTGTAACAAAAGCCTATGAACATTGATTCCGTAACGAAAAGAATACTCTACAAGACACCAGCAAAATGGAACACGATCGGGGGAACTATGTTAAAGCTATTTGTAAAAAAAATATCGATTGGCTTTTCACTCAAAATTTAATCCTTTTCCTTTCTTTCCTTCTTGTAACATAAAAAAATATCGATTTTGACAGTTCAAATTGGTTTTCAAGTAAATTTTGACGCAGGTTTTGATGTACCAATGCGCCCCTAGTGATTGAAACCAGAATATTTCGACAGCAGATTACTGTTCTTCAGCTATCTGTGCTTTGATTCGTTTCTAAAAAAAAAACTTCTATGCTCTACTCATGCTAAGAGCTCCTTATAACACTTAATTAAGATGCATCTATTGGTTATGTTAATGTTAATCCTTTTACAAACATGGAAGCAGACCACGAGAAATTCTCCTGGAATCTTACCTTACCTTACCAATCAGGCTAAGGCCTAGATGTCCTCTGCTGTCCAAAGAAGTCACCAGCCTTGTAGTCTGCGAAGGATCCGCAATTCGCCTTCTACTTGGTCGATCCACCTTGCCCGCTGTGCGCCTCTTCTTCTTTTTTTTTTGGGTCGCTTTCGAGAACCATTTTCACTGGGTCGTCGTGCGGCATTCTCGCGACGTGCTTAGCCCACCATAGTCACCCAATTTTTACAATGTGAACGATGAATGGTTCTCCCAGCAGCTGGTGTAATTCATGGTTCATTCGCCTCCTCCACGTTCCGTCTTCCATCTGCACTTAACCGTAGATGGTACGCAACACTATCCGATCAAAAACACCAAGGGCGCGATTTGACCCGAGCGTCCTCGTGAGTCCAAAGTAGGCACGATTCCCTGCCATAATGCGTCTTTAAATTTCTCAGCTGCTATCATTTTCGGCAGTCACCAGTAAGCCCAAATAAACGAACTCGTCAACCACCTCGATTTCGTCACCGTCAATCTGAACTCGGAGAGGGAGGCTAATATTGTCTTCCCTAGAAACTCTTCCTCTCATGTATTTCGTCGTCGATGCGTTGATGGCAAGTACAATCCGCCTAGCTTCAGCCTTCAGTCTGATGTACGTTTCCGCCATCGTCTCAAAGTTCCGTGCCATGATGATGATGTCATCGGCGAAGCCATGAAGCTGGATGGACTTCCTCAAGATTGTGCCGCTCGATATCTAATATCTGTGCAACAGGAATTTTCTTATTCCAAGTTCCATGGTCCATTAGACTGATGCAAAATTTGAAATTTTCGATCCACAGTGCTCAAACGGTTTCAAATCAGGTCCTGATTAGCCTCCCAAATTTTAAACTCATTTGGTAAGAAACTGACTTGGCACAAACTATTCGATTTTTATATGGAAATTACTATGGGAAAACCAAACTTTTTGTTCGTTGTCTTCTACCCATTTTCCATATTGCTTTTTCGAAAATTTCTATAACTATTCTTACGGGATAGTTATACGCGATATTCTAAGCTACAACTTTGTGGAATTTTGTTTTTCAGCCAAATGTCAAATTAAATTGTTATCAATTGTTTAAAAGAATAATAATCTTATGGCATGATCAAGCAGCTGTTCTGTGGGCAACACTGTATTCTGCAGTATGACATAGTAGCCACGATATTTGTGCTCTATTCTTCGCACCAGAAACACCAATGTTGCCTGCTGAACAGTTGAATGAGCATAATCATAAGACATCAGTGACTTGAATCATTAAAAACTTGTGTTCCTTACATTTGTTTTCAACAAAGTTGTAGCTGAGAAAATTTGCTACAATCACTGCTATCTTTTTTAAAAGCATAGTGATGTGGTAAATTGTTAGATAGATATGAACATAAACATATGTTTTCTCATAGTAATTCCCATATACACTTAAAATGGTTTGTGCCAAGTCAGTTTCTTACTAAAGTAGTTCAAAATTTTGGGAGATTAAGCAGGACCCAATTTGGAACCGTTTAAGCACTGTGGAGCGAAAATTTCAAATTTTGCATCAGTCTAATGGTCCATAGCTTTGAAACGTGTTGATCCAAATGTTCACCAGTTACCTACTCGTCAAGGTATAATAAAAAAAATGCTGGCTCTGACTAGTAGGGGCACGGTGGTACATTAAAACCTGCGTCCAAATTAACAAGTGCTTGTATCAATAGGCTCAATAACGAGTTCTATTTGAAGTCACGATTTCATTCATGCAGCTTTAAAAAAATCCATAAATCTTTCTAAATCTAAATCTAAATCTAATCTTAATCTAAAATCTAAATTTAGTCTAGCAAAAGTATAATCGAAAACTCGTGGTTAGCTCGTTATATTTTTGTTCGCAGATAGTATTAGGAGAGGTGTTTGGAAATGGGAAGCCTGGTCTCATCCGAAAATTATTGTCAAATGAAGTGGAAAAAAAAATCGTTACATATTGCATTTAATACGCATATATGGCATCCAAACTGAATCAATCGTTTTTATTTTACATCACTTTTATCAGGACTAGAATACCGAGAAAAACTGATAACTGAGCATACCATGGTTGCATCTGAGTTTAAATTTACAATAGATTTATCAGTGATTCGTATTTCGTTTTTTGAGTGAGTAACTCTGCAACTGCAGGCTAAGCATTTTGTAGAAATATTCACTAGTTTGCGTTCTAGCTTTAAGTTTTCAAATTTAAATTGACATTGATATGAGGCTGTTCATATACCACGTGTACAATTCAGTGTCCACGCCCCTTTTTAAGATTTGTATGGCTGATTGAGCACGTAGGAGAAAGAGCGAGTTTACTGTTTAATTTTTACACTTTTACTTTGATTTGCATTCGAAAGAGAAAAAAAATCGACATTCCATCAGTTTTTAGTCTGTGATACTACTGTTAGTCTACGACCAGAGCTTCCTTTTGCATATTTATTTTGACTTGTCTGAGGATAAGATCTGAACTCGTGACCTTCAGTGTGAGGGGTATGGATGATAGCCACTACCCCATGCTAGCCAATCCATGCAGAGCTACTGGCTTGAAAGAATTTACATTCATTCAGCAATCTGTAGGCAACCGAGAATGGCTATTTGCCATGACCCATGACCATGATAACGATAGTACTATGAACATATTTATTGCGTCTGAAATTCAGCACACTGTCGAATGGTATGTGACGATGATACTCATCTGCAATAGAGAGGAGGGGGCAATATACAATTAATTAAATTCTAGTGCTGTACCGAATATTCGACCGCCATAGTATTCGGCCGAATATCAGGCTTTGAAGTAAAAAAATTTCACTCAATTTCACTTGTCAGCAGCTCATCCACAATATACAACAAGTTTGCCCTACAGCTGCATGGAATAATTTAATCACTGTTGATAGATAGTAGTATGAAGTTTTTTACTTTACTCTTGGCGCTTTGTTAGCTCATTTATGCAAAACTGCCTAGCCATTTCACGAAATTTAAGATAGATAGTAGTGGTGATTCAAATTGCAGCTCCACCCAGCTCAATCGATTCCAAATTATGTTCTGATGATTCTCCCAAATTGTGAGAACATTTTGTTGCAATCTCATACTGCACTAACTTTTTTTTTGTTATTATTAATTGATTTATTTGTACAGGCTTAATCGATTAGACTTTACAGAGCCAAGTTATCATTTTCGTTATACATACTTAATCCTAATCTTAAATCTAGAGTTACAGGGATTGAACCGAATACTCGCGGTCGTCTCGAGGTTAGTGGAGATTTACAATTTTATGGATGGGGAGAAGGACGAGGAGATTTCACTTTTTCTAAAACATGAACTTATTTCTTTTAATCTTGTTATCAGCTGTATAATTGTACAAAAACAAAAACAAAAACCAAAGACACAAAATAGAAACTAAACACAAAGTTAATCAAACTTACAATCTAAGGTTAATATTCTTCAGGAAAACATATATAAGTTTCATAAACTCCAGATCGCGTCTAGCCAAAACATCCCGAACTGGAACATTAGGTTGTCTACCTCGAGCCCGAAGGGAATCGTACAGCTCAGATCTGACTCCACGATGCTCAGCAGAAGACCAAATGATGTGATCTGCGTCTTGGTAGCCTTGTCCACATTCACAGAGATTGCTGTCCCCCAGCCCAACACGGAACAAGTGAGAGTTTAACGAATAAAGATTGGACATGAGGCGAGACATCACACGAATGAAGTCTCGACCCATCTCCAACCCTTTGAACCAAGGACTTTTCGACACCTTAGGATGATCGAATATAGCCATCGTCTCAAACTCCCTTCACTCCTTTAATTTTGCCAGCTGACTAGTGACTGTTGACGATAAATGAAGAAAAATTCATCGTAGGCGATTTGTCGATCGTAAATATCGCCTTGCATAGCGCCCACCTTAGCAAGTGAGTCCGCCTTCTCATTGCCCGGAATCGAGCAATCAGATGGGACCCATACAAAGGTGATGACAAAAGATCTTAAAGATAGAGCACCTAGAAGACCTCGTATTTTCATGAGCAAATACGAGGAGTGCTTTACCGGCCTCATGGAGCGAATAGCCTCGACAGAACTGAGACTATCCGGAAAAATAAAGTAGTGATCTGGTGTAAGTGGGCACTAACCCTTTGAAGTTGATATAGGAATTATTATGGGAAAAATGTACTTTTTATTCTCGTCGTCCTAACCGCTCTCCAAAGATCGCGGATTAGGTCATATTTGTTTATAATTGTCACTTTAATACTCTTGAGTCATTCGTGACTTGTCCGAGGATGAGAGTTGAGCTCGTGACTTTGGCGTTAGAGGCATGGATGTTGATCACTACACTGGGGCCGTCCCCAATATAACTGTTTTTGTTTTATAGGGAGCCCAGTGGCCTATTGGCTACTGGTTTTGATTACTTTGCATAAAATCATCGGGTTCAATCCCAGTCTCCTTCGTATTATAAAATCATTAGTGTTGTCATGGTCACACCACTTACGATGGTGAACGCTGATCAGCTACCATTTCTTCTAACATAAATTTCCTTCCCAAGATAGATACAGCGATGCAGAGGTGTTCTCGGTCTTTACCAGCAACGTCTATAAAACTATCAATACTTCCTCGATGGCCTTACGGACGTGGCCGGCGCCGTTATTGATTTTTAAAGTAATTGATTCACCACCATTTGTTCACTGATAATAGATTGGTGATCCAAAGCCCCATGCATTTGCGTGGTGTCTCTTGTAAGATCTGCATCGCTGAAACACCCACCAAACGAAATCTTAGGTGCCCCTTTTTCAATTGAGGATAGTTTCGGGGGTCATTTTTCCATATATTTCTTGGGCTGCAATGTTCGAGAGAATTCTATCGGGAGTCACTTTTCCATTTATGTCTTTGTCAGGCTTTCTTTCGCTGATGTATGCCATGAAAATTGTAAATCGTAAACTGACAAATCAATACGTTACAAGCCAATACGTTACATTCATGAAATCTCCAGTTCACAAGTAACGACGGTAGTTCCAAAACAGCAAAGAAAATGAAAATTGAATACAAAAGCAAAGTTCCAGTTGGGACGTAATAACTAGGAATAATA
The DNA here is from genome assembly GCF_037179485.1 of Ochlerotatus camptorhynchus. NCBI lineage: Eukaryota > Metazoa > Arthropoda > Insecta > Diptera > Culicidae > Ochlerotatus > Ochlerotatus camptorhynchus. Next base: position 64,886 of record NW_027040793.1, on the reverse strand, counting down.
GGAAGACTTCATAAGAATTTCGGATTAAAGAATCATTGTTTCCCTGGTGACAGAATTCTGAGCAAAATGGTGCACCATCCAATAGGTATTGTGAATCTGAATAACTCGGACAAAGGCAGCTTTTTTTACAATTAAACTGGCCACCATACAAAAGGTCTTATAAATCTGATCAACTTTGCCAAAAACAGCAACCATATCCCGAGAATATCGAGATTGCTTTTGTTAACAAACAGGTCACCGCTTTTTCGCTATTTAAAGCTCAATTTAAAAAACTAACAACACAAACATGTAGAGGAATTATTCCTGTATCATTTGATATAGTTTGTTTGAGGGATTGAGCTTTTATTGGCAAGAAATCTGCGATTGACGTGTAGATAAATTATATCTAAAGGGTGGACCGGTCAAAAATTGGTCAATAATGATTATGTTCATACTAATTATGTTAGTGTATAAATGATCAAACTTTATTTCTTTTTGAAGCTTAATGACAACAAAATACAGGACAATTATTTGATTAGGCTTCCGATTTTCCAAATGCGTACTGTTTCACACCTTCCATCAGATTTTGTACCGCCTGTGTTACAACCTTATTTGATGCTGAACGTAGATTTCCTTTGAACTGTTTCTCATTTCCAACTGTTTTCTGAGTTTTCTTGAGGTTCCGCTTAAAGATTACCCAATAATTTTCAATTGGGTGCAGCTCTTGCGAGTTTGGAGGGTTTTTGTCCTTCGGTACGACTTGCACGTTGTTGGCGGTATTAGGTTCCTGAGCCATTTTCCCATAGTGACAGGAAGCGAGGGCTGGCCAAAACATCACGTAACAACTGTGTTTCATCTGCCTAACAACTTTGACAACTTTTTCTGCATAAACTTATCTTGGAACTTTCCCTTCCCGGTAGCCGTGCAAACTCTTGGCATGGGAGCCGTTTGAAATCCGCCTTGACGTATATTTCATCGTTCATTATAATGCAACCAAATTTCTGACGCAATCAATCTGCGTGGGAATAATATGGATTTTGCTCAAGTGCGAGTCAAGTCAAGTTTGCTCAAGACATCATATTTCTATCTCTTTTGGTTGATGAGTTAATATTCTTTTAAACAAGCAGCTTAGGGTGGCCCCTAGAAAAACAGCTTTCCTTAAATATCTATATACGTTATACGTTCATTTCTCGTAAAAACTTTGTTCTAGACACTTTTAGACACTTTTTATGACGCATATTTTTGCTAGACCAACTAAGCGGTTATCTATTTTATTTGAAAAGTTATGGCTAGTTTGAGCTGAAAAATATGACTTTTTTTTTAGTCATAGTAAATACTTTAAACAAAATCGCTCTCGCAGTTTTTTCACCCAAAATGTAGATAAACGATCTTTCAAATGGAAACAAAAGTTTCAAAATTGGTTTGCCCAATTTAGAGATTTTGACAACTAAAAAGAGAATTTTTTTCGAAGAAATTGGTTGCTTTATGCAGACTGGGCAATTCTGATGAAAGTATCAGCATTGTTCTGTTTACAGAGGAACTGGGAGGGCTGATTAGAAACTTTTCACCAATAAAGTATTGATCTGCTAGTAAATTTTGCTTTGTAAATTTTATTTTATTTAAGCATATTATTTATGTTACAGTCAATTAGCATAAGCATACGATACAAGAGATTTAATATTACTTGCTTGTTTTTGCGTAAAATAATCAATATTTATATTACTTTTCTTCTTTTTTGTGATCTGGAGGGTGGGTGTTTGACGCATAGAGCCTGTCAATTTCGCTTTCAGAGTGTCGCAGTCAGTGGTTTTATGATTCGTGAGCGCTCGCGATTCGTAGAATCATTGATTGTGACGCTTGCATTTTGGCCTCTTCTTGTGTCTAACATATGCAGAGTATCATTATAGCGTCTAATGGTTTTGAGATTCCTGGTTGCGTGAAATATATTTGTGAGAATATCTTTTTGAAATTTTAGTAGTCACGTTTTGTTTGTAGTTTATATTTTATTTTTTTCGTGTAATTATCGTAAATAATAGTTATTCAATAATAGATAGTTCATCCATATATTCGTACATTGACGCGAAGCGCTGTGGATTATGAGATGCTCCTGGAGGGATCGTTTTTGTTTACTGAGCAGAAAATCATGGGCTTAATCCCAAGCTCTCCGTCATGATTCTTAAAATTCTAATCACTAAACAAAATGAATATGTTCTTTCGATAGCCGGCTATCGAGAGATTAAATAAACAACAAATAAACAACACATACTTTTGGTTGCATCGTCAACTCGAGGTGAATCCTAATGGAATACCCTACCCAACCCTCCAACTCCTTAGCACTTATGAGGGTGTCGCTAAGTCGGTGGCCTCTCGTTAAGTAAGTACTTCATCAACATTTCCTTCCCTATCCCTAGTTATGGTAAAGATGGGCGTGGCCTGTAATAGCGACAGTCATGCTTCTGTTACTCTTGTTTAGATTGGAACCAATGTTTACTCTCCAGCACTATTCCTGAATGTAGTCTAACTAAGGATTTCAGAAGAGACGTGAGTGTCGCTAGTATCCAATCTGCGAAGTATATCATAACAACGCTTACGCTAAAAAGAGATTTTTTTTTTCGAAGAAAATCTCCTTTAACTATCTAATCAAAAAAGATAGCAACCTGGTTTCTTCAGCGTCATGCGCCATCAAACGTTCAAAAAGCGTCTTGAATAACGTTTTTACGAGAAATGAACGGATGAAAAGATATTCAAAGAAAACTGTTTTTTAGGGGTCACCCTAACCTGCTTGTTAAAAAAAAATAACTCATGAACAATAAGAGATAGAAATTTTGTGTATTGAGCAAAGTTGCTTCGAATTGATTACCATACAACTTTTCAGAACATTTCATTGGTCTATTTCAAATAATAAAAAGTTTGCATTTTCAATTCACCAATTTTATGTACAACCCTAAATTCACGAACACAAAAAGTTCGGCAAAAAATATGAAGCAATTTTCCCCAAGACACCATATACCTAAAAGTGATGGCTGTCTGCATGTATTGTTTTTTTTTTATTATTATAGATTTGACAGTCAAACTCCGATTAGCGAATCAAACCCCGATAGTCCGGCCATGATTTTGTAAAATTTTCCTCAAAAATCTGCTCGATTATGACGAAAATCCGAGGGGGGCGACTCTATCTACGATGCAGGAAATATTGTGTTTTGCTGTGGCTAGCTGCGCGTACGCTGAGTAGATAGAAAGAAGATTTATCGCGATTATGAAGATTTCATGCAAAAAGATGATGCGCGATGCAAGTAGATGCGAGAAATGAAAGAAGATTTTTCGAAGATTTATTCACAAGTGTGAGATTTTTTGAGCATCTAGAATTGAGATTTAGATGTGTCGCCCCCCTTGCGAAAATCGAGGAAAAATGTACCCAGCCGATAAAAGTTACTCAGTACCTGAGTCGAATTCAACTTAAAACTGCATTGCTAGCACCATTGGAGGCACCCACTAAACGAGTTCATATTGAGCACCGTTTAACTGCAATTTAAGTTATTCAACTAAACGGGTCTTACGGTACTCAAGAAGTTTTTCCTGGGAAATCAAGGAAAAATTTACTCATTTATTGAGTAACCCAATTTTTCGGAATTTTGTAATTTTGAAGAAAAGTAAAGATTGGATTCATTCCGTCTTTTGGTATTGTTCCTAGAATGAGTCAATTTTCTTCTTTTTCCGGCAGATTTTTTAGGTTTTGCCAGGAAAGCATGAGGTAAATTTACTCATCAATGAGTTTCTGCACTTTCTGCGATTATGAGTAAACTAAACTCAAATTTGGGTCGTTCTCATTCGTCATGAGATTTTTGAGGAAAAACGAAGAAAATTTTACTCACTCAGTGAGTAACCCTCCTTTCTACTGTTTTGAGAGAAATCCTACTATATTTTGAGCTAGTCTCATCGGCCGTGTATGACATCTAACAAGTTGACAACCGCTACATCGACCGACGAACTGAAACAAAAAGTACAGGTTAGCTCTTTTCTGACCTCTCAATCGGCTCGTCTCTCTCGATAGTCATAGCAAGCAAGCATGTGATTGGTTGATTGCGGTCCAAACTTTTTGACCGTCAATGTACAAGATTTTTCTCATAATAAATAACTATAATTTTCATTCCAAGCAAATCTTTCATCAATTCTGAATTAAATGGTGTGTAAAAATGCAATTCATCAATAAATGGCCATGTTATAAGCGTTTAAAACCTGACACTATTTCGTCACACAATTTTTTAATTTGCACCCCAGTAAAGTACACAAAGACTTAATCCTACGTAAAAGTACCGAAAATCGACTTTACTATACGTTATAGATAGTATCGGAAGTAGTGCGCTGAAATCGCACAATGAAGCGCTATAATGCGCTATACGTCCGATACTCAGTTTAACGTATCGAGCGAGTGTAAAATCGGTTTTGATAGTGTATTTTCCAGTTTTCAACTGTAACGACAATGTTTTTCAAAAATCATAGCGCAATCGAAATGACGTCTGAGACAAAGTTGTAGGAATTAATATATCCATATCTGGAAAAACATGCAAAGTAAAAATAGCGGCGCCGATGGTATAGTGGTAAGCGTGGTTACCTCTCACCCCTGCAGGCCTGGGTTCAACCCCAGTTGGCGCCACCGGGATGTTCTGAAGCATAACATCTTTGGCGTCGGTAGCATTGGTGCTCAGCTCGGAAAACAAGATCGACGGAAAACATATCAAGGGAAAAAATGCAAAGTAAAAAAAGTAATTTTGAAGGAAAAAAACAAAATATGTTCAGTTAAATTAAAAAAAATCAATTGAAACAATTTGCAAGATTCAAAATGGCCGTGTTTCACTTGAAAAATTTAAAAAAAAAAACAATTATGCAAAGTTTCATGCAAATCTGAGAAGGTCGAGTCGAGTCAAGTTTAATTTGCTATTTGACCTGGAAATCATCTATGCATGTGTTGCTACAGAGTTTATTCGGTCAAATTTTCGATTGGTCGGCGTTCACTGCTTACTTAAACAGCGATATGGTATACGACTGATTGCCGTATTAGTAAATTTACTCTTATTTGAATTTATTAAACGATCATTCAGCATACCAATTCATCATACCCCCAGCAAACCCCAAAGAATTTGTCTATCAGCAGTCGTAATTTATAACTCGTTATCAAAGAACGTTATGGATGAATGAAGCTGTTTGTTCTCATTGTTTTTGACGCGTATGATGGAAAGTGTGTCCCATATGCCAAAGTATTGCTACATCCTACGGACAAATTAATCCGAAAATAATAATAGAGCTGGGATTTTTAATGATTGTGTGTATTCATTACTTTTGATGAACTGAAGAGAGTACACACACACTGTCCTAGTGTTCGTGTTTCAACTTCCAACAGTTATTGATTTAGAGCTTGCTATTCTTAATTTTTTTTTGCTTAGATTCCAACAGCTTAGTAGTTCTGCAATTTATTTTCTGATATTCAGTAAAACAATTGCCGAGATTCAGCTAACAAACAGATATTTTGCAGAGATATCTGCAAAAAAAATGCCGAGGTAATCGGCTGTTGGAGATTTTACCGAGCTAGATTTAGTGTGTAAGCAATGCATGATTTTATATATTGTGTGGCAAGCACAATGATACTTGATATATGTCCAGGGCAGTGATGGAAAAGTTCGCGATAACTCACTATGACTCACGAACTTTTCCCATGGTGAACTTCGTTAAATATCGCGAATTTTTCCAACACTGGTCCAGGGAACTCGAGAAAAAATCCATGCAGAAATATTTCCTAGACCGGACCGGGAATCGAACTCACCGCCTCCTGATCGGTATAACGTGACTTTACCGACTTGGGTATAGAGTACGTCCTGCATTAGAAAATTCAATCAAGACATGACAGTGAAAAATAAAAACCTTTCCGGAAATTCAAATCTTAAGTCTAAATTTTTAATAATTGCATAGATAAGCTCTCGAATTTAATTCCAAATGCCAACCGTACCAAAGTCATATCTAATCACAACTTATTACTATTTCTTCCAGATCGCCAACCACCATCCTGGGCAGATCCTAAAAAAAAACAACAAAATCAACCGGAAGCCAAGCACTCAGCCAGGCATCCATCTCCTATTATCTATTTCGGACCTCGTTTTATTTTCATCTTCCTTGGATCGTCAAATCATTCCGACGTTCTTTCTTGAACTTTCTACTTCTAATGACGTCATAGTGCCCCCCCTGTGCTGGAGGCTATCAACCCATTGCGCAGAACGCAACACTTATCAAGTCTTAAAGCGCCGAAGCAACAAATTAGCACCACCAACTGGTAAAGATGGCACTCGATTTCGCTGCAGGATGTCTAGGAGGTATGGTATTGGCGGCTATGAAAGTCGCTTTTCAGCCTAATGTAACAATCATCCTAGCACATATCAGGGGCCACTCTCACGTTTCAACCACTCCGTTGTCATCTCATACATATTGTTTTGTTATTGTTGTCCATCGGTCCCACTATAAATCAGGTTACCATTGCCAAAGGTCAAGCAACGCTATCACACGGGACTAATAACAGGATTGATAACACGGGCACACAAACTGCGCAGGGAATGGGATACGGCCATTAGTGAGCTGAGTGCAAACTCACTGCCAAGGTTTCAGCTCCTTCCATTATCATCAGTTCTTCCTTGATCAGCATGTTTGACCGAGTACCAACTCAAAATAACCATATTACAGGAGCGATTATCATCAACGACTTAATCTGTTGCTCCCGGCTTCCGAGGGGTCATGTTCACCATCATTGGAAATTGCATACATGTCATCGGATGCATGATAACAACCCGGGGTATGTTTTTCACTAACCATCGGGATTATGAGAATAAATGGGTTCAAAATATTTACCGCCGGCAATCACGGGAGATTTCATGTCAACAAACCTTACAAACTCATTCGCCAATATGATAAGAGTGATCTCGTGCCAATGGAAAACTTACAAGATTATCATCTATTTTTAGGTTGCGCCGGTGTTCTGGCCGGTTACCCTTTCGATACGGTTAAAGTCCACCTACAAACGCAGGACTACCGGAATCCGCTGTACAAAGGAACGCTCGATTGCTTCCGCAAGATCATCGCCAAAGAAAGCGTCCGCGGACTGTATCGTGGAATGTCCAGCCCAATGGCGGGAGTGGCAGCAGTCAATGCAATCGTTTTTGGTGTTTACGGAAATATCCAACGAAGCACTGCCAACCCGGATTCGTTGTATTCTCATTTTTTGGCAGGTAGTGCGGCGGGCTTGGCACAGAGCTTTATTTGTTCTCCAATGGAGCTGATCAAGACGAGACTTCAATTGCAAGATAATCTACCGAAAGATGCTTTCAAGTTCAAAGGTCCGATGGATTGTACTAGACATATTTGGAAGACTCAAGGATTCCGTGGCCTATTCCGGGGGCTGGGAATCACAGCAGCTCGTGATATGCCAGGTTTCTCGAGTTATTTTGTTGCTTACGAGCTGATGGTGCGTTCTGTAGCTAATCCTTCGCCTTTTGTCATCTTGATGGCCGGTGGTCTTGCTGGAACCATTTCTTGGTTGTTTACGTTCCCCATAGATGTAGTAAAGTCAAGACTGCAAGCGGACGGTATGGCCGGAAAACCACTGTACAACGGGATCGTAGATTGCTTACGAAAGAGCCACGCAGAAGAGGGTCTTGCATTTTTGTCCCGCGGACTGGCATCAACGCTGCTGCGAGCTTTCCCCATGAATGCCGTTTGCTTCCTGGTGGTATCGTACGTCATGAAGATGTTTGACGAACCAAGCTTAAATGTGGACCTAAAACCGATGGAACCTCTGCTGATGGTACAACAACCGGCCGGAGCAGTGAAAGTGACCATTAACAAACGCCATCACGAACAGCACGACAACCACATTCTGAACATCAAGCAAAACACCTTCCGTTTCCTAAGCTTCCTCGGAGCATTCAGCGAAGCTGTATGCTGCGCGGAAATGGATGAACTGGCACATGATTTATATCTAAACGAGGACGGCGGATATTACTATGCAAAACTGAACGAATACCTGCAAAGTTCAAACCAAGAGTACTGTAAAAGATTTCCCTTTATAGATTAGTAGTGACATTACGTATTAGAAAAAAAACCTCAATGTTGTATTGTTGATCGAAAATAAAGTTTTATTAAATTATTTTTTAAGAATCACACCAAACTCACTCTGGAAAATCATTAAACGCCATACCGAAGTTTTTAAAAATTTGAAGAACATTACTTCAGCGTTTGCATAATTTTGGTAAGGTTGAATTTTTGGCCGGGAAAATCCAGGAGAAGATTTTCAACGATTCCGACAATCGTTTCATTGATCTCCCGTTGGCGTTGAAGATCTGCTTGAATCAGTATTTCATTGCGGAATTTCGGCAAATGAATTGCACTGGCAAACGCCCTGTAACGTCTGGCGCGATACTGATGGCGAACGATGTAGTCCAAGTTCTGAAAAGAAAGAATCCATCTATCAATTGGCTTTAAAACGGCAACCTCTATCCTTACGTCTTGCTTCAACAACGTTGCTTGTTCCACCTCAGACCTTATCAAGCTAGTCTGAATCCTCTCTTCCTCCATCTGTTGCTTCTTATTTTCAATTTCCGCTTGCAGAAGTTTCTGTGCCGTATCAATTTCAATCAAGTTCTTCTCCGCATCCGATATCTCCCCGAAAACAACCTTCAACTTATTTTTCAACTCATTGATCTTATGCTGCATGGTGGAGCGTGACTTGTACTTGCTGCCATAGACCTTCTCCCTTGCGTTTACCGTATCGTAAATGTGCTCTCTGTGATGCACCGTGTTCTCCAAGTCCGTTACCAGCTTCTCTTGCATTCGCTTGAGATGAACGTAACGTACTTGCATCCGATGAATCTCGGCTTTCATTATTCCAATTTCGCTATTCTGAGCGGATTCCTCTTCCTTGAACTTCTTTGCTTCAGCGGACATTTTGTACTTAGTTTCCCAAGAAAGAGCTTCCCGATGCTTCTCCAGCACCTCCTGCTTGCACTCTTCGATTTCTTTACCTAGATCATTCAAATCTTGCTCCAGATTGAGGATGGACATCTCGGCATCCTTTAAACGGTCCGTTGTCTGCTGGTGAGATATCTCACATTCCATCTCTTCCTTCTGGTGCACTTTCTTAGTCTTGAACAGCTCCAGGCTGACAGCGTCCAGTCGGGAATTGAGAGCCGACAGCGAGCGTACAATTTCACGGTTCTCGTTGACGACTTCCTCCAGTCGAGCTTCGATCTTGATGGCTTTCTGTTCAACCAGCAGAAGCTCTGTTCAAATGTAAAAAACAGTTAATCAGGTATTCAAAAAAAAAAGGAAAAAGAACTCACTCTTCCTGGAATAGTTGATCTCATTCAACTGTTGAACACGCTTCTCCGAAAGACTTACGACGCTGTTCTGGAGCTTTATCCAAGTCTCCTGAGCCTCCTTTATCTTCGTGTCCAGCTCCATTATGTCATGTTGCACGTCCAGCAGCTTCAGCTCATCCGGGTTCAGCTCTTGACCTCCAGCCAGTGTGATCAACTGCTCCAATTGACGATTCAGTCCATCCAACCGGCGTAATTTTGCGGAAATGATCTCTTTGATGACCTTTATCTCCTCATCGTATTTCATAGCATCAGCATCCAATGAATCGTGCTCAGTCTAAAATAGTTCAAGAAACTTTCAATGTAAATTTAACATGCTCAGAGTTCTAACGCATTATCACCTTTATCTTCTGCACTTCTCCTTTGGATCTTTCAACAACTCCACGCCACTTTTCCAGATCCAGCAGAACAATCGACAACTGATTCTCCGTATCGGACATTGCTATCTCCAGCTCCCGTCGTTTATCCTGTGCTTCTCTCAGTGTCTTTCCTTGAGCTTCGCCGGCCTTATCAGTAGTGAGCTGATCCTGCAAAAGCTCCAGAATTTGCTCCTCCAGCTCAAACTTTTTCTGATGCTGCCTGTTTAGCGTTTGACGCAACGATTTCAAGTGGTTCTCGATCAACAGACCCTCCTGTTGAGCCTTCAGCATGTCCGCCTCGGTTTGCTCCAAAATCAGCGCGTAATGATCCAACTCACGTGACAGCTTATCCTCTTCCTCTTGTTCTTTGTTAACTGTAATAAGAAATAATATGAGCCTATTTTTTAACCTAGCCTACCGGAAAACCTTGTTTCTCCAGCACGTGAATATCTCCTTGGATCCTGGATTTGAATCCTGATAGTTTTTCGTTTTGTTCCATTTCCTTTGCAGCGGACTTTTTTGTGATGTCAGTCTTACTCTTGATTACTTTATGCTCTTCGTAAACACCCCTGAAACCAGATATCGTTAAGCAAATTACACCAAACACAAAATGATTCCACAGAAACTTACTCTAAATCATCTTTTGTTTTGGATAAAACCCTGTCCCTTTGCTGGATGGCCACTATGACCTCTCCCCAAGATTGAAACAGTCTCTTGTGTTCATGCTGCAACCCTTCCAAGTCGGAATTGGCATCCGCCAAACTCCTATTTATAAGTTCCGTGGCACTTTCCTGCTCTTTGATCTGCTCCTCAATGCCTTCCAACTCCTGTTCCTTCCTGCGAACTTCCGCGTCCAAATTGAACACCAACAAGTCCTTTTTACGCTTCTCCTCCGCCGCAGCAAGTTGATCCTTCGCATCCTTACTGGTAACCCTCTTGGCAAGTGCGATCTCATCTTTTATCTCCTTGTCCCACTTGGAGAATTCACCCTCAAGAGCCGCCAGATTGTCCAACTCCTGCAGGTGCTCGTTGTAGATCTTCTTAAACTCCTTAAACTTGCGATTTTCATCATCATGCTCTTTCTTGTACTCCGCTGCCGCTTGTTCGGCAACTTGTCTTCTTCCCGACACTTCCATGATTTCCTTGTTGTAGATATCCAGTAGTTCCTTTTGGTTATCGATCTCCTCCTGCAGATCGTACAGCCGGGATCCTACCTCTTCAGACTCTTTCTCATTTCGCTCCAGACGGTGATCCAACTCAGCAATTTCCTCCTCCAGTTGGTCCTTCACTCGGAGCAAATGAGCCTTGAGTGCCGATTGGAATCTATCCAGCAACGGATGATCCTTCTCCAGAACCCCCGATTGATCGACGATCGAGGCATTGAACTCATCAGCCTGTACGCTGAAGTTGGAAGTTGGATGTTCCTCAGGATTCATGATTTCACAACAGGTTTTAAACCGATTTCCGCTTTCACAGTGGCAATGACACAAACTGGCGTCAGTGATAAACAGACTACCCGGTTGCTAGAGTGATTCCTTCCGGTTAGGTTATCGATCAAACGTGGTAAGTTGCTATTTTGGTTTCAACCTTGCATGCAACATGTGGTCGTAGTTGAACGCACGTGTGCTTGCGTGCCAGTGAAAGTGAGCAATTTTGAAATGGCAAAAATGGCTGCCACTCACGCCACTCATCAAACCACGCGCTCCCGTCAGCTGTCATGGTTTCGTCGATTCTGTTCAGCTGTGAGTGGCAAAACATAAACAACACCAAGCAGACCCATCAATAATTGAGTTTATTTTTTGCAAAAGGAAAATTATCGTAGCAATGATTGTGTTTTGATTGTAAGTAATGCAATCGGTGCAATGGATTACAATATCAGTAGACTATGTCGCGTTTGTCTGGAGGAAGGCGTTTTTACGTCGATTTTCAACACAGATCTGGTGGCGATGGCTCCTGCCGATATGTTGGTGATGTGTGCCAACATTAAGGTGAAATTTGATTTGCAATATTTGCTTGGTATGGTATTTCTTAAACGCATATTCACAAATTTAGGTATCGAAAAATGATGGATTACCAACGACAATTTGCAACAATTGCATGTACCGTTTGGGAGTTGCATTTCATCTCAAACAACAATGCGAAAACTCCGATATGAGGCTGAGACAGTACATCGGACTGATGACTGGCGTTTATTCCAATTCGATAGACAAGGAAACCATGACGGATGATTCGTGGATGCTTTCCGTGAAAAAGTCCGACGAAGTGGAACGAAAAACGGTCAAAAAGTGAGACAACTATTTTGAATATTTAAAGAATTTCTGAAAAACGATTTTGTTTCTATATCAAGGAAATCAAGTGGCAGAAGCAGATACAAACCCAAACCTCCGGAAGATCGCAAGAAACGGGGTCCCAAACCAACGCCAAAAATTCCACAGACATGCTACCAGTGCCATAAAACATTCAAATGTGCTGCCCAGTTGCAGATGCATTTAAGGTCAGTCAATAGTTATCACCAATTTGTTTATTTATTTTCCCAAACAGTGCTGACAAATCTCATTCATTGACTTTTGTCACTATCAGATGTTGAAAATGATCATCTAGGAATACCGAGTTGTCAATTTGTCCAGTGGAAGTGTACTCAGTGACGTTCATCCCAACAAACATTGGAAGCGTAATAAGAGCTTATTCAGGAAAAAAAATATGCTTCTTCAGCTAAAAAATAGCCCATCTGCCATTAATCAGCACAAATTGTTTGTTGGAATGTTGATACTAGCAACATTTCAAATCGAAATTCTTCCTTGGGATCCTCTAAACGTCAGGATCTTAACTGCATGGATAACAATAATTTGAATAAATGTATAAGAAAACCACTTGTATTGATTGGTGAATCTACGTCATTGACCTAAGCTGTAGAGGAATAATAGTGCTAGTGGTGCCTTTCATCTGATGAGTAAATGGCGGGTATTAAACTGTCAAAAATCGTATTTTTCCATACTTAGACTGTCCATATAGAGATTTCTAAAGTGTGATTGTGTCAGTGATTTGTTTTTATCAGGAAAATTTTCCGCTATGAAGTTTTTTGTTCCCCGATGAAAACATTTTGCGTATACGTATACGTGACATAGTGTGCGTACGATAAACGTCAGCAATCTCTATATGATGAAGCAGAAGATGTTTCGTACGCTATTCTTCCTTTTTAGTTCTATTTGCCTTTGTCCATTAACCATATCATTCGAACAGTTTAAAACTACCTTACCTAGAGTAGATGTACCAGTTATGGTTATACGTTCCTATTAAGGTGTGTCAAATATGGTTTTTGGGAATCCCATAGACCATAATTCGAACACAGCATAATAGGAACGTATAGCCATAACTGGTACACCCACCCTGCCACTCGAACTCTTTTGTTCTGTCGAGAATCGAGAAAAGCGAGTTTTTATTCATGCTATCCCTGAAAAATCTGCAATTTGTAAGCCAATTTTCTTTAAATTTCTGATGGAAGATCGACCCAAAACTGCTCGGCTATGTGATTAATTCATTCAGTGACATAGTCAAATTTATGTTTGTTAATATGGCATGGTTTGGCCCAATGACAATGACAGATTCCAGCACTGTTCCCAACCATATACCTAACAGATAACTAAAAGGTTAAAATTTCAGAACTCATAGTGGCGAAAAACCTTTCGCGTGTAGTTTCTGTTCGAGGAGATTCGCACAAAAGCACAATTTATCGATCCATTTACGAACGCATACAGGTAAGATTAGCAGACACTGAAATAAATTATCATGTTATTTCAACCTATACAGTTCAATAAGGATAGTTTTATAAACTCAAGTGAAAATTACGTATCTAGCGATTCGTAAATTAATTCTGACGTAAGATGCTGATTGTGATAATTGGAAATCTTCGATTTCTTATTTAGAAACAACGTGATGATTATAATAAGTTTAGATTGTCAAATACTCAATAATGTATAATTTATCGTTCTGCTTACAGGGGAACGTCCCTACCAATGCGAAATCTGCAGCAAGCAATTTTCGGCGCTGGGAAATTTTCAGGCTCACAAGAAGATCCATTCCAACCAACGGGACCACATTTGTCACTCGTGCAATAAGGCCTTCATCACATCCGGTGACCTGTCCCGGCACATGGTCTCCCATTCGGGCATCAAAAACTATCACTGTGATATCTGCGCCAAAAGTTTCAGCCGAAACCGAGACATGGTAGCGCACAAGAAGAAAGTCCACCTGAACGACCGAACCACGGAAAACTACAAATGCATGGAATGTCACAAAGTTTTCGCTACGGTTGACAGCTTAAACATCCACATGCGTGTTCACAATCCGATGCCATTGGCATCGCTGATGCCACCCCCACCTCCTCAACCGCAACCGCAAATCCAACAACCGATTGCAATTGCACCGCATCACAGTCTTGGCCCGGCCTCGTTGGGAGTCGGGCTTGGAATGCTACCCCATACCCACACCCAAAGCACCTACCACACTCAGATGCATCCAGCTCAACGGTTGCATCCTTACTAAGCTTCATCAACATCACTTCGCACATCACATTCAAAGTTTTGTTTATTTTTCGGATTAAATTAAAAGCACTAAAATGATTCGTAATTTCATAACAGTTTTGCATCTATTTTATTTCCGAAAATCTAATTTCCTCCTACCGAAACAATCCAACGCTCGCGCACAACAATCCGCATTCCTTACCAGCTACGTATCAACTTATGGAACGATAACTACGAAAATCCTATGCTGAGATAAGGTTCACTATAATTCTGTGAATCCGACTGGAATCAAAGCACTTTTGTAACGCAAGTTGCTCGGGTGGAAGTGTTCTATGTGTGTGTATGTGTCTGGAATTGCGAATGAGTGAGTGAGTGTGTGTGTGTGAGAGTGAGCCTACCGTTTGCCGATTCGGAGACTTGTGTAACTTACAATTTTAAACTATTAAACCATAACGAAACAACGGTTTTCAGAGGTTTAAACTATTCTTTGCGATTTAGAAAGAACTTAATGGACTACTTTTTTCAATGATACCTAATGACTAGTTCGACTTGACTATATATGTGCGTTGTCGGAAGCTTGTGGACCGGTTTTTTAAGGTTGTTGAAAGTATCGAAAGATGGAATTTCACTTGTACTAATCTAAGTGTTTCAAGAATCTTTAGCCTTACAGATTTCAATTTTTCTGTTGAGCATTTACAGGTCAGATAGCAAAAAGAAATTGAATTTCTGACTCGATCTTCTTTCTTTCCGCCAATCTTGTTTTCCGTACTGAGTACCAATGCTACCGACGCCAGGAAGGCATCTCCCACACCTGGACCTCTCTTATCGACCCGTCAACTCATGGACCGGGGACCAACGGCTTTACTTCCTATGCCTCAGAAAATCTCGGCGGCACCGTCTCGACCTTCTCCGATTTGCATGAAACTTTAAATTATTGTTTGTCAATCATTCACATTTGTGCTCACATTCAGCCATTTTGAATCTCACAAAAAATTTCAAAATGGCATATTCAAAAAAAAATTCAACAAATCGTAATTCGACAACGTCAAATCCAATCGAAATGACGTCTGAGACGAAGTTGTAGGAAAAAAATATTTAAAAAATTCTAGTTATTTAAGGTGAAAAAGAGTTTAAAACTTAAATAAAAAGAAATGGACCAGATATTTTTTGTTTAATATGTTAATTGAAAAGCTCATAAATTGCTAACATCTCTGAAATGTTAAAGTTGGATACTTTAAAATTGACAAAAATCATAGAACAACAACTTTTAGTAAAATCTATGATCTCTTTTTTCGCATAAATTTTTGAAAAATTTTTGCACAGAAAATCATTATTTAGACCTTCAAATCGTTTTTTTTTAATTTATCAAAAAAAATGTTTTAACAAAAAGTTTATAAATTTGACTGGTAGTTGTTGTTCTATGATTTTTGTCAATTTGTAATTTTTCAACTTCAACACATAATGTTAGTGAGCATTTCACATGAACTTTTTAATAAAAAGAAAGATTAAAGAGGGTGTTTTTTTAATATTTATGTTTTAAACACTTTTTAGGATCTTTTCACTAAATTACTTGAATTTTTCACAAAAGTACTTGAATTTCAAAAGCGTTTATATTTTTTCAGGAAAAGAATTATTTTTTTCTAGAACTATGTCTCAAATGTCTTTTCGATTGGAAGTAAAGTTCTCGACTTTTTTTTTGTTTTTGTTTTGCAAGATTCAAAATGGCCGAATTTTGGTTCAAATGTGAACATGTTTCATGCAAATTGGAGGAAGTCAAGTCTGATCGATTTGTCATTTGGCGAGGAACTGCTCAATTATTTTGATGGATCCCTGGAATAGGCATTGGCGTAGCTAATGGGGGTGCCTAGGGTCCCTAGCTCCCTCCAAAATGATCCAGGCCGCCTCCAGATATGATTGGGGAATTCACTAATACCAACAATTTTAATTATATTAATCTTCAAAAAAATCTGTAGGGGAGTTAGATCGTTCAAGAGTGGGAGATACCCCCTTCTGGGGTTTCCAGAGATGAACCAGCCAATGCTGAAAGTTTCTTAATAAATAAAGAAGAAGAAGAAGAAGAAGAAGAAGAAGAAGACAAACATTCTAGATGGGACCTGGTCCCCTAGGCACCCCCATTAGCTACGCCAATGAGAATAGGAAATTTCATTCAGATGATGCCCTGGATCTTGGTACATTCTAATACTTAAAATGTATCATCGGGTTTGACGAGAATAAGTACACTGTACAATACGACTTTCTAAGACAGAAAATGTTAACCCAAATTTGACTTGCTCATAGTCTCCTAGGCTAAAGTCTGTAATATAGGCTTGCTCTAACACGTGACTTTTTTTAAGTACCGCTCTCTTAATGAAGCTAAGAGATGAACTAGCCTCAGGCTAAAAATCTCTAAAATAAAGACAAAAAAAAAAAAAAAATCTTAATGAAGCTGTACAGCCCGCAGGCGTGTATGAGATCAGCGAGCTTGCAGCTAGAAGGTGCTCCGCGTGCTAAAGACAACGCCTAAGTATTAGAAAAATTACCGAAATGAGGTGCAAAACATCGACATGGCGTTTTTAAATGTTCTAAACAAATGATCCTTGAGTCATTTCAACAAATGGTCCTTGCACAACAATAATGCCAAATGGTTGGTTGGCATTTTATGACCAAAATTGTGAATAATAGCCTAATGTATAAAGGGAGCGGTACCAAAAAAACGAGACATATTAGGGTATAAGTATATCCTAGAATCCTGAAGAATTAGCCAAATTTTTATTAAATTCCACTATCTTAATTGCTGATCCTTGACAGATATGCATATTTCGACTACAATGCACAGTGGGCCATGAATTTAATCTAGTAGGAAACCAATAATAACACACTGGGATTGCATCCTATTGAGTTGACGTCTTCAGTAAAGTTTAAAGTTGCGGAGACGAGCCAGCCAACGGCTGAAAGTCTCCTTAATAAAGATAAAAAAAAAAAAAAAAATAAAGTTTCTTGGATTTATTAGTACATACTACAATTTGGTGGATAAAAAAAAGTTCAATTTTTCGCCGTAAAGATGGCGCAGCGATACAAACTTTGATATTTCACAAGATAGAGGTTTGCTGTTTTTAAAAACAATAGTTGTAAAACGTAGAATACAAGTTGTGGAAGAAGATGATGAAGCTGTACATCTTCAAACAAGTGAGATATTCGAATTTTTATAAAATTTGCCATAAATTCAAATTTTTAGTATTATATTCTGAGCAATCATTCAAAAGAATACTTTTTTTAATTTTTTCTTGATCGGTACTGATCAATCCAATCTTTTCCAGATCAATGCTATTATTTTTAGAGTACTGAAACATATAAATCACTTGGAATTTGAAAAAAAAAAAACAGGGTAGGTGTTCCAGTAATAGTTGTGTTGCGGTATGGAGGTTGTGCCGGAATAGTGAGGAGGACCCGGATAAGATTATTTTTCATCGGGAGCTCTCCTAAAACAAAGCATATTTGCATATATCAAACATAAAATATGCCCATCACGGAAAATGATTAAATTTCCTTTAGAATTTCACTCTTTTTCACCTATAGTTGCGGTAATGTTCCTATAATAGTGGAACCCATAAGAAACCAACGCATTCAACTATTATAGGAACCAAAGTTAGCAACTACCACAACTACTGGAACAGTGTTCCTTTTAATGGAGGACGATCTTTCTAAAATTTTATGCAATTTTATTACAATGGAATAATTTTCCATCAAAATAGAGGTTGAAAGCTATAGATTGACGTATAACAATTGTGTGTACATCTGATATTTATTTTTTAATTGATAAATTGGCTTAGTACCTCCACTACTGGCTCACCCCCACTATTTGATTTCCTGAAAGAATTTTCTAAAAAATGCGCAAGTGAACGCAAAATGTCATCAATTATTCAAAATTTAAATCAAATAGACTTTAATTCCTCGAAATATCGCAGAGGTATATTCAGATATATTTGAGATATTAAAATGTGAATCAAACAATATATTTTATTTATACAGATGGCAGAAGATGGATTTTATTGGAATGTACTCAAGAATTTATTTGAGAATCATTCTCTTTCACAGAATTTTTCAAAATTAAATGTTTGATTATTCCTGGGCCCCCTTAATTCAGCCATTCCAAAGCTGAAATTTGTGGTTTTGTTGCTTATTGCAAAATATTAGATCGTTTTTTTGTTTGTTTTAAGAATGACCATTTCCATGCAAGGAGGGTTCAAAAATTCATAAATGTTGAACCACTTGGCCGATTTAAAAGATCAAAACATCAAATGAAAGGTAATTAAAAATAGTTTATTTAAAAAATGATGATTTTGTATTGTTTGTATTCAGAGGGCGCAATATGTTTCTATATTTTTCGTTGAAAATTTAGGCTTTTTCACACAACATATAAAAAATCAGCGATGCGTTTTTTTTCGTTGTTGAGTTATATTTTTGGTCATTGAAAAAAAAAATTGGTCAGTAGATTTGGGTTAAGGCAAATTTTAAATGACCTTAATTTTGACTTGAGTTGCAGATTATAAATTTAGAAGCAATGGCAAGACCCCAGAAGAAAATAAAAGTAAAGATATTGGGCCTAACTAAAGTTTAAGGATTCTGGAGCTTGGTCAAATTTTAAAGATCATCACCAGATCAAAACATTCAATATTCTGCTCCTCCAAAACATTATCAAGTTCTTTAACTTTTAAAAAATATATTAATTCCTAGATAATCCAAATAAATTAGGACCTAAATAGGTACAGCGATAAATCCTTACTCCAGGATGCTTTTTTTTTTCGTCCGCATTCATTTTTCCGAATATTTTGACCCCGTTAGTTCGTTGAAAAGAATAGCATTGGAATCCAGAAAAATGAATACGGACAAAAAAAACCACCCGCGAATAAGAATATCTGACTGTTTATAAAGATGCAGATGCTGTTGGACAAAATATTAATAAATTGAATTTGAATTGAATTTGAATTGAATTTGAATTGAATTTGAATTGAATTTGAATTGAATTTGAATTGAATTTGAATTGAATTTGAATTGAATTTGAATTGAATTTGAATTGAATTTGAATTGAATTTGAATTGAATTTGAATTGAATTTGAATTGAATTTGAATTGAATTTGAATTGAATTTGAATTGAATTTGAATTGAATTTGAATTGAATTTGAATTGAATTTGAATTGAATTTGAATTGAATTTGAATTGAATTTGAATTGAAATTGAATTGAATTTGAATTGAATTTGAATTGAATTTGAATTGAATTTGAATTGAATTTGATTAAATTTGAATTTAATTTTAATTGAATTTGAATTGAATTTGAATTGAATTTGAATTGAATTTGAATTGAATTTGAATTGAATTTGAATTGAATTTGAATTGAATTTGAATTTAATTTGAATTGAATTTGAATTGAATTTGAATTGAATTTGAATTTAATTTAAAATTAAGTAATTCAAAAAATTCAAATTCATTAAATAATTAATTCAAAAAAATTGACGGTAATCTGAAATGATGCGTTGAAAAAATCTGCATTTGAATTTTAAGAAAATGCGTCCCAATAAATTGAACCTTAAACGTTTAAATGTGACTGAAAGTGATAAATAAAGTAAAATATGTCATATGAACCTGTTTTGCTGTGAATTTGGGACCTCACGGACTTCAAAACCTACCGACCCGAATACCAAAAATACCGGAATTTCTTAGCTTAAAATATAAAAAAATACCGCGAGCTATGTTTTTTTTTTTAATTTAAAAAATCAGTTTTCCTATTTCAAAAAAATCAACATAAAATTCGACTCATTAGGCTCAGTATATGGTTTGACTAAGGAGCCTTGGAACATTTCTTATGATTCTGGGGCACTGAAAACTATAAATTTCTCCGACTTTGCTCTTCAGTTCTCAAATTATGGTTTGGTACTTGTGATGATTTCTAATACTTTGTTTCGAAAGGTACAATAGAGGATAGAGTTGTATATGTACATCAATATAGTTGCTTATCTAGAGCTGTTTTGATAAAACCTTTTTTTTTCAATTATCTTCCAAATCGTTGCAAGATGTTTAACCAAATTTGATCAGCTTATCCAACAAGAGATCAAAAACAATCATTGCGAAATTCAGACAACATATTAAGATTTCAATAGGTTACTGTGGAATAAATTGTTGAAGTTATGAAAAAAGATCCATGATCGTATCGTTTTTATCAAGCATTGAAGATTTTGAAAGCAATATATTCCTTATATTCACCTGCTTTTATCTTAACTTTTGAAAATCAAAACGTGGGATGTCAACACGGCCAACGCTTCTAACTATACGGTATATTATCATCAATTCAGCATGAGGTAATAATTTGTAAAAACCAACACGACACGTTCTTCGGCGCAATATTTGTGTAAAATGGAAATAGTCATTTTAAATTTGATCCTCAAAATCATCCCCACCAAGTTGAAGACGAATATTAATATTGACAACAACAGAGGTGATAATGAAAGCCATGAATGAAACAAAACAAATCTCGACTTCGGTACTCAGAGGTTGCCTTGATCAAGAGAATGCTGCTATGTCTAAATTCAAATTCGTGCAGGTAGTTGGTCTATCTGTTAAGGTTGTTTTCATTTTCAGCTAAGTTGAGTGTAGAAGAAATGATTTATATCAGAACTGATTGTTACTGCATCAGTAGGGCGACACCCGCTTGTCTATTTATTTTTTTTTCAAAATTATGTAAACTTTGCTAAACCGATATCCGGCCATATAGAAACGACGTTTTCCGAAACTTATTCTTACCTTTCAACAACCTTACAAAACCGACCCATGCTTCCAAACTGCATACAAATCTACACTTACAAAACAACGGGAAAGGTCAGTCTGTGGGAATATCCTCTCATAACGGTTCAACGCGTTTCTTCTTCCTGGTGTCTACGAGATTTCTAATTTATTCCTAAATCCTAGCTAATCCTATCAATAATCAACGTAACGCTCGCTCTAGCGTTTATAGAACCATCATAATTGACTAGAACACCTATCTGCAAAGTTGCAAAGTACGTAAGCGCATTCGGTTTATTTTTACGATCCTAGAATTTCTACCACTTGTGTGCAGTGAGATCACCAATACCACTTGGCTCCCATATGGCTCCCATATGCCCTAAACATTTTCGCGTGGAATTAACAACCGCAATCAGATATGCCGTAAATCGTAATCTTTTTTGTACATTTTTATCAACAACGGATAGTGGATGTTTTCATCGTACCCGTCGGTTTTGATCAGCTCCAGATGTTTGTCCCAGATTGCCTCGTTGTAGCAGTGCAGCAGATCGTAGTAGAAGCCGCGGGCGACGCATTCGTCGAGAAAGTGTGTTAGGGTGTGACCCCGGCGGGGAGCCGTTATGAGAGCCACTCCTTCATCTGCCAGAAACAACCAGATGGCATCGATTAGGTGCGAACGAGACTCGTCGAAGAAGAGACAGTCCGCCGAAAGGATGAACTGGTACCGGGCACGATCGGAATATTTAGCGTATTGATCGAGGCAAACCGATTCCCATTTCAGGACGGAGGTTTTAATTGTGCTATTGAACTTGTTCATGTTCAGCGATTTTCTAACGTTCTCGACCGATAGATCGTTTCCATCGGTAACGTGGACAAAAGACGGATTGCCATATTTGGCCAAGACAAGCCCTGCGAGACAGGTCATTCCACCACCCAACTCCAGAACATTAGTGTTTTCAAAAATATTCAATCGTGACAGAATGTAGTAGGCCAAGGCCTCTTCGGAAGGCCACACACAAATGTTCCCCGTATTGTTGAATCCAATCAGCTCCGATGCTGTCCAAGGTCGTTCACCGATCAGCCGAATCTTCAACCGGTACCGATCGGCCAACCTGTAGACGAATATATTTTCATCCTTCTCGTCGTATGCTCGATCAAACTCGATCAAGTTAAACTTCGCAAACTGATCATCCTCACTAGAGTCGTGCCGCAGTGCCTTGGCCAACAACTTCCACCGTCGTCGCGCATTTACAGTTTTACTCTGGTCTTCGTTCCGCGTTCCGCCGCTAATGTGATGGCTATTTTCGTTCGCACTACCATCTTGCTCCACTGCCTCGCAAAGACCATGGCGTTCCGTGGCCGCAACCGTCAGCAGTTCAATCGCCGAGCCCGACGTGATAGCGTCGTACTGGGATTTAATTAAATTACTGCGCCGGTCTTCTGACGTTGACATCACCTGTTGTCGATCTTTCGCGCCGTATCTCTCACCGCTGTCGTCGTTGTAGTCGTCGTCGTCGTCGTCGTCGTCGTCAGAGACAGTTCTATGTCATAGCAAGTCTCAACGCCCCGTACAGACGATGTGTGTCA
This sequence comes from Ochlerotatus camptorhynchus, assembly GCF_037179485.1. Lineage (NCBI taxonomy): Eukaryota > Metazoa > Arthropoda > Insecta > Diptera > Culicidae > Ochlerotatus > Ochlerotatus camptorhynchus. Next base: position 42,253 of record NW_027040793.1, on the reverse strand, counting down.
GCAGTTGATGTTCATCTTAGAACGCCAACCGACCGGGAACACCGTTTGAACTTTCGTTCGTTGTTTAAGGTCCAATTAAAAATCTGCCTTTGCCTGATCTGCACGTCCGCAAGATCAACGGATACGCCGCGGCGTTCGCTTAATTTGTAACATCCAGGTACACCGGTTCCTGTAACGAAAAGAGCAAATCAAAATACATTTCCATCAGTTTATTTATATCGGAAACCTTTCAACGGTAGTACAAGCGATAGACTAAGTGCACCAGGGATTGACTCAGAGCTTCGAAAGGCCATTCAGTACATCACCGGGGGCACTTGAGCGAATCGAAAGCAACAGAAAATCGAACCTTTCTTCCCGATATCGATAAAACCACTCAAACGCAGATCCCTAGCAGCTTGGTTGCATCTGAATCGTTTAGTGGTATAGTGTGGTGCTTCCCGCGTGACTATTGGACAAACAAATATTTACACACAAGCAGAGTCCATATGTCAATATTGCGTATCAATCAGCAGAGCTCGATAAAGGCCAATGACTGTAAATTAAATCGTATAAAACATTGGTCCGAGCCATTAGCCCGGGCCCCTGCTTGTCCCACAGAATCCTATTACGATTGATGTACGTGTATCGACACAGTCAAATGCGATTGATTTTCAATTTACTTATCAGTTCCAGATCGATGGGGAAAAACCTGGTAAATTAATTAAATGGAATAAGCCAATCAAAACAGGCAGTGGCAGTCTTACTCTGTCCATTATATTTGAAACATATGAGGATTTTAATCTAAACTGAATGCCAGCTCACTGTGAATGGGCTAAAATTAAAAAAAATCATATATTTTGTTCTTTTCTATTGTATTGATCCAAACGTGGTTCAAATACCTAACCGGTCAAGAAATTTTTCGGATTCCCTGGGCATCGAGTATCATTGTGCTTGACACACAACATGCATTAATTGGCAAACAAAGCTCTCACTTAATAAGCATGGAAGTATGTACGAAAAGATCACAAACAAGTTGAGAGCAGACTTAATATTCCAGTTGGAACGTAATAGCAAAAGAAGAAGATGAATCGTATCACAGTCACGTCACCAACCATACAAAAAGAAAGCAGTGCTTTAGTGCCAAAATCTACTGAGCTGACAAAACATTAGCAAAGTCAATTGGTGCCACTTGAGAACCATTAAATCATCTCTTCGGAGAATAATGTGCTCCAAGATTGCCATCATGTGCTCCCTTGATTTACGGCTATACTGTTTCGTTGTGCTGTGAGCAATTCCAACAATGCTCCGCGTTGGCCATAAACAACCGCAAAGCAAATTAGTTGTCTCGCGTAATAAAAATTACTTTGAAAGCACTGTTTGCCGATCGTAGCAAATTATACAGTATATGTGCGACTATTTATTGGTTTCATATTTTCGCACCCTCCCATAATTTCACACCCTACCACATGCGCGTCCCTTCTTTCCAGGGACCACCACCCCCCGCCATTCGCACAAGGACAAGACGATGAATAGCAAACCGTCCGAAAATTGAAACACATGTCTCGGTTCAGTTTTCAATTTGTTTCATCCGGACAAGCTGTTAGATGATCCCGGCTCTATTACTCGCACTCCCAGCCAGCTGTCCAAACGGGGCTGGGTGCAAAATTTCACTGCCGCCACTCACCTGAATGTGTTCGATTGCGCCGGCAGTCAGTCGGTGGGTAATGAAAGCGAGCCGTTTTTGAACGCATCATGCCGATCCACGCTTCTTAGCGCTGATGATGATGATGATGATCATCATCATCATCATCGCTGACAGCGCCGTCGTGATTTGTTTTCCTTGCGCTTCTCAAAAGTAACGAAATGACGATTCACCTCGCTCCACTTGACGATCACCCACTTCTGCTCACCGTCTCAAATGGCCGGTCCATGGCTATGGCTAGTTTGCTACTGCGGGAAAGAGTGTGTGACAAAATTTATGAATGAATTTTATTTTCGATGCCACCCCCGTACCACGCTCTTCAGGGGGTATTTACTGGTTTGTAGACAGAGGTTTGTGGTGATGAATAGCACTGTTTTTTTTTCTTATTGTTCCTCCCAGTTTTGCGCTTTTGAATCGATTTTAATTTCGGTGGGATTTCTTTTGTGAATGAAGACAAAATCAACTGATGCCGATGGGAATGACAAGTTCTTAAGTGCCGTACGAAATATTATAAATAGTTAATTAATCTATAAAAGCCAAAATATGTTGAGACAGTGGGGTCCTAAGATAGTATAATCAGTTAAGGTATGGTATAACCCTGCCAGAAGCGGTGTGTTCGATTCCCCATCCGGTCTAGAAAAACTTTCTCAACTTCCCTGGAAAAAGAGTGCATTGTGCACAAAATATACAAATTCATGTATTGGTTGTTGAGAGCCGGCAAAACGTCCGCTTGAGAAGCTCGAGATGCTAGGAAGAGAATGGATCCCCTAAGAGCATGATGTTCTTGTTTTTATTTTGATTACCTGACAGAACCCCAAGCCATTGAAACTTCCTCAAAGTGCCAAGGCTGCAAACAGCGTGTCGATGCATGGTTGACATGACTGTTTCTCAACAATGCGATGATCAATCATTATGATTCAGCCACTATTCGAAAGGTATAACTATCTACTTCCATTTGAAACAGTAAGAAACCAGATTGGACCTGTGATATGACTGCTTCTCGGCAATTTGGTTATCAAATTTTAAGATTGAGCCACTATTCGAAAGGAATAACTATCTACTTTCGAACGGAACAGACAGGGAACCGATTGGATCTATGGTTGGCCAGTCGGAACTGGAAAACCCGTGAGAATGGTCAATGGTATAGTGGTAATATGCCATCACGATATCGATTCTGCTAACGGGTAGCCAGAAAACGGTCCTCTGGATATCCGGAATCACCTGGAATGTGGCACTTCCTGATAGTAGATCTGGAGTAGATTGCGTTTGTATGCTGTATGTATAGAGAAAATATGCCATAACTAAATCGATTTCATTGCCGGGTGGCCAGAAAACGGTCCTGTGGATATACGGAATCACCGGGAATATGATAAATTCCTGAAAGAAGACCTAGAGATTCACGATTTTGCCTGAATTGCATAAGATCATGAGCATAGAGGAAATAAGCCATCACCATATCAATTCTGCTACCACGTTGACAGAAAATGGTCCTTTGGATATCCGGAATCACCGAGAATATGGCAATTCCTGCTACCGGGTGGACTGAAAATGGTCCTGTGGATATACGGAATCACCGGGAAAATGGTCAATTCCTGAAAGTAGACCTGGAGATCCGTGAATTTTTCTAAATTACATACGATCATGAGCATAGAGGAAAAATATGCCATCACCATATTGATACTGCTACCGGGTAGTCTGAAAACGGTCCTGAGGATATCCAGAATCACCAACAAAATGGTTAATTCCTGAAAGTAGACATAAAGATCTGGGTTTTTTTTTCTTCCAAACTGCCAGCATCTCCATATCGATTCCGCTACTGGGTGGCCAGTGAACGGACCTCTGAATAAGTGGAATCACCGGGAAAATGATCCATTCCTAAAGGTTGGCTAGGAGAACGCTATTTCTGCTAAATTGCATACAATCATGAGCATAGCAAAAATATGCCAAAACATTATCGATTCAGCTACCAGGTTGCTGGAAAACGGTTTTCCAGATATCTGGATTGTTGTTGCTGTCTCTTAAAAGATTATTATACCATAAGATATATTTTAAATCTCATCTTGATCGACACAGTTTTTAATATAATTGCCTTTATTATTGTTTACATGTGACATGTTTTTATTGATCCAGAAATGCATATATAAACCATATGACCATAACTTTTTTTTTCATCAATTTGTTTTTCGTCGATCTTGTTTTCCGTGATGAGTGCCAATGCTACCGATGCCAAGGAGGCAGCTCCCACACATGCCTATCGACCCCTCAACTCATGAACCGGGGACCAACGGAAGGCGTGATCAGAGATGTTATGTCTCAGATCATCCCGACGGCGCCGACTGGGATTGAGCCCAGGCCTGCTGGGGTGCCGCTATAACCCTAACTTCTAAATATATTGATTTGCACTGTCGCATTCATGGCCCTTCGCTCATTTTCAACTTCTATTGAATTTTCATACTGCCGTACTCTAACGAAATTATCTACTTACCCTCTTCTAAAGATCATTCTCTACCTAATAAATTAGCACACTAAAGTTTCATGTTAGATAGCCGTTTTTCATACAAAATTTATAAGTCTCTCGGAAAACCAAATTATCAATACCGAATGAAAGAGCAATTGGGAGTATTAAGTGTTGATCCACAATACATACTTGAATCCCCTCAATACACATACTGCTATATTTTCAAAAATTCGAGGACTTAAAACATTTTGTAAAAAAACGCAATGTATTATCGAATCAATTAAAAATTTTGAAAAATTAATAGATAAACGTGTTTAAATGTACCTGGGGAAATCATGAATGTTAATTTTGTTTACCTTGTCAGTTGATTAAAGCTTTTCGGTGCAAATTTGATGCAATTTGAACTGACCATAAAATAATCATACATTTTTATAAATTTTATATTCCCTTTCAAAGTGTTGGTCACGTGCAACGCAAACCAATTAACATAAAGCTCTAACATATATTTAAGATCTCAGAAATTGTTTCGAGATGCGTTGTTTCAAGGTTACACTATATCGAGGTAGATATTTATTTATTTATTCATTATAATTCCACCTGACCAGTGTAGGGAAAATTTCAAAAAATCAATCTCACCAACGCCCAAGATTACGTTTGATTTTCGTAGACAAAAATCAACAAGCAAGCAACTGCGGTTGATTTTGCAAGCTATGATATCGCAGCTCGGAATATCAAGCTAACAAAACTCACCAACTGCAAATCTCACCAAACTGTGGTAAGATTGAGTTTAATGATTTTTGCTTTACACCCGAATGCAACAAAAACTTCAAACAAAGATTAAAAAGAGATAGCAAACTATGCTTTCTCGTTCTAAGAAAACGATGTGCAATGGAATAATTTTTGTGTCGAGTCAACTCTCAGCTTGATGTTTGCACGTTGTGAATAGTCGCACCATATCAAAGGAGCTTGTAAAATCAATATCAAGCATGATATTTTGTTCCAATATCACGCGTGATATTGTGAGCCCATGAGAACGGAAAAATATCAATTGATTTCTGATTTTGCCAACACTGCACCTGACTTTAAGTGAAATATTGCATTGGAAAATGTCTTTTTGAGTTAACATACCTATTCAAAATGGCTGATAACCCCACATCTGTTAAAAAATATTACAATTAAGGCATTGCATGCACACTAAGAATATTTCACAAATTTCTGTGAAATCCGAAATCTCAAAAACTAAACGTTCGGTAAACAGCTCGGTGATTTTTCACTGTTTTCCTGTAATTTTCCCTGAATATCTATATACCACAGGTCCAATGTAGCTTTTCTCGTCCAAAATGTCATACCTTTTGAATGGTGGCTGAATCATAACGATTAATAATTGCATTGTCAAGGACCAGCCATATCAACACAACCTGGTCTATACAAGGTGTGGAGATCTAGCCCTAACGTATGTGTTGGTAGAGAGAAAAAGGTAAACATTGCGGGAGAGGATGACCACGACGTCATAGCAGTCGAAAGAAAATTTGTGAAATATGAAGTACAGCAAATTCTAGATATGTTTGCATGATGATTGCGCTTGCTTGTATGCTTTTGTAAAGTATTCGGGAAATATCAGCAGGCGTTTTGTATTTTTATAGTAACTCCTTACTTGGAAACGGGCAAAAACTCACCAGCAGGCTGCTTTTTCATGGTATACAGTGTGCTAATAAAATAATCAATACATTATCTCAACATTCAGTGAAAAAATATAAATAAATTTTGGCTTCATACAGAAATTCTATAATTCATATGCAATTTCCAATGCAAACGCTGATTGAAACAAACGTTATGACGTAGCTACGAGCGTGTTTGCGCGTACGAAAGAAGCAAATCGTGCGAAGCCGACTGAAAGCCGAGTGAAAAACGAACTGCACCACTACGTACAGGCCATCAATTCCACACCTTGTATAGACCAGGTTGATATCAACATGCATCGACACGCTGTTTGCAGCCTTGGGGTTTTGTCAGGTAAAGAGACTTTCAGCCGCGGGCTGGTTTGTCTCTGCTTGATGATAATTTTCGCATATCATTAAAAGCAGTTTACAAATCTTTGTCATATTATAAGGAACATTTATTCTTTATTGCCTTTATTCTTTATCGTATCAATTCATAATTGAATAAATTCTATTATACAGAAACAATCATAGCATGAATTGCATTTATATCGTAGGTAAAATCTATTTTCTTAATAATATAATTAATATGAAGTAAACTCAATCGATAACCAACCAAGTGTAGAATGATTTGAACTAATTCTCAATTTATTTTTCATGTATCACAATTTCATAAAAATTAGACTCTCATCCGTAATTCATCACTTTCGAGCCTATTCTCTTGTTGATGTCTTGTAAAAACCAAGTAAATAAAATGCCCGCTAATTTAACTTTATAGAGCTGATGCAAGACTTTCATAAAACTTGTAAATCTAATATTAGTCGCAAATAGCATCGTATAGCCAATTTATCATCTTATTTGTTTTCTGAGCAATTGAGCATAACCACGGGCCCACGCTTGGGCCTAGCTTTGATTGCTTTGTTTTCACTTGTTTATGCTGCCTATGAAAAGATGGCGGTGTGCCAGCCCCTTGGTATGAACGCCCACCGTATCAGAAAATCAAATGGCTGCTTTTATTTTTCAAGACGATAAATCAGAATTTCTCAGCATTGTGTCGATATAGCGGAAAATAAATTCAAACGAACTCCGTGATGCCAAAAAGCATCTTGCAGATATCTTAGTCTACGAAGAATCAAGCTGTGTGCTACACGGTAACCGCAAAATACCCAATAATGACTACAAAGTAAGCATTTTCGAGGGAAACTGGGACTACCCATTAAATGAGTAAAATTTTACCAATTTATGAGTAATTACAACTGCAAAAACAAGTAGTAAGTATTCATTTTTGAGTAACAAATACTCATAAATCGGTAATAATTTTACTCATTTAATGGGTGGTCCCAGTCTCCCTACCCATTTAATGGGTAGTCCCAGTCACCGTGTAGAGAAGGATCGAACGCAGCAAGTATGCCAAGCCTGCAACGCAAGCTCGTTCAAATAATAGCGGGCAACCTTAGCCAGATTTTATATCGTTTGAAAGGAAAATGGAATGGAGCATAAATTGATAACAGACATACACATTCAAATATATCGTAAGACGGGGTAACATAGAGACAAAATAGAAAAATGTTTGTTGATGCAAATATCTACAGAAAATTATGACTAGTGTATGTTTCTTGAACTCCTGGAGTAAAGTGTAGATAAATTAACCAGTTGTTTTATTTAATCAGTGCTTCAACTTCAAACAGATCCCCGGCAACCTGTTTTTCACGGCCAAGGATAAGTTCAGCGTTCCGGAGCATGTCCGCACTCAGAAGATGTCCAAATTTGCGAAGAAATTCCTGGTTTGGCAAGCCATCTGCACGTGCGGGAAGCGGAGTGCACCTTTCGTGACCCAGGACACGATGAACGGACAGGTGTACATAAAAGAGTGCCTCCAGAAGCGGCTGCTTCCTCTCCTGAAGGCCCACAACGTCCCAACAATCTTCTGGCCGGATTTGGCCTCATGCCACTACTCCAAGGACGTGCTGAAGTGGTATGCGGACAATAAGGTCAATTTCGTGCCGAAAATGTTCAACCCTCCCAACACTCCGGAGCTCCACCCCATCGAGAAGTACTGGGCGACTATGAAGCAGCACCTTCTTAAACGACCTAAGGTAGTGAAGACAGTCGAGGAACTGAAGAAAGTATGGGTTTACATGCAAAAAGCGGTTGATTCACAGGTTGTGCAGAATCTTATGGCCGGGGTTAAGGCCAAGGTGCGGGCATTTGCGTATGGACTGTAAATAAAATACGAGTAAAATGGTAAAATGAAGTTTAATAGTTATTTCTCAATCCCTGAAAATTTGATGGCAATCGGATGAAAACTCGAATTTTGCGAATCAATTTTGTGTGTGGCAATTTCATCGTGGACACCCTTTAAATCGGTGAAATCGTTTATTTAAAAAATCAAATTAAATTTCTTTTTCAAGTTCAATTAGTATAAAATTCAGGAAAAATATTCAGTTAGGCTTCCGCTTTTCCAAATCCGAATTGCCGGGCCTTACGCCCCTGCCATCAGATTTTGTACAGCCACCTTGTCCACCTTCTTCGCCGCAGAAAGCCAGTTTGCCTTGAACTGCTGCTCGCCCTTAGCAGTTTTTTTTGGTCTTCTTTAGGTTCCGCTTGACAATAGCCCAGTATTTCTCAATTGGGCGGAGCTCTGGCGTGTTGGGAGGGTTCTTGTCCTTGGGAACCACCTGCACGTTGTTGGCGGCGTACCACTCCATGGCCTTTTTACCGTAATGGCAAGATGCCAAATCCGGCCAAAACAGTACGGAACAACCGTGTTTCTTCAGGAAAGGCAGCAGACGTTTATTCAAACACTCTTTCACGTAAATTTCTTGGTTGACAGTCCCGGAAGCTAAGCCGGCGCCGGTGGTGTAGTGGTAAGCGTGACTGCTTTCTCACCCCAATGGGTCTGGGTTCAATCCCAGCCGAGGTCGGTGGGATTTTTCTGAGGCATAAAAATCTCTGGTCACGTCTTCCTTCGGAAGGGAAGTAAAGCCGTTGGTCCCGGTCCATGTGTGTTGAATGAATGGGTGCGATATCCTACGCAGGTGTGGAAGCTGCCTTCCTGCACATTCGATTGCCGTCAATGGATGGCAATCGATGTCCGTCGGTGATTGGCACTAGATTGCGGAACAGAGACCGACGTTAAATAAAAGAAAAAAGAAAAAAAAGTCCCGGAAGCTATGAAAATGCTGCTTTTCAAGCCACAGGTACAGATGGCTTGCCAAACCAGATATTTCTTTGCGAACTTTGACAGTTTCATGTGCTTGAAAACATCTGCTACCTTTCCCCTTCCTTTTGCCGTATAAAACTTCTGTCCCGGAAGCTGCTTGTAGTCGGCTTTGACGTAGGTTTCGTCGTCCATTACCACGCAGTCAAACTTCGTCAGCATCGTCGTGTACAGCCTCCGGGATCGCGCTTTGGCCGTCGTATTTTGTTTATCATCGCGATTTGTAGTCACTACCTTCTTGTAAGTCGATAGTCCGGCTCGTTTTTTGGCTCGATGCACGGTTGTAGACGATACACCCAGCTTATTTGCGGCATCTCGGAGAGAGAGGTTAGGGTTTCGCTTGAAACTACCGGCAACTCTCTTTGTCGTCTCAGCGGCTTCCGGTTTTCGATTTCCCCCCGATCCAGACTTCCTGGCTGTCAACAAACGTTCCCCAAACACTTTAATTACATTTGTAACGGTTGATTTGGCAACTTTTAGCGATTTTGCCAACTTTGCGTGCGAGTAGCTCGGATTTTCGCGATGCGCGAGCAAAATTTTGATACGCTGCTCTTCTTGCTTGGACGGCATTTTGACAACTGAAGAGTGAATTCCAAAATCAAAATAGGAGCAACATTCTACACACACACACCTTCAAAATGAGGGGTGTTCAGGTTTTTTAAATGCAAAATTGAAAGAAATACGTCAAGTTGATATTGACCAAATTTTGACCGTATCACCCTTTATGGGAATTCGGAAAGTGGACCATATTGTCAATTTATAATATTTGTTGGACCTCTCTTCAGAATTCACCTGATATTATTTCTGGAATGTCCTTGTAATTTGTCCTTGATTTTTTTTGGAATTGCCTCGGAATATCATTTAAAGTATCATCTTAAAAGTTCCTATCAGAAAATGTTTGGAATATTAATTAGAAATGGACCAGAATTTCTCTTCACAAACATCATGGAATTTTTCTCAGAACAACCAAAGAATTCAATTCTAAACTTTCCTTAATTCACATGAAGCTCTTCTAAAAACTACCTTTGACTTGCAGTTCTAGTCAGAAGCCGTCTTAGAGTTCTTTCCTCGGAATTTTTCTATAAAATACATTGGTGTTATCATAAGAATTTATTCTAAAATCTCTTCAAAGTTCGGAGCATAAAAATTATGTTAATACTTCTTTAAAGTGACTGTATTCTGGAAATTTAGTTCAGTCTAAGAAGGTCTAGATGTTTTTACATGGTTCAAAATACTATTTTTTTTTTCTAGATTGAGAATGAAGCCTATTTTTAACGTTTTTTCATCGAAATTCATGGGATTTTCTCGGATTTTTCCCAGTGATCGCGGTTTCCCGATTTTATCCTTGATTTTCCAATTATCCGATTTTCCAGTTATTCGGTTCACTGGTGAGCATGAATTTGTAAATCAACATAGGTTTTTATCCTCGACGCCCGTATATTTCAAAATTTTAGGTCAAATCATCAAATTACAAGTTTCTTTAAAACCCTGAGCTTTGTTTTTCCTGAATCCTGGATCATGATTTTTTTTTTCTGTTTATGGAGAAATTTTCAGAATTTCAAATAACTTCTACATAGGGTAGAGAATTACTTCGGCCTAATCGCCCATTTTGGGCCTATCGAGAAGAAAACTGCAAATAAATCCACGATTTCAGAGTTAACAAGCCAATTATACATTTGGTACAATACTTTAGTTAATAAGCGAAGTCAATGAGAACGCGTGATATGAAAATTTGCACCCATTATTCCCAAAAACAAAAGAAGCGCTCCGACCGAATCAATTTTCATCTTCATCCGATAGGCCGAAGAGAATTCATTTGCGTTTCTATGGTGTTTCAATGCGTTAGGCCAAGTTTAGAATCCGTAGGCCGAGTTTTCACTCAGATGTTTAGGGATTTTCAAAGTTAATTCATAATCTGAAAAAAATATGACCACGAAAACGTTTACGGTGGAGGAAAATTGCAAGGAAAACTAAGAAAAACTGACAATGTTCATGGTAATGAAATGTTTTATAAATATTCTGATCATGCTTGATAATTTCAGAGTAGTGTTTCATACCAATTTTGAGTTATAGTTATGACCAAAAGCTAACGTCCCGGAAAATGTTGGTTAAACTTCTTTGATTTTACCGAAATTCACATACTTTGAAAATCCATAGCTCATGAAGTAAGTATCGTAGAATAAAACTTTTTTTGTGAAAAGATAAGGAAATTATCTCAGCAATACATAAAAAAATAAAAACTGAACAATGTTTCCATGTTCATGGTGGAGGAAAATTGCAAATATAACAGAGAAAACTAGTTTCCGAGTGATGATTTTTTTTTTCAATAACTTTTATTGAAATGAAAATTACTTATCTTCCGCTGGTGAAAATTTCAGAGTAGTGTCTCTTACCATACTCGGAAAACTTAGAGAAGTTTAACTAAAAATTTCAGAGTAGTGAGTTTTTTGGTCATAACCATAACTCAAAACCGGTATGAGACACCGCTAGTCATCAAAATGGCAGTTCAGATGAAAAATTGGAGTGATAAAATCACCAAAACAGTGGACGAGACCATTGTGCGCCGCTTGATGGGTCGTATTAAAGGAAAACTTCAAATCCGTTAATTCCAAGGGCCTAACACGCCACCTTCTTTTCGTAGCCAACATAAAAACATGATCACATATCAATCTGAGCGGCCCCAGACCGTGGGCCCACGACTATGCTCGCTATGGTTTCTTGTTATTAGCAGAGATAAGGGTGCCACCTCCTTGGTTAATTCAAATCCGAAATAGACCCAAATGATGTTGTTGCATTACTAACTGTGCCATGCTTTATCTCCTGTATATCTGTAAACTGAAGATATGACATCTTGGAGTCTTCAGCAAAGTTACTTGAAATTTTATGTTCTACAACTTGTCACACAACTCCTACTCTCTATTTATTGAAATACAAAATAAGGAAGTGTAGTTTTACCTTAAGATAAACTGAAGGTGTATATTCCAAAAAATACGGGTCATTAAACTATGAAAATCTGAACAGCACACCTAGACACGTACGCATTTTAACTATTAAGTTCACGAATCATCACTTTTTTTTCACTGTGCACCGTCCCGAAAGGGTTGAGGATAAAAGAATTCCATTAAGAGATACGATTTAGTTAAAAAATGGACATCAATTGTGTTGAAAACTTCAGCAAACTATCAATCATTTTAAGTTAGAGCCTGGAAAAATATAAATTACGTCCTATAGCTCACATGTAAATTAACTTTTACTATCCCAACAAGATTCACAATTCACATAATTTTAACATAAGTTTTTTTTTTTTATTATTAATTTATTTGATAAGGCTCAACCGAATTAACTTTACAGAGCCGAGGATTCTTGGTCACTATACAATACATCTTAAAACTATAGTCAAAAGGTACAACACAATAAACACTTTATCTTCCGCTATCCAAAAAACCTCCTCCATCAGAACTGGAGCCGCTTCCAGTAGTTTCATTGTATGGCAAATTGTTGTACGCCAACGAGGGTCAGAGCGCGTCCATTGCAGCAATGGACGCAAAACGTGGTCAGCACTCACACAATCATCACGAAACGGTTGCTTTCCAAAGTCGACGACGCATCGACCGAAAGAACTGCTGATGAAGAACAATGAGGAGGACCACACAATGGTTGCTGCCGAGAAAACAGACGATCGCGTAGCACACATCGAGAGTGGCCTGCTTTTGTCGACAGCCGAGTGAACACTGTTTAACATAAGTACATATCAGTTTATCTGGATTCGCGCGATTCATATAAGGCGAGTCTTATAAATTTGAAACGATGCAGTAAGCCTAAACTAAGGACGTGAGTCAATCTCTCAGTCGGTGACTTCTTCATGACCTAAATTACTTGAATATTGTATGCAGGGTGCATTTTCAACTATTAAACAACGTATAGAGCAATTACCGTAGAGTGTTATTGGTAATTTATTCTTCCCACATCAATTTTCGGTTGAATTCAAAACATTCGATCTGATATCTTCTTCTTCTTCGCATTTCAAGCTTATTGCATATCGCATATTAGCTTGTAGCGTGATCTCAACTTAGTGTTCTAGATGCACTTCCACAGTTATTAATTGAGAGCTTTCGATGCCTGTACCATTTTTGCATTGATATGATTGTGTGGCAAGTCCAATCATACTTCTATGCCCAGGGAAGTCGAGAAATTTTCCAACCCGAAAAATTCCTAGGCCGGACCGGGAATTGAACCCAGCCACCTCCAGCATGGTCTTGCTTTGTAGCTGCGCCTTTACCGACTGAGCTAAGGGAGGCCCTTATCGATCTGATATGTTTTATGTTATTAAAGTCAACAGGCTCCCAACAGGCAATATCTTTGCTTGGTTAGGTGAACTTTGTATGCCGTCAAAAGTTTAAGTCCCACACGTCAGCCACTGTACATCTAAATAATAGTTCAAATACACAATTAATGAATAATTAAGAACTATCACCATGCTAGATTTTGTGAAATCGACTTTGGATGAAAATGAAAAACTCGTTCGATCACATGCGTCTCTCATTTCGTTTTGCTCTCGGGAACAAACGACTGAAACAATTTTTGCTAGAAAGTGTTTTCAAACGAAAACCAGGCTATGAAGGATTATTTGATGATTGCTTTACTGTAATTATACGGTCTAATCAACCTTCATCGCCTCCACCGATATAATTTTGTGTCCACACACATCACAATCAAAGTACCATGCGGCTCCTTCGTGAAGCGATTCTCGCGATTATTCATCATTCAAACCGCTGACTGCTGGTACACATTGTTGTGCATTACGTGCCCCCGTCCCCTGAGCCTGAGCACCAGAGGCCAACTTTCGGTACGCCAAAAACGATTTAAATGCTTGGCAACGCGTCGGCTGGTCTCGGATCAGCATCAGCATCAGCGGTGGCAGCACAAAGCACAAACAAAACATTTTTCCGTCCCCTGACCGATGTTATTCTTCCTTGTGGCTTCATTCCTGTATACACACCATCCGCACGAGTACGACTTATTCCTAGCAACATGTATACTTCATGTGCGAATCACAGAGTATCACAAATTGCTCGTTTTATTCCAACTGCTCTGTAGAGAACATATTATGGATACACACAAAGGAAAACTGCGCTGAAGGAGTAACACATATCCTTTTCGTTTATGTGTTTTCCCTTCCGTAGCCGAGAATGAGAAAAAGAATTTCCTTCTTGCATATCAGCATCGCCAGCCACCGTGCATGCGGCTATCATCATGTGCCTCTCCGAAAGGTCATAAAATGCAGAGGAAATCTTCGCCAAAAGAATTTCGGCAACATACGGTTATCCGCATAATCAACAGATAATAAGCGATAAATCGTTCGATTTGCAGTTGCTCTTCGTCATGTCCGAATGAATCACCTCCTCTCCACGGATACGTACACGTGCTTGTATTTCCGACCGTTTCCTTGCGTTGAACCAAGCTATATCACTCGAAATTTTATTAGGAATAAAAACTTTGTAATCACTAGTTTGATCGCATCTCAGAAAATAATACTCGTTTACGAATTAGTCTACCTCGTTAAATAAAAGAAGTTTTTTTTTTATGACACCATAACACAAATTATATAATGAAATAAAAGCAATCTCACTATAAACGATCCACAACGGTACGGAATTTGACCGCGCGCGCGTTTTTCTTCAAGCGGACCGCTTTTTCTCCTGCAGCATCCACCGGTTGAGATGCTTTCGAAATGAAACGACAGACTCAACTAAAGCGAAAAATTTACTAAACTGAACGCTCGACGCCGCCGTTGTTATTGCCGTTCGGACGTGCTAGCTACATAGCTAGTCTGGCAACATGGGAGATGCTAGCTGCTGCCGCTTCCGATATTCGAGAGTACACGAGAGGCTGCTTGCCAGCGAGAAACTAAAAAGGGACTTTTCCGCAACGCGCATACACTCACACACTCACACATTGACTACTACTACACAGATGCCACCACCCAAAACCGAACTGGCTGGCTGGCTGATGTGATGCTACCGAACTGGTTGGGTTCCATCAGATGATGTTCTAGCTGAGTCAGACAACAACGTGACGCGACACCGACTGCCCTTTCTCGTATTCTTACGGCAGTTTTGTGTTTATGAGCTTGGCTCTGCTGTCGAAGCAGGATGAAACTTTCGACGCACGAAGAGCACCGGGAAGGTGTGTTCTAGGGTGCCTGAATGGTGAAGTTGTGGCATATTCGACAAGCAATGTTCATGTTAGCAGTTTAACATCGAGGAATAATCATTCTAAACAAGGAATAAGCAAATTTCTGTATTTTTTTATTTAATTCGATTTCGCAAATAACGATCAAGATCAACAGGTCTGGTAAGTAAAACCAAATATCATCATTAAAATTAAATTTAAACATAGTTTACATTGAAAGCTTTTATACAGTGCATTTTTTCTTGAAATTAAGTTGTTCAGCTACTAAATGATTTTCTTAATAAAGCGAACCATATATAATTTTGATGCAATAACTAAAATTAAGGAAAGCCTACAAGATACAATGTAGACGTATTAACTCTACTCCTATTCAAAGAGATTTACGTCATCATAGGGAAAACTTATTCCAAGTTCATACGCAGAAAGGAGCATTGAAAAATATTATTTAACCTCAACTTAAAATAGAGTCTCGCTTCTGATGAATACCTACCTCATCCCTAAATTAAACTACTTTAAAATGAGTAGCAGAAATCCACGACATCTTAAATATGCTTATTGGACGAAAATGTACAGCTTATTGAGCAACTGTGCGTCTCCATGGTTTCCCACCGACGCTCATCCATCCCAGAACCAACCCAAAGAACCACCCCAACCTGAATGGTTACAATTCTAGGAAAAGCTCCCGGGAGAAAAGCAATCCTCCCAAAGCATATAGCCGCACAAAGATTCACGTTACAGATCATTCGCCACCAAACCGACCACCACCGTCAAGTTGTTCATTCTTTCCGCTTTTGGGGTTGGCATTTCATCCGTCGTCCTAATCCATCCAACCCGCACAGCGACACAATGAACCAAGCGTCCTCGTCTATTTCGTATCTACCGCAGGAGGCAGCTGTTCGCTGACGGCCACAGACCGAAGAACAACGCGCCACCGCTCGCTCGCTCGCTCGCTACACACAACGCGCCACCTGCCTTGACCGAGTAAGTATAATCAGTATAACACAAACTGACAGAAACCACGACACCGCCGACGACGACGACGACGACGTGATTGAACTTGGGTCGTGTGCGAAAGGAAACTCTGAAGGTAATTCTGCACAGTTGGTGGCGGAAGCCGGCAGGCAACGCTAGGATGGGGTTTGTCTTTCTTCGGCTAGGAAGGATATCACTTACACCCATGAACCGTCGTCACGCGAACTTTGAGAAAGCTGTTGGTTGTTCTTGCTATCCCATGCTATAGGCGTCATTTTGCAGACAGTTTTGGCTCGGGTTTCAGATCGTTTTTTTTTATCAACTCGCGTTCTGTTTTATGGCTGATAATGGGTGGGTTACGAAGACGAACAGCATTCTAGACGGATCGCTAAGGAAAGATGGAAACCGTTGCTGAACAAACTTTTAATAAGGGATTATGCATTGACGTGATAACAAGACCTTGCACGTACAATTCTTAGTTTGATAAATTTACATCACATGACTCTCCTTCTGTTCACTATCTCCACAGTTATGAATGGAACCCAATTTTGAAAAACGAAACAGTTTAAAACCGCACAACGGACAATGATGTTCTAATGACTGCTCATAAGACTGATGCAAAATTTGAAATTTTTGCTCCACAGTGCTCAAACGATTCCAAATTGGGCCCTGATTAGGCTCCAAAAATTTGAACTCATTTAGTGAGAAACTGACTTGGCACAAACCATTTGAAGTTTATATGGGAATTACTATGGAAAAACCATCATTTCGGTTCATATCTATCTCAAAATTTATCAGTTTACTCTACTTTAAAAAAAAATGATAGCTGAGCTTGTTGAAAATTTTCTCAGCTACAACCAATTTTCGATCAAATGTAAGGAACAAAAGTTATTAATGATTCAAGTCACTGATGTCTTATGATTATGCTCAATCAAAAGTTCAGCAGGCAACATTGGTGTTTATAGCGCGTAGAATAGAGGACAAAAATCATGGCTATACTATGTCCCACTGCAGAATACAGTATTGCCCACAATACAGTTGCTTAATCTCTTAAACAATTGATAACTATTTAATTTGACGTTTGGCTGAAAAACGATTTCCTGCAAAGTTGTAGCTGATAAAAATTCCCATAAGAATAGCAATAGAATTTGTTAACAGTACAATATGTAAAAAGGCTAAAAGACAATGAACAGAAAGATTTGTTTTCCCATAGTAATTTCCATATAAACTTCAAATGGTTTGTGCCAAGTCAGTCTCTTATCAAATGAGTTTAACCTTTTGGAGGCTAATCAGGACCCGATTTGAAACCGTTTGAACACTGTGGAGCGAAAATTTCAAAATTTGCATCAGTCTACTGCTTATAGCCCATCCAATAATTTTAGCTGAAGATTAGCTTTGACAGCCTACAATAGGCTTATACAGCTAAATTTTCCCTAGTATGATTTCCTATGCCGCGAGCACGTTTACCGCAGCATCGAGTGATTGTCCAGAATAGACGGGATTATGAACAGCAGCAGGTAATTCAACGCGACACTTTTTAGTCCCGTGTGAAGCTAAATCTCGATTCTCCGCTCATTAGCACCGATACTTACAGAGTGGGATCCGCAAGGCATGTTCCAGGATTTGGAACTCGAAAGGGATCGACAAGGTCGCATTATTTTTATCTTGGAACTGCATTGATCTCGTTCACGCTGGCTTCGAGCGGTGATCGGGTAGACGACGTAGCAAACTCGGGATTGGCCATCTGGACCGGCGAAAGGGTCGAACTGGACCGTGAATTGACGCATGAAGAGACGTGTAACGACCGGTTGAATAGTCCTTCATAAGACAGGAATGAGGCCAAGAGGTTCGTCAAACGTCGGGCGTCGTTGTCGATCACGTCCCGGCAGGGACGGCTGTGAGTGGACATCGGAGGAGGTGGTGTGGCTGGGGCAGAAAAGCGTCGGACCACGTATGCCGGTCACTATACGCCTGTCCGATGCTGCGGTGATGAAGAGGTCGTGAGTAAACACCAAAACTAGCATGTAAGACGAAAAAAGAAACGTACTGTGTAGCCAAAGGCAGTTTGAGGTTAGAGTTGGGTCAGGCCTAGGAGTTTGAGTGCCCAGCTTGTGCTAGTGCGGCTCAATAAAGTTTCAAATTGCCAAAGTGAGTTTTGTTTCATTGATTTATTTTAGTTTTGGAAGAGTCCTAACAAGCTGTTACATTGAGCTTTGAAAAATAAAACGCATTTTTAAACCCCAATATGATTTTTGTGTCCGAATTTTTCCGTGTTCAACCTTTACTAGAGCTATTTTTCTGCTTCTTTTGTTCTAAATGTTACGAATAAGTGATCTTCAGAAGAGTTCTAGAAAAGATTATGGCGTATATTTAAAGGTCAATGTTAAAAGTGTGAGAACATATTTTTTTTAAATCGCGTATCATTGAAAATAACAAAAGAATAATTCGAAAATTATGTTAATCTCAGAAACTTCTCAACATAGCAACTTGCAATCTTCTGCAAAATTGTATTCAGTAACTACAGTCAACTTTTACAGACCATTGAGTTATAGAATAATGAACTTATATAATAAACAAAATATTTTTTTAATCGTCTATGATTTCAAGAATGATACCAAAATAACACATTTACTAGAATATCTGGCCTTATTTACTCACATGATTTCCAGTAGTTAATTTATAATATTAAGCCAGTGAAACTTCCCTTTACGAATCAAACCGGGGGTAAACCGAATTAGTGCGTAGAAAAAAAACACGTTATTTGGGATTTAATTTTCAACCAATTTTTTTTTTAATATTGTCAAGTACCCCACAATATTGGTATTTTTGGAATCGGAGTGACATTTAGGAACCGGAAATCCAACATGGCGACATCAGTTCGAGAAAAACTTGGAAATATTGTCAAAGATCCCACAATATGGGTATTTTTTTAAAATCGGGGAAACGTGTAGGGACCGGAAACTGATGTCTGACGCTTTTTTTTTTATTTATGGCTAGAAAAATTATCTCATGGGAAAAAATTGCTTAAGTCTCTACTAAATAAGACGCACAATTTTAGCACTGAAAAAAAAATCAAGAAGATGACCTTTCTTGTCCCGTGATCCGTCTTGCCCAACCTAAGCCTACTCAAATGATCGCCCATTGCATCTGAAGCCAGCTGGAGTACATGGTGGACCTTTTTTATAATAGTGTGCAGATGCGATGGGTTATAATAAAGCTTTCCTGTGTATGTATGTGTGTAACGAAATCTTTGGGGCACGTGTTTCGCTTCACCAAATTTAACAATCCCAGTGCCAAATGCAAGGTGGAATATGTTTACGATTGGTTCACCGGTTTCGGCGAACTGGTCAGAACATCTTCGCTTCAACATATTGATTCCATGATTTATTTATTTATTTATTTAATTAAATCTTCAACATAATGTTGTACAGATATTTTCTAGGCTAGGTGTCGAATTCTATGTTTGTAAGTAGACTCACTAATGTTAAAATCATGTACATCAAACGTTTCATTAAACACACGACAGCACAAAGTCCACGGTTCGTTGAATCCATAGTTGGTCCGATTGGTCAGAAGCGTGTAACTACGTAGAACTCTTTGAGGAGCATTGATGTAGATTTGGCTCACAAGAGAGTTGCAATCCACGTCACCGTTAAGCAATCCAAACACGAAGAGTCGCTGAAGTAGTTTCCTCCTTGCGGCCGACGTGTCCAGGTCAATTAGCCTGCACCGTTCTTCGTAAGGCGGCAAATTTACCGAATCGTTCCAGGGCAGAACACGTAAAGCGTATCTTACGAAGTTTCGCTGAATGGCTTCGATTCTGTTAGCTTGAATAGCGTGAAAGGGTGCCCACTAGAGTGATGCAAATTTTGAAATTTTCGCTCCACAATACTTAAACGATTCCAAATCGGATCCTGACTAACCTCTCAAAATTTGAACCCATTTGGTGAGAAACTGAGATGGCACAAACCATTTGAAGTTTGTATGAGAATTACTATGGTAAAACCAAGATTTTTGTTCATGTCTATCTAATAATTCACCATATCGGTCTGCTTCAAAAGCTTTCAACTATACTTGTAGGAAATTTTCCCAGCTACAACTTTGCTCAAGACCACTTTTTGATTAAATGCAAGAATCGAAAGTTATTATTGGTTCAATGCACTAATGTCTTATGATCATGCTCAATCAACTGCTCAGCAGGCAACATTGGTGTTTCTGGGGCGTTGAATAGGACACAAAAATTATGGCTACTATGTCACACTGCAAAATACAGTGTTGCCTAAAGAGCAGCTGCTTGATCAAGTCATAAGTTTACCAATCTCTTAAATAATTAATAACTATTTCCTGTCTCGTTTCACATAGAAACGATCTTCAGCAAAGTTGTAGCTGAAAAAATTTTCTATAAGAATAGCTGTCGAGCTGTTTTGCAGCTCAATATGGAAAAAGACTAGAAGGCAATGAACAAAAAGTTGAGATTTCCCATAGTAATTTACATGTAAACTTCAAATGGTTTGTGCGAAGTCTGTTTCTAACCAAATGAGTTGTAACTTTTGGAGGCTAATCACGACCCGATTTGAAACCATTTAAGCACTGTGGAGCGAAAAAGTCAAATTTTGCATCAGTCTAGTGCCCACACAACAACAGCATACTCTAGAAGACTGCGGACGAGAGCACAGTATAGTGATTTCAGCGCGTAGATGTCCTGGAATGCGTTTGTGTTTCGTTTCAAGAAACCTAATGTGGCGAATGCTTTAGCAGTTATCATGGAGATGTGCACATTGAATCTGACTTTAGAGTCGATGATAACACCCAAATCCTTAACTGAAGAAACGAAGAACAAACTACTGAGTCCTATCCTATAGTCATGTCGTAAGGGCTCACGTGAACGGCTGAAAGATATTGCGCAGCATTTTGTGGCATTAACCTGCATACCGTTCAATGTACACCAGCGCAAAAAGGAATCAATATCCTTCTGGAGTGCGCAACAGTCAAGTCTTGACTTAATTGTACGAAAGATCTTTAAGTCATCGGCGAACATAAGTTTCGAAGAACACAGTCGACTACACAGATCGTTCACGAACAGGATGAAAATTAATGGCCCCAAATGGCTACCTTTGGGAACACCAGAGGGTATCTCGAAACTAGGCGAATTACCACTGTTAATGCTCACATAGGCTAAGCGGTCTGTTAAGTCAGACTGTAGCCACTTCGTGGCCCATTTAGGTAAACCCATACACCTCATTTTGTCCACTGCAAGCACATGTGGAACCCTATCGAACGCCTTACTGAAGTCCACGTAGATCGCATCAACTTGTCGTCGTTTTTCAATGGAGTTGATCAGCGAGTTGACAAACACCATTAAGTTGGTTGTTGTAGAGCGTTTCCTCGCGAAGCCGTGCTGATGTTCGTTAATTATTGGCCTAACCGCTTGATAAACGACCTCATTTCACGATCTTCTCCAGAGCTTTTGGAAGGCAGCTTAGAATCGAAATTCCGCGATAATTTTCAATGTTGTGGATGTTTCCAGCTTTGTGAATAGATGTGATGGACGCAACCTTCCACATTGTGGGGAAACACCACTAACTAGCGAACGATTGAAGATAATCGACACAGGTGAAGCGAGAGATGCAGAAAATTTCTTAATGACAGTAGAACAGTAGAATGATTCCATGAACAGTAAATCAAAAAAATCAAAATAGTTAGTTGCAAAAACAAGACTTTTTCAGCACGAGTCGTAGTTTATGCAACTACCCAAGCAACCAAAAGCAACCGATAAAACCCACTTTAAAGTTCCACAAAGTGCATATATAGTTCCAACACAACATTCTGGCTACTTTAGAAACTCGAGTAGAAAAATGATCCGATGCGTACTCCTAGCAACTCGAAGTTCAAAAAGAGTTCCAAAAAGCATCCCTAAGCACTTCTTAAGAACTTCAGGCAAGGCTGAAAACATGGCCACAACAAAGTTCCGAACAAGTTCCCAGCGGAACTTCTTAGCAACTTTAAAGTATCTTAAAAGTTCCCTGCGGAACTTCTTGGCAACTTCAGAGTTTCTTAAAAGGTCCGTAATAGCACACATGACATGACAATCAATCCGCACAAGTCTTTATTATTAACAAATTTTAATGTACGTAAATATGAAATGATCAGTGGCTCAAATAAATCATAATTCTTATATTTATACAGTGCATCAACATTCCATAAAAAAAGAGCAATTTCCTGGATTCAAACCCGTGTATACGGCATGCATCTACAAACGCTGACCAGTGTGTATTGGGCTACTAAAGGGTGATACGGTCAAAATTTGGTCAAGGGAAAACGCGTGTAAATCGGTGAAATCGTTTATTTAAAAAATCAAATTAAATTTCTTTTTCAAGTTCAATTAGTATAAAATTCAGGAAAAATATTCAGTTAGGCTTCCGCTTTTCCAAATCCGAATTGCCGGGCCTTACGCTTGACCCCTGCCATCAGATTTTGTACAGCCACCTTGTCCACCTTCTTCGCCGCAGAAAGCCAGTTTGCCTTGAACTGCTGCTCGCCCTTAGCAGTTTTTTTGGTCTTCTTTAGGTTCCGCTTGACAATAGCCCAGTATTTCTCAATTGGGCGGAGCTCTGGCGTGTTGGGAGGGTTCTTGTCCTTGGGAACCACCTGCACGTTGTTGGCGGCGTACCACTCCATGGCCTTTTTACCGTAATGGCAAGATGCCAAATCCGGCCAAAACAGTACGGAACAACCGTGTTTTTTCAGGAAAGGCAGCAGACGTTTATTCAAACACTCTTTCACGTAAATTTCTTGGTTGACAGTCCCGGAAGCTATGAAAATTATGCTTTTCAAGCCACAGGTACAGATGGCTTGCCAAACCAGATATTTCTTTGCGAACTTTGACAGTTTCATGTGCTTGAAAACATCTGCTACCTTTCCCCTTCCTTTTGCCGTATAAAACTCCTGTCCCGGAAGCTGCTTGTAGTCGGCTTTGACGTAGGTTTCGTCGTCCAAACTTCGTCAGCATCGTCGTG
The DNA here is from genome assembly GCF_037179485.1 of Ochlerotatus camptorhynchus. Taxonomy (NCBI): domain Eukaryota; kingdom Metazoa; phylum Arthropoda; class Insecta; order Diptera; family Culicidae; genus Ochlerotatus; species Ochlerotatus camptorhynchus. Next base: position 19,056 of record NW_027040793.1, on the reverse strand, counting down.
TACAGCCTCCGGGATCGCGCTTTGGCCGTCGTATTTTGTTTATCATCGCGATTTGGAGTCACTACCTTCTTGTAAGTCGATAGTCCGGCTCGTTTTTTGGCTCGATGCACGGTTGTAGACGATACACCCAGCTTATTTGCGGCATCTCGGAGAGAGAGGTTAGGGTTTCGCTTGAAACTACCGGCAACTCTCTTTGTCGTCTCAGTGGCTTCCGGTTTTCGATTTCCCCCCGATCCAGACTTCCTGGCTGTTGACAAACGTTCCCCAAACACTTTAATTACATGTGTAACGATTGATTTGGCAAATTTTAGCGATTTTGCCAACTTTGCGTGCGAGTAGCTCGGATTTTCGCGATGCGCGAGCAAAATTTTGATACGCTGCTCTTCTTGCTTGGACGGCATTTTTACAACTGAAGAGTGAATTCCAAAATTAAAATAGGAGCAACATTCTACACACACACACCTTCAAAATGAGGGGTGTTCAGGTTTTTTAAATGTAAAATTGAAAGAAATACGTCAAGTTGATATTGACCAAATTTTAACCGTATCACCCTTTATGCGGGCAAACACCAATTTAAAATTCATCAAGGTGTTGTGTTTCGTATTCCAGTCAGTCAGCTGGCACTGAAAACTCCAACAGTAGGCGGGACAACAGCTCACTTCAATATATCTCAGATGACATAGCGGTTCGTGCTTTCATAAAGACCTGACTTTAGAATAAACTTTCATTAAAGTACGAACTAAATATAGAATTGTTGTGGAGGACAAAAACCAGTTTTAACTCATTTTCTAACAGTTCCGTTCAATTTCCACCAGAAGCTTCTTAGAATGCTCTTCAATTATGGTACCGAAACTTTCAAGTTCTTATAACGACTTAAAAATGAAGCTGCTTAGAATTCTATAGACCACCTTCAACCAAGCTGCTTAAGCCAGAAATAGCCTTGTATCAGAACTTTTGGTTACTTGGGTAGGCTTGCCAATTTGGATAATTACGACAATTGCTGATAAATCGAATTTTGCAACATTTTTTGCACGTGTGTCGAAAATAAGAACTGCCAAAACAACCGTTTTGCACTCATTACTGAAAATAGCCTCTTATCGACACTGTTTTGAATAACATAATGACCTACCCCGAGTAGCACACTTTCATCACAATAAGTTACAGCTACTTGTTTATGACTGAAATAAGTCGTATATACGTTTTTACAACTGATTTGTGACAAGTGTGCCACTAGGGACTTTTCATAACTAAAATAACAGTGTCGAAAAATTCAACTTTTCAGCATCCAGTGCCGAAAATTTCTACTTTTCTATACTCTTTTGAGTATGCAACTCGTTGTAAAATTTAATTTTTTCAACACTCGTCAAAAAAACCTTTTTTCGCAACTTGTTGCATAAATAGCTATAATGTGATTTGTGTATTGATAAATGATTTGTCATACTGAAAAAAAAGTTCAATCTTTGTACTAAAAGTTCTACGATGTTGGCCAATTTTTAAGAGCCCGTTGTGTCCATTCCAGAAAATTTAGTATTTTTGATAAGTTTTTAAATAGACATAAGTTTTAAATGTTTTTTATTTTATTTTATTGAAATTTTGCCCAGTATGAGTTTTTTTTTCAATGTGTATTTTTTTCTGAAGAGATAAACCAGTTTCCCACAACTTTGTTTCAATTAGATGAGCCGTTTTCGTGCTATGATTTATTAAAAAATTTCAAACACGAAATTTAAAAAAAAAACTTGTTAAAATGTCCAAATTCCAGCACAAACTTAATTCGTTGCCCGTAGGGAACAATTATGCAAAGTTTCATGGAATTCTAAGAAGTAAAATCAAAAATTTGTTTATTGTTTCGCTATTTGGCCTGGAACTGCTCTGAAGCTAATAACCAAAGTACCTAAATGGAAAAACTTTTCATCAAATCCAGACGGCAATTGCTCCCGAAAAATAAGAGTATCCCATCCTTTTTCACACTAATCTACACAACATACAAGACGAATGCGGCAATAATAACCTATAAAACTGCCAGGCACCACAAGTGACAGCGATAATGAAGCTTGTTCTTGCCAAGCCAGGGGACGAAATTCGTTGGCCTTATTAGTTTGTAAAATTTGAAAAATTTAATTAAATTTATTGTACACTGGTTGGCTCTTTCCTTTTGGCACGTCATATGATGGCGATGATGATGATGAAGCTCGTTGTCGCCCCGTGGCTGTTGGAAAACCCTTTTTTCATTCGACTAAATTTTTCTCGTCTGACTATCATTTGCAGGCGCGAAATGGGAGCAAAACAACATTTGTCTGCCAATAATAATAAGAATAATAAGAATAATAATGGGGAGAAGTTTTTTAGCAACTCGAGTCAATGATGACAAACGATGTGAAAAAGTGTTATTGCAAGAGACCTAATAATTAGCTCGATTCTAATGGGTTAAAAGAACAGATGGTTGGATGTGAAAATGATGTCAATTATTCACTCCTGCGACTAGGGGTACAGTGCATTTTTCGACGATCATAAATAACCGTTGTGAGTCTGACAGAGGGTGATCGCCAGCGAGCAGGTGTAGCTCCAATCACATGAATCGTCTACTGATCGTTAATCTTCTCGTTGTATATCTTCAGCAACATGTTGGTGTTTTTCCAGATCGCCTTACCAGTCACAAATCTGAACATATTTAGAACGCAATCTGCTCGCGTCCTCTGATCTGACCAAAATTAAAACATTCTTACGCTCCATTTGTTTATAATACTGTCCAAAAATATCTTCCGGACCTCCACCGTGTCAAGATCGTCCAACGGTGTAATAAATTTCTTTCTTGGAACTGAATGATTTAAATAGCCTCACGGTTCATCCACCTACATGCGGAGTAGCACAATCGACGCACTTTTCCACACTAGATCAGTCTAAATTTCAGCCGCCAATTCGCAGGGCGGCAACAGCTGCTGCGGCAGACTTGCTCAAAGTTCATCACGAAGAATCCCAATGGGTCTCAATGTAAGCAAAGCCGCCTGAGCGGAGGATTGTTACGAATAAATTTTCAATTCTCTCACCCTCACAATGTCTTAATCTGCGTGGTAATTAAAATAACACTAAATTTATTCATGCAGCGTTTGTGTGTCGGAATCGAGAAATTCAATTTATAAAAAGCACTTGAGGTGAAAAAAGGGGCGACACTAGACGCGGTGATCAGAAAATAGACTCGCGATGAGGGCCGGATTTAGAATACATGCCAAGGTTAGGCAGGCAAAAGCTTCGCAGACGCCAGCCACGCAGCGTTCGGATCCACTTGGGCCGACCCTGACAGTTGATACAACCTTCCCCATCACCACCTACAACTCCACCGCGCACCAAGAAGGAAGTGCACCGACATGAGCTCTGTGTTGAAACAAGAGCGGAAAACGAACCACTTTGAAGTAATTAGGGACGTAAACAAAACGCCACGAACGGTGTAAACATCGATTCGCAGCGTTGATCACTTCCAGCGAGGATGAATGTAAATATCGAATAACAGCACACGGGGGAGGCCTCCGGGAATGTATTGCTTTATTATTTTAGGCCAATGAATGTAACCAGCGGAATGTTTCCAGTCAGTTGATGGTGTCGGCAGATGCCAGTTGTGATGAATGAATGGAGGGGAATGTTTTGCTGGAAGGCTAAACTAGCGGTGCACCACCCACAGGATCACCGTGAATGAGGTGTAAAGAATCAAGCGGCGATACGTACATCAATCGCAAATATTTATCAAGTCACGATTGGTGCGAAGTGGGATTTTCCGGATATAAATGAAGGTGATACGGAAAAAGTTAAATACCATGCGGCTCCATAATGCAGGTGAATGTGCTTTCCAATGCAATCATCATGGCTGCATGACAAGCGGTTCGAAAAAGTATTCTGGACTGAAAAACCAGTTCTGTTTATAATGGTTATCAAAACCAATCTACTTTTGAAGCTTGTTTGAATTTGGTTTTTCGATTGACACGTTTGCTATTCGTCCCAACGTTTTAGCACTTATGCTGAAAATATGGGACGAATTGCATATGTGTCGTTATAGTTTTGAATTATTAACTGATATGTAAAGATCAAAGATAGATGAAAGATTCAATATAGCAGCGCCGGTGGTGTATTGGTAAGCGTGATTGCCTCTCACCCCAAAAAGCCTGGGTTCAATCCCAGTCGGCACCGCACAGTGGGACGAAATCAAAAAAGAGGGACATGGTCATTTGTGACGAAACTATTGAGTGTAGCATTTTGATGTCTTCTAAAATGTTTCTTCAATTTTTAAATACTTTATTGCAGTGATGATTTTTTTTTTTGTTTAAGGTGAGTATACACTAAGATAAAAAAAATAACTTTTTTATGTCTAGTTGAAATTGATGAATATCTATGGAAACATTGCAGATGAAGTCATTTTAAGGAACTTTGTTCAAGACCTCCATTTTCTATCTCTCAAGTGGACGAAGTTATAGGGTGAACATGGATTGCTATCGCTAGTACCCCCTTAGAAACCGTTTTTTTTTTACCATAACTTTTTAATTTGAATTTTTAAGTATTTTCAATGTTGAACAAAGTTGTAAGTACTCTAAAAATGCACATTTTGGCTCTGTAAATCATATCGTTATCTCGTCATGTAAATGATTTACACACGTATTTATATTTTTTCAAAACTAACTTTAAAGGGGTGTATCTTGCAGGTTAGCAGGTATCAGCAGTTAAACTCGACGTAATTTCGTTCAAAATCTTCTAGTCTATTGTGACATATATAATTCATAGGGGGATCCAAGGGGATGCCCAATGAATTTTCTAATATAGTACCTCAATGTTTTGTTACGTTTTGCTGTTTTCATGACCATTTTTCCAAGTATGTACATTATAGTGGGTTGTAGCTTCGACAAAGTTGTTTGATATAGTATTCTCAATCTTAGTCCGAGATTTGGTGAAATTTGACCAATGTTTGGATTTTTGGTAAGCAAATGAATAGGATCGCTCCGTTTCCCATACACAATTTAAAATTCTTCCGCTAATCGAGATTATTACCAAATCCGTTCAAATTGTGGCCAGTTGTTGGGGACCAGAATAAGCATTGAAAGAGCAGTGGGAAGCCCACTCTAATGTACATATTTGGAAAATTGGTAATGAAATCAGCAAAACGTAACAAAACATTGAGGTACTATATTAGAAAATTCATTGGGCATCCCCTTGGATCCCCCTATGAATTGTATATGTAAGAGAAAACTAAAAAAATGCTGGTCAGAATCACGTTGAGATTAGCTGCTAATACCTGCTAACATGTAAGATACATCCCCTTACAGATAGCGTTTGAAAATTATAAAAAGGTACTTAAATCCTTAAAACAAAGAGATAGCGATTTGTTTAACACAGCAAAAATGTGCGATTTTAAAGCACTTACAACTTTGTAGAACATTGTAAAAAATTTAAAATTCAAACTAAAAAGTTATGGTAAAAAACGGGTTTTAAGGGGGTACTACCATTAATACTCCATTTTCACCCTATAACTTCGTCCACTTGAGAGATGAAAAATTGACGTCTTAGACAAAGTTCCTTAAAATGACTTCATCTACAATGTTTTAATAGATGGTCATCAATTTCAACAAGACACAAAAAGTTATTGATTTTTTATCTTAGTGTATACCCCTCTTAAGCAAAAAAAATCAACACTGCAATAAAGTATTTAAAAATTGAAGAAACATTTTAGAAGACATCAAAATGCTACACTCAATAGTTTCGTCATGTTCCTTTTTTTATTTCGTCCCACTGTGCACCGCTAGGATTTTTTAAGGCATACAATTTCTGATCACACCCTTCGGAAGGAAAGTAAGGTTGTTGGTCCCCGGTCTATGAGGGTGGTAGGGTTCAGGGTAACCAGTAATTGAAAAAAAAAAAATTGAAAATTTCTTGCAAGGGAGCAAAGGGTGATTCTAAATGAGTAACCAGTTCCTAATTTATCAGTGGGTTGCGGGTGGATGCGGTCTTCATCAAAGCTGTTAAGATGTATAAGGCCTATTGGAAGGTGAACAGTTGAGTTCAGAATTCGTCTTCCAGGTGGCACTAATAAGTTATATGCTTAACTTGACATCTTGACTACATAGAAGGTTTCTGTCTTTGGCAAAGTTTTTCAAGTGAAAAAGACTTATTGGATGGTGTACATCACACTAGTGTACTATTTAACGTTTTATTGCTACTATACCATTTCACTTCTTATTGCTTTAACTTGCTCGAAGTCGCAACAACAACGTGACTGCCCTTTCTCGTATTCTTACGGCAGTTTTGTGTTTATGAGCTTGGCTCTGCTGTCGAAGCAGGATGAAACTTTCGACGCACGAGGAGCACCGAGAAGGTGTGTTCTGAATGGCATATTCGACGAGCAATGTTCAACGTGATTCCAAAAAAAAAGTCGACTCAGCTCTTTCTGAGTCAAGTTCGAATGACAAACGCACAGTTGGCAAGTTATTTTTTAACATCGAGGAATAATCATTCAAAACAAGGAATAAAGCAATTTTCCGTATTTTTTTATTTAATTCGATTTTGTAAATAACGATCAAGATCAACAGGTCTGGTGAATAAAACCAATTATCATCATTAAAATTAATTTGAAACATAACATTGGAAGCTTTTATACAGTGCATTTTTTCTTGAAATTAAGTTGTTCAGCTACTAAATAATTTTCTTTTCAAGTGATAAAGACTTATTGGATGGTGTAAATCACACTAGTATACTATTTAACGTCTTATTGCTAGTATACAATTTCACTTCTTATTGCTTTAACTTGCGACTTCGACTAAATAGATAGAAGGTTGCAATATTGGACAAGGTTGTTCTGATGAATAAGAACTATTGGATGATGGATAGCTCAGTTCAGAATTCACTCACCATTTGACGCTAGTGTGCAATTTGACATCTTATTGCTTGCTTTAACTTGACAGTACGACTAGATAGAAGTTTGTTGTCTTCAATTTTGAATGACAAGACCTATCGTATCTCACTCGAAAAAAAAACACTAGCCACTAGTGCCACTTGAAACTAATGGCTTGCTTACGTCGACATCTCGACTAACTAGAAGGTTGCTGTCAACACGACCTATTGTATAGAGGACAGCTCAGTTCTGGATTCTAACACCAGGCCCGACGGGTATACAATTTGACTTATAATAACTTGCTGAAACTTGAAAGCTCAATGTAGTATATATGATAAAGGGTGTCCACGATGAAATTGCCACACTATGAAATTGCTCTAACTTTTTAACCGTTGGGTAGAATTTAATGAAAATTTGGGTGGATTTAGTTCATAGTGCATTATTTACATCCTGCAAGTTTTAAAGTCCTGTGATCAAAACTCGCGGAAATGGAGTCGAAAGAACAGCTCGTGCGTGATAAAATCTTGCGCATTCATCACGAGAACAAGGATCTCTCGCATCGTTCCATCGCTAAAACGTTGGGAATCGCGAATTCCACGGTGTCGCGAGTGATTAAGCGGTTCGAGGAACGGTTGACCACCGATCGGAAGCCCAGAAGTGAAGGAAAAAGTATTCCGTACAACACCAAAAATCACAACCGCGTAGTTGGGGCCTTCAACCGAAATCCGAACGCCTCCGTTAGGGATGTGGCTAAGAAGCTGCACCTAAGCCGAAGTTTTGTCCAGAAGGCCAAAACTAAGGCTGGGCTTCGAACGTTCAAGGTACAAAAGGCCCCTAATCGCGACGAGAAGCAGAACAAGTCCGCCAAAACCCGTGCCAGGAAGTTGTACCTCAATATGCTGACGAAAGTTGAATGCTGCATCATGGACGACGAAACATATGTGAAGGCCGACTTCAAACAGATCCCCGGCAACCTGTTTTTCACGGCCAAGGATAAGTTCAGCGTTCCGGAGCATGTCCGCACTCAGAAGATGTCCAAATTTGCGAAGAAATTCCTGGTTTGGCAAGCCATCTGCACGTGCGGGAAGCGGAGTGCACCTTTCGTGACCCAGGACACGATGAACGGACAGGTGTACATAAAAGAGTGCCTCCAGAAGCGGCTGCTTCCTCTCCTGAAGGCCCACAACGTCCCAACAATCTTCTGGCCAGATTTGGCCTCATGCCACTACTCCAAGGACGTGCTGAAGTGGTATGCGGACAATAAGGTCAATTTCGTGCCGAAAATGTTCAACCCTCCCAACACTCCGGAGCTCCGCCCCATCGAGAAGTACTGGGCGATTATGAAGCAGCACCTTCTTAAACGACCTAAGGTAGTGAAGACAGTCGAGGAACTGAAGAAAGTATGGGTTTACATGCAAAAAACGGTTGATTCACAGGTTGTGCAGAATCTTATGGCCGGGGTTAAGGCCAAGGTGCGGGCATTTGCGTATGGACTGTAAATAAAATACGAGTAAAATGGTAAAATGAAGTTTAATAGTTATTTCTCAATCCCTGAAAATTTGATGGCAATCGGATGAAAACTCGAATTTTGCGAATCAATTTTGTGTGTGGCAATTTCATCGTGGACACCCTTTAAGGTAGTAATTAATTAAATATAAATTTACCGCTAATTAGTTTGATGTCAGCAAAATGCATTTGGCAGCACTAGAAGTCGAAACATGAAATAACAAAATGACAGATACACGCAAGAATGTTCGAACGTGATTTAGGAAAGCTCCGAATACACGAATGTGGTTCGTGTCGAAGTACATCTACAGGGTTACTTCCACTCACTTGCTATAAAAAAATGTTTTTCGGTATTATGAAATCATGATATAGTATAATGCTTATTAGTACTTGTAAGTTACTAGAAGAGGTCATATAGTATATGTTTGACACATAAAATCCGTCAATATTGCTTTCAGTGCGTCACAATCACAGTTTTTACGACTCGTGAGCGCTCACTCTGAGTGAACGCTCACGAATCATAAGATCGCTGATTGTGACGCTATCAAAGCGAAATTGACAGGTTTTATGAGTCAAACAAATACTTTACTTCCTTGTCTTGTTACTAACAAGTACAACATAGCATTATTGCATCTAATGATTGCATAATTCCGAATAATATTTTTTTATAGCAAGTGAGTGGAAGCAACCCTGTACGTCTACGAAACGACCAAAGCACAGGACGCGAAGTGAGGTTGATAGGACGTATGATTAAAATGACGCTATGGGATGAAAGTGTGCGGAATGATATGTATGAACGCATTCATCACGCTCGTTCATGGCTCGTCTAAACGAGGATATCAGCAAAGATATCAAATTAACAAGATATCAGTATGAGTGAGTATTCCTGTTGCGTATAAAGTGGTAATGATTGAAAATCGGAACAATCACAAACAAGTAAGAATCTTGCTATCGCAATATAATGATGATGACCTCGAGGATGATATCGTCCTCTTTCCTCGGCTGATCATCAACGTCCGCATTGACATCTGTCATGCTGACACCTGTCCATTATTGAGCTCAGGTGGTGAAGTTGGCGGGGAACTCCCAACAGTTTCAATGTGCACTCAACAGATGGCACTGCGATCACATACCAGTGGTAATTGTATGCCTTGTATGAGGAATTGATTAGTGGGATATCTTGTTAATTTGATATCTTTGATATCAGTTCAAACTCACACAATTATGTTAATATGAAACGATTTAATTGACGTTCAATGTGTTGGATTACAGCGTTCGGTATTTGATAGATTTTTGTTTAATAGATAGATAGATAAATGACAAACTCAAATAATTTTACAACATTAAAATTGAACAATATGGTGTGACGTGCTTATATGTGTTTTAACCCGGTTTGTTGTGAGACATTTTAAATAGAGAATTTTCACTCCGGTTACTGTAAAAAACTTTTAAAAATTGTCGAACCTCTTAACGGATTCCCTGTATGAAGAGGTTTGAGTGGGTTGGTTTATTTCCTTTAAATTCCGTTATAATCAGTGCTGAGATTTGTCATTGTCATTGACAGACTTTCGCGCGATATTGACAAAATTGTTCGTCACATAGTCACTGACAGACTTGATCCTCAAAAAAACCTTCGTCAAAATCTCATTCATTTTTTCGTCAATGACAAAGATTCACCTGGTAACAAAAAGTGTAATTTAGTACATTCTGTGTCACATTATTGTTATCCAAGTAGCTCAGGACGTGGATACTTGTTCACTAAAATGGATCCATGTAATTGTTTTGCTCAAGTCATTTAATTTTGTTACAAATTTAGCTAATAAACAAATCTGCACATGTTCGTCACTGACACCACTGTCATTGACAATTGACATGGTTTGCCTTGACTATGACTGTTAGCTAAAATGAGTGACCAAAGCAGAATTGTCAATATCACCGTGTACTGTCGAGATTTTGCAGCACTGGTTATAATTGCTTATCTTTTGCCAGATACGCGTATTTCGTCTACTACTTGCTGACTTCATCAGTGCCAAGTGGTGTTGAGTACTTGGCACTGATGAATTCTGCAAGTAGTAGACGAAATACGCGTATTTGTCAAAAGATAAGCAAGATATTTGAAATTGATTGCACATGTGTGGATGCTTATTTTGAATTTTTAAATATGAAAAATGAATTCAACTAAAGATATTGAATGTCCCCTAATTGTATGTTTGTTTATTTTAGATTTTTTTTTTATTAATTTCATTTATAAGGCTTAACCGAATTAACTTTACAGAGCCGAGGATGTTTGTTCACTATACAATACATCTTAAAACTATAGTCAAAAGGTACAACACAATAAACATTTTATCTTCCGCTATCTAATAAACCTCCTCCACCAGAACGGGAACCGCTTCCAGTGGTTTCATTGTATGGCAGATTCGCCAACGAGGGTCAGAGCGCTTCCATTGCAGCAATAGCGTCCAACAATGGACGCAAACGCACTCACACACTCATCACGAAACGGTTGCTTTCCAAAGTCGCGACGCATCGACTGAAAGAACTGCTGATGAAGAACAATAAGGAGGACAACACAATGGTTAAACGGCGCCGGTGGTGTAGTGGTAAGCGTGATTACCTCTCACCCCAGCAGGCCTGGGTTCAATCCCAGTCGGCGCCGCCGGGATGTTCTGAGGCATAACATCTCTGATCACGCCTTCCTTCGGATGGGAAGTAAAGCCCGTTGGTCCCCGGTTCATGAGTTGATGGGTCGATAGGTAGGGTCCAGGTGTGGGAGCTGCCTTCCTGGCACGTCGGTAGCATTGGTGCTCAGCACGGAAAACAAGATCGACAGAAAAAAAAAAAAGACAACACAATGGTTGCTGCCGAGTAAAAAGACGATCGTGTGACACACATTGAGAGTGGTCTGCTTCTGTCGACAGCCGAGTGAACACTGAGAATAAAATTTATAAATCAATAATTTTGTAATTACCATTAAGCAAAATAAATAATCTAGTAGTCCTACGTCAAAAATACGGTCATGCTTGGGACACAACCCTTATTTTTTTCTACGGTGTTGCCATCTAGTCAGTTTAGGCACAATATTACCAAGCCGAAGGTGGTGGGTTCGATTCCCGGTAATTTTCTCAACTTCCCTGGGAATAGGTTATCAATGTGTTTGGCACTCAATATTTATTCAAATTAATGCTTTGGTTGACATAGGAAACTCTCAATTAATAACTGTGCTTTAAAGAGCACTAAATTAAGAGCAAGCACAAGCTCGTGCGGCAATAATGCATCAATGTCAGGAAGAAACTGGTTTTCATTAATTGTAGGGGTATCTCGACGGGATTTTATTTTCAATTTTTTTTTTTTACGTAGGACTACGTCTTTGATTTCTACATGGGGGTACACTTTGTGAAAACCGAAAATGAAACATGTAACAAATTAAGAAAGATTTTGAACGTTAATAACTCAGCTGCCCCTGGTCCAATTTCAATAATTTTATCACCAATCGATCAGAAATATGGCTACGAATCGATAAAAATTGAGTAATATTTTGCATACTCATCGCCATACTCAGAACCACACGCTCCCAACGATCACACCACTGAGTGGTGGTGTTCGGTCGTCGAAATTAGTAGCAGCAGTAGCAGCAGTAGCAGCAGTAGCAGCAGTAGCAGTACTTTCGGCGTGTGGCGTTGAAAATTGTTCTCCAGTAACAACGAAAGGCTGCCTGCAAGCAGCGAGCTGCAGAGCCCACATAAGCAACCATCAAAGGAGGAAGAAGCTGCACCGCTATGCTATGGACGGAATCAGTAGCTCTTCGTGAGTCGCTGCGGGTCGGTCATCTATGCCAAGCGTGTCACCCTCGCTCCAAACGACATACAGCTCGACAGCCTCATCTGTGTTGAACACCCAGCTCAGCATTACTCAACCATCACTACAAAAAGGTCCTTTTGAGGGCCACCAAAATTTGTTAAAGAGTATTATTTGGACATTGGTCAAGGTCATCAGTTCCCGCAAGCAGCTAGCTATCAAGGCTCAACCTGGTCTCTATAGAAGGTGTGGAATTGTAGGCCCGAATGTATTGGTGAGATTAATCATCGTCCGACCATTTTCCAGAACACGCTGCTAGGAAGTGTTAAAAATCCATATAGAATTTGAGAGAAGTGGGAATAATTCGCTTTGGGTGTATATTCAGTCCCCAGAAAGCCAATAAAATCAAATTTGTGAGAAAATTAGCTCTCACGAGTTCAATCTCTCGAAGTCCCTTCTTTTCTACATATTCTGCACAAACGATACTTTCCGCCCCGCTCCATTCATATAATTTGGAAGGGAATCCTGTGAGGGGTGAATTGAATACACTTTAATACCAAAATGCACAAAACTTAAAAATTCATAAATAACAAAAAAATCAAAATACACCTTTTAAGTCGGGTAGATGAATCGAAAATACTCAAGTTGACAGTCCCTTGGATTCTCTTCATCAACTTTCTCTTTGAAATAAATACTATAAATTTGATACGCTTACAAATAAAAAACGGAAAGGAAAGAGTTAAGATAATTGATAATTGATCAATTAAAAGAACTAAATGTTCACATTTTTTCCGTCCACTAGCGGTCCTACGTCAAGCTTCGGTTCGTGCCCCTAGGCACAGATCCTTTTACTTTTTTTGAAGATTTCAAGCAGGTTTTAATGTGCAGTCAACTCTATTTTGAATGTATCGAGTTATAGAATTACCGAGTTGAGGATTAAAAGGCCGCATAGTTAGTGGATATCGAGTTATGGAGAGAACTAGTATACAAATTATTTGAAATTGTCAAACATGATGCTTTGGAGATTAATAAATAAGTTAAAAATATCTCATGGTTTAAAAGAGAGGTTTGGCTTGAGATTCGATCAATAATTCAAAATGGTGTCTTAAAATTTTTGTATAGTGCATTTTGCCTACTTTTTACTTATTTCTTCCACTCCTTGTTAAATTTATTCACTGATTCTGAACATTTAAAGTATGGCAGAAAAAAAAAAACTGTTTTTGTTTGGCGTAAAAGGATTGAGTTTTTATTTGTTTAGAAAGGTTTTGATTTTTCAAGTCAAAATTAGCTAAACTTTAAAGTAAAATTTCTCATCAACTACACGATTTTTTTAATTATAATATTTTACAAAAAAAAAATTGGTTCCAAGATTTAACAGCTACAATTTCGAAAGAATTCCCTTGCATAATCGCTGATTTCAAATTTGGGACTGAACAAAATTTATAAGACAGCATGTTGTTCTCATGACCATTACTCGAGATACACAGATAGAAAGTTTAAGTGTGTGCCATTTTCTACGAATACACTCTTTATTAAACTACCCCCTACGAACGTTCTTTGCTGATCCATCTAGAATCCCTGAACACTCACCGCGACACTCTAAGAGCTTTTTATAGCTGATTTTCTGCTTAGTAGAGTTAATGCCCGGTTGAGCAGTACCAAGCCAAACGACGAATCAGAAAAACTCAACCGCCTCCGATTTGCATAAAACTTTGCACCCAGTAAACAATATTTGAAAATGTGAAAATTACACAAACAACTTTCTAACAGGAAGCTTAAAAATATTACCCAAAGTTGATGTTTCAGGATTTTTGTATTTTTTTTTAAGTACCATTGCATTGTTTGAAATATTTCAGAAGTTTTCATTTTTCATGAGCTTTGGCCGAAATCTTGCAAAAATGTGGATGATTGCCCATATCTAACAATTATGATTGCCCATAACAAAGAGTTATGTCAGTGAATAGTTATATCAAAAATCTACAGAGAACGTTCTACAGTGTTTCATCGGCTCTTGATTCTCGCTGTCGTGAGGTACTGTGACGCAGTATTTGCGTGGTGAACGAACCATTAAACAATTAAGTTCACTTTTGATCAATAACAACATTTCCATTATAAATAAAATTCCCCATTATTACACACAAACAAATAATTCAACTTAATTCACAATCGATTGAAACATTCCAACAGTATTCATGGAGAAACAAGTACAAATATATGTGTATAAATGCATTTTTATTCCCTTCTATTATTTCTCGGTAACACTCAAATGGCTTACGACTCCAACCACTTTCATTCACAAAATCTCGCATCTGGCACATCGTGTCGTTGCCCTATCCCCTCCCGTACTAGCAAATTAGGTGAAATCACTTATTTACGGTTGCACTCTTTCTCTCTATCCTCTGCTAGACAGATCATTTACAGCCACTCCACTGTTGATCCTGGCTCAAACACATGTTGTTATTACGAGATCGTGAAAATAAACAGATCGCTCCGTGTCTATTTTGGCATCCACATGCTACATATACACACTATTCACCAACAACCACCCTGTCTGCCGTATATGATCCGCTGCCACCGTCTGGTTGTCCTCAACCGACCTGAACCTGGCTCAACTTCAATACCATCGCAGTTCACTTGATCTCCCGTCGTCTCTTCCCATCCCCTTTTTCACGTGAATAATTGGTCAATACATATTCTTTCGCGAAGAAGAACCGATATGAAACAGCACTCGCACATATAGGTATTTCAAGCATCGCCTTTCATCTTTAGAATCTAGAGACACATGTGGCGAGAGAGCATAAATAACACATACGGCGCCTCCATATGTACCTTCGCACCTTCACGCAGCTCTCAGGAAAACCAACTGCTTAGCTCTCCCTCGTAAACTATCAATGAATTGCATACACAAATTCACGCACCGGGTTCCACATGTGATCCGAAACGGGGCGCGCACACGTTCGCGGAAAAAAACACAGATAATTCACCCTCAAATCTCGCAGAAATTCGTTGGTGGACCAACCCACGCTGTACCCTCTTACAACAAACGAGCGTACTTGTTCGGTACCACACCGAGTGGCGACGACGATGGACGGTCAACTGACGAGATCCACTTTTAATATGTGATTTGCTTCGAACTGAAATAAGCACCGACAGGGCGTCGTGTCGTGTGAGAAGCCCCAGAACACCCAAGTGGCAAACCCTGCGCGGCCGTGTAGGCCTATTAAAATAAATATATTCGTACAAACGACATGGCAAGGAGAGAGCTCAGTTTTTTAAATGACGCTCTCTCTCTCTCTCTCTCTACGGATTGCAATCAACACAGCAAAGGGCAATACCAAAGGAGAACCGCCGCACAGACGTCACCTGCATACCAGGATGCAAGGAATTAGTGGGTCAAGGTGCTACGGTGCTACGATGAATCAAAATTCTAACATTCAGAGTCAACGTAAAACAAATGGAACAAAACTTAAATCGAACTCAAAATTTCGAATCTTATCAGAAATTACTTGTGGTTCATAAACGCCCACATTACGGTACGACCAAAACACTCACCATCGTCCCCTTTCATCACACAGTTTGCCATACAAAACCGGATAAAAGCGAGAGCAAGAGAATCCTAACAGTGACCGTCAAGGTGTATGGGAGACATGAAATCCTAGCCATATGTTACATGCCTGCACCTACCTCTCAGGCCATCCGAGCAAATATGATCGTCGACAAGTGCACGACTAATGAAATTAAAATTTCTATGACATGTTGCGAGAGTCAACCCGTTGCTGATTCAATGTACGGTGTACACTCTGTTATGCGGTAGATGGATGTAGTACGAAGATGTAGGTATATCTGTAACTGGTAAAAAGGTGAAAGATGGATGGGGTATGGATAACAGTTGTCATGGTACGACACGGAGATTTATTAGAATCACAGTTTGGCCACGTAGGCGGAGCAGCAACGACTACGACGACGACTACGATGATGATGATGTGGAAAGTAAAAGTGCTTTCCACTATGATTGATTTGGAATGGCTTTCGTCTGGTGGTAATAAACGGGTTAACAAATGTTCGGCCGCAACTGGCTGGATGTCTTTTCGGATTAGTTCCGGATGAGATGTTCGGGGGCGTTTAAATATCTCCTCTAATAGAGAGATTTGGAGAACTTATTTTAAAAAGGGACCGTTCATGAATTACGTAGACAGTTTTGGAACCCAGCCTCCTGCTAAGACAACCCTTAATTGCTACAAATTGAAAAAAAAAATCCACCCCGCTCCCGCCATTCCCCCTCAGACTCTTGACTAATATTTGTTTTCAGTACGATCCAGATCTGGAAAAAATACCGCACCACACTTCAACAGAAAATTTCATTTACGATGGACACGCTTGGTTGTTTACTACAGAACAATCCCAAACAACAAAGATCGGTGCATAGGCAATGATGCATGTGACTTTTTGTCATGAAATCTACTGATGATACTTGTTTGTCTCGCTAATTAGTATTGTTATTTGGATGGTTCGGTGATTGTTTTATTAATTTAAAAAATACCTTGATTTAAAGCTTTTCGCAAGTTCGTTAGGGAACCTGCGTTGGACCTGCTTCTATTTCGACTTTTATTTTGATATTTCAAGTTTGATACCGAACTACCGGTGATTTGTTTTTATCTGGAAATGAATGAAATGAATGAAATTTTCCTGTAGATAACATTTTGAGTATACACGACGTAGTGTATCAACGATAAACATCAGCAATATCTATAATAACTAAGGTTGCAAAGACTCATTTCAGCTAAAACAATGTTTTTCTAAATTATGAAATAATTAGATGACATGATCTAATTTTGAATTGGTAGGATACAAGAAGAGGTTGCAAAGAATGTGTTTGACATATTAAACCTGTTTATTTCACTTCATGAGAGTCACAATCAGCGATTTTTCACAAACTCACTCACTCACTCACTCACTCACTCAGCGATCAGCAAATCGCTGATTGTGACTCATAGAAAGCAAAATTTACAGGTTTTATGTTTCCAACGCATACTTTGTAACCTCTTCTTGTAAGTTACAAGTAAAACATGCCATCAAACCATCTTTTGGTTTTATTATTCCGAAAAACATTATTTTAGCTGAAATGAGTCTTTGCAACCTTGAATAACTATAAGTCACACTTCGGAACTTAGTGCTGCTTGCGACATATAGGGTGTCCCAGAATGTCTAAGCATGACTTTGGAACACCCCTGCTTGTTTCATATAAATTCGAAAAATTCGGTAAAGAGGCTATAGTTTGGCAAGCCATTTGTGAGTGTGTTTGTGTCAACGGATACAATGGCAACCGATGTTCACGTGCATGAGTGTTTAAACAAGCGTCTGTTACCCATGATCCGCACACATGACGCCTCAGTACAGTTTTGGCCGGATTTGGTTTCGGTTAATTACTCCAAAGACACGGTGGCCTGGTATAAAACCAACAAGGTCCAATTCGTACCAAAAAAGATGAATCCGCCAAACTGTCCCCAGGCTAGGCCAAACTTGTTGGGCCCTGACCAAAGCATATTTGCAAAAAAACATGTAAAGGCAGTGGATTTTGTTAAAAAGTTTGTGAAATACTGGGAAAAGTATCCCAAATTGTTGGGAAGGCATCTGTGCTGAAGCTAAGGAGTAGCGTGAGATCAATAATCCACCCCTTGGCTTACGACTGGTTGGATCTCGGATTTTCTACGTTAAACTGTAAGAGAATACTATAAAGAGCATGAATACGAAATAAAAATCGAATTTGCTGTACACAGAGTAACGTTATCGTTTTATTTAAATCGTGCTTAGACGTTCTGGGACACCCTATAATGAAATTCTATAGATAGATGAGATGGTTTTGAGACCTTCTAATTATTGTTCTTCATGCCAAAACGCCCACTTGAATATTTCCAAGCAATCAATACTAGTGGTGCCGGAGGTGCAGTGTTAAGCGTGGCTTCCTCTCACTCCAAAGGACCTGGGTTCAATTCCAGTCGGCGCGTCCGGGCATAAAATCTCTGATCACCTTCCTTCGGAAGGGAAGTAAAGCCGTTGGTCCCCGGTCCATGAGTTGATAAGTCGATGGGTAGGGTCCAGGTGTGGGAGCTGCTTCCCTGGCGTCCGTAGCATTGGTACTCAGTACAGAAAACAAGATCGACGGAAAACAAATCAAGGAAAAATTGTAATCATGACTGATATGTCAATGATAGTTTGATACAGTATTATCCTGATTGTTTTTTTGTTTGGCACTCTACTAGGATTTACTAAACCGTCTTTTGTGATCAGCTACTGGTGTTTAGTAGGCCAAAATAGATAGGCCATAAATCAGCAGCAACGAGATCAATCATGAGTCTCTTCATAGCAATTTAATTATTTTTGGTTTAATTTAGTAAGATTTTAAAACTATAGTTTGTTACCAGTGTGTCATAACTGAAGAATTTTAGAAAGTATTTATGATAATTTTTGCATAGGAAAATTCACGTTTTTTTAACCCTACTGAAATAGAAGGCACAAGAAAGAGAAAGAGGGGTTGTGCTGTAGGTAATCAACAACCTTCCCGAAGGGAGGTACACTGATGGCCTTAGAATCAAGCACAAACATTTACAGGCGTGTGGGCTATTTGACTGTCTTCATTCAGGTAATTAAATTTAATTATCTAACCGAATTGGTTGAAAATTTGTAGGCAATCGTATCCCCTGCATATTTTAATTGAGAGTCTTTGAAGTTCTCTCTCTCTCTCTCTCTCTCTCTCTCTCTCTCTCTCTCTCTCTCTCTCTCTCTCTCTCTCTCTCTCTCTCTCTCTCTCTCTCTCTCTCTCTCTCTCTCTCTCTCTCTCTCTCTCTCTCTCTCTCTCTCTCTCTCTCTCTCTCTCTCTCTCTCTCTCT